>NC_064644.1:304330316-305530316 GCF_023864345.2 Schistocerca serialis cubense
TAATATTAAATGGAGAGGAACGTCAAATTTATTATGAAAATTTAACAATTTAATTTCAAGGAAATATTATATCGATCTTAATGTAAAAAAAGAGACATAATATGTAATGGATGGGATCGTAGTGTATAACGTATAGATGCAATCATTATGATCTTTGTTCTTATATATAAACTGAAAAAAGACATTGAATTTTTTTTCTGCTGTTAGTCTGCTGTCTGTAAGGTACGATCGCTATTGCATTGGAGAGATTACGTATAGCTATAACATTTGTTCTCTTTGTGCTCTTGCTTAGCGATTAATTAGTGTGTCCTGTGCTTGGTGAAAATGTATATATAAAAGTGAGTGCATTTTGTCATTTAAAAACGCATACAAGCATCTCTTCATAAAGTGTCAAATGACAAAACTTATTTAGCATTTGTCAGTTGCTGCGAAGCGAGCAACGGTGGTCTTTGACTGGTAACAATTGGCCGCCATTACGTGGCATATTTAAAACTGCTATTTTGTGCAGATTACTTCAATAGCCAGCGTAGTAAAAATCATTCCAAGCAATTAAGTTATGTAAAGTGGAAAAGTTCAATAATGTTATTTTGGCAAAAACTAAATAATTTCAGAGATGCAATTATATCTAGGTCAGTGGACTTGGCCGGAATTCTATTACGCTAAGTGCATTTGAAAATTGTTTGTAGGAAGCCTGGCGCTCAAGTAAATCATAACTTATTATTTATTTTATCCACATACAAATCAGTTTTCTTATTACGGTCTCTGTTGTTTTTACGTAACAGTCAATACTAATAAATCAGTATATCAAATAATAAATTACAGTAGAGAGACGTAATAAGGACTGACGAATGATGAGATGTGTTTGAAGCTCGCTAAGGATTTGAATACTGCCATAAGCAATACGACAATAGGCAATGCAGTCACAGATGTTGTACGGTCAGACATAGGTACAGGGAAGGTAACTCTGAAGAAACCTTGGGTAACGAAGACATACTAGAATTGATCCATGAAAAGAGGAAGTCAGGAAATGTTCAGAGAAAGATGGGAATGCAATAATATAAACCACGTAGGAATGAAATAAAGAGAACAGGAACTGCAGAACAGTTAGAATGAAACAGCTGCAGGAAAAGAAATAAGAAGTCAAAAACTAAATTATAGTCAGATGGCCGGAATCTGCATATAGAAAAGTCAAAACAACCGTCGGTAAAATTAAAAGCAGGGGTGTTAATGTTAAGACTGCAACGGAGTTTCCACAGTTAAATGCAGAGGAGAGGGCGAGTATGCATAAAGGACTCCGTGAGGGAGAGGACTTGTCCAATTAATTTACAGATGAAGAAACTAGAGTCGATAAAGAAGGGATCCAATATTAGAGTCAGAATTTAAACGAGCTCTGCAAGACTTGAAATCAAATAAATCAGAATTGACAGATAAAATTCCATCGGAATTTCTAAACTCATTGGGTGAAGTGGCAACAAAACGATTATTGGGATTGGTGTGTAGAATCTATGAGACTGGCGACGTGCCATCAGCCTTCCGGAAAAATAACTTCCAGACAATTCGGAAGACAGCAAGGGTAAGTAATTGAGAAAAATGTCGCACAATCGACGTTATATTTCATGCATCCAAGCTGCTGACAGAATTAATATACAGAAGGATGGAAAAGAGAAGTGAAATCTTATAGATGGCGATTAGTTTGACCTTAGGGATGGTCTCTGTATTAGAGGAGCGAAGCTTCACTTTGCGCTTGGTAATTGAAGCAAGACTGAAGAAAAATCAAGAACGCTTGTAGGATTTGTTGATCTGGAAAAAGAAGAGTTCGACAATATGAAACGGTGCATATGTCCGTTAATGTGAGAAAAACAGGTGGAAGCCACGAGGAAAGGTGGATGATAGACAGTACTAGAAGAACCATCTGCATGATTAACCTGCAATTCACAATAAAGTGTCTGGCAGAGGGTTCATCGAGCCACCATTAAGCTATTTCTCTACCGTTCTACTCTACAACAGCGCGTGGAAAAATAAACACTTAAGTCTTTCCGTGCGTGTGAACAATAAACCAGGAAGACCATGAACGAACGAAACATCTGTTGTGTCATCTGATATGACAGATACAAAGTGAAGGTCTGTCTGCCTCACTAAGTTTCTCTTTGATACTAACGATTGCTATATGTGACATTGAAGCAGCATGTATCATTCATTGTGTTCCTTGTCTTCTCATGCTTTTTCGTTTCTTCTTTCATTCTGTTTATAATTCTAAAACCATCTTTTGTCCACGTCACACCTACAAACAGTTAAGACATACAGTAAAAACTCGATTAACCGTCACTCTTTACACCGTCAGTTTCTGTTAACCGTCACTGCTGTAACAGCATAATAATACTGCAATAACAGAATGCTCTAAGGTACAGTGACGCGTTCGCTTTGTTTATTTACTCTATTTCAGTGGGAAGTGAATGTACCCGCCCGGCGTAGAACGCTACATAAAATATGACCTCCAGTTGACGTGCTAACACGTCTCCCCCGTTTCTTGTCTTTGTCTCACTTGTGAGTCAACAATCTCCACTGGATCAGTTTCCAGTTGTGGCGAGAAGACTGTAATTGTCGCAGAGTATCTAGAGGACTGTGCTGTATTACGTGTTTTCCACTTGAATAAGCTTTATTGACTAATATTTTACACTACCGTATTTAGAGCACGTGTGTGTGATACAGTGACTTGATAAAATGCCTGAAAAACGTAAACGTGTTGTTTTAGGACTTAATCAAAAACTTTAAATTATAAAACGCTTAAGAAAGAGCGAAACTGCGACAAGTGTAGCGCTAATTTATGGCATTGGAAGAACAACGGTTAACGATATCAAACGTGATGCTGGTAAAATAGAACAACATGTGTCAACAATGCAGAGCATGGATGCAGATGAGCGAACAAGAAAGACAGTGAAACCTGCAAAATATAATGAATTGGACACTGCAATGTACCGACGGTTTATACAAGCAAGAAGTCAGGGGATTCCACTTTCAGGGCCTATAATAATGGCCAAGGCTGTTGAAATGAACAACAAACTTGATGGTGACTCGTCTTTTAAAGCAAGTATCGGATGGCTTGACAAGTTGAAATTTCGTCATGGCATTCGCCAACTTGATATCAGTGGAGAAAAACTCAGCGCGGATAGCTCTGTAATTGCTGAGTTCCGGGAGCAATTTAAAGAAAAAATGGCTGAAATGAATCTTGTTAGGGAGCAAGTTTACAATTGTGATGAAACTGGGCTTCATTGGAAGGCTTTACCACAAAAGACATTAGCATCACTTTTTGAAAAAGCTGCCCCAGATTTCAAAGTACAAAAAGATCGCATCGCTGCTATGGTTTGCGCAAATGCGACCGGCAATCATAGGCTACCCCTACTTGTGATTGCGAAATCAAGAAAACCTCGTGCATTCAAGAATTTGAATTTCAATGCTCTCCCTGCACAATACTACGCCCAGAAGAGTGCTTGGATGGATCAATCAATTTTTTCTGACGTTTCACAAACAATTTTTACCTCAAGTTAGAGCACATTTGACTAAAAAAATTTTGCCACAGAAAGCGCTATTGCTATTAGACAATGTCTCAACGCACCCTACTTGTGAAATGAAAAATGATGACGGCAACATGACATATCTCTTCCTTCCAGCAAACACAACTTCACTTATACAGCCCATGGATCAGTGAATCATCGAAAACATGAAACGTCGTTATAGAAAAATCTTTATCGAAAGTTTGCTAACATCTGATGAATCAACATCTGTAAAACAGTTTTGGCGGTCTTACAGTATTAAAGATGCCATTTTCAATGTTGCTAGTGCATGGAGTGATTTGTCAGTGTCAAACCTAGAGGTGAAGAATCGGAGGAACCTGAGTGTGTGACAGTTGACGAGATGGTCAATTTGTGCAATAATTTACAAAACAGCACAAATTTGACGTCAGAAGAAGTATCAGAGTGGTTAGAGTGTGACAAAGTGGACGGGGGTTTTCAAATTTTGAGTGATAACGAAATTGTTGTCAGCGTAAGTGCCACCAAATAAGAAGAAGAAGGGGTTGATGGAGACGAGTGTTCAAACCATGAAGAAAAACAAATTATGTATTAGCCATTCACAGGCCGAAACAATGCTGTCCAAGTGTATAGAATGGTTTGAAAGTCAAGAAGAAGCTAATGAAACGCAGGCACTACTGCTGCGAAAAATACGAAATATTGCCGCTTTGAAAGCTCGAAGATAAAAAAGGCAGAAGAAAATAACTGACTATTTCCAAGCTAAATAAACTATTTCACCTGTAAGTTTATAGTACAGTACAGAACTGTACATTAAGTATTTTGCAACTTTTGTAGCTACTGTACGGATGTTTTTATCATGTAACAAATACTTTTATTTGCTATTACAATCGTGTTTCATTTGTTTTCGCTCCGAAATATTATTATATTACTGTGAGAGTGATATGTGTCTATACATAAAATAATTCATTGAGGTTATATTTTGGGGGAATACAGTGTTTCTGTTATCCGTCTATTCGCTCAACCGTCACGACCACGGTCCCGAAGATGACGGTTAATCGAGTTTCCACTGTGATGAAAAACACTATATTTTTTACTGAATACCCATTAAGTCAATTTTTCATTTGGGGTCATTTAGAACTAAGTATTGTATGTATTTCATGTTGCTGGTTTAAACGTTGAGATATTAGAACGTCATATGTTGTACGACCTATTTTCTTAACCGTAACTTTCTCACTGGGAGACAGCTGTGAAAATGTAACCTGTTGAAGTTCATTTACAGTCACAGAACTGGGGATGAAAAACCATACTTAACGTTTTCTGTGAAGTAAAATAACTGAAAGTTTAAATGAAAAATAGTAGCCGGAAAGATGGTAACAATTAGAAGAAGATGGTAACAATTTATTCGACACTATGGTACACGGTTTTTTAGCACAACTTACATAGAGTAAAAATAAACTACTTTCCATCAACTCTGTTGTAGCGACAGTGCTCTCTCTTCCTTGCAGCCTCGCATGCAGTTTCCTTTTTCACATGTGGACAACAGCCTAACAGCTTATTTTCCTACAAATATTTTCCTATCTTTTTCGTAAACTGGGGGATGGATACTGAGATTATGGTTAAGGATTATATGATGTTCAAGTATGAGCAAAGAATTAAGGAGAAAAGGAACATCACATTGAATGTTATTTATAATATCAAGTGCCAGTAAGGGGTGCTACACTTCTACAGAGCCTATGTACATGCCGACATTGTTGATGACTGAATGAATGATCACCATCTTATGGCATTTACCTGAAATAAAAATAAAACCAAAGAACAGATTCCAAACAAATCCTCCTGAAAAGAAAAGGCGTACTGTAATGCAGAAAGGAACAGGGAAAAGTCAACATTAAGTTTCACGTAAATTTTGTCGTAAGTTCTTCACGTAGTGGATAAGGAACAAAGTAGCCATGAGTTCTAGCGAAAGCTCTTGGAAAAACAAGGTAGTTTAACTACGGTTTATTATAGTGAAGAGAAAAAATAGCTCTTATTTTGTGTGCACTGAAGGTACCCTCATGGTGGTGCAACGATCCACATTACAAAACTGAGCGACAACACATGGACGTAGACTGTAAACAGGAGCAACAGCGTTTGTTTTTCCAGGAAAAAAGGAAATGAAATGACTAGCGTAAACACTATAGCATGCATTTCCTTCGCAGGCAAATCTCTGGTTTGACAGAGTACGTAAAGTATTTCAGGACCGCTTGGATCTCACAATCCATGCAATCCTTAGGAAGTGTTTATGCTGACTCGCTGCTTGTTGCTTACTGTCGGCTGACATGACTCAGCGATGATGAAACAAACCCTAAACGTCTTACCAGCGGTGCTCGTTCCACTGCTAGAAACCATCCTAGCTAGGGCATGATATCAAGCTTGTTCGTGTCCATCACCAAACGTCCTGAAACTTGATCCTTCACTGGCAGCTTCGAGGTCATTGCAGCAGTGATGCAGTCTCCGCGCTAGCAGCTAGGAGTGATCTGCACGTGCATGCTGCAGCCTCGCCGCTCGCTACCCACCACGAGTAATTACCCATCAGCTATTCACATATCGTACAGACCGCTGGCAGCATCAAACGTGGCACTGGTGGTGTAAGCGTGAAGCAGCCAGTCACAGCTCAAGTGTCAAGTCTCGTAACATTTGGCGACTTGTAAAAACATTCGACAGTGTCAAATGCTGCAAAATCTTCAAAGTTCAAGAGGAGTAGGGGTAAGCTATAGGGGAAGAGAGATAATATACAGTATCTACAAGAACTATGGGGGAATAATAAGAGTGGAAGCGTAAGTACGAAGTGTTTGGACTAAAAAAGGTATAAAACTGATATGTAATCCTTTGCCTCTGCTGTTCAATCTATTCATCTAAGCAACAATGAGGAAAATATGTTTAAAAGTAGGTTCGAAATTCAAGGTGACAGGGTATCAATGATAAGATTTCCTAATGAAATTGATATCCTCAGTGAAAGTAAAGAAGAATTGCAGGATCTGTTTAATGGAATGAACAGTGTAAACGGTACAGAATACGCATTGAGAATAAATCGAAGGAAGCAGAAAGTAGTGAGAAGTAGCAGAAATGACAACAGCGGGAAATGTTACATCATAACTGGTGATAACGAAGTAAATGAAATTTATGAATTCTGCGATCTAGGCAGAAAACTAAGAGAAAATAACCCATGAGGGACGAAGGAAGGAGGATATAAACAGTTGACTATCACTGCCAAAAAGGGCATACCTGGCCAAGGGAAGTTTACTAGTATCAAACACGGATTTTTATTTTAGTATGCAATTTCTGTGAACTTCCGTTTGGTGCACAGTATTGTACGGAAGCGAGTAATAGACTGTGTGGAAACCTGACCTGAAGACATTAGAAGCATATCAGTTGTGGTGCTAAAGATGAATGTGAAAATTAGGTGGTCTGATAAGGTAAGTAATATGGAACTTCTCCGCAGAACCAGCAAGAAAAACGAATATATGGAAATGACTTACAAAAAGAACGGACAGTGTGATAAAACAGGGAATAAATTTCACTGTTGAGGGGCACAGTGTAAAAACTGTAGGGGCTAACAGAGACTGGAATACATGCAGCAAATAATTGGGGACGTAGGTCGCAAATGCCACAGGTTGGCACAGGAGAGGAATTCGTGGTGGTCCGCATCAAACCTGTCAGAATGCTGATGAATACAAACTAAAAGTGCAGTGGTTTTAGTTAGGAGGCCAAGGTGATGAGCAGCGATGTGGTAGTATAAACACGAAGTAAGAGTCGCTAGTGTAAGCAAGACTAACCTGTCTCCTATTCCGACAACCACAAACTCCAAAATCTCTCACGCACACACACACGCATACACACATAAACACATCCGTACTCAGTACGTCAGCACAGGTATAGCAGCACCTTATTCAACTTCAATCAAGCAAAGACTTCACGAAAGAAGGCTGCGGGCACGAAGCATGTGGCTGTCTTAAGATTGTAAACTGTGGCCGCGTCTCCGAAGCTGACCGGTGCCCTCCGTTGTCTCTCAGAAAGTGAAAAATTTGAATCTGTGAGCGCAGCTTTCGCGTTTCTCCAAAGAAGATCCGCAGACACTACGTATTAAAAATGATAGACACTGGGCACCGACAGTGGTTTGCAGTTCAAATACCTTTAGAAAATGTCTCTTCTTTTTCTTTTTTGCTGGCCTCATCCCGTGTGTTCACGTGGTCGGCGCGGTAATCTGAATTTGGCAACATCGGTGTTAGAAAGTGGGCGGATGCCACCCATATACTCCCCCCCCTCCCCCCCCCCCCCCCCCGCTCCTCTCCATCCCCACCACCACCCGGGTGGAAATTTGTGTGTCCATCTGTGTGCGTCTGTACCTGAGACGGTGTAAGAAGATAGCTGACAGTTTGTAGCATTATTTCCAGCTTTAAAGTGCGATGCACTAACGGCCCAGGCGAGAACATTTGTGATCTACAAAGCTGGGACAACAATGAGGCGTGGTCACAGAGACGTTTATAAAATCGTGTTACATTATCAGTTGAGATGGGCGAGGAACGCTGCCGCATCCAGCAAACTAAAATTGTCAGGGATCAACTTAAGCTGGCTCAACTACAGTGAAAGTGTAGTAACAAGTTTTAACATTGCGGAACATAACTAAGGTGGGATGTTGGTAAGGGCCCGATATTCACCTAATTGGATGTAAAAAACTGCCAAAAAACCACATCACGGATGTTCGACCTAACAGCCATCATCTTAATCTGCCGAGCTATTCGACCCAGGTTCCGCACAACTTCACTGATCCTGTAAGCGGCTTGCTTATGCCTTTTACAATATGCTGTCTGCTACAGAAAAACGAGCACATCGTATTTTATGAAACGAGGCTAGAAAGTTGTCCCGTTTCAAAGTAAGTGCAACATTTACAGGTTGACTCTAACATAGAAGATTACTGCAACCAGCCACCTTTTACAGTGTTGTTTATTTATTTAAACAGTGCCGCTACCGGTTTAGAACCAATCACACACTAAGAAGTTTCATCGCATGGAGGTATGTATAGATATACCTCCGTGTGATGAAACTTCCTTCCGTGTGAGTGGTGCTTCACATTATATGCATATTTATACAGAAACAATGCATTATATAGCTTTTGCTGCTGCGAGACGATAAGCAACCTGTACTGGAATCTAATGGTGCGGTTTCTTCATCGGCACGACCACCCAAGGGAAATTTCGTCAGCTGGGGAAGCAAAAAGCGAAAACTAAAGTAAAATGTGAACTAGCCGTCTGAAGATGAACCTGTCGGTTCTAAACATGTAACGGCGCTGTTTAAATAAATAAATAGCATTGTAAAAGTGGCTGTGTGCTGTAATCTTCTATTTAAGAGTAAAAAAAGTAATTTGTACCTCTAAATGTAGTTGCATGTGTAGAACTAAACATTTCAGTAATACACTCCTGGAAATTGAAATAAGAACACCGTGAATTCATTGTCCCAGGAAGGGGAAACTTTATTTACACATTCCTGGGGTCAGATACATCACATGATCACACTGACAGAACCACAGGCACATAGACACAGGCAACAGAGCATGCACAATGTCGGCACTAGTACAGTGTATATCCACCTTTCGCAGCAATGCAGGCTGCTATTCTCCCATGGAGACGATCGTAGTGATGCTGGATGTAGTCCTGTGGAACGGCTTGCCATGCCATTTCCACCTGGCGCCTCAGTTGGACCAGCGTTCGTGCTGGACGTGCAGACCGCGTGAGACGACGCTTCATTCAGTCCCAAACATGCTCAATGGGGGACAGATCCGGAGATCTTGCTGGCCAGGGTAGTTGACTTACACCTTCTAGAGCACGTTGGGTGGCACGGGATACGTGAGGACGTGCATTGTCCTGTTGGAACAGCAAGTTCCCTTGCCGGTCTAGGAATGGTAGAACGATGGGTTCGATGACGGTTTGGATGTACCGTGCACTATTCAGTGTCCCCTCGACGATCACCAGTGGTGTACGGCCAGTGTAGGAGATCGCTCCCCACACCATGATGCCGGGTGCTGGCCCTGTGTGCCTCGGTCGTATGCAGTCCTGATTGTGGCGCTCACCTGCACGGCGCCAAACACGCATACGACCGTCATTGGCACCAAGGCAGAAGCGACTCTCATCGCTAAAGACGACACGTCTCCATTCGTCCCTCCATTCACGCCTGTCGCGACACCACTGGAGGCGGGCTGCACGATGTTGGGGCGTGAGCGGAAGACGGCCTAACGGTGTGCGGGACCGTAGCCCAGCTTCATGGAGACGGTTGCGAATGGTCCTCGCCGATACCCCAGGAGCAACAGTGTCCCTAATTTGCTGGGAAGTGGCGGTGCGGTCCCCTACGGCACTGCGTAGGATCCTACGGTCTTGGCGTGCATCCGTGCGTCGCTGCGGTCCGGTCCCAGGTCGACGGGCACGTGCACCTTCCGCCGACCACTGGCGACAACATCGATGTACCGTGGAGACCTCACGCCCCACGTGTTGAGCAATTCGGCGGTACGTCCACCCGGCCTCCCGCATGCCCACTATACGCCCTCGCTCAAAGTCCGTCAACTGCACATACGGTTCACGTCCACGCTGTCGCGGCATGCTACCAGTGTTAAAGACTGCGATGGAGCTCCGTATGCCACGGCAAACTGGCTGACACTGACGGTGGCGGTGCACAAATGCTGCGCAGCTAGCGCCATTCGACGGCCAACACCGCGGTTCCTGGTGTGTCCGCTGTGCCGTGCGTGTGATCATTGCTTGTACAGCCCTCTCGCAGTGTCCGGAGCAAGTATGGTGGGTCTGACACACCGGTGTCAATGTGTTCTTTTTTCCATTTCTAGGAGTGTATTACTATTAGCACTGGTCATGTGTGTGTGTGTGTGTGTGTGTATATATATATCTTGTAATCTGCCTTGTCCCACATCACATCGATAAAATAATCCTGAAAATGATCTACGGAACATGTCATAACTAAACTAAACTAAGCTAAACAACCTCCGCAGCCGCCGGTCTCAGTGGCCGAGCGGTTCTAGGCGCTTCAGTCTGGAACCGTGCTGCTGCTACGGTCACAGGTTCGAATCCCTCTCGGCATGGATGTGTGCGACGTCTTTAGGTTACTTAGGTTTATGTTCACTACTGGCCATTAAAATTGCTACACCAAGAAGAAATGCAGATGATAAACGGGTATTCATTGGACAAGTAGATTATACTAGAACTGACATGTGATTACATATTCACGCTATTTGGGTCCATAGATCCTGAGAAATCAGTACCCAAAACAACCCCCTCTGGCCGTAATAACGGCCTTGATGCGCCAGGGCTTTGAGTCAAACAGAACTTGGATGGCGTGTACAGCTACAGCTGCCCATGCAGCTTCAATACGATACCACAGTTCATCACGAGTAGTGACTGGCGTATTGTGACGAGCCAGTTGCATGGCCACCATTGACCAGATGTTTTCAATTGGTGAGAGATCTGGAGAATGTGCTGGCCAGGGCAGCAGTCGAATATTTTCTGTATCCAGAAAGGCCCGTACAGGACCTGCAACATGCGATCGAGCATTATCCTGCTGAACTGTAGGGTTTCGCAGGGATCGAATGAAGAGTAGAGCCACGGGCCGTAACACATCTGAAATGTAACGTCCACTGTTCAAAGTGCCATCAGTGGGAGCAAGAGGTGACCGAGACATGTAACCAATGGCAACCCATACCATCACGCCGGGTGATACGCCAGTATGGCGATGACGAATACACGCTTCCAACGATGTCGCCAAACACGGATGCGACCATCATGATGCTGTAAACAGAACCTGGATTCATACGAAAAAATGACGTTTTGCCATTCGTGCACCCAGGTTCGTCGCTGAGCACACCATCGAGGCGCTCCTGTCTATGATGCAGCGTTAAGGGTAACCGCAGCCATGTTCCCTGAGCTGATAGTCCATGCTGCTGCAAATATCTTCGAACTGTTCGTGCAGATGGTTGTTGTCTTGAAAATCTCCCCATCTGTTGACTCAGGGATCTAGACATGGCTGGTCGATCCGTTACAGCCATGCGGACAAAATGCCTGTCAGCTCGACTACTACGAGGCTGTTGGGATCCAGCACCGCGTTCCGTATTACCCTCCCGAAGCCACCGATTCCATATTCTGCTAACAGTCATTGGATCTCGACCAACGCGAACAGCAGTGTCGCGATAGATAAACCTCAATCGCGATAGGCTACAATCCGGAACCGTGATGGTACGCATTTCTCCTCCTTACACGAGGCATCACAACAACGTTTCACCAGGCAACGCCGGTGAACTGCTGTTTGTGTATGAGAAATCGATTGGAAACTTTCCTGATATCAGCACGTTGTAGGTGTCGCCACCGGCGCCAACCTTGTGTGAATGCTCTGAAAAGCTGATAATTTGCATATCGCAGCGTCTTCTTACTGTCGGTTAAATTTCGCGCCTGTAGTACGTCATCCTCGTGGTGTAACAATTTAAAGGCCAGTAGTGTAGTTCTAAGTTCTAGGGGACTGATGGCCTCTTATGTTAAGTCTCATAGTGCTCAGAGCCATTTAAACCACTTTTGTACGCTGCCACGGGCTGAAAATGCCAGTTTTTGACAAAATAGCAAGGCAGCATTTCATCACCCAGTGCTAAAGGGACACTATAGCCGTTTTATTTTTCTTTCTATTTCTTCAAAAATGGCTCTGAGTACTATGGCACTTAACATCTATGGTCATCAGTCCCCTAGAACTTAGAACTACTTAAACCTAACTAACCTAAGGACATCATGCAACACCCAATCATCACGAGGCAGAGAAAATCCCTGATCCAGCCGGGAATCGAACCCGGGAACCCGGGTGTGGGAAGCGATAACGCTACCGCGCGACCACGAGCTGCGGACTTCCTATTTCTTCGCCGCTGTGTCTTGTGCATTGCTGATTTCTTTGTCCCGAAAGTGGCCACACATGGGAATTTTTCGTCGCTGAGGATCTGTCGCCTTGTTTCCATCGACATGTAGTGTGTAAAAAAATCTTGTCCTGAAAAGGAAGCGCCAGCTGCCGTAAGCGAGTGTAAACTTCTGGTAGGACAGCCCGCAGGCGCAGTTCCCCTCTTTCGATCAGTCGACCCGCTGACAACGTTTCCGCCGCAGTGCTCGCGTCACTGGCAGCTGCCACCCCCTTCGCGCGACCTATTAACTTGTCCTATAAGGATTAGCGGCGCGTAAAAAATATCGGGAAACTAAAACTGCCGCACCCTGGATAGCGAAAAAAAAAAAAAAGAATATGCGGTTGGAAAAATAAACAGAAGGGGGCGTCGGGCGGTTCTTGTCAGTCGCTCGGCTGCAGCCGTTGCGGGCGAATTTGCAATGCAGATGGCCGCCCGCGTCACCGATTTATGTCCGCGGGCGGGGGCGTGGAGGCATTCGGCAGGGCAGGGAGGGAGGGAGCGCGGGGCAGCGCGGAGTGGAACAGAGTGGGCAGCGCGCTGTTTACAAACACCGCGGCCGGCCGGCCGGCGAAGCGTGGCGCGGCCGGGACCTGCGTGGGGCCAGGCAGACCCAGTCGCCGAAATCCCGCGGGCCTCACTTGGCAGCGCCCGTCTGCTTCTCGTCACTGCCGAGTTAAAGTCGTGTCGTGCGACGTACTCCGCATTTTCTCGTTCTCCTTCTTTCTCCCTGTCTCTCTCTCTGCCGAATGCAGTATATTGGTTGTTCACACGGCAGTGACCAGGTATGTTAATTAGTATGTACAGCAGTTACGAGATACAACACCAAGTTTCTTACCGCTCGTCCTCTGAGGCCCTTTCCATCACGAGAGTGACCATATTGATATTTAAGACAGTTAAATTTTTTTTGAGTCATCAGCCTTTTCCTTGGTTTGATGTGGCCCCTCACAAATTCCCCGCACATGGGATACATTTTACTTGAAAGCTGCCTGTCCGGTGTCACTGTATAAACACGACAATGCAGTACCGGTGTTATTCCGAACTACTGTGCAATGTTCTATTGGATATGCGCCTGTACGGGAGTACTATACATGATGAATGTACAAGTACAGGTTGTAAAAGCATGGCTGACAAGATGTTGAAGTTTAGGGGTGCCGCTGAGTCATGCACGGATAGCGTAATGTGAGACCACCGCTCGCAGTAAGTAGGAAGTTCTGGTTCGAGACTCAATCTGGCACAAATTTTCACTGCCGTCATATTTAAGACAATTCTAATATATCTCGTTTTTTTTGTTGAGTCATCAGCCTTTTCCCTGGTTTGATGTGGCCCGCCACGAATTCCCCGTACATGGGATACATTTTACTTGAAAGCTGCCTCCCTGGTGTCGCCGTATAACCACGATAATGCAGTACCTGTGTTATTCCGAACTACTGTGCAATGTTTTATTGGATATGCCCCTGTACGGGAGTACACATGATGAATGTACGAGTACAGGTTGTAGACGCATGGCTGACAACATGTTGAAATTTGGGCGTGCCCCTGAGTCGTGCACGGATAGCGTAATGTAAGACCCCCGCTCGCAGTTAATAGGAAATACGGGTTCGAGTCTCGATCTGGCACACATTTTCACTGCCATCATTCCATTATACGGCTGATGGTTGTCCACATTAGCTGCTGCGAATACATTTCACGTATTTCAAAACGGCTGCAGTCACAGCAATGCATGCATGTCCGAATGAGCAGCCACTGCGCTATTCGTTATCGCAATATCAATCGTCTCAGAGTACTTCTTAGTACTTCCGTATCACACTTCTTCTCTCATCACCTTAGGATAAAAAACCAAAGAAAACATAAATATGTACTTTGAAGAACGTTCGGATTTCCCGCCAAGAGATGCTGATAAAACGTGTTTACTAAGCAAACAAATTCAGTTTACATACCGCCATCTGTTTCACAGAAATATTTACATCATCATACTACGCGCTAAAATCAATTACGTTAAATAAGATAATCTATGAGGGTCACTCCAAATGATATACATACTATTTGTTTTAAAATCCATATTTTATTCTACATGTGTGAAAGTTTTACAGTGTGTAGATACATCCTTTAGGAACAATATTTTCATTTCTCCACATAATTTCCATCCCTCTCAACCGTCTTACGCCGTCTTGGAACCAGCGCATCTATACCCACAGGGAAAAATTCTGAACCAATCTGTTGGAGCCACTGTATGGCAGCGTGCACAAGGGAGTCATAATCTTCAAACCTTGTCCCACGATGAGACTCTTTCAGTTTCCCGAAGAGATGATAGTCACATGGAGCCAGTTCAGGACTGTAGGGCGGGTGTTTCAGTGTTGTCCATCCGAGTTTCGTGATCGCTTCCATGGTTTTTTGACTGACATCTGGCCGTGCATTGTCGTGCAACAGCAAAACATTCTGCTTTTGCCGATGTGGTGGAACACGACTCAGTCGAGCTTGAAGTTTCTGCAGTGTAGTCACATATGCATCAGAATTTATAGTGGTTCCACTTGGCATGATGTCCACAAGCAAGAGTCCTTCGGAATCGAAAAACACCGTAGACATAACTTTTCCAGCAGAAGATGTGGTTTTGAATTTTTTTTCTTCGTCTCTGATGAAAAATGATGGAGCCATGTTTCATCACCCATCACAATTCTTCCAAGAAATTCATCTCTACCATTCTCGTACTGTTCCAAAAGTTCGCTGCATACCGTTTTTCTTGTTTCTTTTTTAACGCCAACACTCTCAGTATTCTGCACACAACGTAGCGTGACAATTCGTTCACTGTGATGCGTATGTCAGCAGTCACCAATTCGTTAAGTCTCTGTACATTGTCTGGAGTGTGTGCAGTACGAGGCCTGCCGCTGCGAGGACAATCCTCAATATTGCCGTGCCCACTTTCATCACGTAACCTGCTTGCCCACCGACTAACTGAACTGCGATCGGCAGCAGCATCTCCATACACCTTTTCCTACCTCTTGTGGATGTTTCGCACTGTCTCGTTTTCATAGCACAGGAATTGTATGACAGCACGTTGCTTTTGACGAACGTCAAGTGTAGCAGCCATCTTGAAGACATGCTATGACGGCGCCACTCACGGGAACAGGTTGACCTAAGATTGAAAACAAACGGGAAGGATGTTTCTACACACTGAAAAACTTTCACACGTGCAGAATGAAAACTGTACTTTTTAAAAAAATAGTGTGCATTTCTTTTGGAGAGACCCTCGTACAATACTAATGAATTCATTAATTTCATTTCTTTAAGCCGTCAGTTTTATCGCTTGGTATGATTATGCCATTGGTTTTATAAACCTACTGACTTTCTGTGCATCCCAACTGTTTGTTCAATAAAGAGATTTTTTCAGCGTGGCACTAAAGCATAACGTTCTTCGAATGTTTATACTGGAGGAGGTGGCGCAGTGGTTAACATACCGGACTCGCATTCTGTGTTTTTCCTAAATCAAAATGGCTCAAATGGCTCTGAGCACTATGCGACTTAACTTCTGAGGTCATCAGTCGGCTAGAACTTAGAACTAATTAAACCTAACTAACCTAAGGACATCACACACATCCATGCCCGAGGCAGGATTCGAACCTGCGATCGTAGCAGTCGCTCGGCTGCAGACTGCAGCGCCTCGATCCGCACGGCCACTCCGGCCGGCTTTCCTAAATTGCTCCAGCCAAATGCCAGGATCGTTCCCTTCAGAGAGAATGGCTCATTTTTCACCCATTCTTTCGTAATCCGAGTGTGTCATGGGGCACCACCGGACTACTACAGGGGTTTGAACTTTAATAGTGGCAACTATTTACTTACAAATCGTACAAAAGAGATACGTGATTCAAAGTTATACTGGCCTTCAAAGTAGTCACGAACATTGTGTATAACCCGTTGTCAACGATGTGGAAGTCGTGGGATACACTTAGCAGTGCCAGTTGTGTTGACAGTTCGAGCGGCGTGGTCTATCGCCCCACAGTTCTAATGTGAATGCCGTGAAGTGTTTCCATCAGTTTAGAAATCGAGTTGAACTCACGAGGGCTTAAGTCAGGGGAGTGCAGTAGGTGGTATAGCACTCTAGCAGCCCCATCAGTCAAACAAATAAGTAACAGCTTGCGCTATATGTGCTTGAGCATTGTCCTGCAAAATGTTGATCAGGTCCGGCAGAAAGTAGCCTCACTTCTGTCCCTATGCTGTTCATTTTTGGAACACATCTTGCACTCCCCTGACTTAAGCCCTCGTGAGTTCAACTCGATTTCTAACCTGAAGGAAACACTTCACGGCATTCGCTTCAGAACTGCTACAAATCCGTTGGGCAATACCACGCCGCTCGAACTATTAACACATTTGGTACTGCTAACACCATCCTACGACTTCCACATCGCTGGCAACGGGTTATACGAGGTGCATTCAAGTTCTAAGGCCTCCAATTCTTTTTCTCCGGACTGGAAAGAGATAGAAACATGCGCATTGTTTAAAAATGAGGCAGCGTTCATTGTCAATACGTCCCAGAGATGGCAGCACCGTACGGCAGATGGAATTTTACCGCCAGCGACGTTTTCCTTACTTGAACAGCTTGCAATCATTCGTTTTCTGAATTTGCGTGGTGTGAAACGAATTGAAATTCATCGATAGTTGAAGGAGACATGTGGTGATGGAGTTATGGATGTGTCGAAAGTGCATTCGTGGGTGCGACAGTTTAATGAAGGCAGAACATCGTGTGACAACAAACTGAAACAACCTCTGACTCGCACAAGCCTGTCTGCTGACTTGATCGAGAAAGTGGAGAGAATTGTTTTGGGGGATCACCGAATGACTGTTGAACAGATCGCCTCCAGAGTTGGCATTTCTGTGGGTTCTGTGCACACAATCCAGCATGACGACCTGAAAATGCGAAAAGTGTCATCCAGGTGGGTGCCACGAATGCTGACGGATGACCACATGGCTGCCCGTGTGGCATGTTGCCAAGCAATGTTGCCGCGCAACGGCAGCACGAATGGGACTTTCTTTTCATTGGTTGTGACAATGGATGTTACGTGGATGCCATTTTTCAATCCAGAAACAAAGCGCCTGTCAGCTCAATGGAAGCACACAGATTCACCGCCACCAAAAAAATTTCGGGTAACCGCCAGTGCTGAAAAAATGATGGTGTCTTTGTTCTGGGACAGCGAGGGCGTAATCCTTACCAATTGCGTTCCAAAGGGCACTACGGTAACAGATGCATCCTACGAATATGTTTTGAAGAACAAATTCCTTCCTGCACTGCAACAAAAACGTCCGGGAAGGGCTGCGCGTGTGCTGTTTCACCAAGACAACGCACCCCGCACATTGAACTAAGGTTACGCAACAGTTCCTTCGTGATAACAACTTTGAAGCGATTCCTCATGCTCCCTACTCACCTGACCTGGCTCCTAGTGACTTTTGGCTTTTTCCAACAATGAAAGACACTCTCTGTGGCCGCACATTCACCAGCCGTGCTGCTATTGCCTCAGCGATTTTCCAGTGGTCAAAACAGACTCCTAAAGAAGCCTTCGCCGCTGCCATGGAATCATGGCGTCAGCGTTGTGAAAAATGTGTACGTCTGCAGGGCGATTACGTCGAGAAGTAACGCCAGTTTCATCGATTTCGGGTGAGTAGTTAATTAGAAAAAAAATTGGAGGCCTTAGAACTTGAATGCACCTTGTACACAATGCTGGTGACTAATTTGGAGGGCAGTAGAACTTTGAAACACGTATCTACTTTGTACAAGCTGTAAACAAATAGTTGCCTCTATTAAAGTTCCAACAGTCGTATAACAGAAAATTTAGGAATTTTCACACATAATTGTTGAATTTTCCTATGTAGCTGCGTCAGCAACCCATCGTGTGCAATTATGAATTATACATCAGAATACTATGGAATGCAGCTACAGTCCATGTTTTAGTAGGTAACCGGTGGAGGGAGGGGAGAGGGAATACAATAGTGGAGAAGGAGGAGGGGAGAAAAAGTAGAGTGGACAGTAATAGTAGAGCGTAAAGAAGTGAGAGAGGGGAGGTGGGACTGATGTCATGAGCATAACTAATTAGCATTTGGTAAAACATTAAAGAGGTTATTGTAAAAAGAGGTGTTATCTGAAATTATTAAGTCTAAAATTATTAGAAATTATCGTTAAAATATCCTTCCCCCTTTCTACGCTCTTTGTAATTTCAGCGTAAGACTGATTTTAAAAATGTTACAGTAATGTTTTACATAATATAAATTCTTTATCTCATGACATCCCTCTCACTCCCCCTATCTACATTGTTTCTTGTCCCTTCCATCCTACTTCTTCCCCCTTTTACACAACTCCTCCCTCCTGCCACCAGTTACCTACTGAAATCATGGACCACAGCTGCATACCCCACTATTCTGATTTGCAGTTCATACATGACACGTCGGGTTGCCGACACAACATCATGGGTAATTTCTAAAGTTACGCTCAGTACTTTTTATATTTTGTAAAATAATGGATTGTACATATTTAATTTTACCGGGTTTTTATATCAGAAGTTAAAATGGACAGGTCGAAACTAATCCTACTGTACAAAATGATTTATCTGAGAATGAAATATTAAAACTATATAACAATTGTCGTCCATTTCCATACACTTGTAGGAAATAATTTTCATGTAACTCAATTCATAAATGGATAATGATGCGTTCTTTTAATCGAATCTGCGTTCACGACATTCGAAGATTTAGAGAAACCTTTTCCCAAAAACCGGAATATTATAAATTCTGAAATTAGCGTAGATGAAGCAGATGGAGCGAAAGATTATGAAAACATCAACAGAAAACAGAGTGCAGTTATAACTGTAGAAGAACATGAAAGTGGAGCAGAATTTAAGAAGGGAATGGAATAGAAGATTAACCCAAGCCAATGCTATTCAGTCTACGCTGAGTAAGCTGTAAAGATACAAATGAGGAAACTACAAGGTAAATTAAAGGTTAGCGAAAAGAATCGAAATCTTCTAGGTTTGCTGGTGACCTTGTTATTTTGTCAGAAACAACAGAGGTGGTGCAAACTCAGTTTTGCTGTTAGCATAGTAATTGACAACAGCAGTGGTTTACTGCAGTTTCTGGTATAAAACGCGCTGATGTGAACATCACCACTTTCTTATCAGCATCAGCACTTCCTTATGTATGAGGTCATGATATCTTTACATCTGGTTCTTGGGCAGCTGTACTTGCTATATTTTGCCTAAGTCAGCAACAGCACTTTATTATAATCAAGGCCACCCCATCTCAAACTTCCACCCTCTTGATCGCAAATCCTCACGCATTAGCAACCTGCATTTCCACCCCCCCTGTGTGCCTGCTCGTGCATCCCTCCTCCCAGAGTGCTCCCATACAAGAAACTACATGCAAGTTCAGCTGAGCAAATTTTAATTTACATGCAGTGTAGTTTTACCACAGCTGCATGCTGCTGCAGTAAAAGCTTTCATATCCAAACACCTCTCGGATGGCATGTATAATCGAAGTTTTCAGCATATGAAGATACACCTCACCAGTTACAGTGCCTTCAAAGAAGAATGGGCTAAAGAAACCACGTGATGAAGGACAACACCACACATTAACACCGAGTATATTTGTCCCTGTGCATGTGAGGGTTTTCAGAAGCCCACTACAAGTAGTTGTGGCGGTTTACAGTATCGTTCAGATTGAATTGCTCTTGAACAAACCAGATAACCATTTCTAAAAACTGTTCATACGCATGAATCATGCTTTCAAAACACTTGCAGAGCTCGTTCTTTCGATCCGGGTTGTCGTTGTTTACAGCGAGCAGCAGTATTGGAATGTACATTTTCCACTTTGCAGCCTTCAGAACTCGTCATGTATTTGATCAGCTTACCACACTTTTATCGTGCACCCTGTTTCACAGATTTTTTAAGTGATCTAGAAGAAAGTCACAACACTGCGGCACCAGAAGCTGGACTCGTTGACAGTTTTGGTCGGCAGAGCTTCAAATTTATTCTGAATGCGATAAATTGTTGTACGTATTGGTGGCCACTGCCACCATACCTTCATCATCATTTCTTACCTCCATTACCACTTCAATACAGTTCTGCTTTGGTCAAACGACAATCTTACTTACTCACTGCCATACTATCATCTGCTGGAAAACGCTCACCAAGATCTGCTGAAAAGACAATGGACTATGCAACTGGGCGAAAATGCAACGATATGTCACTTTCTTCCAAAGTTATTAAATGTCAGAGAATGCTACATTTTTCTGCACCCCTCTGTGTGTAAGTGTTCATAAATCAAAAAATTTTAAGGGCTGTATATGTCTCATTTATTTCCCTATAAAACCCCCAATTCGTAATGTAAACAAACAATCCCACCTTGACCAAGTGCATCGAACAGTTTCACCATAAACGTTCTGAAGTAACCAACTGGATCTGCAATGATGGACCTGCAAACTGGGAGAAAGAATCACAGTTGATCATTACCTCCTCGTAACATATGTGGTTCAATTATTTGACATTAAGACTGTGGTTAGACTAATCTTGTTCTAACGCTGTTTAACCATCCTGAGGGAGTCTGCTTTGAACATATCTATATTCAAAAAGCCTGTGTCAGTCAGGAGATTTTGCACGGCATTGAAGGAGTAATGTACAAGATCCAGAATGAGACTTTCACTCAGCAGCGGAGTGTGCGCTGATATGAAACTTCCTGGCAGATTAAAACTGTGTGCCGGACCGAGACTCGAACTCGGGACCTTTGCCTTTCGCGGGCAAGTGCTCTATCAACTGAGCTATCCAAGCACGACTCACGCCCCGTCCTCACAGCTTTACTTATGCCAGTACCTCGTCTCCTACCTTCCAAACTTTACAGAAGCTCTCCTGTGAACCTTGCAGAAATAGGACTCCTGAAAGAAAGGACATTGCGGAGACATGGCTTAGCCACAGCCTGGGGGATGTTTCCAGAATGAGATTTTCACTCTGCAGTGGAGTGTGCGCTGATATGAAACTTCCTGACAGATTAAAACTATATGTCGGACCGAGACTCGAACTCGGGAACTTTGCCTTTCGCGGACAAGTGCTCTACCACGGCACACAGTTTTAATCTGCCAGGAAGTTTCATATCAGCGCACACTCCGCTGCAGAGTGAAAATCTCATTCTGGAAACATCCCCCAGGCTGTGGGTAAGCCATGTCTCCGCAATATCCTTTCTTTCAGGAGCGCTAGTTCTGCAAGGTTCGCAGGAGAGCTTCTGTAAAGTTTGGAAGGTAGGAGACAAGGTACTGGCAGGAGTAAAGCTGTGAGGACGGGGCGTGAGTCGTGCTTGGATACACAGTTGGTAGAGCACGTGCCCGCGAAAGGCAGAGGTCCCGAGTTCGAGTCTCGGTCCGGCACACAGTTTTAATCTGCCAGGAAGTTTCAATGTACAAGATGTTTAGCAAAAACAGTGATAGTCAAACACCTGAAAGATGAAGGCAATCACCACATCCTAATTTTACAATAAAAAACCTGCAGGGATCCATAAACACTTTTCTGCCTTAGGCCACCTTATGTAAGATTGTATATGATATTTGACCCAGACATACCCAACGATCCTGAGGCAGTTGGTCCAGGTCAATATGAACCTAGTTGTCTCCTTCAAACGACAATCTGAAAATAAAGCATGTCTACCAAGAACATGTAGGAACTGATGTGTGACTGAATGAATTTGTAACCATGTGTCAGAACTGGTTGAATAACAGACAGCATGGTTTTCTGATTGAACATAAAACTAGGAAGTGAAGGTCGGTACAGACAAAGCTGCTATGAGATTCTTCATAAAAGGCAATGTACCAAAATGTAACTACATCAGTACACTGTAGACTATGGACAAAATAGCATTTATTTTGCACACTGGTTCAAAATTGCAAAGCGCATGCTTCTGTATGTTGACAGAAAAGTTGAGCTAATCATTGCTAAATTAATGGAATTGGAAAGTATTATCTAGGCAGAGGTTAGAGATGGTGTGGTGTTGGAGCGATTGAATCACAGAATACAGCAAAGTGAACTATACATGAAGATAAAATTGAACAAGTCAGCATATAAAAATTTGTGAGAATATATCAGGATCATAGTTAAGGCACGTGATACTCATCGTCACCAGTAGCCTCAGAGGACGTATAAGCTCTACAGTATCCCAAAAATGACTTAGTATAATCAGCATGTTGTCAACAAAGCTCAAAGTTATTGGAGTTTGGCAGGCTACTGGATATAAATTATGAGTGCTAATATTAGGACAGCTGCATCAAGGTCAGTCTCTCTTGAACTGTCACAAAAATGCTAGGTTAGAGAGACCATAAGGGGACAGCAGAAAGAAACCATTATGTAAGGCAATCACCAGTTAGTCATTATGAGAATGTAACAGCAGTTTCGAATAAGGAATGTGGAACGTTACTCATTTATTAAACGTAACATCCTTAAAAACCTCAAACATAAAAAAGATATTTCCCAAAAGAGATAAAGAGTTTGCTGATGTATTATGTATGACTAATGTACATAGGAAGGGCCTCACCTAAAAAGGGCAAATGAAAGATCAAGGAGTGAAAAATATATGAACATAATTAAATCAGCATTAGCAACTGCACATAGTGCAGGCAAAGGGTTGAAGTTCAGTATAAGATCTACCTCAGGAGTTTGTAAACTACAATAACTGAATTGAAACCATACAAGGATTATCACTGCTTGCTGCATCAGCAGTTGCATCGAAAACAGATCACACAAAATTGTACTAATCATTTTAGAACTGTGAGAAAGATGCATCACTGGGTAAGTATGGAGACAATTGTTGATGAGCTTCAAACGCCAGTATACAAAACAATCCCATGCAGACATGTGATAATACAAAAATTTTATGGTTTATGGCAGGCTGATCTTGTAGATATGAGGGAATACTCACGATCGAATAAATTTTGAAGTACATTCTAATGATCAGAAATACATATTCCAAGTTCGTGTGGGTTCTAAGTGTGAATGAAAAGTCAAGGAAAGAAGCTGCATAGATGTTTGAACAAATTCTCCAAACTGGAACGAATCAGTGTCCTGACTACCTTGAAAACTACAATGGAGGCAAAATTCACAACAGGTACTTCAAAGCGGTAACAGAATATAGTGGAATAAATCACTACTCAGCATTCTCTCATTTTAAAGGTGTTGTTGTTGAATGGTTAACGAGATGAACAACAACCAGATGTCGATGCTATTTAATATGCAGGCGTCATGAAACGGCTACTCATTCTCCTAGAAATTATTGAAAAGTAGAATGGAGCTATTCTTCACATTTGGGGTGTTCGAAAGTGATTGGCACTAAAAAATTTTGTATTCACTGGAACTCTTTTTACTGAATAAATGAATGCAGGTAATATTACAGGAATTTTCCAGCAGTGCCTGTTCGCTTTTGTCATTGTTCTCGCAGCTTCTATATTTGTGTAACAAACCAATATTTGACGAAGTTTCGTCATTGGCTGTGAACGTGTACCCTGAATCACCTCTTTCATTGTGGCGAGTAGGCTATAGCTGCTAGGAACCAGATCTGTCAAATGGTGAACATGGTCAAAGTGGCAGCAAAGTAAATCCTAGTTCACACACAATGACTGGCTAGTGGCCCATACATCGTCATGTTGGAGAAGAACGCCACAGCCATATTCTACATGGTAGCATTGACAGCAGTGGTGCAGTGAACTGCAGTACCGATTACTATTGAGGGTCGTACTGGGAGGAAGTCAGTCCACCAGCAGCGTCCCTTCCTGATCCAAGAACAAGTCGCCATTTGTTTCAGCACAAATAGTGTCACAAATGACTTGTTGAGATGAGAGCTCATAGTGTGCTTCCACTCCATATACTGGCGCTCCTTTTCAGGAGTCTCCTGGAAGAACCATGATTTATCAGATAGGGTCAGACGCTGAAAGAGCTGTTGGATCTGCATTGTACTGTTGACCAACTGTTGGGAAATCATCACACGTTCTGGTTTTGAGCAATCGTAATGAAATGGGGCACCCATTGAGCACACACTTTCTTCGTCTTCAAATCCTCATGGATGGTGGTGTGGAGGGTTCTCCTCATAGACCTCATCAAATATGATTTGCATTTGCTCAATTATCGTCACTAATACGCTGAGCTTTATTTTGTTTGCATGCAGTTCCTAGATGCCCAGTGCTTTTACGTTTTTCAGCACAGCCTGAACTGCGATACCCAGTGAAACATAGAACTGCGACTTGATGCTGTTTCCCCATATATTGCTACTAACCTCTTGTGGATGAATGAAGCAGTCACTCCATTCCTCCAGAGAACCACACTGACCTTTGTTTCCCATGCATGTCTGTTGCCATGTTGTCTTATTGATGTCCAGCAGCATAGATGAAAGTCAGAACAAGTGCCGCTGCAATGCGGCACCTATGAGAAGCAGCATCGCCATTTGGTTGCAGTAGACGGAACTATAGTCTATCTTTATCCTTACATCGTCACACATTTCAAACTGCTACTTTTCAGGAGGTACAGGGGGAGTGCCAATCAGCAATGAATGAACTAAATACAAATAAGATGAGAACTATTGATGTCCACAAAATGGGCTTCTAAATAAAGTATACAATCGTATTAATTTGCTGAATCCATAAAAGTTGAAATTATATTTCGAAATACAAAACTTTATGTAAATAGTCTTACATATAGAGCTCTACTGCTTCCGAATTGCAGTGCACAAACCCGAGACATTACAGATTCAAGGACAATGATGGTGAAGAAACTGCAGGGAGTTCTTACACACACGATACATAGAAAAGCTTTGTACTGGACGCGCTCATCATAGAGTAGGTCATAAGATACTGAGAGAACAAGGCATTAAAAAAATTTTTGGCTTCCCGTCCATCAAACCACAACAACTGGGTGGACGGTCATGATTTGCTATGTAACAGTATATTCAAACCTTAAACCATTCGGTGGTATGACATGAGAACTAGGAAAAGGATCAGCAGAGGATGGTGTGGAATTCTCGATAACGCTACCGAAAAAATGAAAATGTTTCCAGCTCAATAATAGCCTATCCTTACGTAGTTCTGCCTGTTGAATTATAAATATACCATGAAAATGCCAGAATGACATTTTCAATCTGCAGCGGAGTGTACGCTTATATGAAACTTCCTGGCAGATTGAAACTGTATGCTGGACCGAGACTTGATCTCTGGACCTTTGCTTTTCACAGGCAAGTGCTCTACCATCTGAGCTACCCAAGCACGACTCACGCCATGTCCTTACAGCTTGACTTCTGCCAATACCTCGTCTCCTACCTTCCAAACTTTACAGAAGCTCTCCTGCGACCCTTGCAGAACTAGCACTCCTGAAAGAAAGGATATTGCGGAGACATGGCTTAGCCACAGCCTGGAGGATGTTTCCAGAATGAGATTTTCACTTTTCAGCGGAGTGTGCGCTGATATGAAACTTCCTGGCAGATTAAAACTGTGTGTCCGACTGAGACTCGAACTCGGGACCTTTTCCTTTCGCGGGCAAGTGCTCTACCATCTGAGCTACCCAACCACTACTCACGCCCGGTCCTCACAGTTTTAGTCTGCCAGCATCTCGTCTCCTTCCTTCCAAACTTTACAGAAGCTCTCCCGCGAACCTTGCAGAACTAGCACTCCTGAAAGAAAGGATATTGCGGAAACATGGCTTAGCCACAGCCTGGGGGAAGGTTCCAGAAGGTCCCCAGTTCGAGTCTTGGTCCGGCACAGACTTTAATCTGTCAGGAAGTTTCACCATGAAAATGATTCATAAGCCGTTGCTTGGAGGGTAAAATGGCACGTAATTTGAACTGGTCTACTTTTTAGTTTGAGGATACTTTTTTTTTGAGTTGTCACGCTAGTTAAATGACGAAACACAACATCCTCCAACTTCTTCTAGTTTATAAACAGTATTGCTTCTGGTGCAAGTGCACTGTTTCAGGTTTTCAAGCGCTCTTGAAGCTTAAAATTTGATGCCTCAAAACGCCCAGAAAATATGTAAATTTAGTAAATAAGTTTTGTTACATATGTGGTGAAACAACACTGTCATCACAGAAACACAATCTGACGCCGGTTGTGAGGACTGTCTATCAGCATTACTTTGGAATGAAGATAGAGGACGAAGGTAAGTCATAGACTCCTTATACATTTTGCGCCTCTTGTTCGTTTATACGAATAGAAAAGCTGAAAAATAAAGCAGTGTGGGGCTTCTTCTGTCCTTATGGTTTGTTGGGAGCCTATAGACTGTGGAGATAACTACTATTTCTGCTTCATTCCACCAATAAATACGGGATTGTAAATGGAAAAAGAGAGGAGTGGTTAAATATACTAATCTTCCACCCGCTATTCGATCTATTCCGGATTCACATATTTTACCAGTCTTTTACCTAAATTTATGATCTTGAAGTAGGTTTTGAAGACTGTATGGAAGAAGAATAAAACAACAAGCCCTCCAAATCCCATATGTCTTATTTTCATGGAAAAGATATTTAACCTAGTTGTAGATCTGCCACTGATGAACATGGAGAAAAATGTTATTACGATGTTTCTGTAGCAGGAAAAAGATATCATAGCCATTTAAGTGAAGTAATGCTGGCAGGTTACTGGTGGTCTACGTGAAGGGAGGCTCCAGAACTCACTCAGAAGAGGCAAAGCAAAAGACAACTACAAAAACAACTACATAACTGTCTTCAGACCGAACTAAGCATCACTTGTTCTTGTATCTGTTTAGATGTCTTAGAATGTTACGGTCACTAAGAAATATCAAATGGACTTTAAGTTTCGTTTGCATATGTAATTATAAATGTATCGCTTTTCCTTAACCCATTAAAATAGAATAATAGCACCTACTGGATATCACAGGAACCACAAAAAAAAACTTTTTTCTTTGCCACATCCATTTTTATCAATCCGAAATTACTAGTATTTCAAACGTGAAGTGAAGGACGTATTGGAAATATTATTTTTTGTTGATGTCTGTAACCAACCAACTGATCTCCAAATCCTTAGATACAAGTTCTGTGGACCAGGAAGGAAGTTGAGAGAGCGCCTAGCTGATGGTGATAATGGAATTTATATAGCGGACGAAACACGCAAGAAACACAACATTGTTTATGCTACAAATGAAGATCGTCACACTGGAGGATGAACAGTAGGTGACAAACCAAAGCAGATACGTCAAAGAATGGACATTGGTATAGGAAAACCTATTGCTGTATTCGTGGTCGATATTCAATGCATACCAAACTTGGGGTGCTGGAATAACACTGATACGAAGTATAAGGCAGTTTGTCACACACTAAAGAAGAAGAAAAACCTATGGGATGTTGAAAAGTAGCATCCAATCTGTGGTGACAGTGATGAAAGATGCCTTGAGGCAGAAAGGGAGATGAGAGGTGCATGTTAAAAGGCCTATGGCACTATGAGCAGCAACGATATCGGGTGAACAATTCTGTTTCTAATCCCTGCATTTGTTGAGCTGTTGGTCATTGGTTTGTTAACAAGAGGAGCTACTGCCATAAGTGATACATAATGCACTAAATGCAGAGAAGCCGGTACAGGAGGCTAAAGACAATGAAGGATATTGCTATTGGCAAAGGATCATAAAATCAAATGGGAACAGAATTTCTCTGTTAATAAGAAAAGCTCATAGAAATAGTAGTGAACAGACCACTTATAAAGAGAAGCCTGCTTAAACGCCTCAGAAACCTCAAAATACCAAGATTTTACTGTTTGTCAATGTAGATGTTGTGGGGGGGATATCGGACATGGGATGGATATGTAGGTAAACACTTACAAAAACCCAATGTTCTACAATTCCCAACGCGATCAAGGCTCTAATTTATTTCCCTGCTGTCCTCGGTCCTACATGCCTGATGTTTCTCCGGATAATTGCATACAAGCAAGCAGTATGCAGTTCATTGCAATCAGTGGAGGTTTAGATGCGATGTATACTCTAAATTTAAAAAAAAAAACCTTCGTCCATTCTAAACGTGAACTACTCTCCGCCAATAGATCTACGAAAGGGTGGACTAGAGTATTGCATTGATGGGTCTGGACACATAGAATTCGATAGCTGCTGTCATCAAAGTAAACAATAAACTGCATCTATTAAATGGGGAAGTTGTGATAATACATCCTAGCTCCTATAACATTGACGATTGCATGTGTAGAACGGTCTATAAAAGGGTTTGAGTTACGCACAATCATTAATACATTTAAAATGGAGATAAAGACGACATAAGATACAGGAAACTTTACTCATGGAGATTCAATAGGATCTCTAATAGGTTTCTTGAGGAGTAAACGGCTGCAGCATAACACTGATAAAACGCAGGACGATGATATTGCACATAAGAATCATTAATTTTTGTAAGTATGTCTAAAAATGTATTCAGTACTTATTAAGTGTTTTGTTGTTTTTTGGGTTCTGTCGATAATGTTTTGATGAGCCAGGAATGGTACGTAACATATTGTACCTCTACAGATGTTTGAGTGGCTGTATTCTTCATTTCCATATTTAGCCAACGTTTTTTCTTTCAGATTCCATCATTCATAATCCACCATCACTAATCGTAGAATCAGAAGGTTGGCTCGTGGATGGAAGTGCATAATCTCATATGATAGCCACACCTTCCCATATGTCTACCAACTGTGATGAAGATATGCAATTTATAGGTGCGTCTCTTTATACATACATGCAAGTGCTATTGTTGTTTATGTCTAGCAAATCAAGTTGTTACGTCCAGCTTTGTCGTCAGCATTTCATCCAGCCTCCTCGTCAATCTTTATGAGACTAGGAAGCCTGCATACTCGGTTCGCTAGGCAAACAATCAAACAATTTATTAGAAAAGGAAAAGATACAATACTTAACTTTGGCAGTTACAGAGATATGTCACAAGCAAAGAGCGACATACGAAATAATCAATCTTCTTCAGTACAGACGATCCCAAGTATTTGTTACATAGAGAGTACAAGGGAGGTAATTAGCTTGACGCTGCTATCAAAGTCGTTAATCTTTAAGCTGATATTGAAATGGGCCGTCACCAGTCGATCGCGGCGCATATATTGTCCTCACATACGGGCGCTGCTGTCGCGTTATCGTCCTGGAGGGAGGACTGGTCATCATGCGTTTGTCTGACATCTTCTCACAGCTTTCCCTTCTCTGTCGTTCCGGACTGGCGTGGCAGCGCTCGAGTTTACGTCGTAATATACGCCTCTCTCCCCCCCCCCCCCCCCCTCCCGCGACGGACCGTCGACGTATATGGAACTCGAAAATGGGCGGAAGGGGGCGGGGGGAGGGGGGGCGCAGCGTGGACGTTTCGATAGACGGGAAGCTGTGGTTGCAGGGGATGTTCTTGCGAGCCATGCGATGCAATGGAGTTGCGATTTGTGCAGCATTAGGTATGAACTGAATATAATAGTTCATTGTCCTTAAGACCGACTGCCATTCTATGACATTACGAGGAACTGGCAGGTCACATATGGCTAACAAATGTGACTGAAAGAATGTACACCTTGACTGTTCATGACATGACCCAGGTTCTGCAACTCATATATTAAAACAAAATCACACTTGTCCAGCCTGCACTTGAGTCATGCAGCAAACACACGAAACAAAGCATACAAATTTGCAATGTGTTGTTCAGGTGTATGACCAGCTATGACAATATCGTCGAAACAGTTTGAACAGTTGAGTACTTGAGGAGTCAGCTGTTCCAAACACCGTTGGAAAATGGCGCGTGCGGAAGCACTGCTAAAAGGCAAGTACATGTATATAAACAAGCCCACATGAGTGTTCACAACACACGTGGTTTGCAATTCTTCCTCTAGCGGTTTTTGAAGATATGTGTTGCGCAAATCCATTTTTGAAAAGTAGCGGCCAGCGCCTAATTGTCCATGAGAACCTCTGGGCGTAGCAATGGATACGTATCAATCACAGTTGGTGGGTGACTGTAGGCTTGAAGTCAAATAGATCTGATTGCGACCTGAAGGTTTGCGGAGAAAAACTAGTCAACTTGTCCACTGACTAGCTTATATGGGCGCAATAGCTCCACTATTTCGCAGTTCTTTAAGTTCAGCACCACTTTGCCTGTAATGCAATGGGAACAGTTCTGACCCAGCCAAATTTCGGCTGGGCAATGTTTTTCATAGTAATATGTGCAACAAAATTATTAGCTTTGCCTAAACCTTCAGAAAAGAGTTCAGGGAATTCTTTCAGCGAGGTAGCTACGCTGTCTTCAGTACTGAATGCAGTGACTGACAACACATTTTCTTGAATTAGAAAGCCAAACAAAACAAATGAGTCGAGGTCAAGTATGTCACAATCGCGTGATTGTAGCACAGTGAAAGTTACAGTTTGCATATGCGACTCATACATGGGAGGCTAGGTACATTTTCCGAGAACGGGAATGTCTTGTCCATTATAAGCCCTCAGGTGCATGCTAGTTTTAGACAGGGATGGGGAGCGTAACAGTTCACATGTCCTATGATTCATCAATGTAACAGAGGCACCCATGTCCAACTGAAATTTCACACATTTTCCACTAAGACGCAAATGAACAAAAAGTTTGTTGGACTGGTGTAGCACTGAAGTAACGGTTTGCGTGCTAGTTTTGCTAGTGCCTGCAGTAGGCTTTGAATACACTGCATTGATTACATAGGACCGGTGACTAGATTTTTGTGAGTGGGCAGAACGCTTATGTTTGTTCTGTTGCAAACAAACAGCCTGTATGTCACCTTTCTTGCCACAGGCATAACACTGTGCTTGTCTGGATGGGCAGTCTTGGCGTTTGTGCCGTGAATAGCACTGAGGGCATGACTTAATTCTGTTCATCTGTGTAGAGAACTTACACAGCTTGGCATGCGCATGCTGTTGCTGCCTACTTGGCCGGTCGTAAGCAAGGGACGGCTCAACCCGACAAATTGGTCGCTGCTCAAATTTATCAGCTGCTGTGGCACCTGAATCATACTGATCTAGTATTGCACTACATGATGAAATGATAGATTGGACTGTTCCAAAATCTATTTACTATGGCTGGCATCAGTTACATTGTACACAATCGCATCACGCAATATAACATCTGAATATAAAGCACCACAAGCACATTTGAATTTGCATCTCCTTGTCATACCCTGCAAATCGGTACCTGCTCGCGAAAAATTTGTTCTGACCTTTTCTTGCAACGAAAGGTACATAGCTGCCACCATATTCACTTGTTGGTCATAATCGTTACTTAGCTATTCTACATCTTGGAGTGGCATGTCCATTGATGTCTATGTCACTTTGTCTGCATGTGTGTAGCTGTCATCCTTGGCATAGTAATATGGGAGTGGTCATGTCTAGGTCTATGTCAACTCATCCAGGCAATTAAGGCTACCATCCCTGGCCTACCAGTAACAACTCCATAGCCTGTCTTATTAATGAATGCCAGGTAAATTATGATGCTCCATTAGGCTACTCTGTGCTGCTGGTGCTTTCAGGTATAAGATCTTGCAATACAGCATTGACAACACCAAAGTGGGGCATCAAGATACAGCTACCCTCTTCCATGTATCTCGAGTATTGTCGGAAAGAGTGATCCCTGATATCACGTGCAGCCAGCAGCATCCACCTATCAGGGACAAAGCAGCTCTCTCATGGGAGCTGATGTCTGATGTACCCCCTCCCCCCAAAACAGTCCAGTAATGATGTTTCAGAGAGAAATGTTGTTCACTTATGGGGAAAAGGTGGTGTGTTATTCCAGGGCTTTTCAGCTGCATAGTAGTATAGAAATTATACCTAGAGCATCATATTGACCCATTTTTCTGATGTGAACTAAGGTGTATCTGGTAAGGTTTTCAGTTCTGTATGCCACCTTGATGTGTACTCACAGATTTTTGATTGAGTTAATGGAAGGTCTAATTTCATCGCTCTTACAAAAGATGTTGCCATAAAAAGGCTTATATTAATGTCGAGAATACTTAAATGGTGGATGGATATTGCTTCAGTGGTCTTTTCTGGCTCGGGACGGAAATTACTGAAAAAAATGCATATTATAGGAATATATCTGAAACAACTGACATCTGTGAACAAGCCAGGAGATATGAAGTGTGGTGTAGTTGGAGCCCTCTAATTTCCCAAAGTATCCAGTCAGCTTCCTAACCATGTTTTACCGCTGTTCCCCAAAGAAGGCAACCATCACAATGTGTGGGGGTGAAGTGCATGTCCTGTCCTCCTTCCAGCCAACTATCGAAACATAATGTCATCAACGATTTTAGCCACAGATACCTCAACTCTTCTACTAAGCACGAGTATTTAGAAAGACATTTGTTTCTTTTTTGAGCCAAGAACTGTGGAGTGTAGAAATGCCTACTGAGGATAAAAAATTCTTGACATACACAAATATCAGGCACCAGGAACACTGTCCTTTTGTTGTGTATACCTACTTGGAGTTCTTATTGGTTTCTTTGGCGTGATACAAATGTGATCCCAGTGCCTTTCACAAAACGACATATATCGTTGGTGGCAGCATGCCAAGTTGTGTGCTCATACGACTCTGATCTCAAAAACTTTGAATCATAGACCAGGGATAGTCCGGTACCACTGTTGCTCTCTGAAATTTAATAACTCGTACAACATGGTAATGAGCTTTATAGCCACAACATTCCAATGACCAGCATACCTGAAAATGTTGCATTGCACTAACAAGCTGCTAAATGGCATATTTGTCAGTTGTCCTTGGAAAGTAAAGTGGGGAACGCAACACAGAGATAATTGTCATCTAATGGGAGAGCTTCATGGTGCTGGTCACAATGCATGTAACATAATATACAAATTGTCACTACACATACCCATCTTATTCGATAATTCGAGCTGGAAATAAACTCACTTTCTCGCTCAGTGTTTGGGTGCTTTAGGATTGGAGGATGATTAGGTCAGTATCATATTTGAGAGTGTGGAAAAATACATTTCTTTGAACAAGCAAATCACGCCAAGAATAGCGCTCCATTATCATGATACCTTACTCTCTCTCAAAAACTCTTCAAAAACTTGCTGAGACAGTGCATTGGGAAAATATGCGTATCACCAGAGCTCCATATCCAGATAATAGTGAAGTTTCAACATGTAATGAAGGTGGCAATATTTCCATATAAATACCAGTTTTCGATGTAGAAACTCCATGAAGTCACATTGCGTGATGTAACGACAGTCACCAGCAAATTCACAGGCACTGCCATAACAGATGTGGAGTATGGGTGGATACTGTATGTTTGGCAAGAGCACATTAGTCTGATTTAGAGGGATATGCTAAACTGTACATGGAGGCAGATGTGCACGCAATCTCTAACGTTTTTTAGAAATTCTGGAATTGATACCTAGGCAGATACATTGTGGATCCTGCCTTGTCTTCCACTATGTTATGGCTTTCAAGAGACACAATATTAAAAGAAACATTTATCAACAACAAACTGCTTATCTTTCCTTTATTGGAGATTCAATATTTGGTTGCTGATGCTGGTAGGTGATAAATCCTGAAGGCAGATTTGGAGTTTCCCATCAATTTTCATGATAATCACTGAGGCTTGCCATTGTGTCCAGAGCGCCTAGTCCCACAAACTGGTTCCAAGCTGATGACAAAGCTCGGAAATAAGCAGAGTTACATTGTACACTGCAGAAACTTTCAACAGCGATTCAGGTTGGGGACGTGGCATCTTAGAATCACTTGTAGCATCTCCTTCGGCTAACAGCCCTGTTTGAAGGAGTATATTGATGTTAATACCGAAAAGAGGGATTTTGTGTTGTGATTTTGTAAGATGTACTTACAAATTAACGAATAATTCAAATTTGGCATAAACATAGAAAATGATGAAAGCCGTAACATAATCATTTAGTTTACCGATGGGATGGGCATTAAGAGACTACATCACCAGGCCAAATTTTAAGAGGTCCACAATCTTCAGTGTGGAACTAATCCCTGTGGAGACAGCTAAGGATTCAGTGGAACTCACGAAACCTGTCTGTATCAGTATGTATGTTCTGGATCTACGTTCTGGATCTCACCACACTCTCCATGTAGAGACTCCACTTAAAGGTTTCGAAGGAATATTTCGCCAATGTAATGTTACTTTGTACAGACACAGACAGATGTATGCACCTCATGAATGGCGGCGATCTATATGATGAATCGTGAGGTATTCGCCAGATCTGGATATCCAGCTGGTAATCCTTATGGTATGATACCTCAGAACAAGAAGGGTGTTGGCCTTGTGAAAGATAAGGTGAATGGCCAACAGAGATTTTGGGGCTCAAATCATAGACCTTTGGATACTGTATAGTTCCAGATGCCACCCAGAGATGGGCTAACAGTGTACACTCTGTACCATCACATGCTCGCACAATCGAAGACAATGTGGAGTGTCTGCTTTGTGATGCATCTCTGCATATGGTGAAGCAGGTAGTCTATGGATCGAGAGGCCATGAGGTGTATACTGCACAGCAACTGAAAGTCAGTCTGTTTTGCCGTGATGATAAACCCTTCATATTTGCAGATGCAGTCAAAACCGTTCCTCTCTCTCACTATTCGCTTCAGTGACAGTCTTTGTGTGTGTGTGTGTGTGTGTGTGTGTGTGTGTGTGTGTGTGTGTGTGTTTACAGTCCGTATTCAGCGTAAATATTTTATGAACTGTGGTGGTTGATCACTTGATGTTGTGTAAATATTGTGTATGCAATCGTCTCCACTTCTGTTTGTACGATACATCTCTGCTTTTCACGGATAATGCTTCAATCAGCTGTTGCTAGTCTCCTTAATATAGTGTATAAAATCGTTCCCTACTTTCTGTGCTTATGCAGTCTCTAAGTATGATATACTTATGCAGTCTCTTTTTTGATATAATATAATTTATTACTGCTAATATTAACTCTAAGTTAATTTTGTATATCAATTTTATTATCTGACCTCCTCACCATTAACGTAATAGTTGGATGGAAGAAAAAGTGAACAACCCTTGGTAGAGCATGTGTATTTATTTATACATAATCCTTCAGTTTTACATTACTGGCAAAATAATTGTTTTCTATATGCCTTGAATTCGGCAGGAATAGCATTCAGACCTATAGCTGCTATAACATACCTGGACGTTCCTTCACTGAATTCAGCCTTCACACCGTTTATAGACACAGCCTCAGCGCTAACATACTTTGGTACAGGAGGAACACGAGCATAATGCATTGCTCCACTTGTTCTAAGGTTACATAGTTGTTCTGCAAATATTCAAGAAGTTCATAGTACACCCCTCTTACATATGATGCCAGTGACACAACCATTCTGTTGCAGCTGATAATGGACAAAATAGTTCGCTATCTTTAAGAATACTTGAATGCTTTAAATATAAACTTAAGTCCCACGAAATTAATTCTAGCATTGTCTCACAATACATATCTACTACAGACACCATATGACCATATGTGTGAATGTCAATAGGGGTATGAGAGATGTCATACACATCCATCATCTTCCTGTAATATATCCCATCATATTTCACATATAGTCCCACTCATCCAATGAACAGTGCACTGTAGCACGAACATATTGTGCATTTTCCACCGCTGTATTTACTTAAAGGATGTTGTCAAGTGGCAGGCCTATTTTCAAGCATTTAGAACCACTAGGTGTCATATTGTACCTGTTGGCAGATAACATTACTCGTTTGGGGCTTGGCTGCTGTGGCCGTGCTGTGGCATAGTCTACAGAAACCAGGTCTGAAAAGTCAGGAAGATACGATGTAGACAGTGAGTGATGATTCTCCTGTGGTTCAGGTAGGAACATTTACATTGGGTGAGGGGCTTGTTGCTGTTGCTGCTGTTGCAGTTGAACACTGTGTGGATCATAACTGCTGCTGTGATATGCGCAATGCGTGTGTGTTGTTATCTGTAACAATAACAAGAACATGCACATGTAATAATAATAATAATAATAATAATAATAATAGTGATCATAATTACAGGTGCAATGATAAAACACGTTCTGATAGTCTTCTTGTTCCTATCTGATAGCGGATAGTATTGCTGCTGGCAGTGCTTCATGCTGAACAGCACATGTCAGCACCCATGCAATGAAATTAAAACTGCTCAAAGAATGGGGACCTTGCGCGCAATTGATTGACAGTATGAAAAATGTATCAAAGAGTGGCAAGCACGCAGAGGGCAAGTGTGAAGCACAGGGGCGCAGAGGGTGGAGGTGCTTGCAAAGGGGGGGGGGGGGGGGGAGGGGGCTTCACATAGCAATGGCGCGATTTTGTCAGGATCCTGCTGGGAGCCACCTTGGTGCTCACGGCTGGATGTGATAATTCCAGATTTCTGGCAATGGCTTTTATAAAAAGAAATTCTTTGTTCTGATAAGGAATTTCTGCCAGAACCTGCTGTGACCCACTACTAATAATCGAAATGGAGAGGACATGTATTTCCTGATCGAAACAATTCGGGCATCCCTCTGTAATATGGAACTGACCACTAGATGCTACATGACCCAGACCATTGAATACTCATGGAGGCGAGGAGTTTTGTGTTGTCAGTAGCGAAGTTGTGATAGGGGAATGGGCCCACTTATGTTTTCGAACATGGACTAGTCATTGGATGTCACTTTAATAGCAAATCTGTCAGGGACTTTTTAGCCCTTCTGAAATTGACCAGCACGACTGGTGGAGACGTGATTGCAAAGTTAAAAAGCGTAGAAACTATGCCCCTTAAACCAAAACAAGTCACTCCTTATGTACTATTGACAGGGAAATTTAACCATTGTGAAGGGTGGTTGTAATAAATAGCAAGAAATCAGCGGAAGGAATCATGTGTGAGTGCTATCTGAAGTCAAGCTAGCGCAGTTACTAAGTGAGGGCAGTTAAAGATAACAGCACACAACTGTCGAGAAGCTCCTAATAAAACACACATTTCCGTGGAACGCTTGAGGTCGTGTAAAGAGCGAAGCCACTGTACTGGAAACGCATGATTTGGAGTGACGAATCACACTATAATCTCTGGCAAGCCGATGAAAGATATTGGGACAGATGCCACGAGAATATTCCCCGCCATCACAGACAGGGCTAACAGGACGTGATGTTACGATATGGATGTCTTTCTTTGGGGTATGGTGTGGTTGCCTCATTGTCCTTAGGAAAATTCTAAATACGGAAGGATATGAACAAATTTTACACCATATTCTACCGCGAACAACAGCGGAGCAGTTCGGAGGCGATGAATGTTTTAGTACTATGGAAATCAACGCACTGCACAGGATCAGCCGAGCGGTCTAAGCGCTGCAGTTATGGACTGTGCGCCTGGTCCCGGCGGAGGTTCGAGTCCTCCCTCGGGCATGGGTGTGTGTGTTTGTCCTTAGGATAATTTAGGTTAAGTCGTGTGTAAGCTTAGCGACTGCTGACCTTAGCAGTTAAGTCCCATAAGATTTCACACGCAATTTTTTTTTTTTAATGAACGCTGTCAAAAGGCAGCATTTGTGAGGCAATTGATTGTCGACATAACGTTCCTGAAACGGAGTGGCCTGTCCAGATGCCAAACCTAAATCCGATAAAACATCTTTCAGTTGAGTTAGAACGTCGACTTCGCACGGCGTCCAACTTCAATAGCTTCTCTGGTATTTACTCCCACTCCTCCAAAAGATACTGAGATACCGCATTGAGAGTGTCACCAGCAGATTTCAAGTTGTCATAAAGGTGAACACACCTCATGCTAATATCGACTATTAGGTGTTCTGATACAGTTGATCGTATTGTGTAAAATGCAGAGTACCAATAGGAAGAAAAGAATTTCTGGCATCAAGCGTAAATCTGTCTGTGTGGGTGCCCTTTAAGAAATTGTGGACCTCAAGTGTATCCTTGAATAAAAGTAAATCTTAGACAGTAAATGGTTGACAGAAGGAGAGAAAGGGACCGTTTGGAAAGTGGTGCTGCAGAACAATAGTGTAGATGAGTATATTGGATAAGTAATGAAGAGGAGCGGAATCTAACTGGAAAAAAAATGAATTTATAACACAATATGACTTAAAGAAGGGAACAGCTGATAGGAAACATCCAGAGACGTCAAGGACTCGTCCCTTGCGTAACTAAGGGAAGTGAGTGGAAGGTGTAACAATTGTAGAGGTAAAACAAGTCTTACCTGTAGTTAGCATAGTCAAAGAGATGCAGATTGCGATAATTAAGTTGAGATTAAGAGGCTTTCACGGGATAGACTAGCGATGGTAGCTGCAACAAATGAGTCTGTGACCCATTGATTGCAACATGGCTGTTTTAAGAAGCATTTGTCCTGATAACAAAATAATCTCTCTCTATACATTTCGATATAAGAATTTCAGTTTTACTCGTCCCTGAATTTAACTGACAGTTCCTACCTTAAAAACGCTCTTCGTAATATTATACATACATCCTAGCAGTACAGCATCATGAGCTGTCTCCATTTATATCACGATTATAACTGCATGATTTTGTCCATCTAGGAGAGAGTGAATTGCTCTTGCGTGACGAGTCTTCAATTCAGGTTCTACTGTATCTTCCAGTTGAGTGGTTAATTATTGAAACCACTGTAATTAATTTGTCTCCTCTTAATGGGAGTTCAAAGCGAAAAAGAGGGACAAGAAGTAGGGAAATCTTCTTAACAGCACCAGCCTACCGTTGCCCGTAAATGTAGCCCGTGGCCCTCTGCGTCCAGGAAACTTAGTGGTAAATTATTAATTCCGCTGCCATTAGTGATTTAGAAGCCCCCTTTCTCTGGAAATCGATGGAGCGATGATGGAGTCATGTTTATAAGATTTTTGCTTCCCCTTAAAGAGCACACACCCTTAACCGACAGTCTTATCTGTTTGTTTATGAGATATGTGATAGTCGCTAGAGAAACGAAATCTCTCACTCATTAAATAAACGGAGCGCTGTGGTTGATATGTATCAGACAGTTGCTTATATCTTGGCTCCTCAACCGTAATATTTATAAACGACAATTAAAATAAGACATAGAGAGAATTAAAGAGAATGAATAGCTCTCTCATTTTCAGATTCAAATGTTGCATATACTGTAGAAGCTGAATAAACACTGCATCTGTGGTGTCACCGCCAGACACCACACTTGCTAGGTGGTAGCTTAAATCGGCCGCGGTCCATTTAGTACATGTCGGACCCGCGTGTCGCCACTGTGTGATCGCAGACCGAGCGCCACCACAAGGCAGGTCTCGAGATACGGACTAGCACTCGCCCCAGTTGTACGACGACTTTGCTAGCGACTACACTGACGAAGCCTTTCTCTCATTTGCCGAGAGACTGTTAGAATAGCCTTCAGCTAAGTCCATGGCTACGACCTAGCAAGGCGCCATTAACCGTATCTGAGGAGAGTCTTATTTGTATTATCAACAGCGATGTACCACAACATGGAATAAAGTTAAGTATTCGAGGTGCTGCATACTTTTCTTATTAGAATTCACTATTTATCCTGTTCCAGACTTGACGCCAGTCGGCGTGTGTGTACGTGTGCCTTTCGGCTCCCTTCTCAGTGTGGCGTAGCTAGCTTGTTACGCTACAACAGCATCGTTTTGAAACACTTTGGTGGTAAAACTCTCACACTGATTATTTCGACGTTTTTGAAAAGCACGAATCTGTAATGTAAAAGTATTGTAACGAATTGTATGCCTTCTCATATAGCAGAAATCATTCTGATGTCTTCTCTTTGGCCAAGAAGCAACGTTCTAAAAACTAATTTTGGCATATTTGTAACAGTAGGACTTCTTTGCTATGAGACGGTACTAGATTCTTCGATGCAAAGTTTGTAGTAATGGATCTTTTTCATGTCGTCCATATATCGGCCTGCATTTACATTTTGTTGTGTACGAGGCCGTTTTCAAAGTTTAGGGAAGGTCTCTTTTCCCACTGTGGTTAAGGAAATTGATTGGAGAAATAATGGAAGTATTCGAAGACACTTGACTCTTCTTTTCTATAAATTTCTGGCGTGTTATCTTACACTTCGGTGCAAATAAAGATACCATTATTTTTGATTAATTGTCTTCTACAGTCAAAGTCCAACAGCAATCACACAATCGATAAGTACTCACTTGTTTGTCTTTCCTATTCAAATCTAAATCTGCATATAATGAGAATAGAAACATAAAAACATAGAAATTAAGAAGGAATGCGAAATATGTTCATATACAGAAAAAGTTAAAGAAACAGTAAGGAAATTTCCTGCAATATTGGCGACGATAGGCTAATAAAGCAGATCGCCAGGTAGCTCTTTGAGTTCGAAACGTTAAAAGAATTTGGGAAACATAAAATAAAAAGAAGAAGAAGCACGTGAAAGAGCTTCTTTAAGAAGAAATTGCTATATTGGGAAGTTTCTTAAGACAGATGCAGTAAGAAAACAGATATGAAGTTGTCTGAAGAAGAAATTGGGGCACTTCAAAAAGAAGAAAGAAAATTAAGAGATCAAATGAGAGGGAACTGAAATTGTCGTTCTCAAAACGGAAGGAAACAAACAGTGGTTAGAACGTAGTATAACATACGGTTTTGGCAATATCAAATGATTTCTAGTTAGTTACAGTTTCTTTTTATATCAAACACTGCACATTTCACTCCATTTTTCACTGTTGCTTTTCCTTCGACAAATTCTAATAATTGTTCACTAACCTTTTGTGACGCCACATCTCAAACGTTTCGGTTTTCTTCTTTTCAATTCTTCTCATTTCTCGTTATTGAGTTCCGTACTGTGCTGTGCAGAGATGTACGTTCTCAGTTCCCTGTTCACAAAGTAACGTTTACGATTCCTACTAGCCTCCTTACTTTACTTGGAATGCTTTGCCTGCCCGCTATACTCTCTTTCTTACGTCTGTCTTGCTCTATTCGTTATGCGTAAATTTCCCTCCGAGTTAGCAGAACTACTTTGTCAGTCATATGCGCACAAGATTCCGTCTTAAGTACGCCACTGGTCTCGATTCTGTTACTCCGCAATATTTTCGTCTTTAAATTTTCTGTGCACAATACTGTTAATCACATTCGGAAGTCCCGTAACGCTCGCAGAGGATAGACATGTTGTCAGAGAATCTTGAATTTTAATCTCTCGTCAGAAACGTATTATTTCACCTTCTTCTTTGACGTAACAGGTAAAGTACAAACGCTGCATGACTCTGAATTCTTCTGAAGGTTTCATAGTGATTCGTGCACTTTAAATTGTCGTCCGTTTCTTTTAAATCTACAGATCCATTCACAGTACCTCATTTGTCTTCACCCTTATCCTGATTTAAAACGTCAGCGCTTAATGTTCTCTCAATAGTAGGACGGCCTTGTTGCTGACTCAATTTTCTTTCTTTAATTTCGAAAAAAATTGTTTAGGATTGTGGTCACATGCCAGCGCTCTGCTCTTCGTGTTTCGTTTCGGGATCCTCCACCGACATTTCTTTAATGATCTCTCAAATGGCTGTAATTCTCAATGATTCATCATTTATTACCTGTGGTGGAGTAATATCATACAGTGCGGTGCCAGCAATGGGCAGTGAATCTTTGAGAATTCTGTCAGTTCGAGCCATCGGAATACCACAATAATTCTTAAACAAACGTCGTCCTAAGGTCTCGAGACAGAAACCTTTAGAAATTTTATCAATTCATTTTTCCTTGTTTGAGTTAAAATCTGTCTAAGCTATTTTATACATTTATCCTATTAGTGGATCACCTATGTGCTCCAAGCACAATATTGGTTCTTATTCAATCACTTACGGAACACCTCTTCCAATCATGAGATCTTTAACAGTCTTTCTGCCTAATTCCTCAAACTCTTGAGAATTTAACAGTGTAGTTCCCCGAGCACACGTAATGTTAACGCATTCTCCAAAAGCTGCTTTTATTACTCTACGCACTGAATCAGTCCCTCTACGCGAGCATTTTGTGTTGTTCTTCTTCTTGACTTTTTTTCTGCAGCCATTTCGTTTCAATTTCTTCGGATTTCCTCATGATATTATTTGTCGGTGATCTGTAGCTGCATTCATTTTCTAATTTGTATTTCATTCTTTCATCAATCAATTGAAATATTTCTTGTGTTACGGTCGTTTTCTTCTACTTACTTTTGTCATATCTGTAATTCTCTGCTAATCTCTTGAGATCAGCCTTTTTGTGTTAGTGTCCTCAGCTGACAAAGGTAGTATGATATTGTGCAATATCTGCACCCCATGTTATTACGAAAGGAACTCCAAAAACACATCATTATTCCTCAACACCTTAGCAGCTCCTTCCATTGTTCAGTGATTCAGCAGGTTTACCCTCCAGCCGGTGGTTATTGGCAGACATACAGCAAAAGCTTGTATCTTCAAAGGTTGTTCCTTCTCTTTAATTATGATGCTGTCTTACAAATTACCTTCCTTACCATGTGCTGCGGTTAGGGACCCTAGGCAGTTCATATAAAGCCCAAATGAATTTGACTACTTTTAAAGAAAAAAACGTGCGCAACGGATAACTATCCTTGCACACCAAACAAAGCAAGGAGGGGGGGGGGGAGGGGAGAGGCGGTAACTGCGTGTTGCAAAAATGGCTCTGAGCACTATGGGACTTAACATCTGAGGTCATCAGTCCCCTAGAACTTAGAACTACTTAAACCTACCTAACCTAAGGACATCACACACATCCATGACCGACGCAGGATTCGAACCTGCGCCCGTAGAGGTCGCGCGGTTCCAGACTGAAGCGCCTAGAACCGCTCGGCCACACAGGCCGGCAACTGCGTGTTACAAGCGTGCGTGAGATATGGATATAACAACTGTCTGAACCTGGTACGAATATTGTCTTCAATAATCACTATCACAGAACATCTTTTATGACAGTAGTAACTATCTTACACTGCATATCGATTGGTTTTTATATGGATTTGGTTACAAAAGGAGGTCTCATTTTCGATTACAACTTCATAATTTTGATTGAGACAGATTGTACATTTATTCTTTAAACAAAACTCTCGTTTATTCGATTCTACCCACATTTGACTTTGCACACATTATTCTGACCATTCGAAAATTTCAATGAACTACGTAATTGGTCTCTTATTTCATAATACTGTGGACCACACTTTGTGAAAGTATGTGCGATTAACATTTTCCTCTCTCTCTAATCAACCCGATAACATCACCACACATACACACACAAATTTACTGAAGACGCCGCTATTCTATTTGCTACGCAAATTGCAAACGCGAGATAACAGATAGGCTACGAACTGGGCTGCAAGTAGAAATTCCCATAAGCAAATTGAGAGACCGCACCAGTAGAATTACACGTTATCAAACTTATTAGTGGTAAACGTAATTAAAGTGCGTTTTTTCAACAACTGCCGTGATCTGTGTCGTCGTGATACATCCGATTCCAGTGCAAGTTGGTGGAAGAGAGCAAAGTTGCTTCTCTCACTGGAAATGTTATGGCAAATGGTCTGGTTTTAACACTACAGGGATGGCTGCAGGGAATGATCATTCGAAATATTTGTGTGTCTATCCAAACAAAGCACAAACTGAACAAGTGGTTAGGCCGTTCAGTGTCGTAAACGTGGCGCGGTCGGACACGATACTATCACAAAATCTACAAAAATTACGAGAGAAAATAAAATAGTTACACTAAGAATTGCACTAATGAGTTCATGGAGTGGTGGAATATAGTGATCATGTATCTACTAGGACAGCAGTCACCCTCACATACCTCGTGATGTGAGCAGTATCCCTCATTGTTCACGCAAACAAAACCACCTGGAAATTTACAAAACTTTCAGAAAACACTTCTTTCTTATTTCAGAAAATTTATCTTAATTTTTTCTTAAATCTACAGCAATTACTATCCTTATTTGCTGACTGAATGCATACCTGTGAGCATTCCTGGGGACACTGATGTGCCACATGGGAAAACGCGCCAATATGTGCCCAATACACATCACAACGAAAACACCATAAAATTTTAATTTCTCACCACAAAATGTATACCACGGATTGAAAAAATGTATACTGTGGCGAAAAACAACCGTAGTGCTGTTGTTTGCCTTAACGCCGCAAGAATTAATTCCTGATAGGTGTAGAAACCAGTTATTGCTATGACCTAGAAAAGAACTCAGTATGCCAAAATTAAAAGAATAATTTCCTCGTTCAGTACTTCTGCACCTAAAATGATCAACGCCTCCGCGGTACGTCCTCTCTCCAGCGCACTCTGTCTAAGAGTAACATTCCAGAGCGCTCCCGGCCGGACCCAGCACCCATTGTTCGAATCACTCGCTCTGCTTGGCTGAAAGCCGACCGGTGACTTCTGTACTCTACCGAACTGATCTGTCTGAAGTATCGCAGGCCATCCCTGCTTTGACCCTAGCTGGTTTCTGCATTGAGGAGCCTACTGCCCTGCTACCTGTCTTTGGAGCTACCTTCAACTTTCTAGTTCTTATTTCTTTCACGCATCATAACGCTCTCACTTATAGTAGGACTGTCATGGAAAGGATCAGGAAATATGACCTACCACGAAGTTTATTGAAGTAAAACTCTGGTTTTCCTGTATCCAAAGCTTGGGGTACGCGAATAAAAAAAAATTTTTTTAATAAAGAGTGATGTTACGTTAATAGTAACGTGTAATTAACAAAATACTTCATTTTCTACCTGCAATTGTCATTCATGTCGCTCTCAAATGACTCATCAATGAAGGGTACTAGTAGTACCGCTTCAATTTTTCCTGACGATTGAGTTTAACAGCAACGTAATCCTTATTGGCACCAAAGTACGAACTGTGTCTGTGTATGATCCGCTGTACGCCTTAAAATCAGACGTCTTGTTTGACCATTATGTAATGAGCTAAGTATATTCCTGTGTATGCTGGCTAGTTCCTAGTACGCTGATCATGCAGGTTTTTAACTCCACATTTACCGCACACCCACATTCGCGGAGGAACTGCCGTTAATAACATGCACTAATCCAGAAGTAGCCGCAGCATTCATCCATTTAAAAAATGGTTCAAATGGCTCTGAGCACTATGGGACTTAACTTCTGAGGTCATCAGTCCCCTAGAGCTTAGAACTACTTAAACCTAACTAACCTAAGGACAACACACAATCCATGCCCGAGGCAGGATTCGAACCTGCGACCGTAGCGGACGCTCGGTTCCAGACTGTAGCGTCCAGAACCGCACGGCCACTCCGGCCGGCTGCAAGACATCATTTCAGTATTTGGAAACTTGTGGTAAGTTCCTATGGGACCAAACTGGTGAGGTTATCAATCCCTGGGCTTACACACTATTTAATCTATCGTAAACTGACTTACACTAAGGACAACACAACACCCACGCGCAAGGGAGGATTCGAACCTTCGACGGGGGGACTGTGGCGAGGCGTAAAGGCCGGTTCCCACTAGAGCGCGGCAGCGCGTCGTGCGGCAACGGCAGCGGCAAGCGTTTTCCGCTTTGACGCGGAGGCTCGCGGAATTGGCGTTCCCATCTGGAAGCGGCAGACGCTAGCGGTAGCCAATGACGAACAGCCACTGAGGTACGGGGTGGGACCCACCGAAACGACCGGTGTGTTTGAATAACTATATCTTATACCTACATGAAGGAAAGACGAAGTTGGGTGAAGACATACAAATTTTTCATTTTCTGTACAATGTACTCTTTTACACATTTCATTATTATGTTTTCTCATTTCAATATAAACAGATTTCATGACTACCGTTCATGATTGTTCACTATCTCCTTAAACATTGAAACAATGTACGATAAAAGAGATTATTCAGATAGTTAAGCGAGACAAAAATTTAAAGTGTGATACGGTAGCAGGTACAGGAAAACACTAAAAACACAAAGGCTTGGGGGAAGGGATGAAAGTGGAAGCCACCTGATAGAATTTAGCACAGACCACAATGTAATCATCGCCAGCACCTTGCTTAAGAATCATGAAAGAATAATACATACTTGGAACAAAGTTTTCGAACCCAGATTTTAAATTATAAGATATTTCCTGGTGCAGACGCAAACCTACAATAATTTATTGGTTACGAGCTGCGGTTTACAACTAAAGAGACAGTAAACGGTAGCAAATTAAGGAAATGGAACTTGAATAAGTCAAGACCCACAGTTTTTCGATAATCTTAAAGTTACCGTAATGCAACGACTGACTGAAACAGAGAAAGGAATCCGCTAGAATACGAATGGATATCTTTGAGAGAAAAAGTGGTGAATGCAGCAGAGTATGTGAACGGGAAGAAGGTACAGTAGAAATCGTTAGATAAAACGTGATATATTAAATTTGACACGAGGGAAATATATAAAAATGCAGCAAATGAAGTAGGCCGTGGGAAATAGAAATGTCTAAACATGACGTTGACAGAAAGTCCAAAATTGCAACGCGATTTTGCACTTGGAAAACAGTGGAATGAAAATGAGAAAGAACAAAGAAAACTTTGCTCAAAGGAGAAGCAACTGCCAAGGACTTATCTGGCAAGCCAGAACTAAGCAAATAAGAGAAGGCTAGAAAGTGGAAGGAATATGTAGAGAGGAGAGGGGGAGGGGTTGTACAAACTAACATAAGCACAATGTTAGATTCCTGTGAAATGTCTGAACACGCAAGGCAATACTGATCCTACCACTTAGTTAAGTAGACACACTGAAGAACTGCGAAACTGTGTTTATAGCATTTGCATGTTTAGAGAAAGATTTTGACAATCTTAATTAAAACATTCTTTGAAGCTCTAAAACATAGGGCCACAAGATTATCTACAACTTGTACAGAAACCAAACTGCATTTCTAAGACTTTAATGACTTGCAAGGGAAGCAGTAATTGAGAAGGCAGAAGTAGAGAGGATATAAAATGAAGACTGTGAATAGCAACAAAAGAGTTCTGAAAAAGAAACTTTGTTCACATCGAATATAAATTCTAATGATTGGGTACAATTTTACAAAGGTATTTGTGTGGAGTGCAGCCTTGTATGTAAGTGAAACGTGGGCTATGAACAGTTCTGTCAAGAAGACAATGGACGCTTTCAAAACGTGGTGATCAATAAGAATGCTGAAGATTAGATATGAGGAGCGTGTAACTAAAGAAGAGGAACGGAATTAGAGCACGAAGAGGAAGAGGAAATTGCGGCACAACTTTGACTACAAGAGGGGTAAGTTGACAGGACATATTATGAGGCGTCAAAGAGTGAGGACAAAGGGGTTGGGTGATAGTATTCTGATAATAATCACCTGTTGAAATGCTATTCTGCTATTTTATCGATTAATGTAAGCAGTGAATTTACTATTCCATGCACTTCTCCACGAAACATTTAAACCAGAACTGAAATCAGCTGAACACCAAATCATTCAACCACTGTCTGACAACTACTGCATTCTCTTTCAACTTTCTATAACAATCACTGGCTAGCCACACACACATAAAGATATAAGGAGAACAGAAATAAACAAACATTAGTTTTCAGCATATAATTCTTTAGATTGGCAACATGCACATAAACAAACCAAACAGGAAGGGACATGAGGTGAACACACTGTAGTTATGACTTCAAATCAGTGTTTTTGGTAAAATGTCTACAGCTAGTGACAGAAGAAAAAAGAGCGAACATGAAAATGTGCTTATGTTCCATAATCTAAGTTTTAGTTCAACCTCCAGCATGTGACCAGGTGAGGGGAAACGCAGATGTCCGCCAAAAACTCGATTCACTGTAAGTAATCAGTTGTTGTTGTTGTGGTCTTCAGTCCTGAGACTGGTTTGATGCAGCTCTCCATGCTACTCTATCCTGTGCAAGCTTCTTCATCTCCCAGTACCTACTGCAGCCTACATCCTTCTGAATCTGCTTAGTGTATTTATCTCTTGGTCTCCCTCTACGGTTTTTACCCTTCACGCTGCCCTCCAATGCTAAATTTGTGATCCCTTGATGCCTCAGAACATGACCTACCAACCGCTACCTTCTCCTTGTCAAGTTGTGCCACAAACTCCTCTTCTAACCAATTCTATTCAATACCTCCTCATTAGTTATGTGATCTACCCATCTAATCTTCAGCATTCTTCTGTAACACCACATTTCGAAAGCTTCTATTCTCTTCTTGTCTAAACTATTTATCGTCCACGTTTCACTTCCATACATGGCTACACTCCATACAAGTACATTCAGAAACGACTTTCTGACATTTAAATCTATACTCGATGTTAACAAATTTTTCTTCTTCAGAAACGCTTTCCTTGCCATTGCCAGTCTACTTTTATATCCTCTCTACTTCGACCATCGTCAGTTATTTTGCTCCCCAAATATCAAAATTCCTTTACTACCTTAAGTATCTCATTTCCTAATCTAATTCCATCAGCATCACCCGACTTACTTCGACTACATTCCATTATCCTCGATTTGCTTTTGTTGATGTTCATCTTATATCCTCCTTTCAAGACACTGTCCATTCCGTTCAGAGTAATCAGTTATTCACGTAAAAAAAGATGTGAAATGTTTTATAATCAGCAAGTATCACATATCAAAACAAAACTGAATCATTCTAGATTCCACCGAAGATGCCTGAAAGTAAAAGGCGAAACGCGTCTTGAACCAATAAAGTACACTGGATAAAGAAAAAAACGTTTCTTACTTCCAAAGGAAATAATCAATAGCTGTAGATAATTAGCAAATTACGTCTTATGACCTACCAGCAAATTAGCCTCGGTTTAACTTCTCATTACACATGCTATTAAATGCTGTTTAAAAAAATTCATCTATCCCTTCCGAAAAAACTGTAGTTTCTTTCATATCTTGGTAGGTAAACAGATTTTGGATATTTATCATGTGACGAAATACATGAGTTTTTACAAGTTATCGTTTGCAAAAAAACACGTTTCGATTTCTTGAACCGTTTACGAAATTTGCAGTTGATACAACCACATGGTTTACGACGAGCAGGACGAAAGTATCGGTCGCGTAGCGAGCGACCGCGCACGGTCACCGCACAGCCCGTCCGCCGACGTATCATTCAATATCTCGAGAACGGTGATAGCTATCGTTCTGCTCTCAGCTTTAAAAACAATTTCGATATGTTCACTAAATTTCATACGCAATAATGTATTACCTAAAATGAACTGTACGCAAAGTCCACGCAATGCGTTTTTACCTCTGCACACTCATTCAAATTTCGTGTAAAGGTTTACGTAAATGGGATACAGCAAGTAACCACGACGAATAACGAAAAGAAATTCGGTCCTTTATCGAGAGAAGATATCAGGCTGTATCATGCCCAAGAATCAAATTTTTCTACCGAATAGTTTCCTTGGAATCGGATGATAAGTATTTCATAGCTGCCGCCGCGTCCGCGCCAGCGGTTCGGCGAAAGTTCGTGTGGCACGGGAGTCCGTACCTGACGTCACGCTCAGCGCGTTCTGTGATTGGCGGCGCGCACCTGGAGCGCGGCACGCGGCAGCGGAAGCGGTTCGACATGGTCAAACCGCGACGCAGAGCCCGCCGCGCCTTGCCACTGACACCATTTCCATGGCAACCACGCCGCTGACGCGCCGTTTTGACGCGCGGCAGCCCTAGTGGGAACCGGCCTTAATTGACCGCGCGGTTGCGCGTCTACCCCGCGCGGCATATCATTCAGCGCTTAACGTTCGTGGACGAGCAGCTGATGGCTCCAAGCCGGTCAGTGCGTCACTACTGTGGTTACAGCAAGGCATATGTCCTGCTGCTTCATCTCACGAGTAAAAAACGCCGTTGAAGGTGGTAATGCTATGCGGAAGCATGCAGGTGGTCTTAGATCGACCACCTCACCGCAAGAAATCGATATGTGTACCTAGTGGTGAAAAGGAACAGACACCTCAATCCTCGGCACATTGCTGCATACCTTTGGTTTGCTACAGTTATACGTATCTCTGCCACAACCACCTCGCAGTGGTTAAGACAGGCTGGTCTACATTCTCAGAAGCCTTTTAAATTCATCCCACATAAGGCACGTCGTCGTTGAGAAAGAATTCGTTGGTGTAGGGAGCACGTTAATTGGGATGAGCAAGCGTCATGCAGAATGACGTTCTCCGAGGAATCCCGTTTCACTGTGGCAATCAATTCTGGCCACCAGTTACTCTGGGGAGAGAGGGGAACACATTGCACAGCACAGAAAGTTCATGAACATCATCGGAATGACCTAGCAGTTACAATGTGGGCAGGCATTATGCACGATGACGCCAGATACAGTTACAGCACAGTGGAAAGGCAGGGAGATTGTTCTGGATCGTATCCGCTTTTCAGGTGTGTGGTCTTTTCCGACTTCCTGTTCACGGAGGACAGTGTCCGCCCACACATAACCGTATGAGGTGTCATACTTGAAAATGAAGATACTGAACGTGTGGAACGGCCTGCTTACTCCTCAGACCAAAACCCTAAGGAGCGTGCCTGCGATCGTCTTAGCAGACGTGTTTCTGAACGACCACTCATTCGCCGAACCGTGCAAGGGCTGAAAACTGCCTTGAGTGGGGGATGACACAATATGCACCAAGGACTCCTCAACAGGTTGATATCGAACATGAATAACAGGTGCAAAATATGAATTAGTGGTTGAGGAGGGCATGTTCCTCAATAAGAGTCCAATTTCACCTTTACGTTGGGAGTCTGACCTGTGTCAAATTTGAAAGTTTCTTTTATCTATAATCTTACTTTCTCATGGTGAAACTTGTATCATTTTTATTTATAAATATACCACCCTATCTCTTTTACGTATGTACTTTGATACATGTCGTCCCTCATTTCTTGTGATTATTCCTGTCCAGCAATGTCTCTTTTCTTAGCAGATGTCAAACAGTGTACGCAGTGACAAATTCCACCACAAATAAATGCTGAATTTAATTTCTTCTGCGATTGACGTGAGTACTACTAACCTCTCTAGAAGCATTTCCGAATGTTATCTCCAGGAAGACAACAGAGGGTTGGAATATACTGTAATACATACCAGGAAATGAGAAACTATCCCTGTTTTGATATAAGCCTACCACTCGAAAAGGAGAAAACAGAATATACGCTAGTTACCTACACCAAGACATTATTTACAACGAATCATGTATCATATTGATAATATTACAGGACTATAAGGACGCTAGGAACGTGTGTAATATTTATGTAACAAAAGTATGCGATGATCCTAGAAGTGTGTGTATCATTACAGACCTTGCGTTAAACCCGATATTTATAAATAAGTCATATTTATGCTGTCCTCTAGCACACCTCTCGCAGCATGTACATGTAGAAAATGTTTTCAGTATTCGAGTGTATCACTTGTATTTTCCATTACTTTGGCATTAAAAAAATCAACATTTAAGCTGGATTCGCTGATTCAAGCTATTCTACAGCAACAAATTATTACTGGGAACACTTTTAGACTTACTGCCATATCAATACGTAGGCTCTCTCAAAGCAGCATTTACATGTTTAATTTTCCTTTTTGTGGTTCTGAATTGACAGTGAAATGTGGCTGAGGTCGGAGAGAGCTACGCATAAATAACTTGTTTCTGTCTCCGAGATATTTCTGGCAGTGCTTTTGAAGTTGTAAAATTAGTTTATATTCTTCATATGATGACTGTAATAAGTTTGTTATCAAAAATGGAATCACTATGCTTATTTGTCAACTATGGTTTTATATCAGAGGCAGGATTGTATTTATAGAATTCCATTATGTTCACGTTCGCCTCAACAATGGAGGGGGAAAGAGAAAAAGTTAATTGCGACGCAAATGCCGGGGGCTAAAACCTAATCAGTGCGACGCTATTTATGTGACGGTTTAACGAAAGCGGTGCACAGCTTGTGCAACGAGCTGCAACCGCAATATTGCAACAAAATACTCTCTCACCGTCCAACCCCACCTCCCACCTGCCATAGCCTGTTTACTATCTCTCTCTCTATCCTCCCCCATTCCCCACCCTTCTCTCTCTCTCTCACTCACAAACACATACAGACTCACACACTGTCCTAAATGCTCACTTATTCACTCACGCAGGTACCATCTCTGTTCACTTGCACATCTCTATCTCTGTCGCACACTTACACACGCTCATTCTCACACATGCACTGATGGAAATGCACCGGGTCACCTCCTATTTGTCGACACGGCATGTATAATTAAAACATTGGTCAGGTTAAAACGGTTAATTCCAGTGAAGCCCGCGAGACTACGCAGCTGGATTCCCCTCTCCCTCTCGGGTAATTTGCAGTAACTAATTAGTTTCTTTCTATAGTTCTATGGCAACTGCACTCACAGTGCACAAGTGAAATGTCAAGAACATTTACACAACATTCACAAGTTATTAATGAGAGACTAATTTAAACTTATGTACCAGCATACAGGTATGGTAATTGCACAAGACTATAGGTTATGAACTGAGTAGTGTTTAACAACCCAAGCAGTTTCATTCTCATGCTTCCCTACAATATATTCATCCCTGGGTTTCTGTTGAGGTTTGACGCAATGGAGAACGTAAAAGTTACACGTTGAAGTTGGAGATGCATCAGTACCCAGAGATATTAATGGGTAACAACAAAATAGCTTCTGTATAAACGAGACTTTCGCGTAGTATGACACTGGTTGTTTTTCCAAGTACTTCTCACTTACTATGAACAAGCATTACGAGAGGTTTCCAACAAGTAATGCAACACATTTTTTTCTCAAAGCAGTTTCCTTTTATTCAGGTTTCCACTACAACATATTATTCTACACTCTTTTGGCGACAAAACCCTACTTTTAGTATAATCTCCCGCCCATGTGACGACCTTACGCCACTTTCCTGGGAGGGCCTGTATGCCCACGTGGTACCACTCAAGTGGCCGACGTCGAAGCCAACGTCTTGCTGGATCAATAATCTTCTCATCATCCACGTACTGCTTCCCGCGTAGTGCATCCTTCATTCGACCAAACCAGTCAGAAGGTGCAAGATCCAAGCTGTACGAGGTGCATTCAAGTTCTAAGGCCTCCGATTTTTTTTCTCCGGACTGGAAAGAGATAGAAACATGCGCATTGTTTTAAAATGAGGCCGTGTTCATTGTCAATACGTCCCAGAGATGGCAGCACCGTATGGCAGATGGAATTTTGCCGCCAGGGGCGAGAATGAGAACTGTTTTAAATACTTAAAATGGCGACGTTTTCCTTACTTGAACAGCGTGCAATCATTCGTTTTCTGAATTTGCGTGGTGTGAAACCAATTGAAATTCATCGACAGTTGAAGGAGACATGTGGTGATGGAGTTATGCATGTGTCGAAAGTGCGTTCATGGGTGCGACAGTTTAATGAAGGCAGAACATTGTGTGACAACAAACCGAAACAACCTCGGGCTCGCACAAGCCGGTCTGACGACATGATCGAGAAAGTGGAGAGAATTGTTTTGGGGGATCGCCGAATGACTGTTGAACAGATCGCCTCCAAAGCTGGCATTTCTGTGGTTTCTGTGCACACAATCCTGCATGACGACCTGAAAATGCGAAAAGTGTCATCCAGGTGGGTGCCACGAATGCTGACGGAAGACCACATGGCTGCCCGTGTGGCATGTTGCCAAGCAACGTTAACGCGCAATGACAGCATGAATGGGACTTTCTTTTCATCGGTTGTGACAATGGATGAGACGTGGATGCCATTTTTCAATCCAGAATCAAAGCGCCAGTCAGCTCAATGGAAGCACACAGATTCACCGCCACCAAAAAAATTTCGGGTAACCGCCAGTGCTGAAAAAATTATGGTGTCCATGTTCTGGTACAGCGAGGGCGTAATCTTTACCCATGGCGTTCCAAAGGGCCCTACGTTAACAGGTGCATCCTACGAAAATGTTTTGAAGAACAAATTCCTTCCTGCACTGCAACAAAAACGTCTGGGAAGGGCTGCGCGTGTGCTGTTTCACCAAGACAACGCACCCGCACATCGAGCTAACGTTACGCAACAGGTTCTTCGTGATAACAACTTTGAAGTGATTCCTCATGCTCCCTACTCACCTGACCTGGCTCCTAGTGACTTTTTGCTTTTTCCAACAATGAAAGACACTCTCCATGGCCACACATTCACCAGCCGTGCTGCTATTGCCTCAGCGATTTTCCAGTGGTCAAAACAGACTCCTAAAGAAGCCTTCGCCACTGCCATGGAATCATGGCGTCAGCGTTGTGAAAAATGTGTGCGTCTGCAGGGCGATTACGTCGAGAAGTAACGCCAGTTTCATCGATTTCGGGTGAGTAGTTAGTTAGAAAAAAAATCGGAGGCCTTAGAACTTGAATGCACCTCGTAGAGCGAATGGAGAACCAAGTTCAACGAAGTTTTGTGACCTCCTCTCGGTTGCGTAGACTTATGTGAGACTTTGAACTGACATGAAGAAGGAGAAATTTCTTTGCATTTTTGTGGCGACGAACACGTGAAGTCGTCTTCTTAATTTATTGAGGGTAGAACAATACACTTCAGACTTGATCGGTGCACCATGTACCAAACAGAATAAACCCTTCAGAGTAAAATTAAGACCGTCGCTTAACTTAACCAGGTGACAGTGCCTTTCTCAACTCCTTCTTCCGAGGAGACACGGTCTGGTGGCACTACGTGGATTGGGTTTTGTTCCGATTCGAAGTGATGAACCCATGATTGATCGCCTGTGAAGATAATCGACAAAAAACTCTCATGATCAGCCTCGCATCATGCAAGAAATTCCGCACAAGTTGTCCTTCATTCCTCTTTATGATCTTCTGCTTGGCGTTGAGGAACCCCGCGGGCATACACCTTCGAGTACCCCAACCGGTGGACGAGTGTGTCAGCATCACTATCAGAGACGTCAAGTTGTGCAGCGAGTGATCAATCGATCACCTCGAATCTAGTGTCTACACTCTCCAACATTCCAGCCGTCACTGATGTGTGCTGTAGGCACGAGGGGGATCGTACAGTTTTCCGCAACCTTGTTGCGATGAAGGCAGGGCCCTATTCCAACGACTCACCGTGCTTTTGTGACTGTCAGGTCTCCGAAGGCATTCTCCAAACATCTATGAATATCTTAGATACTCTGTTTTTCCGCCAAAAGAAACTCAACGACTGCTCTCTGCTTGGAATGCACTTCCATTGCACATGCCAGTTTGATGCTGCATACAGCTCCGCCACTGAACGGAAATTCATCAATCTATAGGGACTGAAGCGGGAATATTCCACGATGTCTCACAACAAATTTAGCATTTATTCAACCGAAATTGGCCACTACAAATTGTCCTACATTACTTACTGAACACCCTTCGTAATTTTTATTAACTGACCATTGCTAGGAAAATCCAATTCACGAAAATATCTAAAGAAGTTTTGTTGCGAATATAGTAGTGTGAATTTTCTTTCATGTCTCCTATACTGCTAAATGCGAATGGATATTATTTTTGAGTAGGCGCCACTAATTTTTTTTCCAAAATTTTAGTGCTTATATTCTGACATTCAGTAACAGCGGTGCAGTTTGCCAGAATGTACGCTACTAAGTCCAGTAATCACGACCATCTGCTTAGTTACATGTTGGCCCATCTTCGGAACGTTATACAACAGTAATTCTGCGTCGCGTCGTTTCAACAAGCCCTTGTTATTTTTCTGCAGATACGCAATACCTAATCTTTATGGCCAGGTGACGCCATTCCCGTAAATTATGGGCCTGACACTGTGCATCGACACTTATAAAATTGAAGGATGCCTTCGGCGACAGGGAAGACTGCTGTGCCGTGTGGGATCCGCATCAGGTGGGACTGACGGCTGACATCGAAAAAGCTGAAAGAAGGGCAGCTCGTTTTGTATTATCGCGAAATAGAGGAGATAGTGCCCAGACATGATACGTGAATTGGAGCGACAATCATTAAAACAAAGGCGTTTTATTTGCGACGGGATCTTCTCATGAAATTTCAATCACCAGTTTTCTCCTCCGATTGCCAAAACATTCTGTTGGCACCCACCTACATAGGGAGAAATGATCAGCACGATACAATAAGAGAAATCAGGGCTCGCACAGAAAAATTTAAGTGCTCGTTTTTCACGCACGCTATTCGAGAGTGGAAAGGTAGAGAGACAGCTTGAAGGTGGTTCACTGACCCCTCTTGTCAGGCACTTTATTGAGAATAGCAGAGTAATCACGTAGATGTAGATGTAGAAGACGTCAAGCATGAAAAGGTGCAGGTGGTCCGCATTAATTATCCAGAAGATCACAGCTTCCATAGTGCCTTCGACTACTACTACAAGCCCCCTAAGGATCACGATAAATGTCTCTCATTGCATAACACCGGTAAAACGAGGTGAATGTTTCGAGCAGCCGTTTGCCTAGATGACAGCGTATCTAGGTGCTACTGTCGACCAGTTTAAAGTCACGTGGTTCACTCGACAACGCAACACGGTACCACTGATCCACGGTCCAATCTATATGATTCCGTGCCCACTATAAAGTGATTGACAATGCCTTTAGGTCAACGTTGGAACGCGCAGCGGTCATCTGCTCTGGATATGTTAGACAAAGTGTGCTGAAAGGTGTACTCAGAAACATTCGTGTCCGCACTAACATTGTAGCCCATCGTCAGATTGGCAGCGTATCGCAGCTACTCTAGATTTTCAGATTAGGAAATCCTCCGATGCGCATGATCTGTGATGCGGTATGAACGTGCGACGTCTTGTCGCCTACTCACGTATTGACCATGCTTCAACCTCTTATCCTCAGGGGTGGCACGTAACACTCTCCCGTTTGAAACTTCCTCGTAGATTACACATTTGTACCGGACCGGCATTCGAACTGTGGACCATTGCCTTTCGTGGGAAAGTGCTCCACCAGCACTACTCAGGATGTGTCCTTGCAGCTTTCCTTCCTTCAATACATCATTTCCGTTTTGCCAAGTAACACGGAAGTTCTCCTGCGTAACTTTCAAGACTATCTCTCCTGAGACACATGATATTGCGGAAACATAAATTACCCACAGCCTGGAGGATGGTCTCCAGAATTAATTTATCACTCTGTAGCGGTGCTTGCACTGCTATGAACCTTCTAGCTGATTAAAACTCTTTGCCACACCGGGACTAAAATATGGTTCAAATGGCTCTGAGCACTATGGGATTTAACATCTGAGGTCATCAGTCCCCTAGAACTTAGAACTCCTTAAACGTAACTAACTTAAGGACATCACACACGTCCATGCCCGAGGCAGGATTCGAACCTGCGACTGTAGCGCCTAGAACCCCTCGGCCACTCCTGCCGGCCACATCGCGTGTCGTGCTCGGGTATTTATCACAGAATAAAATTCCCGACTAAGTGCGGCTCGTTCTCTACTGTTTACGTACTGTAGCTTTCACAAATACATCGCGCTCTTTCTCCCCACGCCATCCCTCTCCACTTCCACGACCACATCATTGTTCCTCTGCGAAACAGGGACCCAGCGCGAACGGGAAGCGTTGCACGCGTCAGCGATACAGATTGTCGTTTCTCCCTTTGTTGGTGGGTGTCTACAAAACATTTTCGCATTCGGAGGAGAAAGTTAGTGATTGGAGTGCCGTGCGAAGATCCGCCGCATAGAAAAACGGCTTTGTTTAAATGATGTCCATCCCATAAGCTGTATGATTTCAGTGACACTTTCTCCCCTATTTCGTGATAATGAAAAACAGGTAAGGAGACGTAAAGCGGAAGGTTAGGGCACATGTGCCATGATGTTTCATTTCCTGTTACTACCTTATTTGCCCCGCGAGGGGCCTCCCGGCCAATGACGCCAAACGCTCATCATCATCATCATCAACTACCTTATTGACATAAATACTTCTGAGGCCTCTGGCAATCAAAGTTCCAGCTAATTACAATGCAGATTAAACAAGATATCGTATCTCAGTAACAGGGCGATAAAAACAGGTAGGCCCTGATTAATAAGAGTTTCAGCTAATACAAATTATGAAATACCTCATACCTTAATTAAAAAAGGAACATGCAGGCTTTCAATAATAACCGCTTCAGGTAAGTAAAATTATCAAATAGGAAAGAGGCTGGTCTTCAGTAGAGGAAAAGGTGTAACAATGGACACGTGTGTAGTTATGGGCACCAATCACGATGAGGGTATGGGAAGTGCTGCAGTTTGGCGAACAGTACTGAAAACGGTGCTTGTTGTTGAAACACGGTAGCAGTAAAGCGCTGGAAGCATTGTTTCAAACAGTGCAAGTACAGCATCGATTATTGTGTGAACTGAGTTTTTTTCAGGACTGCAAACGTTTGGCAGGTATGTGACATCGATTACTTTTTATATCCTTCTCAGTAATTTAAAGCAATTTCTGAGTGGTACCCGGAAAAACGGAATAGTAAGTTACTTTTAGAACCACGTTTTACGTTACACACGCTTAGAGGTTACCTTAGATACTGGCCATGTTTCTTAAGGATCGTTGGTGTAAATGTGGGCCCGTTGTGTTGGTGTAAAAATAGCCCCTATTTAAGGAGGGCCCATAATTAGACCATATCTTCCCTTAATAAATGTAAAATATTTAAACAATTTTATGGGGATATGTTTAGTCTAATTTTGTTTAATGTTCATATATACAAGTCACACAGCAAAAAACAAACAAACAGAATGTTCAAATTGCGATAATAGACCTTTGTGCTTTTGTTCGTCCTTGCAGAATGCCCAGAACATAGAAACGCTACGAATGTAGGAACCAGAGGCATCAGTGGGATAAATCTCAGATGGTACATGCCGTAGCAGCTGTGAAAGCAACGAATGCTTTGTGAAAGGTGCTGCAAGAACATTCGGAGTGCCTCGTACCACTTTGCTGAGATTTCTTAAACTTGATAAAATCTCTGCACAAGCGGTTCAAGAGACAAAAGTTGGAAGGAAATTGATTAGAAACGCAGACCTCAAAAACAGCTAGTTTCTTATCTCCTTGAGATGGAGCCAAAATTCTTTGCGTGCACTTTGACGGATCCGAGAAAAATGGCATTTTTACTTGGCCGGAGAAACAGTTTAACAACCCCTTTCAAAGGAAGAGAAGCAGCGAGCATGGGCTGACCTTTTTCTTGACAGACGCAAGGATCAGCTGTCAATTCGCAAATCTTGTGGAACTTCATATGCCAGTACCTCAGGCTTCAATAAAGAAAATGTGATGGTTTTCTTTGATTTATTGGCAGGCGCTTTCAACAGACACCCACATCCTGCAGACCGAGCGTATAACGTGGAGAGACAGGACAGCCCACTGTCCATAGCAAAATTCCAAAAGTGATAGGGATGAAAGGAAAGAATCACCTTGCAGTTCTAACGTCTTCAGAAAGAGTGGCTACAATCACAGTCATCGCATGCATGAGCGCTTCCGGACATTATGATAATTTTCCCAATAACCCAAGCGTTAATGAAACGCTGCTCCCCTGGTGCAACTGCTAGAACCCATCCTTCAGGAAGGGTTCTAAACAATTTGCTCACCGAACGGTTCGTTCACTTCACTGAGAAAACATATCCGACTGAACAAAACCCTGTTCTTCTAATCGTGGAGAGTCTTTATAGCCCCGTTCGAAATCGAGATGTGATTGACTTGGCAAAAGAACGCCACTTGACTATCATCTCACTTCCTCCACATTGCACCCACAAACAGCAGCCTCTAGATAAGACGATCGTGGGACCTCTGAAAACGTACTACAGCAAGGCAGTGATAGTATGGTTGCATCATAATGGGTGTCCTCTCACACCTTACGACGTTATGGAGATTTTTGGCCAAGCCTACCTTCGTACCCATTCAGATGAGGCAGTAATAAACGGATTCAAAGATCTAGGTTATACACTATGAACAGTTACATCTTCGCCGATGGTGATTCCATAGCTACTGTGTTCGTTGCAGGAAAAACTTGCTCTACGGTGAAACATAGACTTAATATTTCTGAGTCACATGATCCTCTACTTGCTGTCTCTGGTAGATCAACATCATCTGCTTCTTCTTCGAGTTATCCTGATGCACAGTCACATCAAGCGCTAGCTATGCCAGCTGATGAACGCATTGAAACACCGCGAAGTTCTTCAGGGACTTCAACAAATGCAGTTTCACCATTCGACATATCTACTGTGCCCAACGTTAAGAATCATAACGCGGGAACGAAAAGCAGCAACCGCCTGCCACATCTGTGGTGTCACCGCCAGACACCACACTTGCTAGGTGGTAGCTTAAATCGGCTGCGGTCCATTTAGTACATGTCGGACCCGCGTGTCGCCACTGTGTAATCGCAGACCTAGCGCCACCACCAAGGCAGGTCTCGTGATACGAGAGAGCACTCGCCCAGTTGTACGAGAACCTAGCTACCGACCAGATGTACGAAGCCTTTCTCTCTCATTAGCCGAGAGACAGAATAGCCATCAGCTAAGTTAATGGCTACGAACTAGCAAGGCGCCATTAGCCATACAGTGATTGTACTTAAAGTCTCCTGTGTATCGTCAAGATCGATGTACCACAAAGATTGAGTAAAGTTAAGTATTAAACCTGCTCCGTACTTTTCTTCCTAACATTAATTACGTATCCTGTTCCAGTACTTCACGCCCGTCTGCGTTAGTCTAGCTTGCCTTTTCAGCCATCTCAACTTCACGGTGTCGGCCCAGCTACCGACACAACATTGGCGACGAGGGAAAAGAGTTCTTTCTGATTGCTTACATTTAATTGTGTCATGGCTTCGCCACATTCTCCAGATGTACTGTCCGAATTTTATCGCTTGCAGAATCAGCAGACGCAGGCGTTACTGGATGCCCTTGGACAGCTCGTCCAGGGTCAACGTACCATTCAAACCGATGCGGCCGCCGCCGCTTCTTCGCTACCGCTGCCACTAAACGCTGTTGCACCTCCCTTTCGACCATACGTGGCAGCCGATGAGACCTGGCACGAGTGGTCAAGCCAGTTCAACTTTCATCTAGCAGCCTACAGAATTCAAGGTAAAGAGCGGCAGCCGTTTTTGCTTTCTTGTGTCGGTGTGTCCACATACCGTGTGATAGTGAAATTGTTTCCCCGACGCGACGTAGCAACTCTGTCCTACGAGGAAATTTTGTCTGCATTAGATGCCTATTTCAAAGAAACAGTTAATGTGGTTGCAAAACGGTATACGTTCTTTCGTACAAAACGTACGGCCGGTCAAACTAATAGGGAGTGGGTAGCAACATTGCAAGGACTTACTAGGGACTGTGCCTTTGAATGTGACTGTGGTCTTTCTTATTCAGATACAATGGTGCGTGATGCAATTGCACAGAACGTTTCTGATGTTCGCATACGGGAGCAAATTTTGAAACTAGTTAATCCCTCCCTTCAACAAGTGATAGACATATTGGATAGACAGGACACACTTGACTGTGCTCAGGAATCTTTTGAAACTTCGCCAGCCGTGTGTAACATTAACCGGCCCGCTGGACGCGCTGCGCGGCCCGGTAACCGGGCCTCGCGCACGTCCGCACAGCTGCCGCCGCGCGCTAAGCCACGTGTGCCGCGCCAGCCCACAAATGTAGTGAAATCGTGCCCGCGGTGTGCTACTAGACATTCGCATGAACATTGCCCGTCACGCCAAGCTATTTGCTTTTTCTGCAATAAGAAAGGACATGTTCAAAGTGTTTGCCAGAAAAAGCTCAGATCAGACAATCACAATCATTCCAGGCCCTTTGCTTCCCGCCGGAATCGAACCAAGGACACTCAGGCTCGTGGACCTTCGCCTATGGACATTCATGTCGTTAATTCCACTTCGTCCAGTGACACTTTCTCTAACAGTAACTGTGTTCGTCCCACAAAAACTGTGCGTCGACGTCGCCGGAAATCATGTCAATTAGCAAGTGATTCTGTACCAGTGTCTATTCAAATTGCACAAAACAGTCGCTTTTGTCGTCAGCAGGACAATAAACTTTTTGTGGACTTAGACTTTGAAGGCAAAGTGATACCATTCCAGCTCGATACCGGAGCTGCAGTTTCATTGCTCAATCACGACACGTACAAACAACTGGGCAAACCTCCGTTGCGTTCCGCAAATGTTAAGCTAACTACATATTCCGGACAGACAATTCCTGTGTTAGGACAGTGCCGCCTTCTTGCAACATACAAGGGACAAACAAAACTTGTGTCATTTTACGTTCTTCGTTCTTCTTCTGCAGTGAACTTGTTTGGTCTAGATTTATTTCAGTTGTTTAACGTGTCTATTGTAAATCAGGTCCTCTCAGTGAATCAGACTGTGCCTACAGACAGTGTTTCTCGGCTGTGTGACGAATTTGCAGACATTTTTGCACCGGGCTTAGGTTGCGCTAAAAACTATGAAGCACATTTGGAACTGGAAGGAAACGCGCAACCGAAATTTTTCCGAGCGCGCAATGTTCCCCACGCATTGCGTCAGGAGGTCGCAAGAACATTGCACAATGTAGAATCACAAGGTGTGAGTGAATGTGCGCAATGCCTCTTCTCTTTCAGCTCCGCTTCATCGCGTACGCCGTACAGGTGTTCCGTTCGTCTGGACGACGGAATGCGAAGGCGCGTTTCGCCAGTTGAAATCGGCGTTGCTTTCTAATACTTGCCTCACGCCTTTCGATCCCCGGAAACCCCTTTTGTTGATGGTAGATGCCTCGGATTTCGGGATCGGTGCTGTGCTTGCGCACAAAGTTGGCTCCCATGATCGCCCTATTGCCTTTGCGTCCAAATTGTTCTCGTCTGCGCAAAGAAATTATTCACAGATAAAGAAAGAAGCTTTGGCTCTCGTGTTTGGTGTTACTAAGTTCCATGATTTCTTGTATGGTCGTCACTTTACCATCATCACAGACCACAAACCTTTGACATCGCTTTTTCATCCGACCAAGCCTGTACCTCCACATTCAGCGCAGAAATTCATTCGCTGGTCTATTTTCCTCTCGCAGTACCGCTACGATATCTTGTATCGGTCCACTGCTAAGCACGGAAACGCCGATGCGTTGTCCCGTTTGTCTGTTGCTGAGGATAAAGCATTCGATTCTTCCGAACTTGCTTGCATGTTCATTGATTCGGAAACCGATGAAGTGGTCGAATCGTTTCCGATTGATTTTCGTCGTGTCGCTACAGCCACAGCTGCTGACCCTGTCCTTGCTACTGTTTTACGTTTTGTTGCTACGCAATGGCCTTTGTCAAAGTCTCGGATCGAGGATCCGTTGGTTCGCCGATTTTTTGCTCACAAGGAGAGACTTTTTGTTCGACGTGGTGTTTTGTTGTTGCGTTCTGATAATGATCAGTCCAGAGTCGTGGTCCCACGTTCGTTACAGTCCTCTGTTTTACGGCTTCTTCACCAAGGACATTGGGGTATAGTGCGAACGAAACAACGTGCTCGTCAGCACTGTACTTGGTTCGGAATCGATGCTGCGATTACGAATATGTGTTCTTCTTGCATGGCGTGTGCCGAACAACAATCCGCACCGCCGCGGAAAGTCTTTGCGTGGCCAAAAGCCACTTCCCCTTGGCAACGCTTGCACATTGATTTTGCTGGTCCATTCTGGAATGCTCGATGGTTGGTTCTGGTCGATGCCTTCAGTAATTTTCCTTTTGTTGTCCGGATGTCTTCCACGACGTCCCCCGCCACCATCCAAGCGTTGTCTGCTATCTTTTGCATTGAAGGTCTTCCGCAGACTATTGTTTCCGACAATGGCCCACAATTCATGTCCGCAGAATTTCAGTCATTCTGCCAGGCCAATGGTATTCAACATCTGACATCCGCGCCGTTTTCGCCTCAGTCCAACGGTGCCGCTGAACGGTTGGTCCGGACTTTCAAGTCACAGATGTTGAAATTGAAAGAGTCGCATTCTCGGGAGGACGCATTGTTGCTCTTTTTGTCTTCGTATCGCTCTCAGCCCCGAGATGGTCGCTCGCCGGCTGAGTTGCTCCACGGTCGTCCTCATCGCACCTTGATGTCTTTGCTGCATCCGCCGCATCAGGTTCCTGTGCAGCGGCAGACTCCTGCTTTTGCTCCAGGCGACGTTGTATTTTATCGCAACTATCGAGGTTCACGGCGTTGGCTCGCAGGGCGCATTCTTCGCTGCCTCGGCCGCGCGATGTATTTGGTTTTGGGGGCCTCTGGTGAGGTGCGTCGGCATCTCAATCAGCTGCGCCTCTGTCGTCGCTCGGGTTCTGCCGCTCCCCGTCTGCTTTCAGCGACGGTGCCGTCCGGTCAGCGCCCTGGGGACCCATCTACTGGCTCGCCTCATCCCCAGGTGTTACCGACGAGGCCTTCCATTTTGCCCCATGGCGACGCGCCGCCGCCGCCGCAGCAGCAGCAGCCGCCGCCGCCGCCGCTTGTTCTCCCGCCGGCGCCGCCCGCATTCGACGCTTCGTTGCAGTCGCCAAGCGCCTACCAGGGTCACGCGCCGCCGATCGCTTCCCGTGACCAGCTGTCCTCCGCCATGGAACTCCCGCCCGCTCCGGACCACATGACGTCTTCGCGCGTCGGCTACCCCGACGCAATGGAGGTTGATCCTTCGGTCCCTCCTGTCTCTTTACAGGCGCATACACCGCATGTTGACGTGCACCCTGGACTAGTTTTTCAGGCGTTTCCTAGCTCCCCTCGGACCGAATGGCCGGGTGCGGGAGGCACAGCCTCACCTGTTGTTAGGCTCCCCACCTCATCGCATACGTCAACATGTGGTCCTCCCCACGGCGGGCGGAAGCCTTATCACACGACCGTTCGCCGATTTGCGGGGGAGGAATGTGGTGTCACCGCCAGACACCACACTTGCTAGGTGGTAGCTTAAATCGGCCGCGGTCCATTTAGTACATGTCGGACCCGCGTGTCGCCACTGTGTAATCGCAGACCTAGCGCCACTACCAAGGCAGGTCTCGTGATACGAGGGAGCACTCGCCCAGTTGTACGAGAACCTAGCTACCGACCAGATGTACGAAGCCTTTCTCTCTCATTAGCCGAGAGACAGAATAGCCATCAGCTAAGTTAATGGCTACGAACTAGCAAGGCGCCATTAGCCATACAGTGATTGTACTTAAAGTCTCCTGTGTATCGTCAAGATCGATGTACCACAAAGATTGAGTAAAGTTAAGTATTAAACCTGCTCCGTACTTTTCTTCCTAACATTAATTACGTATCCTGTTCCAGTACTTCACGCCCGTCTGCGTTAGTCTAGCTTGCCTTTTCAGCCATCTCAACTTCACGGTGTCGGCCCAGCTACCGACACAACAACATCAATGGAACGTCATACAAAAATGCTTTCAAGAAGAGGTCGCTGAGTTTCTCTGGGGCTAGAGGCCGTTCTGAGGACAGAGGTGCAAAATCCAAAGGCCTTCAAAAGTTCCACAAAACTATCTGATTTATCATCAGACTCTTCAGGCTCCTGTAGCCGTCACCTTGCGGACAGCAATAATGACCTAGATGTGAACGATAGGGATACACCAGACTCAAGCGATGCAAGTTCCATCCTTTGTGATGAAACGTTCTCTCAAGACAGGCACACTTAGATTGTGCTGGCGCTGAAGGAGCTACTTACGATTGCGATCACTGTAAATAATTTCGTAGTTCATGCCTAAATCTACGAAAGTTGCTTGTTGTAAACTAGGCTACCATATTGTATTGTTTTAACCCATTTCATTAATATATTTCAAAAGATTTCTTGCATCTTTTTGTGTATACTCGTATTAACGCTCATTTTCTTAAGTTCTATTTTACAAGCTTTTTGTACATATTTTTATAATGGATCCTAATCATTGTTTCGCCTCACATCATTTCTTAAACTTGTTATGGTTGTTAATGAAGATATGAAATCTAGGTGTTTTACAAAAAAAGGGTAGGTTTAAGTAAAAAAAAATGAGGGTGTCCAAATTTACACCTTTTCCTCTAATAGTAGCTTTAGTTAAGTAAAATTACCAAATAGAAAACAGCTTCAGTTAAGTAGAATTGCCCAATAGAAAAAAGACATAACAGCTAAGACCTCAAAATCCAAAACTTAACGGATGTTCGCGAATCCAAACCTAAACGTGCCAGTTCCAAATGTGAGCCCAGAATTCACCGCAGCGAAAGTGGCTTCAACTCACTGATCAGTGTGCCACGTAATTGGCCTGGCTACACATAAAGACGGCACTCGAAATCAGCCACGGACCTAAGCTGGGCCACAAATAGGCCTAGCAACCACTCTCAGTACTGTGTGCCCAAGACGCTTGCGCAAGTGCTCGCCTTACTCGCCGGGTGGACCTCTCGCATTGTCCTCCTGGCTCCGTTACCACTCGCTAACTCTCCACGCTTCAACATTCCCCTTCCCCACCAATAACCTCGAGCAACGATCTTAGTGGCCTCAAAGCAGAGGGACATCACACGATAAATGGAGCTAGTGGCACCAGGAATTCGAAAGCATCCCCGCCACGGCTCAACCTCCCTCCTTAAACCAGTGGACCGCAGTCCAGCCTATAGATAGAAGAAGGAGAAGAAGAAGAAGAAGAAGGCTAATTAATGGGCTTAAGTTGATTAAGGTGAATCCTGAGGACCTTACTAGTGGCCAGATGCCTGAAAAAAACTTTAACCAGACCAAGATTTTAATGACAGAGCATGTGCCTACGAAATGAGCAGTGAACTTCTTGACCGTGGCACCACTCCTCACCCAACTGACAGAGTTCTTTAAGGAAACCTTACCTCCTAAATTGCTCTGAAAGGGTCGTCTATTCTTATCATTTCGTCGGGCCTGGCGGCGGTGGGCTAACATAAAGTAATTCCTGGCCTGTTCCCAATTTTCGCTAAGATCTTCAGGAGTAACGGACTGAGGCAGGAGGTGGTTGATATGCCACACGTTGGACAGAGAAGAACTGATGATCTACACAAATGAGAGAGTGGCAGGAACTGCTTTAGATGCTTCCGGCTGCACAAAAACTCTCCTGCAAGCTGTGGGGGGAAGGGACATGAATAAAAGGCCAAGTGCCACCCATCACTTGGACGAAAGCCCTCCAAATTGTTTGATACAGTATTGGGTTCCGAAATCGGCGTACCAAGATCCAAGGTGGCTAGGTGCACTCGCTCGACGTACTGGCTCAGCGTTTCAAATTACGCCTGCACCAGTCAGAAATATTTGCGTTCAAGCTCGTTCTGCATCCGTCCCGAGAGCTTCCTACCGACAATTAGTCCCTTAGTTGTCCTATTCAGCCCTCCTGCTTCAGAACTTCAGGTATAAAATCACTCAGAGTACCTTTCGCCAAGGGGTAACGTAACGCTAATATCACATGGTGGGCGTCCCCAGGGAATCTGCATGAAATTCAGATCGCACCAACAGCCACAAAAACTGCTGAACATGGCCCAAGGTATCGAGTGAAAGCTCCGAAATACCGTTGAGTGGGCAATTAATAAGGTTTGGTAGTACAGCAAAATGATTAGCTGGAGGGCTGCCTGAATCTGGATGTCTGATCAAAGGAATGATTGGTGGAAGTATCTGCTGGATTTGCTCCCGCTTCCTGATTTTCCAAGCGCAAGGACGCTGCCTGGACCTGCAAATTCCTCGCTCGATCACGTAACTGGCCCACCCTTGTAACGTCAGGCTGGCTAAGTTACAAGGAGGTAATTTACCTCAAACGAATCCCCGAATGAGCTATGTGAGTCTGAATTCTACCAATTTGCTAACAGTATGTTGCCTATCTGCCGAAAGGGCAGGTTCCGCTGCATTTCATCCAACGCCGCAGAAATATTATCGACAGAAACACCTCCCTCCAAGATGGTACTCACCGAAATGCAAAGCGTGGTGCCCAACGCCGCATGCAACTAGTTCGCCACCTGCGGAACACTACCCTCGCTGCTAAGCTCCCGAATTCTAAATTCATTCTACAAGTGCTCCCTCTTTAGATGCACGATTCCGGAGCAGACCCTATGATCCATAGCAAACAACATAATAAGTTAATACATTGCTCGACAGACGGTAAGGGATCCGTACCCTCAAAGTACGAGCCGAAAACAATGCTACGAATGCGAATCGTTACGTATGTATTATTTGAAGTCTCCTGAGTGAGCGCACTAAGTTTATGTCACTTCCGACTGATAGTGTAGCTGCAAGACAGTATCAAAATGGCGTCTGTAGGTGATGTGCGTTGCAAGCAACGTGCCGCCATTTCATTACTCACCGCAGAGAGAGAAACGGTGAGAAATATTCACAAACGCTTCTACAAAGCCTATGGAGCATCTGCTGTCGACAGAAGTACAGTTAGACCCTGCGCATGGAGGGTGAAGTCATCAGAGGGCGGTTCGGCGGAGCTCCACGATTTGTAGAGGTCGGGGAGACCATGCACGGCTGTAACACCTCACATGTTGCCACGAGGTGACGTCATTCGCGAGGACAGGAACACTGCTATTCGGCAGTTGTCGTTGGCTTTGTCAGTTAGAAAAGGAAGTGTAGATGCAATTACCTACATTCTTGGATATTCAAAAGTGTGTGTAACGTGGGTCGCGCGGTGTCTAACGTTGGATCACAGATCGCACTGGAAAAACATTAGTCTTGATTTGTTGAAACGTTTTGAGGCTGAGTGGGAGGCCTTCTTGTCCCACATTGTGACAGGTGATGAAACCTGGGTTCACCATTTTGAGCCCGAAACAAAAAAGACAGGCGATCGACTGGCTCCATTTCCACTGTCCAGAGCAGGAAAAATTAAAAAGCAGTGGATTCCGCCGGTAAGGTCATGATCACTGTGTTCTGGGACTGTGAAGGTATGATTCCCATTGATTTGATGCTAAGAGGCGGTACCCTGAATTCAGAAGCGTATGTAAATACATTAACAAAACTCAAGACGCCCTTCCAGCGACTTCGAATCCACAGCAACCCAGGAGATGTTTTACAACAATACGATAACTCTCGGCCTCACAAAAGTCTGATGACTGCTGAACACATCGCAAAACAGGGTTGGACAGCGTTACGTCATCCACTCTACAGCGCTGATCCAACCCCCTCGGACTTCCATTTGTTTGCGCCATTAAAGGCTGCCATTCGTGGATAATATTTTGAGGTCGATGAGGAGGTGATTCACACAATGAAGCACTGGCTCCATTACCAGGACAAGGATTCATACCCACAGTACATACACGCCCTTTTCTCGCGCTGGAGAAAGGCCATGGAGTGGGATGGAAGATTACGTGGAAAAATAGGGTAAGTAGATAAAACGCCATTCTTTTGTGTGTGTAATTCTCATTATGTTCAACAGAGAATTGCTGAAGAAAAAACTGCGGTGCATTACTTTATGAGCAATACTCGTAAATGTTAACAGGAAATGACAAGCGACCAGAAAAAGGACAGACAATTCTAAACCCACCCCCGGCCAACAGAACGCATCTACGCTCAGTGAACACCAATTGAACACTACAGCTGTGGATAAAGTGATGTAAGGCGAAAGATTACGACCAATGTACCATCATTTGTCATTCCCTGTTACTGCCCTATTCACATAAATACTTCTGAAGCAGGTAGGCCTCTAGCAATCACAACTTCAGTTAATTACAACACAGACTGAGTAAGATATCAGGTCTCATTAAAAGGGCAATAAAACCCAAAAGCCGTGGTTAATAAGAGTTTCAGAAAACTCAGTTCACGAAATAGCTCTTAATTTAACTAAAAGGTAACAGGTAGGCCTTCAAGAACAACAGCCTCACTTAAGTAAAATTATCAAATAGAAAACACGTAAGCCTTCTATGATAAGAACTTCAATCAAGCAGAATTACCAAACTGAAAACAGGCAGGCCTTCAATAATAGCAGCTTCAGTTAAGTAAAATTACCAGACAGAAAACAGACAGGCCTTCACAGATAACAAATGTTCAAATGGCTCTGAGCAATATGGGACTCAATATCAGAGGTCATCAGTCCCCTAGAATTCAGAACTACTTAAACCTAACTAACCTAAGGACATCCCACACATCCACGCCCGAGGCAGAAGTCGAACCTGCGACCGTAGCGGTCGCGCGGTTCCAGACTGAAGCGCCTAGAACCACTCGGTCACGTCGGCCGGCCATAGATAACAGCTTCCGTTTAGTAAAATTACCAAATATAAATCAAGCAGGCCATCAACAGTAACAAGTAAACTTAGCAAACACACTACTGGCCTTTAAAATTGCTGCACCACGAAGATTACGTGCTACAGGCGCGAAATTTAACCGACAGGATGAAGATGCTATGATATGCAAATGATTAGCTTTTCAGAGCATTTACACAAGGTTCGCGCAGGTGGCGACACCTACAACGTGCTGACATGAGGAAAGTTTCCAACCGATGTCTCATACACAAAAAACAGTTGACCGGCGTTGCCTGGTGAAGCGTTGTTGTGATGCCTCGTGTAAGGAGTAGAAATGCGTACCATCACGTTTCCGACTTTCATTAAGGTCGGATTGTCGCCTATCGCGATTGCGGTTTAACGTATCGCGACATTGCTGCCCGCGTTGGTCGATATCCAATGAATGTTAGGAGAATATGGAATCGGTGGGTTCAGTAGGGTAATACGGAACGCCGTGCTGGATCCCTACGGCCTCGTATCACTAGCCGTCGAGTTGACAGGCATCTTATCCGCATGACTGTAACGGATCCTGCAGCCACGTCTCGGTCCCTGAGTCAACAGATGGGGCCGTTCGCAAGACAACAAACATCTGCACGAAAAGATCGAAGACATTTGCAGCAGCATGGACTATCAGCTCGGAGACCATGGCTGCGGTTACCCTTGACGCTGCATCACAGACTGTAGCGCCTGCGATGGTGTACTCAACGACGAACCTGGGTGCACGAATGGCAAAACGTCATTTTTCGGATGAATCCAGGTTCTATTTACACAAGCATGATGGTCGCATCCGTGTTTTGGGACATCGCGGTGAACGCACATTGGAAACGTGTATTCGTCATCGCCATACTGGCGTATCACCCGGCGTGATGGAGTGGGGTGCCATTGGTTACCCGTCTCGGTCACATTTTGTTCGCATTGACGGCAATTTGAACAGTGGACGTTACATTTCAGATGTGTTACGACCCATGACTCTACCCTTCAATCTATTCCTGCGAAACCCTACATTTCAGCAGGATAATGCACGACCGCGTGTTGCAGGTCCTGTACGGGCCTTTCTGGATACAGAAAATGTTCGACTGCCGCCCTGGCCAGCACATTCTCCATATCTCTCACCGATTGAAAACGTCTGGTCAATGGTGGCCGAGCAACTGGCTCGTCACTATACGCCAGTCACTACTCTTGCTGAACTGTGGTATCGTGTTGAAGCTGCATCGGCAGCTGTACCTGTACACGCCATCCCAGCTCAGTTTCACTCAATGCCCAAGCGCATCAAAGCCGTTATTACGGCCAGAGGTGGTTATTCTGGGTACTGATTTCTCAGGATCAACGCACCCAAAATGATTGAATATGTAATCACATGTTAGTTCTAGTATAATATATTTGTCCAAGAAATACCCGTTTATCATCTGCGTTTCTTCTTGGTGAAGCAATTTTAATGGCCAGTAGTGTAGAAAACAGGTACGCCTTCAACGATAACAGTTTCACTTAAGTAAGATTACCGAATAGAAAATGGGCAGGCCTCCAATGGTAACAGCTTCAGTTTAGTGAAATTAACAAATAGGAAACAGACAGTCCTTCTTGATGACCGCTTCAGTTAAATGAAATCACCAAAGAGAAAACAGGCAGGCCCTCTTTAGTAACAGCTCCATCTATGTAAAATAACCAAATAGAAAAGAGGCAGGCCTTCGGCGGCCGCTGTGGCCGAGCAGTTCTATGCGCTTCAACTCGGAACCGCGCTGCTGCTTCGTTCGCAGGTTCGAATCCTGCCTCGGGCATGAATGTGTGTGATGTCCTTAGGTTATGTAGGATTAAGTATTTCTAAGTCTAGGGGACTGATGACGTCCATTGCTAAGTCCCATAGTGCTTCGAGCCATATGAACCATTTCTTTTTGCATGCCTTCAATGATAACAGATGCAGTTAACTAGTATTTCCAAATGTAAACAGACAGGCCCTCAAAAATAGCAGCTTCAGTTATATGAATTACCAAATAGAAAACAGGCAGCCCTTCAATAATAACAGCTTCAGTTAAGTAAAATACCAATACCATACATGAAGGCCTTCAATGATCGCAACAGACAATTAGGCAACAGTAAGAAAATAGCTGTTAAGACCTCAAAATCCACAACATAACTGAAGTGCACGATCCAAGCTGAAGCTTGTCGGTTCCAAAAGAGGGGCCGAGAATTCAGCACAGTGAAACTGGCATCATCTCTCTCGTTGGTGTGCCGCGTCACAGAGGTGACTGGCCAGGCTACACACGAACACAGCACTCGAAGTCGGCCACGGATTCAAGTCGGGCCACAAATATGCCTCGCAACCACTCTCCAGACTCGGTGCCTAAGACGCTTGGACAACTTACCGCCTTACTCGCCGGGCCGGCCTCTCACACTGTCTTCTGCGCTCCGTTACCGACCCCCAACTCCCCAGGCCACAACACGCCCCGTCCCTATCAAAAACTTCGAGCAGACTTTTGTAGCCTCATACCACAAGGACGTCGCACGACAGATGGAGCTAGTTGCGCCAGAAACTCGAAAGGCGACGACAGTAACCCCGCCACGACTCACAATCATTATTAAAAAACAGTTCCACAGACGATGACCACTTAAGTACAATGAAACCACTGTGAGGTTTGCTGGAAGATTCCATCCAGGGAGTGAAATATTTAAAAATTAGGTATATTGTTACAAGGCAGAGCAGTGGCAGCGATAAACAAAGCAAACACTGCATTGTACGTACAACAGTTGTCGAAGTTGGCATTACGTTAGAAAGGAACCCAAGAAATTTCGCACCGTGAGAAAGAAGTGGCAAATAAGGTATTAGCGTTTCTTCAAGATGAGTCAGTGGAACGTGCTACGTCGTATTCGCTCACTGTGAGGGCAAGGTATATGAAACGTACGATGATCCCGATACGTGGTTAGGAGGTGTAAGTCACAATAAAACACGTGTCGAGCCATGTAATGCATCATCCTTATCGGACAGGGAGGCACAATCCCCGTCTCCAGTGAAACGAAGTAAAGAAAAGTCGTGCAAAGAGTGGGTACTAAACATAATTAGGTAAAAAACCAATTATGAACAGATTCCGAATAACTCTGCATCAATATGACCATGTCATTCATAAAATAATACGGATATTCAATACAGGACAAGGCGGAATTGTTAAGAAAATTGGTGTTTACGTGTTTCAAGGATACTCAATACAGTTTATAAGACGTTCATAATAGTGACCTACCATGTTATGCACATCGAAATGCACATGACATTGATTACAGTGATTTCAAAGGAAGAAGTTGATGGTTGCATAACTTCCAACAGTGTTACAGAGATAGAAGAGTTCAAAATGGTTCAAATGGCTCTGAGCACTATGGGACTTAACATCTGAGGTCATCAGTTCCCTAGAACTTAGAACTACTTAAACGTAATTAACCTAAGGACATCACACACATCCATGCCCGAGGCAGGATTCGAACCTGAAACAGTAGCGGTAGCACGTTTTCAGACTGAAGCGCCTAGAACCGCTCGGCCACACCGGACGGCAGAAGAGTAAGATAACAAAATTTCAAACAAAGCGTTAATTGCACGATGAGTAGCAAACTACGGAAACGGCGAGAAAATTTCCAAACAAAGCTACCCCGCCCTTCAACAAGGAATTTGATTCCAATTCCAGCCAATTGGGATTTGATGAGGAAATGCATATGAAAGAAACCCTGGAAATCAGAGGTACCAAGAAGGTTGTATCAAGATCAGCTAACATCAGTGCTTTAATGCAGTTGTATACAATTATGCTGATTCTTAATCTGGATGGTAAATTGGGTGGAAAGTTATTAATTGTGCTGTGATAAGCTGGAAGTACTGTGCCCATACGATTCTTTCTCCTGTGTGTGATATTGCAAGGGCAGTAGAGAATATTTATGTCACACCAAACATGAATGAGAAAATGTGCGTAAGGGAAATACAACTATGGTATAAGCACTGCTGTAGGCCTATAGCTGGTAAAAATGACTTGCTTGTTCTTGTTTCCTGGTCTGAATACCAAAACCATACTCCTTTTGGGCAAACTATACATGTTGAAAAGTGTGTGATTTTACACTTCATCTTACCTGTAACCACTGTAAGAATTTGGCCTCTGGATGTTAGATTTTTTCGCGCCTGTAAAACATATTATAGCACTACCTGCAACTACAGCTTGAATGATAGCCAGTTTAATAATAAACTCCACGGCAGACTGTTTCGCCTTTGGTTGCATACCATCACAATCCACCAGATCTCATCAACTCGTCGTAGTAGGGTAGTGGGGTTACAAGCGCAATTTGATATCAAATTGATATGCAAATTAATTAAATCGATTAATTAATCAATCCCACTGCCACCCACACCCACCTACCACCGCCCCGACCACGGCCACCCCCTGCGGGAATGACATTATGCGTTCTTCTCCACCTGCATATGTGCTCCAGCTCCATCCCCTCCCTCTCCCCCACCCCTCTCCCCATCTCCCCTACCACCAACCTACCATATTGGCAGAAATTTTTGATTTTGGTCGTAATTTCGAAGTCTGGTGGGAGTTTCGAATTATGGCGAGACTTTCTTTGCCCCAAGGCTGTGCTGACATTCCACCCCCCCCCCCCCCCCAACCAGGAATAGTTGAGAATTCAAATTGATGATGTTCTTTCTGTGACTCGAAGCCTGGCCTTCTTGGGTAGATAGCCCAACTGCACCCCCTTGACACAACTGAACCACCAGACACACTTGCAATTGATGGGAAATTAGAAATGGCGTCGCCCTTTCTGGGACTCGAACCCTTATTCGACTGGATGGAAGTCCCAAGTGCTCCCTATTTCCCTTTCCACAGCATATGGAAGCTGTCCAGATGCGAGTGAGGAAGGTGGGGTTAGAGTACTTTTTTTATTTTCGTCGGGAAACTGACGAAAAGATCGATTCTAGTTAAATAATTAATCACACAGATCGGGCCTAATTACACAACTATATGCATAGCGCTACACAAGGACGGCTTGAAAGTGCAATACAACTCAAAAACTGACGATATCATGCCATTGGTGTTATCCTGCTAGCAAAAAATTTCGCAATACCACTCCAAACTAGCGAGGGACACACTCAAACTCTACCCTACACCCACAAGCTGGCGGGAAAAGGTAGGGCCATAACGTATTTATTATGGTGGGAAATACACTAAACTGACGAGATGCTTCTGTTTCACAGAGAGGATTTTAAAAAGTGTATTACCTGTAAAAATAAGGTATATGTCATTGTTCGACGTCAGATTTTGCTACAGACACCTATTGAAAAATCAACTCCAGCCCAGCTAATCGAAGCCAATACACGTTACCATAACAGATGGGAAACAAATAGCGGCGCAGTTTTAATTACAATTCGAAATTGTCGTGAAATAACCAGCACTCATAATGAACTGATCATAAAGCAGAACACGTTCTGGGGAAAGTCGTCGTCCTAAGAGACTGCAAAGTGGGTGTCAGTTGTACGTGCATTCTCCTTAATAGACGTGTGCAAACTGCCGAAAACAGAGGCACTCTTCCTCCCTCCTTCCACCTCCCTTCCACTGTTAACCTATGGGAGAGGCAAGGGGATCACATAGGCTTCTTGAAACGGGGAGATGCTCCATAGAGGGTCTCGTGCGATCGCTACCACCCTCTAAAACTTACCCCAACACTCGGCTGTCCACCAACTGGCCGCACCCAAGTGGCGATGTTCCTATGGAAGCACAATAGCGTGTAAAGTCAACTAGAGAATGGGCGATAAAAGGACAGCCACATCAAGCGCAACTTCTTCTTCTAAAATATAGCGACAGAGCCCCCACACGCCGCGCCCTGGACAGAGTGCGACTGTGTGCAGCGACCAACACAGCTGACAGCCCCTCCCTCAACCTCGCCCACAGCAACCCACTGTTCGGCGATGGAGAACAATTGTATCTCAGGTCAAAAGGCATCTGTAATCAAGCATCTATCAAAAAAAGGCAAAATACAATTGGGATCATAATAAATGTCCTCTTCCCACGAAAATAGGCAAAGTCCATTAACTTTTAGTTTTATGAGCTAAATCGGTATAGCTTTTACAGTCAACTGCATGGTACAATGCACATCTGTTTATTTTGCGACATTTAGCGAAGTGTACAGCCGCCGATACAGACGATCAGCAGAGATATGCCCACCCTGCGAAAAACCAAGAAAAAGGACTCGACTATTTTGATGTGAAAACTACCGATCACCGCATAATATCCTCGTTATTTCGAAACTGTCACCAGAATAAAGAAAAGGCGATAGTTTAAACTCCTAAGAAAAAAATTATAATCTATATTAGGCCATACACTACCTGAGAGCGTTTCTTGCGTTCATTGTCTGGAAATAAACTGTCATGCACGTGAAATAACGTTAGAGAATACAATCGTTCCTGCCATTTGCTCACATTTCGGAAGAAACATAATAATTTTACGTTTGACAACAAGAAGCTGTAATTTAAAGACAACGTGGCTGTTACCTACACTATGACAGGTCCCCTTTTAACAGTTGCGATGCTACATCATACCAGCGTTTGCGAAACAAGTCGTGAGAGCCTGTACCGCCCTGTGTAGGTCGGAGATCAAAATTTCGTTAAAAGATATCGCCATATCGAAAGAAAAGAAACGCTTCTCAAGAATCACTCCATGGCGCCCTATCCATGTCTCCGAACCACCAGGCGGCACGTCATCGATATCTATTTGATACGCTTATTAATTAAATTGATCATGTGAGTCACTTTACATGGCGAATAATTTCTGTTTCACCCAGCGAATTACACTCACCAAGTAGGACAACTGGGAATGCATGGGACGAGCACGATGTTCTTTTCGAGGAAAAATATTGAGAAATGACATCTGAAGGTGACCACAGAGGGATTCTACAGCCCATAATATAAATTTCGCGTGAGAACCGTGGTATTAAAAACACGATCATAACGCCTATGTTACTATCATCATGCATAAAAAGCGGACTTGAGTCTACAGGAATACATGGGTTGCTGATAGTGTTAACGCTCTCAGGAAGAAATATTGTCCGAAATGCTGTCCGCAATTGTGAATCAAGTCTATCCATTCAACCACATGTTTACGTAGGATTATGTAGAGACGTCTTGTAAAGATTACAGATTCTGGTGAATCATATTCGAGCCACTCTCGTATCTCGAAACAAGTCAATGTATTTGGAACCTATCTGCTAAGGATCCCATACACCAAGACCTCCAGCGCTGTTTTTAGACAGTGCCTTTGCATGTTGCGACTGCTCCTAAGTCTCTGCCCTGAACTCACTGCAGCTTAGTTCATGTGATCGTCCCAATTTACGTCTCACCTGCACAGAAGTCAGAGAGCGCTACATCTAAGACCTTCTACATCCTGTGGGGAAACAGGACGAGCTGAGTTAATGTGACAGCAGCCAGTTTTGCCCACTCAGTGGAAATGGGAACTTGGCGACATTGCTCTGCCAACCGTGTACAGTGTGTAAGGCCAGCGCCAAACGAAGCTTTTCACTCCAACACGAAGTAGTAGAAGAAATAGTACGAGCAGTTACAGTGGTATTTCTCGTTGGGAAAATTAGCAACATTGCACATCACACTGGGCATGGATTAAGGACGAAGATTTTGCTACTGCATTGCGACACATCTCCAAACGAAGTTCAGTTACTGCAGACCAAAAGAGATCTGCGTCTCTCAGGGTGCATTCACGTCTATCACCCACACATATGTGGCAATCCTATTAAATATACAGGTATTGGTTCTTTGGAGCACGTGGCTTCCTTAAACCACTGTAAAGTTTCATCACCTGTACTGAAGATTGACCATATCCAACATGAAATCAAGCAAATGAGAGGGTTCCTACATTGTGCCTTCTTAAGCAGTTTGAGACATCTTTTTTTCGGTTGTAACACACCCAATCAGTGTATTCCGCCATGAACTATGCTTTTTATACCATGACAGAGATCCGTCTCACCTGCTGCTAAACCAATAGTTACACGTTTCGATCCTCTGGCTCTCACAGAATAATTAACATCGCGTGGCATAAAATATACAGCTACCATTGCACAGGCTGTTAGAAATAAAACACTGAAGCAATATTTCTCGTTGACAAGAATGCAGAACACATCGCAGCAAATGGGAACTAGAAGAGTTTGCGGTATTGTAGATCGTTTCCTAGAGGCATTTGAAGGTGATTACCTGTAGAATTAATCTCATCTTTCCTTCGACAGAGTAGCGGATGTCACGATGCTCCGTTTCGAAACGCATTGTTACTTCATTTTGCAGTCATGTACATGAATATTGTTCGGGTGCTGCCATCGCCGGAAGGTGCTGTTCACAACACGTGTGAAGCACCGCAAATAAAAAGAAGTACTGTTATCTCATTGGTGAACAAACATTACTAGAAGAACATATGTGGGGCAGCGGAGCGGGGCTGTAGCAACGAGGAACACTTGAAACGTCCCATTAGCAAAATTATTGAATTACTGTGCTGATAAACCTCTTACATTATTTGCTTTTCAAACAGCTGAGCAAAACTGAACGTACTCAAACTTCACTAAAGTGACACAAAATATTTCTAGCGCAACGCAATCTGACTTTCAATAATTGCTACAAAAGAATGGCCCTGACTAACATTAACTTATACCTTTCACAAATCACTTACCTCACAAAAATCTTCGTTACTCGAACTACTGCAATAAAGCGAGCGCCACTATTGCCAGATAAATAAAAGATTCAAACTACTGAAGGCACTAATTACTGATAGGCATAGTTAGCAAATGAAAGATTTTGATAGAGAACAAACAATGTATTTACCGTAATAGTGTTCAAAAGTCATAATATATATAGCAGTTCATGACATCCATTCTTACAAATGTACTGTTTCTGATGGACACACGTCCAGATCATCCGCTCTCAAAAATCCGGCATCTCACTCCCTCACATCCACCACAGCTGGCGGCTCACCTCCAAGTGCGCAACGCTATGTGCTGTTAACAGTCAACTGCCCAACACTACAATGGCGAATTCCAACAATGCAAACCAGCCACAGACTGCACACAGCACAGTCAGTGATTTTCATATTGAGCGCTACGTGGCGATACCAATAAAAAAACCTAAACAGCCTACTTACACACTTCCAAACAACTGTATAAAGGGGATGAACTCTACATTTAATTCCATGTTCCTCAGCGACTAATAGCACACATCGAGCGTGCCGCCAAGGCCTGCTCCACCTCAACAGAGTGGTGTCAGTGAATCATTGTGTGGCAATCGACAGCGTACCCAGTGGACGGTCAGGATGGGAAAGATACTACTGATATGGGGAGATGTTCTGTAATACACACCGCAGTTCATATCGAAAAAGAATTCCGTCTACGTGCCGGCATCGAGCAAATGCTGTCATCCTCTTAAACATACGAGTGTTCATCCATTGTTGGATGTGGCCAGTGATCCATATTGGATGCACAGACCGGTGTGAAGTTTCATCTCCTTTACGGAATGGGAACCTTCCTCCACATTTTATCAGTCGCAGGAAACGGTCCCCGTTTCGTTGTTTGACACACAGGTTTTTCTGCTGTAACACGCTTTGTACACTGCCATACATTCCGGTTTTTTTTTTTCCGCCACTACTTCGACGTCCGTGTCAGATTCTCAACTGACATCAACACATTTTGGTCGATTGGCTCCCCAAGTAAACTAGACATCGAGTGATGTAAATCATGTTGGTGCTGTTGTTCCCACAACTTACTCACACACGGGGTGATTGAAGTAAAAGGCTGTGGTCGAGCGGTTCCAGTTGCTTCAGTCCGGAACCATGCGGCTGCTACAGTCGCAGGTTCGAAACCTGCCTCAGACATGGATGTAGGTTAGTTAGGTTTAAGTAGTTCTAAGTCTAGGGGACTGATGACATCAGATGTAAAGTCCCATAGTGCTTAGAACCATTTGAACAATTTTTTTGAAGTATAAGACAGTCACAACATAAGGAAACTGGAAGTGTTTTGAATCAATGCGGAGCGTTTCCAAACTGCAGGCCAAAGATGATTCGGGCCTCTACATTTAAAATCGTCAATTCCAATGACGGAATATCTGATGGCACTGTGTTCCATTTGATTGATGCTCATATTCCTGCCATGCAAGCTATCACTGTTTCAGTGTTAGCCATCCCCAGAAGGTGTTGCCTCCTCCACCAAGACTCTTTCTCCATATGAAACAAGCGATGTCAATCGGTCATTATGTGGTAGTAAAATGTGTACTAGTGGACTGTGGGGATAGAAAAGACATCGTCGATGAACTGTAGTAATAAGCATCACATTTTATAGTGTCATCGATTTTAGCAATTTTATCGTAATTTCTACACCGACCACTAACGCTGCAGCATGCTTACCAATTTCTGTGTCATTGTTAATCCTCGATCATATACACCAAAGTATACTGGACCTCGACCTATGTATCTCTAGCACTTCGATTATAGTGCGTAACCTACGATCTTTCTCTTTATAGTTGGGAGTCACAGGCATTCACCCATTCTTAGGATAAAGTTAGAGACCGAAAGAACTCCTCGCATTGTCTTTGACCAACGCTTCTTGCAGCTGACCAGAAGTAGACTGCTACTTTCCACGTTCCGTGTAGGAACAGTGTTAACCGAGGTTGTAACTGCTATCCCGCTCCCATCCAAGAGCAAAAGATTTCTCCATACGCGCGAATGTCGAGGAGGTTAGCACCTCTTATCGATATACAGTAGATATGAAACTGTTGTGATGGTATAACAGACAGTTAAGAACAAGATACGGGTGGTTTTTATGCATGATGGAGCTCTAGAAGGACGCAGTTTTATGTGTTTTCCGTAAATCAACTGTGCTGTCTGTTTTAAGGTATTGTTCTAGAGTCTGGGGTCATTATCAAGAAGGCACTGATAAGAGAGAACATAATCACATGCACTTCCAAGGCTACAATATTCTGCACTTAAAACATGCTATAATGTTAGATCGTTGCGGTTTCCGACCTATTAGTCATATGGAAAGCAACGCTGTTACTATCCCAATGTAAGAAATATATTTCCAGCCCATGACACACATTCTCCTTGCAGGTTTCTATATGATAAACTATAGTCATAAACTGTAATATGGAAAACTACTTCCTTAAAACATCGATTCCTTGTGATACAAGTACAATATAGCTCTCCAATAGTGTGTAGCTTCCCACTATTCACATCTGGTGATGGTTCAGAAATTCGCACCAGTCCTATATAAAATGATCTTTAGTAACGGAGAATGCCTCTTACAAGGAAAGAGACAAACGCATAGCAGCAGTGTTTGGTCATGTGAAATTACACATCATGCCGCCAACTCCGTAAACAGGGCCGGCCGAAATGGCCGAGCGGTTCTAGGCGCTACAGTCTGGAACCGCGCGACCGCTGCGGTCGCAGGTTCGAATCCTGTCTCGTTCATGGATGTGTGTGATGTCCTTAGGTTAGTTAGGTTTGAGTAGTTCTAAGTTCTAGGGGACTGATGACCTCAGAAGTTAAGTCCCATAGTGCTCAGAACCATTTGAATTTTTGAACCGTAAACAGGACACCTGTCTAGGAGATGTGTATGTGAGGATTGTAGTACCTCACAAACACCTGTCGCTAATTTAGAACACTGTAGTTATGAAACTGAAAACTATTTTATACCCAAGATGCAGCAGGGGGATGGAGTGCTTCACATAAATCTTCATTCGTCTCGAGCAATGTGTTGAAACAGGATGGAAGTCCTCTGATGACCGAGAAGTTTGCTGTTAACGATCGCTAGTAGACAGTGCTCTAAATCAGCTACTGAATACTCTGTTGTGTGCAAGTCGAACGCAGGAAATGTCACGCAACTGATGCATCCTAACAGAACAATGCAAAAAATGGTCAAATGACGTACAGAGACATGCCCCCCTCTCTCTAGAATGCATCATCAGTCTATCATTAAATCCTACCTCGTTACAACTCCATCTCACTCTGTTACTCCATCCGCTCTCTGTCATCCTTTAACGCATATGTAAGTAAGTTTAGAGGCAGATGGTTCTCTTTTTTCCCGGAAACCATCAAAGACAGCAGTCAACTCGCGCGTGTCACTATTACTTCAATAGACGTACAGTAGAATGTCTCCTCGACGAAATCTAAACGAATGTATAACTGGTTCACGCTCGTTCCATGTGTAAGTGTACTGTCATATCGCTGGTTTATTTGTGGAGTATCTTTGCGGGCAGCCGCGTCAAGAGAGTCGAGCGCGGGACACGGTAGTGTTATGTTGTGTAGTGTGTAGCTCTGCATGTGAGAGGCTTTTTTAGTATTCAGGTTGAAGTGTTGCTACAAGTGCTGTTTCTGTAAAGTTATGAAATATGGAGGTGATTCAGAGGAAGATGCGTCAAGAAGTAATGAAGAAAAAATGAGCAGTGCCGTCGTTAATGTGTTTATGTTTCCTCTCGTTGCGTCTCGCACAGCGTCCTCTGAATTCTTTTTTTTTCTTTTTTTGCGATTTCTAGCACCTGTTGTGCATGTGTCGTAGATGGCTCCCATGTCCCACAGTAGACCGGGGTTAGCGTTCGAGTGTGGATCTGCCGAGCATTATATCCGGAGCAATGTTTGGATTCGGAACCACAACACCTCACATGTGGGATAGGGCTCGCAGATGGATCAATCATGCGTTAAGTACGAAGATGTGTTCTATGTTCAAAGTTGATCCACCAGTGGAAAGAGCACATCATGGGAGACTTCTGCGACAAATGCACAGACACAGACGTAGACAAAACAGAGCAAACTGGCTGCAACTCTGTTCTTAACCGTCTATTATATAATCACAACAGTTTATATCTACTGTATACCGAAAGGGGTGGTAACCTCCGCGTCATTCGCGCATCTGGAGTAATATTGTGCTCTTGGGTAGGAGCGGAACAGCAGTTACAGACTCGGTTCACACTGTTCCTACATGGAATTAGGAATGTAGTGGTCAGCTTCTGGTCCGCTGCAGGGAGAGTTGGTCAAAGACAATACGAGGCGATCTTTCGGCCTCTAACTTTATCCTAAGAATGGGAGAATACTCTGTGACTCCCATCCACATAGAGAAAAATCTTAAGTTACGTAGTATAATTGAATTGATAGAGATGTGTTGGTCGCGTCTGTTTGCTTTGGTGCATATAATCGAGGATTAAACATAAAGGAACGTACTGCACAGTCATCCACTTACTTTCGCGATGGTACTCCCACAGTTTAGCGATGTTACGTAATTTGATAAGCATTCTGTAGCGTCATTGGTCGGTGTTGAAATTACGATAAAATTTCTAAAATTGATCGCACTATCAAATATGATACTTATTACTACCGTTCATCTACGGTATTTTTTCCATCCCAACAGTCACTGGCACGCTGTTTATTACCACATAAGGACTGATTGACCTCGCTTCTTTGGGATGGAGAAAGAGTCTTGGTGGACGAGGCAACACCTTCCGCGGATGGCTAACACCGGAACAGTGATCGCGTGCCTGGCATCAACATGACGAATCAGTCAAACGGAACATAGCACCATCAGCTATCCCATCACTGTTATTAATGAGTTCGCACAGCACTTTGGATACGCCGCACATTGCCTCAAAACGCTTCCAGTTGTGTTGCGACTAACTTTTACTTCAGTCATACAGTGTGTAGGTGTGTTGTGGGTTCAGCAGCACCATCACGATTTACACGGTGTGATGTCTAGTTTTATGGGAGAGTCAATGGACCAAAACGTGTTAATGTCAGTTTAGAATGTGACATAGACGTCGATGTTGTGGCAGAAAACAAAAAACAAAATGTATGGCAGTGTACAAAGCGATTTACAGTAGAAGAAGCGGTGTAACAAACAACGAAACAGGGACCCTCTCCTGCGACTGATAACCTGTGGGAGAAGGTTCTCGTACAGTACAGATGATGAAACTTTACACTCGTCTGAGCAAGAGACGTCGTTCACTGGCCACCTGCTACAACGGATAAATGTTTAGTAGGATCAGGGCATTTGCTTGATGCCGGCACGTAGACGGTATTCATTTTCGATTTCAACTGCGCTGTGTATTAGAGCAGATTGCCCCATATCAATGGTATCTTTCCCATTGCGACCGTCCACTGGGTACGCTGTTGATTGTCGCACAGTGATTGACTGACACCACTACATTGAGACTGAGATACCGTTGGCGGAACGCATGTTATGTGCTACTTGTCGCTGTGGAACATGGGATTAACTGTAGAGGTCATCCCGTTAATACTGTTGTTTGCAAGTGGTCCGCATTGCTACAGACTCATCCTTTTTCCATATGCTGCGATGTTACACATATGTCCGTATTTTTATCGTTTTTTAACCAATAAGATAACAATACCTCTTTTTATTTGTGGTACCTCCCGCGTGTTGTGAACAGCACCTTCCGGCCATGGTCGCACCAGAACAGTAATCATGTACATGCTTTTCGAAACGGATTATCGAGACATCCGCTAATCTGTAGAAGGGAAGATGAGATTAACCGTACAGGTAATCACCTTCAAAAGGCTGTTGGAAACGTTCTACGATACTGCAAACTCTTCCAGTTTCCATATGTTGCGATGTCTTCCGCATTCTTGTCAACGAGAAACACTGCCTCTGAGTTTTATTTCTATCAGCCTGTGTTATGGTATCTGTATAGTTTATGCCACGCGATGTTCAGTATTCTGTGAGAGCCAGAGGATCGAAACATGTTACTATTGGTTTAGCAGCAGGTGAGACGGATCTTTTAGGTCATGGTAGAAAAAGCTCAGTGCATGGCGGAATACACTGATTGCGTGCGTTACAACCGAAAAAAAGAGTTATTAAACTTCTTATGAAGGCACAATACAGGAACCCTCTCCTTTGATTGATAGTCTGTTGGATGGTCATCCTTCAGTACAGATGTTGAAAGTTTACAGTGGTCTGTGGAAGCGACTTCGATCATGAACCACCTGCTCCAGTGAACCAATACCTGTATATTTAATACGATTACCACATATATGTAGGTGATGGACATAAATGCACCCTGAGAGACGAAGATCTCTAGCGGACTGGAGTACCTGTACGTCGTTTGGAGATGCGTCGCAATGTAGTAGCAAAATCATCGTCCTTAATCCATGCCATGTATGATGTGAAGTGTTCCTAATTTTCCCAACAAGAAATACCACCGAAACTGCTCGTACTGTCTCTTGTAGTACGTCGTGTTATAGTGGAAAACTTCGTTTGGCGTTGACCTTACACCCTGTACACGGTTGGCAGAACAATGACACCAAGTTCCCATTTCCACTGAGTGGTCAAAACGGGCTCCTGTCGCATTAACTCAGCTCGTCCTGTTTCCCCACAGGATGCTGAAGGTCCTAGATATAGCACTCTCTGACCTCCGTACAGGTCAGACGATCACATGAACTGAGCTGCAGGGAGGACAGGCAGAGACTTACGAGCAGTCGCAACATGCAAAGGGACTGTTTAAAAACAGCGCTTGAGTTCTTGGTGTGTGGGATCCTTAGCAGATAGGTTCGAAAAACAGTGTCTCGTTTAGAGATACGAGAGTGGCACGAATATGATTCACCAGACGCTGTAATCATTAAAAGACGTCTCTGCAGAAGCTGGCGCAAATGAGTGGTAGGATGGACAGACTTGACTTAAAATCGCGGAATGCGTTTTGGACAATATTTTTGCATCAAAGCGTAACAATATCAGTGACACATGTGTTCCTGTAGACTCAAGACCACTTTTTATGCATGGTGATGGTAACATAGGCGTTATGGTCGTGTTTTTAATAGCAGTGTCCTTACGCGAAAATTAGTTTTGGGCTGTGGAGTCCCCCTGTTGTCAGCTTCAGATGTCATTTCTCAATAGCGTTCCTCGAAAAGAACATCGTGTTCCTTCCATGGATTCCCAATTGTCCTACTTGGCTAGTGTAACAATTCTCCTTGTAAAGTGACTTTCATGATCAATTTAATTAATTAACTTTTGAAACAGATATCAATTACGTGTCGCCTGATGGGTCGAAGAGATGGATAGGGTGCCACAGAAACGTTCTTGACAAGCGTTTCTTTCTTCTTTAGATCGCAAGCGCTGGTATGATATACCATCGTAATTGGTAAAAAAAAGACCTGTCATAGTTTACAAAACAGCTGCGCTCTCTTACATTACAGCTTGTTGTTGTCATACGTAAAATTATTGTGTTTCTTCCGACAAGTCAGCCAATGGCATGAAAGGTTATATTCTCTAATGTTATTTCACGTGCATGACAGTTTATTTTCAGACACTGAACGCAAGAGACGCTCTCAGGTCCTGTAAATTGGTCAACAAGCTGTAAGAAATGGCTTAATATAGATTATAACTTTTTATTTTTTGGAGTTCAAACTATCGCTTTTTCTCTGCTCCGGCGACAGTTTAGAAATAACGAGGATAATCTGTGGTAATCGGTAGTTTTCAGAGCAAAATAGTCGTACACATTTTTCTGATTTCTCTTAGGGTGGGCATGTCTCTGCTGGCCGTCTGCAATCGGCGCCTGTACACTTCACTAAATTTCGCAAAATAGACAGATACGCGACTACAAAAGCTATACCGATTTAGCTCATAAAACTAAAATTTAATGGACTTATTATGATCGCGATTGTGGTTTGTTTTTTAATAGATCCTTGATTATAGATGCGTTAGTGTCAAATACAATTGTTCTCCGTCACGGAACGGCGGGCTTCTGCGGTCGAGGGGGAGGGGGTTGCGTGTCTGCTGTGGTGGTCGCTGCACGCAGCCGCACAGTCCAGGGGACGGCGTGTGCAAGCTCCGTCGCTATATTTTAAATACAGAAGTTGCGCTTGAGGTGGCCTCCCTTTTATCTCCGATTCTTTAGTTGAATTTAAACGCTATTGTACTTCCATAGAAGCATCGCCACTTGTGGGCAGCCAGTTGCTGGACACCCGAGTGTTGCGGTAGGCCTTAGAGGGTGGTAGCGGGGACCCGAGGCCCTCGGTGGAGCATCTCGCCGTTTCAAGAAACCTACTTGTCCCATACCCCCCCCCCCCCCCTCCATAGGGGGATGGTGGAAGGGGAAGTGGAAAGAGGGAGAAAGAGAACCTCTATTATTGGCAGTCTGCGGACGCCTATCGAGAAGAACGCAAGTACAGCTGCCACCCCCTTTGCAGTCTTTTAGAACGATGACTTTATTAACATCGTGTGCTGCATTATGACTCGTTCGTTATGAGTGCTGTTTTTTCACAACAATTTCGGAGTGTAATAAAAACTGTTATGGAATTGTGTATTGGCTTCGATTATCTAGGCTGCAGGATGGTTTTCCAGCAGGCGTCTGAAGCCAACGCTGACGTCAAACAACGATAGATACTGTGTACTTACAGGTAATACAGTTTTTAAAATCCTCTCTGTCCAACAGAAACATCTCATCAGTTTAGTCTATTTCCCATCCAAAAGAATAAAGATAGTACCTTACACCCCAGCCTTTTTCTACCAGTTTGTAGGTGTAGGGTAGAGTTTGAGTGTCTCTGTCGCTAGTTTCGAGTGGTCTTGCGAAATTTATTACCAGCGTAATTAGAGCCGATCTTTGTAATTAATTATGTAGGTAGGATCGATGTTAACGATCTGTGTGTCAGTTTCCCGACCAAAATAAATCCTCTAACCTAACCTTCCTCACCTGCGTCTGGTTAGTTTCCATGTGTTTCAGGGGGTGGGAGGTGGGAGAGGGGAAGCACTTGGGATTTCCATCCAGTAGAATCAGGGTTCGAGTCCCAGAAAAGTTACCGCCATTTTTAATTTCTTATGTATTCCATGCACCTCTGGTTGTTTCATTGTGTCAAGGGGGTACACTTGGTGTATCAACCCAAGAGGACCAGGGTTTTGAGTCCTCGACAGGGCACAGTCAATTTTAATTTCCCGCCATTTCCTGGTAGGGGGTGGGGGAATGGGATGTCGTCACAGCCCTAGGGCTTACAAATTCCCGTCATAATTCGAAATTCCCTCAAAAATTCGAAATTCCCACCAAAATTCATAATTTCTGCCATTAGGGTAGGTAGGGTGTGGGAGGGTTGGGAAGGGGGAGGGCGGGGTGGATAGGGCCAGTGGCTGGGGAACACCTGCAGGCTGATAAAAATACGTGACATCATCTGGGTTTGGGGTGTGCATGATCGATGGTGGGGGTTGGCGGGTGTGGAAGGGGGACAGGGGTGATTTTCATCAATTTCATTAATTTGCGTATCAATTTGATATCAAATTTGCGCTCCTAGCCCCACTACCCTACTACTACCTGTTACACCAACATGATTTTATGTGCATTCTTTAAAAGTGGATACCTAGCAGAACGTCCTACAGAGTTTTGTAACTCCCAAAGAGTTCAACCTTGATCTAGATGGTTCGAGCCTTCCTGATCACTGTGGTACACCATTTCTTATTTGGTGTTGATGGTGCAAGTTAATGGCTTGCTTTGAACATTTCTTGAATCTCGGCCATGTCCATTTTGTGAAGTGCAATACATACGGCCCTACAAGTGTTGATCCCTGTACCACCCAGACACTCAGTTTCTGTCGCCATCCTGATGCATGTGGTTCGTCATTAGCAAGTAATATGTTTCCTATCATAATTGTTAACACAACACTTTCAAGAGCGCCTTATTAAAGACTGATCTCTTGACCTCGCAGGGATTCCTTTTATGATCCATTAAGATGTAACTTAGCAGACACTGACCATCTTGCCTCACTGAAGGATAAACGGACTAACATTTACGACTGTTACTTTTGAATCAATGAACACTTTACATAGTTTTTTTCCTTCTGTCTCGTTTTAATTTGACTGCTTATTGTACATTGTACAGGCATTAACGCTCACGACAGTGAAGTACGAAGCATCTTTATAGCACCGAACGCAGGAATAGTACTCGTTACTGCTTATAAAATGAAGCACGTATCTGCAGGATCATATTTCATACAGGTATTCAAATTTCTTCACATGTATGAGAAAGAAGTCGGCTTTACCACATTAAAGCACTTAATCTCTCATAATACCCCTCTTTGAACATCTTCGCTGTTTAATACAACAAATGTTACAAAGGAACTAATATACTGTGGTCACTCTACCGAGCAGTCACAAATTTCCCTAACCTTTGCCATTAATTCCGCCAGCAGCAGAAATTTAGACACGTAGTGGGTGAGATACCATATAAGATGCTACATTCTTTGTGTAGTTGGTAGACTGATTATAATTAAGAGATTTTGTATTTAAAATGAAGGATGATAGGCAAATATGTTTTGCAAATCTTGTATAAGGAGCGCATTGTATTAACCAAATACTAAATTCACTTATGTTTCAGATTCTTATTATAATTGTAGAATGGTCATGGTTTTTTCGTGCTTATAGAACATTGCTTGTAGCAGTTCTACACGTGTGTTCTGTTATGTTAAAATGAAGATGTAGATATAGCGATCAAGAGCATAATATTACCTGTTGAGCAAACAAATGTTTACACTATTATGATTTATAGTTTCGATATGCTGTTTGAGAAATATTGACCATCGAAATTTATCGCCAATGGGTATGACATGTACATCAATGAGAAATTTAATAGTTTGCTTTCGTTCATCACATGCATAGGCTATAGAACTCATATGAACATACCTTTCCAATACATAAAAATGAAAAGTAATTTTAAGTAAAGACATACGAAAATATAACAGTAAAGAGTACTCTTACTTATTTGTGAGGAAACTAAATGTAAATTATGCTGTAATAAATACTAAAGTACTCCAGCTGGTAGAATTAGTGGCATAGGCTATGGAAGTTTGAGACTGTCTAAAGTATTTGAAAGAAAACTATTGCATTTGGAAGTCGCGTTCTCTCTAAATCAGAAAAGAATTATTCGATTACGGAACTTGAGGCTTTGGCTGTTGTATGGGCTTTCACAAAATTTCGCATATTTTTGTATGGCAGACATACTAAGGTTTACACCGATCATCGAGCTCTGGAATTTCTTATGTCAACAAAATTAACTCATGGAAGATTGTCACGATGGGCGCTGTATCTACAGGAATTTGATTTTAGTATTGTTTACATACTGGGTTCTTCAAATACTATTGGTGATGCTTTATCACGTGCACCTATGGGTTTGAAACAAAGTGCTGAAGAGGACTGCAAAGAAAACAATTATTGTTTGATGTATATTCAAGGTGTTGCGTTTGAAAATTTTATTTCGTCTTCGCTCCAGGACATCGCTAAGGAGCAAAATAAGGATCCAATCTGGAAGGACATTAAGGAGAAATGGAGGAGAAAGGAAAGCGTAGCGATTAGACAGTATTATTTAGTTCGCAATGATATTCTTTTTAAACCAAAATCGGTCTACAACTCTGTTTGGTTGGTTTGTATTCCTGATGAATGGGTTAATAAATTGATTTGGTATACACATTTCAGTTATGCACACTCTGGTCCCAGAAAATGCTTTCATAAATTACGAGAAAATTGCTACTTCAGTAATATGGAAAAACGTATTCGATCTGTTCTTGCCAAATGCAAATTATGTCAAAAGGCTAAGCCGGCAACTATTTCACACAGAGCACCGTTGTTTCCTATCATTCCAGCGAAAGTAAATGAGATGGCTGCAGTCGATTTGTTCGGTCCAGTGGTTCGTTCTACGAATGATTTTGCGTACATTTTGGTAGCAGTAGAATTGACATAAAAATATGTGTGTTTTACACCATTACGCAAAGCAACAGCTCGTTCAGTATCTAACGCTTTCATCAAACATTTTCTTAAAGAAGTGTGTCATGTTGATTGGGTTATATCAGAAATTGGATCACAGTTTCGCTCTAAAATTTGGCTTCGTACTCTACGGCGACGTAAGATTAAACCAATTTTCATTTCACTTTTTCACCCTCAATCTAACGCTTCAGAGAGATTGGTGAAGGAAATCAATAAATTGTGTCGATTTTATTGTCATCACAATCTCAGAATTTGGGATCAGTATCTTCATATTTTTCAAAACATTCTGAATGAACTCCCTAATGATTCAACTTCTTTACCGCCTATATTGATATTAAAAAATAAAGCACTGACAAATCGCATTTCTGAAATCGTTCCTTTTCCGCCTACACGGAAACTGCGGCATTCTGAAGTTGTGAACCTGGCTCTGCAAAATATTGCATCTGCGGCTGCTAGAAGAGAAAAATCAGCTAAATGTCCTGGTCGTTTAAAAACCTTGTCAGTTGGTCAAAAGGTGTTAATTAAGTCTCATCGTTTGTCTCACAAAGGAAAAGGCTTGTGTCGGAAATATTTTCTGCTTTATAACGGTCCATATAGAGTTCGCAAAATTATTCATGATAACACTGCCGAAGTAGAAACTCTTAAATCTCGGCGCTCTAAGGGAGTACATCATATATCGAACGTTAAAATTTTTGTGGAATGACATACCTTTGAGAGACTAACAGTTACATGTAAACACGCAGAGAATACAAGGATACCGCGCCGTGTTCCGGCGGCGGCACATACTCAAAGCAACAGTCAAGTCTGCGCGGCGCACAAGGCAGTCGTTGACCGCAAACAACTACTTCCTACGTCACGCGTACCTACAGCTGATCGAGCGCTCAGTGCGAATGAACTGACAGCCGTAAACAAATACACAGTCTAATTTCTCTGATTAAATTCAGTATAAAGCTATAGTAACTTGATAAATTATGTTATTAACGTTCAGTATTTTTCAGGATACGGTTGTATAAAATATTTAAGAACTTCAGGTAAATTCTGTGTGTGTCCGACGTTAAGAGGACTTGCTATCGAGAAATTTTCAGGAAGAATGTAATTTCGAAGAAGAAACTAATAAACTAAAAAGATAACTATTAATTGAGTTTATTTTTCAGGTAACATATTTCCACTTAGGTACGTACTTTAGACGTAATTTGCTGCTCGCGATTACGTGATTTATACTTTGTGTTATCTGATTTTGACAATGATTGATTAATGAACAGGGTTGTTACTTATGTATATTATGCATCGCTTGGCTGCTATGCTTTTTCACTGATGTCACATTATTTTTTTTATGTGCCTGCTGTGCTTATTTATTTAAATTATAATTGTCACCTGATTAATTGTGCTGACTGTGGTTATGTATGTAAGTTATACCTTGTGATTTATCTGCTTGCGCCTTCATGTTTACTTATTAAGATTGCATATGAACATTTATTTGCTTATACTGATATGATGCTAATGACCAGTTTATTATGTAAGATACATATTTGCTGCTTTGCGTATGGATTGAATATTTATACATTTCTGTTTGTTGTCATAACTACTCTTTAATTTGGTAAATAGAAATGCTGATATGCGGTGTACGAACATGGAATTTAGGTCACACTATGGTAATAATTATAGATTGTTCGCTTGGCAGAGCCTCGTTATAGGGATTGTGCTACATCCACTTGTTAACATTTTGTTCTCTACTGGTATATTTACTCGCTATTGCATGTTTTGCTTACGCTTAGTGCCTTATATTTTAAGATAAGAAAATGAACTGCTATAATTCTACGAACGACATTGGTACAAGAAACTTCATTGAAGTCACAAGAGCTGGAGGTCTTATGGAAGCTGTATAAATTTATGTTAATAGGAAGGAAGCTATCGACATGACATACCAAAACTAGGTGTTGACCATTGACAGTTATTACACTGCATTCTTCGTGAGCAATTGAAATAGCAAGTGACACTTGACACAAGAAATACTCCACATGTTTGCTTCTGTTTTGCCATGATTCTTAAAGTGGTGTACACACTGTGAAATATCACTATCATTCACACTCCGTACTCATACTTACTTACTGAAAGTTATTCAAACTAAATGCTGTTTGAGGTCATGTTGGCATTTCTTTTATTTAATGATGGACAAGGTAACCAAAATGTATTTTATGATTCATAATGAGTAGAAGATTTGGGTCAGATGGATTACACAGAGGTTGTGTGTGGACATTGTGTCTTCGGATTGTATGGGATGATGAATTGAAGTTTGCACTAGAATTTTATCTGTACTTGTTCGAGGAGACTGACTCGAGGAAAGAGTTGTTATGGAAGTGAAATGATATTGGCGATAAGGTCTATATCTATCGACGTATTGAAGAGGTATTATTGAGGTATTGAGATTGTGTGAAGTTGATGATTATTGGAGTTTTGCTGGACAAGAGGTAAGGTAAATGATATTGATGATAACGTTTATATGTATTGACGTAAGAGGTATTATTGAAGTATTAAGATTATGTGATGCTGATGGTTATTGGAGTTTTGGTGAATAAGAGGTGAAGTAAGTGAGGAGCATATTTTTTTGTTGGTTTATATGGAACAAGGAGGATGAAGATGGCAGATTAGAACACTCAAGTGGAAGGAAGATTGTCTACACACACTTTGTTAAATCAATAAGCAGTACATACTTTTTTTGGAGAGAGGAAGTATTTGCATATCTTGGCACACTGACAGTTGTTCAGAACCGTACATTTTGATTTGTCTTGGCAAACATTGGTCTTGACATGATGACTATGACGTTGACTAACTATTATTGACTGTTACTCACTGCTGCCATTACTACTTGATACAAATGTCGAACATCAAATTTTGACAGAATTGCATTTACACAGTGAACACTATTCAATTATACAGTAGTACTTGATGTGGATGAAAGATGAGTGAGTGTGTTTTGTTTGTTTTCCTTTCCTAATCCCAAATAATTGGTACCGACCTATCTCCTAAATATTATTTTACTTGTTTGTTGTGGCTTGCACTGACACCCATAAATATTATAGGTTTACTGATATTTGTGTATTTGTAATAGTTAATATGACAATTATCTGATATCATTTGTGTGTTTATTATAATGTGTATGTTTAGTGTAAGAGCATTGATAATAATTTTGTAAAAGCAATTGTGTGTGCATTCAAACTGTTGTTCGTGGGTGGCACTTGGAAATGTTTAATTTCTGCTGATAAACTCTGATGAACTGTCTGATTAGTGATAGTGAATATTATGGACTGTTACCTGCACTTGTTCAACATGATGGGTGCCACTTAGAAATGTTTAATTTCTGCTAATGAACTCTGATGAATTGTCTGATTAGTGATAGTGAATATTATGGACTGTTACCTGCACCTGTTCAACATTGCTGGGTGCCATTGATGGAACTGTTTCTACTGAATTGATGTCACTTGTTGCTGTCTGCATCTGCTCAACATTGGTGGGTGGCATTGATGGAACTGCTTCTACTGAGATAATGTCACTTATTGCTGTCTGTACCTGTTCAACATTGCTGGGTACCACTGATGGAACTGCTTCTACTAACATAATGTCACTTTTTGGTGTCTGCACCTGTTCAACATTGCTGGGTGCCACTGTTGGAGCTGTTTAAATACTGCTGATGAAATGTTATGAGACTGCTATTTGCACCTGTTGACCATTGCTGGGTGCTACTGTTGGAACTGTGAACTACTCTGAGGAGTGCTACTTGTTTATTGAACTATTGAAAGGATTTTATGTGAATGTTTGTATAAACTGATTTTTTTGTGTATTTACTGTTTATGAAATGTTACGATACTCTTACCTACACCTATTCGTCATTGCTGGTGCCATTGATTGAATGATACTTGTGTAAACTATTATGTAAAATTACATGTATGCAAACATTTGTATTCCTTACTGTATTTTATATATTAGGTTATTGAGGGGTCAGTGCAAAGCCAAAATTTATTTAGTTTTGTGATATTTACTTATTAATATTATCTTTATTTTGACTGTATTTTTTTTGATGAATTTGGTGGTATTTTCACCACCAATGCTGGCAAAAATACCATCAAATTCTAGCCCGTGGAGGAGGGGCATATGAAAGGTGGCTACACTGAGTCACAGCACCAGAGATTGCGCCAAAGAGTTTTATTCCGCCGCCTCCACTGGCAGTGCTTGTTCAGAAGTGGTGGTGATTAGTGCTTTGCTGAGAGGATGTTGATAGCTGTATTATTTGAGGCCATGTCATGTGCAGTTGTTTTGATGGGCTAGACAGCAGATGTTGTTCGAATGGACATGTTGTAATGATCAGAGTGTATTTTTAGTCAATATATATGAAGGTAAAAAACATTTTTTTTATTTTTTTTTTAATTTTCTAACTAACAATGCCTCTTGGTCACAGGTTCAGTCAACAAAGCATCTGCCTTGTGTTCATGTATTAGACTGTAATTCGGGTTTCTATGTGCAATTATAGTATTTCAGTTTTATTTAATTAATTCAGTGTAAATGGTATTTAAAATATCTTGTCTTATTGAGGAAGAACCGTGCCAGATGTGTACGTTGAATCACACTTCCACACACAGAACAGTTACACTTGTGCTTTGTTGTTCGTAGTTGTTGTTTCGCAGCTTTTATAGTTGCTGAGGACTTAATTCATTAATTGTGTTAACGGAAGTTTCCTTTCATTCTTTGTTGTTATTCTATGCAGACAGATCGCATACTAATACTAGTCAGGGCCAACCGGTTACGAGACAGCGTAACCGAACAGACTGCTACTAAATCAAAAAATTAAAATTATTTGCATTATATTTAATTAAGCCGCCATGCATATTCTAGCATTTTTAAACAGGAGATTTTTAAACAGCCCTGCCACAAAATGTGAGGTGCTTTAAAGTAGTAAAGTAAAACTTGCATTAAAGTAGTAAAGCCAAACTCTGTCTGGAATGTGAAGTAGTGAACGAATACTATTCTTATGTTTAGTGCTCGGAAATTGAATCATTTTATGAAGGAAAACGCACACAACACTGGTGTAATGTGCTATAATATACATTAAGCATTTCATAAGCCCATTTTTGGCTGTTACGACATTATTGGTTACAAAGATAATTATGTGGAACATGAAAGTTTCTTGGATCAAAGATTTTAAGGGAGTGCATCTGCAGAGTGACTCAATTTCCAGAAACGAAAATTAATGTTAAATTTAAGACTAAAACAAAACGGTTTATATCAGTGCAAATGCGATGTAAGATTATTTAACTAAGATAAAATATGTGATACGTTAACTAATAGACTCTACACAGATTACAGTAGGTGTTCACAGAAAAAAATAAATTGAAGAATAAACACTTCGTTAATAGGTCCTAAGTTACAAACAGGTAAGGTAAACTATTGTTATTATCTGGTAAGTGAAGCAGCTGTGATTATACAGAATTAAGATCTTTCACAGTATAAGACAAATTATAGTAACTGAAACAAAGGGTATTTGAATAAGACGGGTAATTTAAAAAATCTTTAAAACATCATGGATAAGATTATGAGAAGTACCGCAGTTAGAAGTGGCGCGAAAGGGAACTGTGTATCTTCACTCAGTTCTAAGCTTCGGCTGATGGACCTATATTTACTAATTTCCATTACTCCGAGGTAGTTAATCTTGCTTCACTTTTGTATGTGATATAATACTTTATGTTTAATCTTGTAACTATGGCCGTCTTCAAGAAGATGGTCTGCAAAATCTGAGTCGTTTTTCCTAAGCTTGCAACATCAGTGACGTTCCTTCAAGCCGGTACATACACACAACAAAAAAAGTTTGGCATCAGGTCGGTTGCGAGAGTCCCGGAACCTGTACAAAAAATTGGAACAGAGATCAATATAAACATCATTTCCACCCTTTTCATTACTCATGAAAATCACACACAGCATGTTGTACCACCACACAGCGAGACCTTCAGAAATGCTGGTCCAGATTTCTATACACCCCGGTACCTCTGATATCCAGTTGGACGTCCTCTTGCAATGATAAATGCCTTTATTCGTCGTGGCATACTGTCCACAAGTTCATCAAGGCACTGTTGGTCCAGATTGTCCCACGCCTGAACGGCAACTCGGCGTAGATTCCTCAGAGTGGCTGGTGGGTCACGTCGTCCATAAACAGCCCTTTTCAATCTATCCCAGGCGTGTTCGATTGAGTTCATGTCTGGAGAACATGCTGGCCACTCTAGTCGATCGATGTCGTTATCCTAAACGAAGTCATTCACAAGATGTGCACAATTGGGGCGCGAATTGTCGTCCACGGAGACGAATGCCTCACCAATATGCTGCCCGATATGGTTGAACTATCGGTTAGAGGGTGGCATTCCTCCGAACCATAATCCGTAGGTAGCGGTCATCCACGGCAGTAGTAGCCCTTGGGCGGCCTTAGCGAGTCATGTCATCGACAGTTCCTGTCTCTCTGTATCTCCTCTAAGTCCGAGCAACGTCGCTTTGGTTCACTCAGAAACGCCTGGACACTTTCCTTGTTGGGAGCTCTTCCTGGCACAAAGTAAGAATGCGGACACAATCGAACCGCGGTATTGACCGTCTAGACATGGTTGAACTACAGACAGCACGAGGCGTGTACCTCCTTCCTGGTGGAAAGTCTGCAACTGGCTGGCTGTCGGACCCCCTGCCGGCCGAAGTGGCCGCGCGGTTCTGGCGCTGCAGTCTGGAACCGTGAGACCGCTACGGTCGCAGGTTCGAGTCCTGCCTCGGGCATGGATGTGTGTGATGTCCTTGGGTTGGTTAGATTTAACTAGTTCTAAGTTCTAGGGGACTAATGACCTCAGCAGTTGAGTCCCATAGTGCTCAGAGCCATTTGAACCATTTTTTCGGACCCCCTCCGTCTAATAGGCGCTGCTCATGCATGATTTTTCACATCTGTGAGCGGGTTTAGTGACATCTCTGAACTGTCAAAGGGACTGTGTCTCTGATACAATATCCACAGTCAACGTCTTCAGGAGTTTTTTGATGTGTGTATTACCCTGCCAGACTGACCCAATTACAATTTTACAAACCTGCAAGTTATTTTATGTATTCCACTCATTTCTAAAGCAGGAGTACTTTCTGTACCATTGAGCAAAAAATGCCCAACGGTGCTGTGCACTTAAAAAATGTTTCCCTACCACAGTTCGTTAACGCTGGTTGTTGCACGATGTCACTTGCTGTAACAAGGTGCGTTATAACAATGATGTAGAAACACAGTAACAAATAAGATAAATCATTTGTTAATAATATTTACAATATGGTACTCATCTTTCGGCACTCTATGATGAATGGCTGTTGACGTCCTAATACAATGATTCCTAACTTTGTTCTTTCTTGCCGGTCTATGATACTGTATCACAGTTTTAATGTTTGCAGACATTCGTTTACTGGTCGCAGTCCTCCGTGAATTGCAACTGGTACGTCAGAAGGTAGTCTTCAGAGTACTTCGTTGAGCTAACTCCAGCCACTAAACTTAACTGATTGCTGGTGTAGAACTGCCTTGTCACTGTGAGGATCTCTTTGAGTGCGGCACGTCGCCTGATAATAAATTTTCTTTCGACGGACTTATAATAAAAGATTTCCCTAGGAGTTTCTGAGAGAGTAAAGTTCATTATAACCACGAGAACTTGAAACAAGGAAAAACAAATAATCGGCGTATGTGGTTTCCGTGGTCAGTCATTAACTGCGCGATGTTAGACCGTGTACCAGTAATTAAACGTAGAATCGCCAATGCTGTCATGCATAAAAATGCATTCAGTAAATCGTAATCGGATGTCGTAAATCATGAAAAGATAATGAAGGCAGGCGCTCCGAGCGACGGTGTAAATTTGCATATACGCGGCTATAGTGGCGGCCGATCAATCGCATCACCGTATCTAGACTATCACGTCATCTCCTCTTACAAATTCTGAAAGAAATAAAAATCGGTTAAGAGCATAAAAATAAAAATGTTAGTAAACATTGATTTATATTTTAACGTACGGGTATATATTTTACCATAAGAAGTTCGCATTCGGGAGGACGACGGTTCAATCCCGTCTCCGGCCATCTTGATTTAGGTTTTCCGTGATTTCCCTAAATCGCTTCAGGCAAAATGCCGGGATGGTTCCTTTCAAAGGGCACGGCCGATTTCCTTCCCCATCCTTCCCTCACCCGAGCTTGCGCTCCGTCTCTAATGACCTCGTTGTCGATGGGACGTTAAACACTAATCTCCTCCTCCTCCATAAGAAGTACAGGCATGAGAAAATTGTGTGTCTACGAGGAGACAGAAGGCGAGAGAGTTACAACATAGCGTTATTTCACACTAGTGCAACTAAGTGTGAAAGAAGGGTAATGTAGTACATAGCCCCCTTGAATGCCGTTAATATAGTTTACTGTCAAACTGGACGACGCCGTTCAACATGTATTCGGCTGGTTGCACTTAACTGTCTTTAATACACAAACTCGTTTCCAACTAGCACATAATTACACTAACAATTCAATAGTCTATTTCACAAAACATGGGACAGTATTTCAATCTAGATATATGTAAGGTTAAAGATAACAGATGGTAGCTTTTTAATTCTATGGGTATTGTCTTTTGCTCACATTAGAGCTGCATTGTCTTTTTCTTTTTTGTACATCTTTCTCAACACACAATCATTGCACAAGTAACAAAATAACGGTTAATAAAAAAAATAATAAAAAGAGTAGTAGCCTCTGTTTTAGGGATTTTTCACTGATTCTTAGTCACAGTATAATATGTGGCTACACGTGCAACTGCCTACACGTCCAACTATCGTCAGTGCAGAGATCACGCGTGACGAGTGATGACACAGCATGATGAGTATTACAGCGCAGGAAGTCGGACCCAAACAAGCATTCGTCTATCTGGACTGAGACATGGCATTACACGATCACCGGGATGTCATTCAGGTAGACCTCAGGTGCTCACCAGGTATAGGAATCATGGAACAATTACACAGCAGAATCAGTGATACCTCAGCACATGGCCGATGGCTGTGCTGAAAGAAAAATGTTAGGCATAAATGCACGTAAATGACATTTCCTACACCTAGTTTACAGATATACGGTTAAAATGGTTATCGTATTTATTTTTGAGATTAGTTAAGTTTTCTGTCAGGGGACATGACCGCTCTTAAAGTTTATTTACTTTATTTTATTTACTGCTTTTCGTAGCGGTGTAACCACGCAATTTCTGTGATTGCCGTACAACTCAACGCAGTCTGTACCAACTTAATGCACGCACGTTCATAACACGCACCACGTATTAGCGTCCTTGTTATCCATTCACGTTACTTTCATTGACACTTTACGTTACTTGCGCTGCTGTCAGCTCGACAGTCAAGTCTGTGATACGTAGTTAGGATTGTCATCAGTGTGTACAAATGGCGAAACAATGAGTTGAGTCTAGCTGCGGAGTGAGTAACATGTCCCCGGGCGAGATATGCAACATGATGCCTCTACGAAAGAGTCTATTGGCAGCCGGCATCGCCCTGTTCATCGCGTGTAGTTCAGATAAGCACAACGTTTGTTCTTTGAGTGTCGGCGAAATAGTTCACTCGTGACTAGCAACTTACAACAAACATTCGTGGTACGCACCCACACTCGTCAAATATCTTCCCATCATTTTCCGTTCAGGCCCATACAGTACTTTCACTTTGCAGCTCGTCATACCTTTTTACAGGTCACAATTACGGTTCAGATTTTCTTATTTGTTCCTTCGCATCTTGGCAAGAAACAAATTCACTTATTCTGCGTGTTATACTTAGAAACATTAACAGTTTTCCTTTACACCTTATGAGCCTATCGTTGTCCTTAACAAAAACCTTTAATTTACAATGAAATGAACACCCTTAGCTGCTTACAGGCGTTGACATACGTTAACAGGGACAGATGAAAATGTGTGCCCCGACCGGGACTCGAACCCGGGATCTCCTGCTTACATGGCAGACGTTCTATCCATCTGAGCCAGCGAGGACACAGAGAATAGCGCCACTGCAGGGATTTATCTCCGGCACGCCTCCCGCGAAACCCACATTCTCAACGTATTGTCCCGCACTACATTCGTAGTGCCCTCGCCCATTATACTCATTACTCGCGGCGCGTTGCCGATTCCCGTAAGTATGAGTTCGGGAACTGATTGTACATTCACACAGAAGAAGAAGATGATCAAGTGGCCGGTGTGCCTTAACTAAATATATACTAAGATGGTATCTGTTCCTTCGTACATATAAAAACTTTAAGTTGTATCTCATTACTTCAGGTAATAATCTCCCAATTTTCTTAAATATACTTAAAAATAACTAATTTTTCTACTGTGCGATAAAAGCCCTTACAAGTGCTTGTTTTATGCTTTTTTAAAGTACGGTCCTTGTAAGTCCTTATGTATGTCTTGGCAATTATATTCAAACTTAAAAATCTATTAACTTATCGAAGTCAGTAGAGTAGAAATGAAAAGATTGCGTTTATGGGTCGATGGGCAAAGCAGTTACGAGAGTCCCTCAGCAGCGTGGTGTGTAGGTCGAGAGGAACAAGGCTATCCCTGCCTCAGGCATGTAGTATACAGGGCAGGGGGTGGGTTTGCCGGGGGGGGGGGGCGCTTACGATTAGACACAGTACTGGCAACTGACATCATTTGCTGTGTGTAAACTCATTACTGCAATGCCGGTAATGGGAGATATTATACGTTGGCAGCAATGGCAAGAGGAGCGGAATCTTTAGCTAAACAGTACATCTGTGACAATAAAACATATGTGTCAATGTATCAGTGTGTCATTTATTGGCTTTTCCTACTTGTAAGATGCGTCTGGTGGAAATACCGTAGAGCAGATGTATTTTTAAAACTGTTATTAAAATACCTGAAAAGTGTGCGTTTAGCCAACTGTGGCCACGACAAGGTGAATAGAAGCAATTGATAGTGGCATCAAAAGACTTTCACAGAGGAAAGTGTAAGATTTGCGCAAAGTACTTTGATGTAGCGATGACGGGAGAAGCCGCATTAAAAGACCATGTGAAAGGTAAGTGTTATTTCACGTTATATTGAACTTAATTAGAATGATTTGACTTTGTGCTTAAATTACGCGTGTTACACATTATATGGTGAATGAGTTGTTGACAGACTGCATCTGTACCTCCTCAGATTCTAGCTATTGTTTAGCATCTGAAGAATAGAGTGCTAAAATTTATCGGTTTGAAGTGGTATAAATGAAACAAAAGATAAATGAGCAAACAAAGGGTAAGAGATTAGAATGCAATCACGATCGTCGAAATTGTGAAAATTTACGGGAAAGATGAGGTACTTTACAACCAAAAGAAGAACATTAAAAGTAACAAAGGTGAAGGTAAATTACTTCGACGCTGCACTTAACGCCGTGTAGACCAGTTAACACTTTCATTTGACGAAATTTTAAATACATCCACTCAGACCAAGCAGATGCATATTTTAGTTAGGTTAGATTGTGATATGTAGTTATCACCTGTTTGTGTGTGTTCACTTTATTCTTGACCTAACTACAGCTTTGAGTGGAACTACTGTATTGTCAGTCAAGAAGAGGTAATTCAGATGGTGAAGCAAAGGCAAAGGTGCCCAGTTCGAGTCTCGGTCCGGCACACAGTTTTAATCTGCCAGGAAGTCTCATATCAGCGCACACTTCGCTGCAGAGTGAAAATCTCATTCTGGAAACATCCCCCAGGCTGTGGCAAAGCCATGTCTCCACAATATCCTTCCATCCAGGAGTGCTAGTTCTGCAAGTTCCGTAGGAGAGCTTCTGCGAAGGTAGGAGACGAGAGACTGACGGAAGTAGAGCTGTGACGCCGCGGTGTGAGTCGTGATTTGGTTGCCCAGATGGCGTTGTAGCGGCTCGGACGTGCCTAGCGCCCCGGCCGCGCCCCATTTAGTGCGAGCTCTGTTTACATCCGTGAGGCTTCGCATAGTGTATTGATTACTACAGATCACAATGAGTCTTTCTTACTGAAAGTCGACTATCAAGTTCACGTTCGACGCACAACACACAAGACCAAAATCACACGAAATCAAACGTTTCATGCGCGAAGTGGTAACACTAGATCCCCGGGAGCTGATAAGAATTCACCTATCGATAGTGGCCAGATCGTATGCGTAAAAGTCATAGACAAGGCAGCGTGCGACAGACTTATCCGTCGATCCACCGAAGGTTAAAGCTTTTGCCACGCCGACGGGAACGTGGGTGTGGTTTCTGTTGATCATGCCAGTCTCGGAGTGAGAGCGATACGCGTATTCGAACTGCGGACGTGGTAACCGCAGCACTTCGCCCTTACGGCACGGTCCTTAATCATGCTGCGGGAAATGGACCAGCTTCGAGACGAACCCCTTACTCAACTGTGTGCACCAAATAGGAATTGAACTCCAGAAGCACATACCATCTTATGCGACAATAGATGGATGCTGAGCCATCGTTATATACGATGGTCAACCGAAAACCTATTCTCGCTGCGGGCAGGGAGGCCATGTCCGAACTGACTGTCTTCAGCTACGTCTAGTACAGCTATCTTGGGACACCCAGCAGCCGCCACAGCAGATGACGTCGCTGCCTATTACATACGTGGAAGTGCTACGGAACGACGTGGGCCACGCGCATGACAAGTCGTTGCCCGTAGAATCTGTGAGTATCCCACGTCACTGATGGCATAAAAAGACCTTATCACACCACCAGCCAGACGCCCCACAACAGCTTCGGATCCACGGTCCTACGACGCTCCAGTCGAACCCATCTTCAGATATGAAAGCGAATCCGCAAGCGGATCGCACTGAACAGCTTCCCTCAGCAGACGTGGAAGCTCCACCACGAAAACAGCGGTCGAAGAAACGAAACAAGAGACGGCTGTCCACAGAAGACGAGCACCACACCCGAGGCGAAGAACAAGACAGTGGGAACGATCGAGATTCGTTTCCACCGCCAGGCCTGGAAACGACACATCCACAGCGTCGGTGCTACAAACCGTGGAGAAGCCGCCACATCAACGAGACGTGATGGATACAAATATGTATGTATACGATGAGGTCCCACCTGCAGATTAATGTCCTTCAACAGCAAGAGACCTCACTAGTGCATTAGGAGATTGGGCACAAGAAAAGGAAGAAACTGATGGGATGCACGAGGCCAAAGTTCAATCATTGGTTCCCACCGACAACAAGTCTCGAGGGAACCTTTCCCATGACGGCCAATGAGGCCGTGTCGTGTGGTCCCGGTCCAGGAGGAACGCTCCTTCGAACGGCCGATCAGTAGAGGCGTGAATTCCCAGCAGTGCACAACCGATAAGATGTTACACGTCTACCGTATTTGGTACAGTTAACATCAATGGTATTAGCACCTCTTTAAAGATACGCTGCGAGCAGTGGACGTCGACAGTTTTTCTGCAGGAAGTATAAAACGATGCCCCAGTTGAGTTTTACGGTTATGACGTCTATCGTTTCACAGGTTAGACGATAGCGGTGGTACAGCCATAATGTTACAAGAAGGAATAGTGGCGGAAGATGTGGAATACTTACCATCAAACCGTGGTGTTGCCCTGATCGTAGTGGATGTACCTTTGGTGAATGTTTACACACCGTCTGGCTCGACCAAGAGACATGAACGCACGACCGTTTACACAGAAGAAGTGTCGCCGCTATTTCGAGGACGTCAGGAGAATTATATTGTCGGCAGCGACTTCAACTGCGTTCTGAGGCCCGAGGACCAACGACCACACTTCGTTCCTTGTACGGCGTTACCGACGCTGGTCCGGGATCTTGCACTGCATGATATTTGGGAAATGACGCACGGCGACAGCCACGGATATACTTACTTTACACGTCACTCAGTTAGTCGACTATACAGGGTGTATGTGTCACGTGGGCTACGCAAGGTGGCGATTGACGCCGAGGTGTGGCCTACGGCCTTCACAGACCACCAGGCTCACATTTGCACCATCGCTCTGCCACAACAGAAGACATGGCGCAGTAGGGGCCCATGGAAGCTTAACGTTACCCACCTGCAGGATGAAAACTGTTTACGGGAGGTTGAGGTCGCATGGCGACAATATCAACGGCGTCAACTTTCGTACGGTTCAACGCTTAAATCTTGGCTCTGCTGCGTCAAACCGGCTTTACGCAGACCGTACACGCGATATGGCCAAGATAAGTCACACTGGCAACGGGCCACCTCCGAATTTTATTTCACAGCCCTACGTGAGTTGACGAAAGAACCAACGTCTGCCGACCGTCAGCAGGTTGTCCAAGGTATGGAAGCACTGCTGCGTCTTACGGAAGTGAAGATGGAAGGAGTTAAAGTACTTGCGAGGATGCTCGACGGCTGTAATTCCACTATATACTGAGAGAAAGAAGGCAGCGGCTACGTACTCTTATACCGGATGTCGAAATGGCCGATGGATCTAGGGCCACGTTACAGAAGGATATTGAACGTGCTTTTGTTCACCACTACCACAGTTTCTATGTGGAGGACCAGCTGGACAGAGCAGGACTGACAGACGTGCTTCGCGAAATGCCAGCGGACGAGCATCCCACTGATGTGGGCAGCCTTGCAGCTGAAATCACCGTAGATGATCTGGACGCTGCCCTAAAGTGTAATGCGTTAAGAAATCCCCTGGACTGGATGGGCTCCCTCTTGAATTCTACCGCATGTTTGCTTCTCTGATGGGACCGACGTGGGTACTGATGAACAATGAACTCTTAACACATACTTTACATGTCCCTACCGAGTTCACAGACAGTATCATATACCCGTTCCAAAACCAAGCGGTGGTCGTAGACCAGAAGACTACCGGAATTTGACTTGATTGAATGTACAAAATCTTTGCACGTATCCTCTGTGCTCGCCTTCAAGCGGCGATAAAGGACAAAATACATTTACATCAAAAGTGTCTAGGTGGGAAGTGCAGTATACACACAGCGCTAGTGGCATACATGGATGTCATAGCATTGATGTTGGCATGTCGATTACGAGGAGCCCTCGTGGCAGTTGGTTTCGATCACGCATTCGACCAAGTGGACCATGTGTTCCTCCGACGGATCATGGAAGGAATGGGAATCGCCCTCCAGTTTGTGGACGCTATTATGAGGTTTATTAATGGTACAAACTCGAGAGTCTTGGTGCACGGTGTTAGCTCCGAACCTTTCACGATCCAGCACTCAGTGCGGCAAGGTTGCCCCTTTCGGCCATCTTATTTGCAGTCGCTCCTGAACCTGCACTACACGGCCTCCGACGACGACTTGAAGGCATCCAACTACGGACCGCCTCTTTCCAATGCGACGCATACGCCGACGACGTCGTTCTTTTGGTGAAGTCGGCAGACGAAATCCAGGCGGCGCTGGAATGGCTCCAGCAGTATGGAACGGTGGCGGATAGAAAAATGGAAATGCCGTGTGGCTAGGGCCTCCCGTTGGGTAGACCGTTCGCCTGGTGCAGGTCTTTCGAGTTGACGCCACGCCGGCGACTTGCGCGTCGATGGGGATCAAATGGTGATGATAGGGACAACACAACACCCAGTCCCTAAGCGGAGAAATTCTCCAACCCAGCCGGGAATCGAGCCCGGGCCATTAGGTGTGACATTCCGTCGCGCCGACCACTCAGCTACCAGGGGCGGACGTGGCGGGTAGTGTCGTCAACCTACGAAAGACCCGATATATGGAAGTGCGCAGAGGGCTGCCACCAGCGGTGCCCGTCACCAAGGTCCTCACGCTCAATGGTTTGCGAGTGGTATTCCATGGAATCATACGGCGTACAGTGGCGGATAATTATCGACGGCTACTGCAACAGAGTCGATTATTGGTACATGAACATGCCCTGCGCGCCATAGATATGTTCCAGCTGCACATTATGACAGCGTCTACTTGACACCGAAAATAAGTCACTTGGTACACATACTACCGTTGCCGGCCACGATCGCGTCAAGACTACAGTCTACTTTCGGACATTTCGTAAGTGCCTCCTCTTCTAACTCCGCTATGATACCTTGAAGCTGCCACAAAGAGGAGGAGGTATCGGACTCGTAAACGTGAAGAACAGGGCGCGTGCGTAATCAACGAAGTGACCCCCCCATTCACTATGTCCACCAATCAATGTAGGCCACATCACGGCACCGCTCGCACTTCTTCGTCGATAACAATTACGTTCAGGACAGTTTGCCAGGGACCAGGCTGCCCACAACGAAATACATATATCGAAGCTTCCTTCAGCAACAATTTCGCAATGTGGCCGAACAGAAGTACCTGGCGATACAGTGGCAGATAATATGGAGAGCGGTCCATCTTCCCTCTCTCCCTACAGAGGTACTCGTATTGTGGAATGTAGTGGTGAAAGGCAAATTCCCGAACCGTCAACGACGGCACTCTATTCATCTGGTCGACACGCCGGTATGCCTTCACTGCATGGTCGTCGACTCCGACGACCACCGTTTGGTTTGTAGCACGGCAATGGACTGTTGGCTTCTGACGAGGGAAATGCTGGCCCTTTTACTGCGTACGGCGCACACGGCGATCTAAGCTGACGACCTACCGTTCCCGGACAAAGCATACTTTCCCACCGCCAGGACAAACGTCGTAAACTGGATAAAGGGGATGGCGACGTATTATTTCTATCGCACCACTGACAAGAATGTCATAGACTTCTGGTACGTACTGCACGAGCAACATGATGTCTTACGGTGAGACGTGAAATACAGAACATGTTTTTCCAATTACTAAGGTTCGTTATTGACGAACCCTCCGGCTAGTTGGGGTGTTCGGAGTATGAGAAGTGAAATGAGGAAATTGCTCAAAGTTCAAGAACTAACGTTCAAGCCTGATGTATTCAGGGACTATACATAGTTCTTAAGTTAAAGATAAACCGTCCTGGCTACATGCCAACAGGGCCGTTGCAGGGTCCCGTTTCCTTTTCTTTCTTCTTCTAGTAAACCCTTTAATTCTAGATGGAATTTGTATGTCTTGAATGGCACGTTTAGTTTCTGTACGTTGTGTTTAGCACCTATTAAAGACAATAAAATCAATAAACACAAGAGAACACCTCAAATAAAAATTAAATATATAAATTCCTTTCTTACCTTGGTCTAAATTCCCAGGAAAGAGGGGATGCAGACATGGTGGCAAGGCGTTGGGTTGCGACCCCTGCCCGCCCTGCTGCCTCATCCCGTGAAAAAAAAATAAGTTTCATATCAGCGCACACTCCACTGCAGAGTGAAAATCTCAATCTGCTTTGAAGCCGTTAATTTTCATTTTCTAAATTCAGTACGAATGCTGGGTAAATGTGAGCAATTAGGCCGAACTGGTTGTCTGAATTGCAGTTCAGATATAAGGCATACCCTATATGACGTAAGAAACATCTCCATAAGGCAGAGCAAGAGAATTCGAAAACATGTTTAAGTCATACGTGAGCTAAGTCAAAGCAAAGAGAAGGCCGAAAATCGAGCCTCACTGGACAGTGTATATCCAATTAACTACATCAAAACTATTGTCCACTAGACACCGCTAGTTTCTTTTTCTATAAAAACCTATCAGAAGGGTCTTACATAAATTACCATAACAAAATACATACATTTTAATACTGTTTCAATGTAAAATGTTCACATAAATTAAATCTCTTTGGCGCTCGCCGTAAAATTTTATGTCTTATGTATTCATGGACGTATAACAGTTTAGTCGATATTACGCTGCATAGAAAAATCTTTTAAGCTAGTGTGTACAGGTAAATTAATAGTCTCTAAAAACAGTTTAGTTCATACTTTTTTACTTGTCCATTGAGCCCAGAAGTCACCCATTATTCAAATTAATGGTTTATTCAAAGTGTTCACATTATGGCAACTAGTATTATGAAAACAATAAGTCATTTTCACATACAAATCTTGCTTCTATCTATTGCTAGTTTCTTAATTGCGCAAATAAACGTTTAAAATGAGATTGCTATCTCAGAACATATGTGCGTATCTTTTCGCGCTACACAAAATGATGAAAATACAAAACGGATGCTTCGACATGGGATTACTCTTTTATCTTTGATACAGCTAATACTCCTTTTGTAAACCCTCATCGCCAGTTTTGTAAAGGCTTCGTGGAGGCCAAGTTGCTACCTTAGTTACGGTACGCCGAGTTTGTGAGCTCGCGAAACGGCTTCCGGTGCAGTACACCGCTAAGGCAATTTCTCCCTGCCACTATCACTCATCCATGTCCCAGCATCAGGTAACAGCATAGGAGAACGAAGGCTCTAAAACACTCCAACAAATTAGTAACGAAGTCACGCAGATCAGTTAAAAAGGCTTACTTATCTTTGTGGCTAGTAGAAATATGAAGTCTGCAATTCTGTACGTATTTGACACACACAGTGGTTACGGTTACTACAAGCCACACCACAAGTAGTTTACTGTCGATTTGAGATTTTCACACACAAATGTTTTATTCATATCTTACAGAAACTAGCAGTACGGCAATAAACAGCCTTTCAAACACGCGGTAACGGCAATCAAGTAATTTATAGCAATACAACAATTTAAATTAAAAAAAAAACATAGAAGCTAGCAGTACGGCAATAAACAACCTTTCAAAACACGCCGCTAACGGCAATCAAGTAATTTATAGCAATACAATAGTTTAAAAAATTTAAAGAACATTAGTAAACAGGCTACTAAAGTAAATACAGAACTTTGTTAATAAAGAACGGTGAGGTAGTGAAGCTACCAACACCGCCATTTAAAAAAATCATAGGTCTCAGCAAACACACGAAAAATGGCAATAAAGGAATGGAGGAATTTCAAAAATGTTTTTAAACAAGTGTCCTAGAATATCACTAGAACATAACAGATACGACGGACCCGTGTAAGGCGGCCACAAATCACCCACTCAGGGATGCTCAGGCTAGACAGAATACTGGCCAATTTAAATACGCCCGTAAACACAACTGCCACTCTCAGGCTGGTCACTGCACCGACTTTTAGACAGCGAAAACTGGTAATAATGTAGCTTAACTTGCTGACAGGATTAGAGCTAACCTCGTGCAAGGAAACATTACACCACACAGTCCTGAATGAACGATCACATGATCAACCAACAAGAAGCATGAATTTATTCATAACACACGACAGAACAGCGAAACAATTAAACTGACAAAACTACATCTCCAATCCGGCAGTGACGAGAGGAGGAAAGATCAGTCTTCAATTACACCGGTGCCGGGGACAGGAAACTCGATCGCCAGAGGCCACAAGGCAGAGGAGACACTGGTTACGCAAACTTATCACTTAATTATTAAACCTTCCACTAACTTAACCTGCAATTGTGCTCGAACAGGCAGTAAGCGACCTCCGATGGCGAGGATCCACACATCCGACTGCGCACGCGTCGCCAGCGTACCCAACACGCCACGGTCACGCGACAACACGCTCTGTCACCGGAGTTCACGTCTTCTCTGCAACGTTGACGGGTAGTGACCGCTCCTTCATATTAGGTGTCTCCTTTTTAAACTCCAGTGTTGAAACGGAGGACTTAATGAAGCTTGTTAGCGTCCCCACAAAGTGAGATGAACAGCATCTACTCGTGGGGCGATTCTGTATACAACCAACCCGCGGGGAGCTCTTCCGTCCACTCGACCCTCGTTACACACAACCGACATACATCACGTGGAGACTCGGTACAACCGACCACGCCTGGTCCGCGCTGGCGAGCCACACTGCCCTCCCGTGTCCACCAGACTCCCTCAGCGCACGCCCCTACTTCCGCGCAATCACACGAAGTTACCACCGGTCAAAGATATCATTTCCTCCATAGCAGTTTCCCGGAAGCAGATATCGATAGCTGAGGGAAAAGACAACCAAGCAGCCACTTAATGACAGACAACATATCAAACAAACATGTCAGGGGAAGAAAAGGAAAACCAATGCAAATTAAACACAAGGTGTAGCACCAGTCGATACACGGCTCAGTAATACAACACAAAAAGAGCCCTCAATGGGTAAGTAATGGTATGTAAACTTCACAGTACATAGCAGAAGCAATTACAACAACTGTCTGTTCATTTCTAAGAGTTCACTAAACGACATCGGCCTGGATGATTATCTATAACCAAGTGGGCAAGAGCTGCTCTTCTATCTTCCTAGTCGGTTGCTGTGCGTTGTCGTGCAGATTGTACTCGGCCGACGGTTGACCGAGGCGAAGTCGATATCTTCATCCTCAGCGCCACCCATGGCAATGTTGGAACTTGCGCAAGTGACGAGTCTCTATGCCACTGGCACCAGCTAGCATCTTTGCGCCTCTGGTGCTTTTGCCCTGGCTGTGTCTTCTTCGGACGACACATCAGCTTCAATGGAGTGTACTCAGTGTACCAACATAATGACTTTTCACAGAATGTAATTACTTGCACAAAAATTTGTATCTATCATAATAAGATCTTCTAGTAGTAAAGAGATACACTTTTATGATGATTCTTAGCATGAAAATCTGATGGCTAACTACGTAAATATATCTTCAGATCGTGGTGGGGATATGAACGTTTCATTTTCCCTGATCTCAGAACAGCCAAAAGACAACTGCCAGTCAGGTATACTAGTGGTGTTATATGGACCGGTGCAAAGCAACTGAATTTAATATCGCATTTATGCACACCACAAGATTTCATATGTTGTTTCAGCAGAACTGTTTTTCCAAGAATTTATACTTTAACTCGTCGTGCCATTTTATCACGTGTTTTCTTTCGAATTCTAGCGTATTCCATCCACGCGATTAGTGTTTCTCTTGCCTTTTATTGTAATAGAATCATTCCTTCCGTTAGCGGACGTGGCAACGGATTTATTCAGCTTTTAGCTTCTTTCTTGTTGCTCAATAAGTCAGTAGGTGTGTAGCGTGTAATGTAAATTGACAAGGTATTTACTGTTTTCTCAGAAGGTTCTATAGCTCGAGCTAGTGTGTGCGTTGCGTATTTGTACATGTTCTCACAAATCGGTTAACTTCCCTAAAAAATACTTTTGACAGGGGTACTTTGCAAGTGGTAGTGGTATATTGAAATATGCTTAATGCCATAGTCTTTCAGAAAATCTTTCCATTTTCTACGAGTAAAGCTCGATGCATTGCCTGTCGGTTTTGCCAGTCGTGGGCACGTATTGTTAGAGACTCCTTATTGTAAAAAATGCTGCTGTAGACTTCAAGGCATATAGTTTAACATACTTAGAAAAAAGATCACACGAAGCTATTAAAAATGTCACGCCATGTTCTGCAGTCGGCAGTAGCGGAGCCGTGTCGACAGATACTAAATGCATTTGGTGTGATGGTAGCACTGGATGTAGTTCAGTGTTACAGCATTTGTTTCTTATCTTTGCCTTCTGGCATATGAGACATGTTTTTAAAAGCTGCGTAGAGTATCTGCTCATATTTCGAAAATATCAGTATAAATTCAGTTTCCTCAAGCATTTAGTAGTACGGTAGTCACTCCAGACGTAGTGAGAATGTCAAACCAAGGATCCTCTAAATATACTAGGGATACGTACACAGTACTGACATTTTGTCAGCAAAACAATGTCATTTGATCCTTGTAATATTGCTGGATTCTCTCAGACGGGTTGTCTAATATAATTGTTCTTGCTTTATGGCACCTAGGATCAGAATCCTGCAATGTTGGCATATTGTTGCACATATTTAAATAGTAGTGTGTGTAGCGGGTGTCTTTCATCAAAAGTATTCTACAGTCAGTGATTTGTTCAGTAATATCAGAAAGTTTAGTTACTCCTTGTGGAAAATGTGATAAAGCGCCAGTGACGACAATATCCTTGCCTTGGAAGAGGAGATTAGTGTTTATCGTCCCATCTACAACGAGGTCATTAGAGACAGAGCACAAGCTCAGATTAGGGAGTGATGGGGAACGACATCGGCCGTGTTCTTTCAAAGGAACCACGTCGGCATTTACCTGAGGCGATTTAGGGAAATTACGGAAAACCTAAATCAGGATATTACGACGCAGGTTTCAACTGTAATCCTCCCAAACACAAGTGCAGTGTGCTAATCTCTGCGCCCCCTCCCTCGGCAGCCTTGCCCTGTATGTGCATTATTTCAAAGTAGTATTCTTGAAAAAATGCTGTCCATCTAACAGTTTTGGGGTGCAGTAACTTACATGTTAATAGAAAGGTAAGTGCCTCGTGACCGCTGTACACCTTGACGTGTTTACCACTAATGTAAAAATTACATTTCTGAAAATCCAAAATGTCAGCTAGAACCTCAAGCTCGGAACCTGAATATCCAGGGCCACATTAAGACAAATCTTACTTGCAAAGCTGATCTCACCAGTATCTAATTTACCATTTCTCTCTGGCATCTGACTTTACCATTCTGTCTGGCATCTAAAGCGGACGAGCTGCAATTCCTGTAAAGGATGCGTCAATGGCCATACAAAAGTCTAACCTTATGTCAGGATGACGTAGCATATCGGATTCAAGAGTGCCTTTTTAACAGCTTCGAAATCAGTTTCGACACCTATTTGACTATAACCAGACTGTGTAGTTGTCCAGTAATCCTCAGAATGAGAAGCTGTTCGGTAATTGATTGAACACGAAACGGCAAAAGAAACAACGTAAAATTATGAATGATTTTAACTGTAGTTTAGTGTGTGGCATAGAAAAATTCTTGATTGCTCTTATTGTGTCGGTATGGGGAAATAATATGATCTAGAAACTTAATTTTCCCTCTACCACACGTCAACTTTTGCATATCAGCTGTCACTCTAATCTGTGGAAGTTTGCACAGAATTCTATCTAACAAATGCTGAGGTCTTTCCATGTGACAGTAGCAATTAAAATGTCATCTACAAATAACGTTAACATGCTTACCAAATCGGGTCCGAGTGCAGTGTCTAACGCTGTAATAAATGTAACAGAGCTCATGTTTGGACCCAAAGGCAAAACATAAAACTGGCAGCTCCTGACAGCGTAAAAAAAAAAAAAGCTGCCTATTTCGTAGACTCTACAGTTAATGCGACCTGACCGTAGGAAGATCTCAAATCAAGTTTAGATAAATAGTGTACACCGTGAAACTTTTGTAACTGCTCCTCCAAATTCTCAAATGGTTCAAATGGCTCTGAGCACTATAGGACTTAACAGCGGAGGTCATCAATCCCCTAGAACTTATAACTACTAAAACCTAACTAACCTAAGGACATCACACACATCCATGCCCGAGGCAGGATTCGAACCTGCGACCGTAGCAGTCGCGCAGTTCCGGACTGAAGCGCCTAGAACCGCTCTGTCATCGTGGCCGGCTCCAAATTCTCAAGTTGCGTACATATTGGTATTACATTATTATTAATCGCACGTGTGTCTAGGACCAGACGTATGTCTCCTTAAGGTTTCAGTACAGGTAATAAAGTACTACAGTACTGAATTGTGTAAAAGCTCGATAATATTCCATAATAACATCCTTTTAATCTCACGACGTACAGCCTCACTTTTTGAATTGGGGATAGGGTATGACTTTCCACAGGAAGTACAATGTGGGGCTACGCCCATGTGACGTACGTAAGTGTTTATCACTGCAGGTTTAGAAAGGAATAGCAGTAAATGTGTCATGAGTAATTCGTCCAGTTCCTTTCGTTGTTGCTCATAAAGATGTGATAATCTGAGTACATCATCAAGCACGCAAGTTTTATCTGTATAATTCTTACTCCAGCAAGTTCATGTATCGTGAACGGTCGCTCTCTTAGTCTTTAAAAATGATACTGTTTCTCCTTGATAGTATTTATCGGGTTTAAGTGCAACTCGTATTAAGTCGACTTCAACAAGTTCACTCTCAATGCACAAGTAGTGCATACCTTGGGAGAAGTCTATAGCTGCGTCCTTGTCGCTTAAAAACTCAGTACCCATGAGACAGTCAATTACAAGATTCTTTACAATTCGGAATGGGCTTAAGATCATTCCATTTCCTTTGAGAAATTTTACTTGAGTTTGTCATTTGATAAGCTGAGACATTGCACCAAAAGCTCTTGTTATCCGACAGTTCTGTAGCACGTGAATAGGTAATTTGTTTCCTTCCTTTATTTTATTAAATAATTTTTGTGACATGACGTTCACCAGGAGGTACCAGTACCTAGCATAATCGAGGTAGGGATTGTTCCTACATTAGCATTTATAGATGCTTGCATCATTACTTGAATTTCATTCTCTTGCATTTCAGTCTCTATGATTATCATTGTACAGTTCTTCTCTAATATCAATACCCCCATAGCACGGGCGCAGATAACCTCGTTGTTGTGAGCCCTAAAACACTAATCATCATCATCCCTCATAGTACAATATGTTAGCCTACATTGTGCCCCAGCCCTCGCTGTGATTAAAACAAAGTCGAAGCGCTGAATGAGGTCGAATCTAGTTTGTTGGAACTTCAACACGAACAGTGAGCGGCAGTTCATTCGTGACTTCTACAATACTCACTTTGATTGCGCAAAACAGTGTCACGCGGACCGAGGGATGCCTGATGTGCTGTGGGTAATTATTGTTCCCATTTCTCTGACTCTGGATTGCATTGTATGCGCGCTGTTAACCATTACTGTTCCCGCAATTTTGTCCATTGTCATTTAGTGGATAACTATAATGATATCGGTTGATATTATTGTATCTCCTTTTATTATTCCTGTTCGTATTCGGTGGGTGATGATTAGATCGCTTCGCGTCGTATCCGAATGACGTCAACTGTGACGTCACAGGCGGGTCGTGTCAGCCATGCGATCGGCCGTTTCCGTGCTGTTTGTAAACTCCATCACGCATTTAAAGCGGTTCACTTGAGTATTGCCTTTGTAGGAAACATATTTAGCCCTAACATGTCCTGTATGTGGAAAATTAATACCATTGGCCATCACTGGAAAGGGCTTCGATGACCTGCGACATTTGCTTCGACCTAATATATTTCTAGCAGAACCTTTTGCTAATTATTCAGTCTCTACACTTCCATCTTCATCACGTTGATCACTTGTTTCATTCAAGGAATTTACAGGTGGCAAAACAAATTCGTATTCGCTTTGGCACTGTTCCCATACTGAATTATCTTTACGTTCGATTTCATTGTACTTTTCTGTTTGACACTATTTGATCCAGCATCACTTCCTAAGTTGTTCTCAAATCATTTAAAACACTGTCCTCAAAGTGAGGACTAGTAACACGAACAGAAGACAAAGACGTGATCACTGAATCCATGACGCAAAGTCCCTGGTGCGGTCTCAGAGACCGCTAGCACGGAGGAAGCAGTAAGTATACTCATAGGTCCACGTCGAGTTCAAGTGGCTACTGACGGATGAAGCGCCGGCCGGAGTGGCCGAGCGGTTCTAGACGCTTTAGTCTGGCACTGCGCGACCGCTACGGTCGCTGGTTCGAATCCTGCCTCGGGAATAGATGTGTGTGGTGTCCTTAGGTTAGTTAGGTTTAAGTAGCTCTAAGTTCTCGGGGACTGATGACCTCAGATGTTAAGTCCCATAGTACTCTGAGCCATTTGAACCATTTTTGACGAATGAAGCCACGGCAGGTTCGGGAAACAACTACTGGACAACGCCGTAATCTCGTACCCCATCCGTCTGCAATAGCAACAGAGTAACAATAAACGATACCGGTCTTTGAGATCGCACCTTGGACATTAAAGGTTAATGTATAGAATCGGTTGTGGAGTATTCTTTTCTGTGTCATAAGGCAACACTTGACTGTGTCTGAGTACGTTTTCTTCAAGCAACGTAGAGGTTCCGGTATTTCGTACGGTAGACTGCACGATAACAAACGACTACAAGTCACAGCATTACCGTGCATCACATACTTGATTTGCAATCGGTCGTGGACCTTGAACTAAAGCCGGCCGCTGGTGGCCGAGCGGTTCTGGCGCTACAGTCTGGAACCGCGCGACCGCTACGGTCGCAAGTTCGAATCCTGCGTCGGGCATGGATATGTGTGTTGTCCTTAGGTTAGTTAGGTTTAAGTAGTTCTAAGTTCTAGGGGACTTATGACCTCAGCAGTTGAGTCCCATAGTGCTCAGAGCCATTTGAACCCTTTTTTGAACTAAACCTTTGACTGAAGATATTTCTTTTTGCGTGATAGAAATCTGTGTAGTCATCTGGCGACAGCCTTCTGGTGTACCTCTGTTAGAAGTCTGTTTAATCTGTTCGAGCTCTGCTTTAACTGATTCACTAGAAATGTCGCAATTCGACACGGCATCGACTGTTTCACTAACAACTCGTTCCAGTTCAGAATTAAATTCATCATTTATCTCCGAATCTATCAGCCATTGCAAAAATTCGGAATTAAATTCATCATTTGTCTCGGAATCTATCAGCCATTGCGAAAAATTGTCAACAATGATTCCGCACATATCGTTAAGTTTTTTTTACGCTTTCGCCCCCTGATCATTGACCATAGTGTTTACTCTGTTTTCTGATTGTTTTACAGTACCATGTATTTCTTTTTGCTCTTTCTTCAAACTTGATGTGACTCCAGGAATAACAGTATAAATGACAAGTCACTTTCTAAACTGTTGTATTGTAGATAAAAGTTATCAAAATTTGCGGTGTAAGTCACTAAATCATTGGATTGTTTTGTCTGGTCTATCTGAAAAGTCTTAAAATATTTACGTGATTATCGTTATTTAGTGTTAAAATCTTCACGTAAATCTTCAGTCAAAAAGCTCTCTTGTCTAGTGCGCAATTCATTAAAATTGTTACAAGGTGGGGCTCTACGTCTCTCTGATAACTGTGAAACTTCATTGTGGATGATCACCAGCTGTTTATTTTTATGCTCAGTGCTACCACTGTCGACCAGTAGACCGTTATCAAGCCGAGACAAAGCGTAACCAGCATTTCACTGCAACATTTGAAGTGAACAACCTCGATGTAGGTTTACCATAACAGAAGCTATGTTTTTCTATCTACATCTAAGTTGCTCGCTTCAAATCTTGCACTGACAAAACTGGTTACGGTCTGATTCGGCTTGGTAATGGTCTACTTATCAAAACTGGTAGCATTGAACATAAAAATAAACAACTGTTGGTCATCTACAATGAAGTCTCACGACAATTTATTACGTTTTTGCAACACTTCAGTAATAGCATCTATAGGCGGGTTATTGGTTTGCAAATCAAAATCACGGGATGCATTGTCCATCGGTACATTTGCTTCACGTAAAACATCAGTTTTAAAGCCTGTGTTTAGCGTTTGATTGTCTGCGTGAATATCGTCTTCATACAAAAAAAAATTTCACTTTAAATATGTATCGTCCACAGCTCGTGGTCGTGCGGTAGCGTTCTCGATTCCCACGCCCGGGTTCTCGGGTTCGATTCCCGGCGGGGTCAGGGATTTTCTCTGCCTCGTGATGACTGGGTGTTGTGTGATGTCCTTAGGTTAGTTAGGTTTAAGTAGTTCTAAGTTCTAGGGGACTGATGACCATAGATGTTAAGTCCCATAGTGCTCAGAGCCAGCCATTAAATATGTATCTCCATTTCAGAGCTATATTTTGTTTCGACCTCGTAAATGTAAGAGTTTCTACATCCAGAGTGTCAAGTTTATGTGGAAAACACTGATCAGGATAAGGGACAGAATGTTAGAACAACTGTTAAGAGATGACATGAGGCAATGACTTCCGTGGTACTAGAGGGAGCTGTAGAGGGCAAAAACAGTAGAGGAACACGGAGAATGGAATACATCCAGCGAATAACTGAGGACGTAGTTTGCAAGTGCTACTCTGAAAAAAAAAAAAAAAAAAAAAAAAAATGGTTCAAATGGCTCTGAGCACTATGGGACTCAACTTCTGAGGTCATCAGTCCCCTAGAACTTAGAACTACTTAAACATAACTAACCTAAGGACATCACACACATCCATGCCTGAGGCAGCATTCGAACCTGCGACCGTAGCGGTCTCGGGGTTCCAGACTGTGGCGCCTAGAACCGCACGGCCACTCCGGCCGACTGCTACTCTGAGATGAAGACATGAAGACGTTAGCACAGGAGAGGTATTCGTGGCAGGTCAAATCAAATGAGCCAGAAGGCTGACGACAAAAAAAAAAAAAAAAAAAAAAAAAAATCAAGTTCGTTCAGCCTTCATTTGAACATCAATGTTATCACGTGAAGACGTTTTGTTCTCTTTTGCTATTTTCACCATTAAAATATATTTAACAAAATAATTAAAAAATTTTTTCTGAAAGACCCATATTTAAAGAGGTACCTACAGAATTAAGCTCAGAGTAAATAGTGAGTAGCATAAGAAATTTACCTCTGGGCCCACGCTATGAAATTTTACATTTGCCATTATACTAAGTTAAGCAAAAAGCGGCCATATTGTGAGATACAGCTCATCATCAGTACATATTCAGTTAAATTCAATAAAGGCAAATTTGCGTTTATCTAACAATGGTGGACGAATGCGCTGATGACAGTAATTGTACAAACTGAAGCAGAAAGCTTGTTATGCCTAACGACTGTATCTGGAACTGCCGTATTGTTCCTTCGTCTTCAACGATTAATTCCTCATTTAAGGTTCCTTTGTACATCTGCGGCCAATTTTGTTCGTAAATTTCCTTTTTCTTCAATTTAACAATAACAATCTTTTTCTCGCACACCGGTGAGGCGTAATTACGTGAAACGTAAAATGGTTCAAATGACTCTCAGAGCTATGGGAATTAATTTCAGAGGTCAGCAGTCTCCTAGAACTTAGAACTACTTAATCCTAACTAACCTATGGACATTACACACATCTATGCCCGAGGCAGGATTGGAACCTGCGACCGTAGCGGTCGCGCGGTTCCAGTCTGTAACGCCGAGAACCGCTCGGCCACCCCAGCTGGCTGAAACGTAAAAGAAAACAATTATGGGTTTTACGCGTCCTGTCTCGGTCTCGGCATTTATAGTAAATTTTCTTCTCCTCTAATTCATATTATAAGATTTCCCTAAGTTTTTTTGAGAGAGGAAAATTTATTATAACGACGAGACTTTGAAATAGAGAAAATAAAATGATCGACCTTGCTGGTTTCTCTGGTCGGTCATTAAGAGGGTGATGTGAGACCATATATCAGTAATAAAAGTCTGAATCACGAATGCAGGCGTGCATAAAAATGAAGTCACTACATCGTAGTAGAACTTCGTGAATCATTAGCAGATAATGAAGGCAGGTTGTTTGACTGATCATACGAATTAGCATTAGACGGCTATAATGACGCCCGATGAATCGCATCACTCTATCAAGACTTCCGATTGTCTCGTCTTACAAATGTTGAAACGAACAAAAATCGGTTAGGACAAGGGAAATAAAATTTTAGTAAATATTAACTTCCATTTTAACGTATATGTCGTCATAAAATGTAGGGGCATGAAAAAATACTGCACCTCCTTAATACATTGTGGTTCTGCGAAGAGACAGAAGACGAGAGAGTGAGAGGGAGTGAGTGACAGAAAATGAGACAAAATTCCCCGCTAAAGAAATTAAAATCATTTGTTTCAAATTTTACAAAATAGCGTTATTCCACCCATGGAATGATCGACAGTACAATTAATTTTGAAAAAGGGGTATTACGGTCTATCGAAGTAGTCCACAGTTACAGCTTACCAATTGACAGACATACACGACGCACCGGAGAAAGTGGAGTGGAAGGGGAAAGAGATCTGTGATCATGAGTCCCATATGCAAGCTGCTCGATGGAATCGAGGGGCGCCAGGCGAGTGGTGGTTCCTGTGTTGTGGCGGCCACGCATTTTCGCAGTGACAGAGGAATGCAACCCCTTTTGCTGAGTCAGTCTGAGCAGCTAAATTTAAACCACAGCCAGGGCGAATTGGTCATGATTAGCGCGACAGAGACAGGCAAGGCATCTTCTGTGTGTCGGTCGCCGCCACGAGTTCCACTGACCTAGCCTTGTACTTAATGCCTCAACTATGTTGCTGCCACCACTACAGGACCACTGCCTGACTGCCCACTCTCTTGGCAGCCAGAACCCTGCCGCTGGCTCTACGAAACCACTCGCTACTCTACCTGCCGTCTGAGTCTGCCAGTCGGCCGCGGTTGTTCTCCGGCTTTCGCTGAACAGTTTGTACAGCACCGAGACCTGCCACAATGGAGAAGACGCCGCTGTCCGCCCCGTGTCTGTAACTCTAGTCCGATCCGCTAACAACGGCGGTTCGCGCATGTCGAGGCACGGACGGGAACAGCATTGTTGACGATTGCAAGCGACAGTTGCGGTAGGCGCATGCGCGTGCTTTCCGCTTGAAGGAAGCCTATATCCTGCGAATTATGTCTCTCACTAGCTTATGCAGTCACTTACCACCACCACCACCGTCAGCAATGAAAACCTACGAGAAATGAAGCAAATTTGCTAAAACACTCTCAACCATCACGTTTATAGCGCTCAGAACACTGCTGAACGTTCATTGGCTGTCGGGGTGTGCGTGATGTAGGTGCGCAGAACGAACCTAAACTAGACCGCCATTGTTCGTGACTCCAACTGTAATAAGTGATGGCACTGATCCCCCATGGTACACAAAAGATACCAGAACGTTGGTTCAGAAGCAGAAAAAAAGCATGTCACATTTAAAAGAAAGTATCTACGACGAAACTCTGTCTCGAATGTGGCAAAAAATGCAAAGAGATTCTGGTCGTGTGTAAAGTACACCAGAGGAAAGACGCAGTCATTGCCTTCACTTTTAGATAACAATGATGATGAAAGTACCACTAAAGCAGAGCTACCAAATACTGCTTTCCGAAATTCCATCACCATGTAAGATGAAGTAAAATTTCCTAAATTCGAGTCTAGAACAACTACCAAAATCAGTAACTTAGAAGGAGATATACTCTGTGTAGCGAAGCAACTTAATAAAGACAAGGTCTCCGGTCCAGACTGTATACCAGTCAGTCTCCTGTCACAGTATGATAATACAATAGCTCCATACTTAGCAATCATATACAACTGCTCGCTTGTACAAAGATCTGCACCTGAAGACTGGAAAATTGCACAAGTCACACTAATACCCAAGAAAGGAAACAGGAGTAATGCGTTTAGTTACAGAGCCATATCACTGACACAGATTTGCAGTAGGCTTTTGGAACATGGAAAGCTTTCGAACATTATGTATTACCTCGAAGATAGCGATTTATTGACAAACAGCAGACACGGATTCAGAAACACAAATAACTCGTTGTTTTCGCTAGATAATATGCGGGATTGACGGCAGATGTGAATTTAATTCATATTTTTAGATTTTCGGAAGGCTTTTGACACCGTACCTCAAAAAAGACTTCTAATCAATTAGCGTGCTTACAGACTATCATCTTAGCTGTGCTACTGGATACCTAAGTTCCTGTCAGAAACATCATACATAGCGTAGTTATCGACGGAAAATCGTCGAGTAAAACAGAAGTAACATTTGGCGCTCCCTCAAGGATATGTTATAGGCCCTCTCTTGTTCCTGATCTACATAAGCGATTTAGTAGACAATATGAGCAGCCTTCTTAGATTTTTTGCAGATGATGCTGTTATTTACTGTCTTATAAAGAGATCAAATAGTCAAAATAAGTAGGAAAACCATTTAGACAAGATACCTGTACGGTATGAAAAGTGCCAATTCACTCTAAATAATGACTAGTGTAAAGTCATCCACATGAGTACTAAAGGGATTCCTCCGATTTTCGGTTACAGGTGAAAACATGCAAATCAAAAAGCTGTTAGTTCAGCTAAATACTTAGTGACTACGCCGGCCGGGGCAGCCGAGCGGTTCTAGGCGCTACAGTCTGGAACCACGCGACCTCTACGGTCGCAGGTTCGAATCCTACCTCGGGCTGGATGTGTGTGATGTCCTTAGGTTAGTTAGGTTTAAGTAGTTCTAAGTTCTAGGGGACTGATGACCTCAGAAGTTAAGTCCCATAGTGCTCAGAGCCATTTGCACCATTTTTGCACTTAGTGATTACAATTACGAACAACTTAAATTGGAATGATCACGTAGATAATGTTGTAGGGAAAACAAACCAAAGACTGCGATTTATTGGCAGAACACCCAGAAAGCGTAACAGTACAGTGTTTCTGTATGGTGTGGGATTCGCATCACACAGGATTGACGGAGTACATCAAAAAAGTTCAAAGAAGGGCAGCCCGTTTTGTACGAGTATTATCGCGAAATAGGTGAGAGAGTGCCATGGATATTATACGTGAATTGGGGTGACAGCCATTAAAACAAAGGGGGTTTTAGTTGCTGCAGAAGCTTCTCATGATATTTCAATCATCAACTTCATCCTCAGTGTAGCAAAATATATTGTTGGCGCCCACCTACGAAGGGAGTTATGATCATCATGATACAATATGAGAAGTAAGAGCTCACACGGAAAGATTTAAGTGTTCGGTTCTCCCGGGTATAACGGCTCTTCTTCTTGATGATTTGGTTTGATTTGTACTTGGCCTCAGCAAAAACTCGGCGACAGTCGGTAGAGTGTTGAGATCGTTATCAAGTTACGAAGATGACGTTACATAAAATAACAGTGCCGAACCGAAATGTCGACGAGCGTGAGATATTTACTTCTCCAAGAATCGTAATTAATCGTTCGTAATCGATGTTTAACTGATTAATGATGAAATATTAATGTTAAAACCAATACAGTCACATCCACAACAAATTCTCTACAAGCTGGTCTTAATTTCAAGTATCTAAGAAATCGTAACAGTGGGCTTGTTATTTCAGCCAAAGATTCTACACAAGCGCCGAGCGCTACAGTCAAATATTATCGCTGCGCGTAATTATCACTCGGGAGTTTCATGTCAATAATTTGTTAGAATTTTAAATCACAAATGCACGACTTGGCACGAGAGGGTGTTTTATTGCACAATCTGTGTGGCGTTACCGTACGCAGGTCGAAATGGCTGTAATCTGCATTAGTTACATGAGAAGGCTTGCAGAGGTTAGTCTACTGTGGAGATCTGCAAACAGGTCGTCGGACCGAAGATCATAAGAACAAATACCGCAGTAGTCAATGTGGTAATGCAGGTGCCCACTTAATTTGTGCTTTAAACCAGTCTTCTCTGGATGTCGATCACAAGAACCAGATTTAAATTCATAACTCAGTCTTCGCTTGTGACTGATATTTACACAAAAGAGGCCGATCTGGTACTACAGTACATATCCTACAGTATCTGATTTCAAAATCCTGCCCTGGCAAACTATACGGTACTCCTTAAACCAGAACTCAGAATTCTGCTCCGTCAAACTCTAATGTATTCCTTAACACGAAACCACATGCTTGTACTTTTATGATGTTTCTAAATGCTTGCGGTACTTTTTACCCCGCCAGAAGAAAATTTATGAAACTACTCAAGAAACTGAAATGTATGTTTGTAAATCACAAGATTGGAGTAATTTAAGGAAATACTTAATGATTTTTAAGATGTAAACACTTCTCATATAGACAGTGTTTTGCACTTAGTTTTTGTTTTCTGGTCTCTTCTGTTTCAGGGACACAGCTGACTTCTCTCAGTAGGCACTCTAGCTTTCTTCTGTCTTGGCTCTTCCACTCTAGTGTTGGACGCCACTGCAGATTTGATAAGTGTTTATTGTTGATAATTTTGATTGGTGGCGAAATTTTTTTACATTTGCTTCATTGATTGCTTGAGATATTGCAGCCACATCTTATGAATCATCACCATTTACCTCTTGCTTAGTGTCTGTACTACGATCACTCGCTGAAATGTGGCTATTTTCACTCTCAGAGACATTATTTATCCGATACTAAAATTTCCACAACGTTCTACATACGATCGAATGTCTTTATCATGATCGATCTGCAGTCTATTGCCGCAGCTGTCTAGCAGCGGCAGTAGCTACATTATTAGATGTTCTGGGTATTTTTTATCCAGGCACAGCTCCACTCAAACAGACAGTGAGTGAAACTGTGGGACTTATGCCTTGCCTCAGGAAGGGACAACTGCTTGAAAGGTTATGGAAGGTAAAATTTATCTAACACTGTACCAGCATATCAAAGTTACACGATTGTTTTTATGGCGTTAAGCTGGGCATCTTCATGATAGCGTAACTCTCTTTATAACACAGCAATGTTAATGCTCAACTCTTATCTTCGGCATAGAAATATCGCACTCAGCTTGTAGCTCATAATTAAACCATGCTTGTTTTGAGAGAGCTCCATTGTTATCGTTACTTTTACGCTCAGTAAGAAGCGGAAAAGAGGGCGCGCCATAACCGAGTTGGACTGGGTGGGGGTTTCCCCGGTTGTTGGGAGGGGGTTCCCGCAGGTCACGGGGGAGGGTGGTTGAGTGGGGGGGGGGATTACCTCAGCTCGCGGGGCTGTGCCGAGTAGGGGTTCCCAGGGGTTCCCCGAGTCGCCGACAGGTAGCTGGCGGCGCTGTGCGGTGCGCGGGCTCGTGCGGAGCGCAGTAATTAACCTGCGAGCGCTCATTTCGCGATGAAAATTGCGCACCGCGGTTCAGGCCCGATAATTACTGGCGTAGGGGAGGCGGCGGCGGCAGCGGCGGCAGCGGCGGCGGCGGAGGCTTGCGGTGCCGGCCTGCCCCCGGTCCTGGTGCCGCCTCCCAGAACCACAGGAGCGGCAGCGCCCCAGCTGGAGGTGGAGGTGTGGACAAATTGCCGCGCATAACTCACCCACCCACCGCCACCGAAGACTCGATCTCTTTACTGATTAAGCGTGAGAAAGGCACCACCGGACTAAGGTTTCCCCTTGACCTCAACTTGTCTTGGAGGCATGGTGGTAGCACGGCCGCTGAGGTGTGGACTGATGCTCGCAATGACGTAACTATTTGTGAAAACTTTCTTTTCACTTGTAAGCTCATCGCAGATAACGACTCACTATGAATAAAAGTAAGCTGATAGGGTGTAAAAAGAAGTTTAAGATTTGAGAATTTTGTAGATAAAGACTGTGTCATACAATAACTAACACGTACTCGCTGCAATATTCATAAATCTGATATCGAAGGTGACTAGTTAATCTATTCCAAATTGATTTCTGCAAATGAGAACAGTTCTGTTTGTCATAACGTACGTTCTAGGTCAAAAAATTTCTTTCATGTAATAACAAATACTTTCGATCAATACAAAAAGTCCTTCAAATTATCTCGCCCCCTTCATATTGACTTTTTTATCTATGTTTGGTTTAACAGCTTTCATCGTGTGATTCAAATGGTTCAGATGGCTCTGAGCACTATGGGACTTAACAGCTGAGGTCATCAGTCCCCTAGAACCTAACTAACCTAAGGACTTCACACACATCCATTCTTGAGGCAGGATTCGAACCTGCAACCGTAAGAGTCGCGCGGTTCCAGACTGAAGCGCCTAGAACCACTCGGCCACGACAGCAGGCGTATGATTCAAGTTTTCGTATTTAATTTTTGTGTTGGAAACTATCCCCAGCTTTACTAAGACGTATTAGGAATCAGAGCCAACTGTTAATGACAGTGGCATAATAGAAAAAGGTTGTCATTAAATAATCGTGTAGAGCCTGATATGAGAAAACTGATCATCTTAATTTTGCCACTTTTTTGCAAAAGTCATTTCGAAGCAATTGATGTATTTCAGTCGCAGCAGTAAGTAAAATATCTCGTTCCTGACAACTACTTTGACTTACAATATAATGGTTGCTATTAATTAATTAAAACACTAATAAATGTATATCAAGAACCTTCATAATATCTTGTCTCATGAAATACAGTTGCAATTTTATAATCCACTGATCAAACGGAATCGTTTGTGGTATGTCACGATAACATTCTGTTTGAGTTTTATTTAGGCATTTTTCTAGTGATTTTTGTTTCTTTATGATTTTAAACCAATGCACGCTGAACATTATTCATAAAATTTGCGTATACAAGAACGAGCTGTTTGTGGGGGATTCACAATGTCATTCGGATGCACTGCACAAACTGTGTTATTACCCATTAACAGAATTGCCTGGCACCCAATTTTAATCATTATACATGTCGTAATCCCGACGTATGGTGAGTCTGATGTCATAGGAGTGAACTCACTATCACTTACAACAAAAGCAGCAGACTTCGCTGAGGAGATGTCGTTTTTGGTTGTAGCACTTAAGTGGAAGTATGTTGACAAGATCCCAGCTGGTTACTGTCCTCTCTCTTTTCCACCACCAAATCCATATTCTCCCGCAGCTTTGTCTTCAAGTCATTCCATGACTATATTGTTTCAATGCGTATGAGATTATCATCTATTTCCCATCCTCTTACATTTTCTTTAACTACCTACAGTCACTTGAACAGTTGTAGATGGCAATGGTTTTCTGTCGGTTCGGATGAGAAAAACCCCATCACTGAATTGTTCATAGTGACTCATTCTCTGTCCCAGCTTCCTCTTCATAACGATTTGAATTCCTTTTACACTGTTTTCCGCTGCTGTTTCTATTATTCTAATTTTTTTGACAAAAAATCCTTATGTGCTTCGCTTTTCAGTTTCTTGACGTCCACTACATCTTGAATGAACTGCGCATTTTCCTTTTCAGATTTTCTTCCTTCTCTACAACATGCAGACCTCTGAAATTCCACTCTACGATTCGTTGCATGTTAGTTTTCCATTGGCCGGCCGAAGTGGCCGTGCGGTTAAAGGCGCTGCAGTCTGGAACCGCAAGACCGTTACGGTCGCAGGTTCGAATCCTGCCTCGGGCATGGAGGTTTGTGATGTCCTTAGGTTAGTTAGGTTTAACTAGTTCTAAGTTCTAGGGGACTAATGACCTCAGCAGTTGAGTCCCATAGTGCTCAGAGCCATTTTTTTTTTTAGTTTTCCATTGATTATTCAACAGCTTTCTCATGGCCATTCACGCTTTGTCTCCCCTTCCCGAGACCAATATCTTTTCCCAATAGACAGGTTATCTTAACACTTTTTTAGGTACATGCGAAGTGTACTGGGGATACACGCTGTGTGTCTGTAATGCAGTGGTGCCGTTGCCCTCTGCATGTCGTTGAGCACTGCTGAATCTTCCGCCTTGTAAGTACAATTCTACCCTGCTCTCTTTCACAAGACTTTTTGCAGAACGAGGATGACTTACACCGAAGGCTTTCGTAGCAGATGCCATTGCAGGTAAAATGGTCTAGGTTTTTGGGGCGAGTCATTTGCCCCTACAGTTTCTTGTTACACAGTCGAAGTTTTGACTCTTCTGCTGAGATCTTCAGCAGGATGTTCTGGTGTTCCCAGTTGGTTTAACAAGACTTAGGCTGTACTCGTGGGTTTGGTGCAGTATGTTGGTAAAACGTCAGAGATTGTGGCAAAGAGATTAAAATCTCACAAACACAGATCAGCATTTTATAATAATTTCATCAAGAATTTTATTCCACACCGCAGATAGCACAGAACCCGTGACGCAGAGTAGCTTGTGTAAGGCAATTCGAGACCACCCTAGACAATTGTACATATGGGAAGATAAGGAGATTACAAGACACATACTTCACCTCACGCAAATATCTTTTAAGAAAGGCAGATATTTGATAACATATGTTTGATACAGTGATGGAAGAAAGATGGTATCATGGGGAGTATCGCGCCGCATCAAGTAGAATTACACTCCTGGAAATTGAAATAAGAACACCGTGAATTCATTGTCCCAGGAAGGGGAAACTTTATTGACACATTCCTGGGGTCAGATACATCACATGATCACACTGACAGAACCACAGGCACTTAGACACAGGCAACAGAGCATGCACAATGTCGGCAATAGTACAGTGTATATCCACCTTTCGCAGCAATGCAGGCTGCTATTCTCCCATGCAGACGATCGTAGAGATGCTGGATGTAGTCCTGTGGAACGGCTTGCCATGCCATTTCCACCTGGCGCCTCAGTTGGACCAGCGTTCGTGCTGGACGTGCAGACCGCGTGAGACGACGCTTCATCCAGTCCCAAACATGCTCAATGGGGGACAGATCCGGAGATCTTGCTGGCCAGGGTAGTTGACTTACACCTTCTAGAGCACGTTGGGTGGCACGGGATACATGCGGACGTGCATTGTACTGTTGGAACAGCAAGTTCCCTTGCCGGTCTAGGAATGGTAGAACGAAGGGTTCGATGACGGTTTGGATGTACCGTGCACTATTCAGTGTCCCCTCGACGATCACCAGTGGTGTACGGCCAGTGTAGGAGATCGCTCCCCACACCATGATGCCGGGTGTTGGCCCTGTGTGCCTCGGTCGTATGCAGTCCTGATTGTGGCGCTCACCTGCACGGCGCCAAACACGCATACGACCATCATTGGCACCAAGGCCTGAAGCGACTCTCATCGCTGAAGACGACACGTCTCCATTCGTCTCTCCATTCACGCCTGTCGCGACACCACTGGAGGCGGGCTGCACGATGTTGGGGCGTGAGCGGAAGACGGCCTAACGGTGTGCGGGACCGTAGCCCAGCTTCATGGAGACGGTTGCGAATGGTCCTCGCCGATACCCCAGGAGCAACAGTGTCCCTAATTTGGTTGGAAGTGGCGGTGCGGTCCCCTACGGCACTGCGTAGGATCCTACGATCTTGGCGGTCATCCGTGCGTCGCTGCAGTCCGGTCCCAGGTCGACGGGCACGTGCACCTTCCGCCGACCACTGGCGACAACATCGATGTACTGTGGAGACCTCACGCCCCACGTGTTGAGCAATTCGGCGGTACGTCCACCCGGCCTCCCGCATGCCCACTATACGCCCTCGCTCAAAGTCCGTCAACTGCACATACGGTTCACGTCCACGCTGTCGCGGCATGCTACCAGTGTTAAAGACTGCGATGGAGCTGCGTATGCCACGGCAAACTGGCTGACACTGACGGCGGCGGTGCACAAATGCTGCGCAGCTAGCGCCATTCGACGGCCAACACCGCAGTTCCTGGTGTGTCCGCTGTGCCGTGCGTGTGATCATTGCTTGTACAGCCCTCTCGCAGTGTCCGGAGCAAGTATGGTGGGTCTGACACACCGGTGTCAATGTGTTCTTTTTTCCATTTCCAGGAGTGTATGTACTTGGGGAGAGTTGCCCCGATTGTTCTACCACTATTGAAATCTTATTTATTATAGCCTAACCAGTAAGGTACAAATTATTCCAGCAATGGCACGTTTAACAGCAGGATCTTGGTATCTGATTTAAAGAATGAAAATTTGGAGAAAAAGAAACATACTACAATTAATTTACTGCACACCTTCCACAGGTACAAACTAGGAACCTGGTTTCCTAATTCGTACCAGGAGGTGCATAAATTGAACCACGTTTATGAACTACAGTCGTGAGTTGAAAGATATGTACTGGTCTAAGCTTAAGAAAATGTTCCACATTTAAGTTCATACATCCTATTTCCTGGGATTGCAATGGAATATTTTCAATCTTCCCCTCATCCCCTGCACCCTTTGCATGAACTTGAATTTTTCATATCATGCATGTGATCGTTTCTTCCATTGGATCTTCCTTGCACAACTCGCAGCACGTTTCCTCTGTTTTACAGATGAGTTCCTGCAGTGGTTTCACCACAGAGTATCCAACACACTTCCTTTTCACAGACGGAGCTGAAGTAGCTCTATACCCCTTCTCCTTTGCTTCGATTACCTTTTTTCGTGTAGGCTGCACGTCAGATCATAGGCCTCTTGACAAGTCCTTGGCGTTTCGCTTCGAGCATTCATCATTTCCCTTGGATACGAAAATATTTCTTGGTTCGACTCCATCTTTTCACTTTTCGCTTGCCATGGCTTCTAATGCATTATCATTATGGCGCAATCCATTTCGTTCTGCAGTGCCGAATGCAAGTTTTCTTGCATCTTAGAAGGTAAGAATGTGCTCTTTCAGTTTGTTTTCAAGTTCATTGGCAAACATTTTACTGGGGCCAAATATTTTTATATCGGTGGTTGAATTTTGTTTTATTTTTAGTATGCCTCTTCATTGTTCTCTAAGGCACACTGTATATCCATCCACTTTTATTTAATTTATGATCCACATTTAGATTCAGTGTTACAGGCTAATTGTATTTCATATGAACGTCACTATCGCTAACGCCTCTGTTCCCATACTGTAAAACAAAATAATTATTGGGCTTATAACTTAGGACAGGGCCGGCCAAACGCTGCACAGTGTGCAGACGTGCGGAAATGCTGCACATGTGCGCACGTGTGCGACAGGGAGCGACAGCGACATCTGTTATTAGACATGTGTCCTAAATGAACGGCGACGGCTCCACTTTCCTGTTTATGTGGTACAAGCAAGAGGAAAATTGGTCATTAAACCGATTGTTTCAATGTATACATACATTTAGGTTTTTTTTAATGTGTGAAGGGCTACGCTCAGCTGAAGTCGATAAACCATAACATTCATCTAACTGTCGGTTATTATGCAGATTTCAGACGGAACTGATGAAAGATATAGCAATAATGGTATTGAAATAACAGGTGATCATCGAGAGGTCTGCGGTTATCATTCTGTTCAGAGGTAAATGAGACAGAAATTATGTGGGTGTAACTGAGAGCAGCGAGAATTAGTTATAGAAAACCTTGCATTAGTTTAATGTTATTTGAAATCGTGAATAAGGTTCGTTAGAAGTCGCTAAGTGCTGTCTTTCTTAAATACTAGCTCAAAAACATTACGCGTATTTACGTGCCGTCAGTCAAGCTGCATTAATAAAAACCCACGGTTGTTAACTGTATTACATGTCTTACTGGGTTAAACTGTTAACATAAAAGTAAATGTCTCAATGAGTAGACTGTGACAGTATTTAAAATAATTAATACGCGGAATACATTCCCATGGTTGGCTTGCAAGCTGTGGAAAGAGCACTAGAATGCGCCGGTACAGAGTATCCCAGCAAGTGGATAAAGCGACATCTGTGCGTAGAAACATGCACTACATGAACGCTGACGGCTGCGGCGTGCACGCTGTGACCCGGAAGTTGCACACGTGCAGGAGCACCGCACGCGTGCAGAATTTGTGGCCGGCCCTGACTTAGGATAAAAAAAGCATCGAAGATTCACTACATCATTTCTAAATATTACGTTACATTGTAAGTAGGCTGTTTAGGTTTTTTATTGATAACGCCACCTCTGTGTGAAAATCACTGGGGGGAGAGAGATGGCGGAGTTTTGTAATTTGTCATGAACTGCTATATATATATTATGACTATTAAGGTAAATACATTGTTTGTTCTCTATTAATATCTTTCATTTGCTAACTATCCCTATCAGTAGTTAGTGCCTTCCGTAGTTTGAATCTTTTATTTAGCTGGCAGTAGTGGCGCCCGCTGTATTGCAGTAGTTCGAGTAATGAAGATTTTTGTGAGGTAAGTGATTTCTGAAAGGTATAGTTTAATGTTAGTCAGGGCCATTATCTTGTAGGGATTACTGAAAGTCAGATTGCGTTGCGCTAAAAAAATATTGTGTGTCAGTTTAAGCACAGTCTTGTACAATTTTTCAAAGGGGACGTTTCAACATTAGTAACGCTAAACACGTTTTTAAAGGTCACTGTTCGACCGTGCTTTTTAAATTGTATCGGTACAACATCGGAAACTTGTAGCAGTACTATATAGGCAATGTCGGCATTTTCTCTTTGTAGATTTCCTGCAAACGAACCACTACGAATACAGATTCTTCACTGTCTCAAAACTAAAGTTATTTGGTGTACGTTCACCCATAACTAAAACATCATGTTGCCGCTCTTCGACACGTATACAAAAAGTTAGATGAAAACAACAACAAAACCATATGTGTATTCAGACGATCTGTTTCTCGACACACAGAGATCGTAGTTGATAGTATAGCTCGTAGTTCACGCCGAACTCACTAAACGTCGGATAATGCAGGAAGTGTGAATTTTATAGCATTGGTACAAATTTGGAGCCGGTAGAATACAGGCAACTATCCTCCGTAGTATTGTTGGCTCTGAGCACTATGGGACTTAACAGCTATGGTGATCAGTCCCCTAGAACTTAGAACTACTTAAACCTAACTAACCTAAGGACATCACACAACACCCAGCCATTACGAGGCAGAGAACATCCTGACCCCGCCGGGAATCGAACCCGGGAACCCGGACGTGGAAAGCGAGAACGCTACCGCACGACCACGAGATGCGGGCGTAGTATTGTTGTGTGCCTCATTGTGCTCTTTTCTGTTCGGCGTAAATAAATATTCTTCCTAAAGTGAAAACAAGCGCCACGTTTTACCTCTTTTACTTAGAGCTACACTGAACATTCTTATACCGGAACCCGGACAGAATCGTCGCAGCCAACAAGGGGAAGACTTTTTGCGAGAAAGACCTCACCTTTGCTGGCAAGGAGGAACGTCTTAGTCATAATACGGTATGATGATCAGCGTTTTAGAGTAGGACTAACTCTAACGTAATGTGATTGTTTCGAGCGCGTTAGACTAATGGGGGACGTTTTCTTCAGATACTGGTGTATTGAATATTGGTGTAGACCGCGACTTTTACTATCTCTCGTTATGGCGGCACCACGTATGTCACCAGAAGCTGTCATCTTTTGTTAACTTGTTGCTGTGAAAATTTTGATTTTTACCCAACAACTACAGTCCTATGCATCCGTCGTTATGCTCTCACAATACTCGGTAGTAAATACCGTTTAGCGCCACTCAACAGGGTAACAGTCACTACATTTCCTGGGTACATTGTTGTGAGCGACACTGTGGCGTTATTTCTTCACTGCTACCGCCTTGCAATGCAACGTTTTAGACTGACTCGTCCGTGGGCCTGGCGCAGATACGAACAGACCCCATCAGCTGGATATTGATTGTCCCAAGTTCTATCTGGTTGGCAGGCGGGTTGGAGGGACTTTAACCTTCAGTAAAACGACCCTTCGAAAGGCACTCAGGCGAAGCTGCTGCACGAGGAATGGCCTCAAACTGTCTTCATCAGCATCGAAGTCGCACTCAAGTCGAGACCTACCTCGCAAGCTGGTGAAGAGGTGCTTACGCCTGTGCACTTCGTGCTACGGGGAATACATACAGTTTTACCGAGAAGAATCGTGCTATCAAGACCCATTGACTTAATAAAAGAAAACAAGCTCCAGCAGAAACTAACAGATGAATTCTATGAATTCTGATATCGTTACTCAGCATATTTAATATAGTTCAGAACATCGGTAGAAGCTAGAAGACGAGAACTGGCGATATCGACCTTCTTCAAGTAGACGTCTTGCTCCAACGTCTGTCGGAAAGAGGGTGGGTAAGTGACGGGCCGAGCCGTGTTATTCCCACTACTCGGGACCTTTTAGATATCACCAGGCCAGTCCAAATGCTTATACCACTGGAGGTAGTCCTGAGTGGGGGGATGTCGTGGCGCATTAACTACAATCACTTATTACAATATTTTTGTATGAGTCACTGCCTTATTTTCTCTTTCTATAAATAAATGTACGCGTTGGTGTGAAAACAACCGGCGCATCGTACTTTATGTACTTGGAGCTACACCGAGCACGAGATGTTACAAAGCACAGTAAAAAAATGGTAAAATATTTTTAAATGAAGAAATACATGTTCCATTTTGACTTCTGCTAAAATTAAGTGCAATTCACAAATATATAATTTGAAATTAAATTATTTATGTAGCCTCAATTAGATAACGTTCCTTGTGAAATAGTATTCACCAACAATTCAGTAATTTCAAACATTAGTTATTTGTGTCACTTAACACTTACGTCAGTCCGAAGTCATCTTATGTGCAATTGCAACAGTTAGGTGTCATCTCATGATGGTCTAAGAATTTAAAATTACGTTATTATGGAATGAACGACAGCTGCAGAATGTGTTCCTACTTTGTTCTTATTATCACGTTCTACTAAGTACCGACAGGGACTCTATTTACTGTAAAAATTTTCATCAAAAAGTTGCTCAACTCGTTTTTTATAGTCGTTCGAGCCACACATTAGTTATGATTTCAGTAAGAATCGTCGAGGAGTCACCTCAGTTACAGTACTGACGCCTCTTTTCTCGTCCTAGAACGCTCTCGAAGCACCTGCAAACGAGTGCTGCTACTCACTGTGCTGATTAGTGCAAATCCCAGGAAATAAGTCTTCCAGTGGAAATATTTCCTTCTCTTTGCAGACTCTCTTCCATTAAAGACGTTTCGCCATCTACTAGGACTGTCACTTAAGATGTGATAATACGTTTTAGGTTCTCCTGACAGTTTCGTCTACAGATAAAACAATCCAGGTAATGTCTGATCTCCGTAACACTTCCGGTCCTGGAGGTGCTTCGCCTTTCATTATTAAGACTCCGGAAAGCTATTTGCCTTCATTGCTTCGCTCCCTTTGTATTAAAGCAGTCTGAAGACTACTACTCTAGAACATCTATAGAAGGTGCGCCATCGTCACACAATTATCCTGTAACAGTCGGTGCAAAATACGCAACGCCAGATTGTAAACGTGAAGCAGGCAGACAATAAAATTTTGCACATAGCATGTGAGTTTTGAGATAATGACAGTAGAATGAAATCGGCGAACGAAATGTGCTAGGAATAATACTGCGTTTTGTGCTGCACATCAGCAACCAGTGAGTGTCTGAACCGTCAACAACGTAATGCTCGTTATGGTTAACGAAGTCAGAGATACAGCATGACACGTGTGCCTCTATTCAGTTGCGCCACAATTCACATACAGCGATTAGCTGTCGTGCTGGAACATCAGCACTGGACGCCTGGAGCATGTAAAATGCTCGTCTTGGGTGGTGTATCATGATACACGCTGATACACGTTGATGAAAGGATACGAATACAACGAAAATCGTATGAAGCCACTCAATCCGCCGGTTTAGAGAGGTAGTATACTGTAATAAGCACGGTAAATATCATAATCTCATTCCAGTCTTACCAGCGAACGGGACAGCAGCCTACAGTATGATGATCTGCACGTGTATCTGTGGCGTCAGTAATTCGCAGGTGATGTGATCTTTCAATAAGTCAGTGCATCACTGTATTAGTTTCAATTTATCTGAAGGACACTATGCAGACATAAGGAGGTTTACGACATGTCAGCTGTTGTCTGAGGTACTGAATAACGCACCTTGGATCTTGTAAGACTAAACTACGAGAGTAGGAGGCGACTATTATAAACTCCTAGGCTCAAAGACGGAGCGCGTCACCACCGTGAACCCAGATAAAGGAACATCGTGTACCTGTAGTATGGTGTCCCAAATTCAACTTCTCCTGGCTGTATACATTATTGATGCATGTTATTAACTCTGAAGGAACGATATCCGTCTTTGTCGGAATTTAATAAAGTTTCTAAGAGCAAACAGGACACGTATTGTGGTCCAGGACGATGTCAATGACCTGTGTTACTAATAGAATGCTGCTGGTATTTATTTCTGTTTCAAACTTTCAGGTTGAAAGGCCGTGGTAGATATATCAAAGAATCTAACAAGGTTTCATACCAATATTCAGGAGACATATTCAGCTCCCGGTCTTATCTCTGAATATTTCTCAGGCAGATGGTAATGAGACGCTATTCAGTAATCTGGTTACCATTAAAATATCAAAGTCGTGAAGACAGTATGCTACAAATGACAAATGGGGATGAATTGTAGAATTTTTAGCAACCGAATGAAGTAGGTACACAAGGGAGGATTACTTGCTAGTTTCCCATAAATGAATAGCACATAAAAATTGCTGGTTGGTGAGTAGGACGTATTCTGCCTCACTTAAGAAATATATATGTGTACGTGTACTGTTCTACCGAGACTGTACCTTATCGTTCCGCAATAATACTCCACGCGTTGGTTGGGAACCAAAAACTGTCATCTGAACATGGATTCAAGACATTCTGCATGCCAGCGGCACGGTGAGACTACAGCACAAGCGGTTAGAGATGTTGAACACGGGACTGTGCAGGACTGTACAGCTACGTCACGCCCCTCTAATCATAAAGCGGGACTGTTTGCAGCAAGACAGGTATCCACACGGGCAGTGCGATGACGTCTCGAACAGCACGAATACGACTGTTGCAGTTCCTTCAACTGGCAGCGTAAAGAGGTGAGGCGCGAACAACAATGGTAGGTACAGGAGTTACACCACATCATTTTTCCGACGAATCCAAGTTCCACGTCCCGTATTTCGATAAGCGTATACACAAAGTCCGAGGAAAACGAGCAGTGTCACACTGCACAGCGGCCCATCAACTCCCGTGTTGGTGTGACGTGCGAGGAGCTACATAATAGCTCGTTTCCGTATAGCCGATGTGTTAGGGACAGTGGCTGTGTGCCTACGAAGTTTCTTTCAGAAAGGTAACACAAGGACGCTTGTTTCCCATAGTCTTATGTCTCTGTCTTGTGGCGGTTCGCCGTTGGGGGCAATTACTTTTAGTTGACACCATTTAAGCGACTTACTTGTCGTTGATTATGAAATGTGCAAGAGGACAACGCAACACCAAGTCCCGTAGCGGAGAAAGTCCCTGATCAGGCTGGGAATCAAACCAGGGCCCCTTCCTTTGTCATCCAATCACAGTGACCTAGCAGCTCCTTAGGCGGACGTACTGTCATGTCCTGCATCAATAAAGAGGATGTTCAACTTTTTTTAACGCCAGCATGTTCTAGAGACCTCCCGTCCACTGAGAATATCTAGATATGGGTTGTGTGACGTCTTCTATTGCTGCTACAGGGACTTCCACGATCAGCGAAAGTATAATATCCTTTTCCTATGTCCAGCCAGTTGTCGTCACATCGTCAGGATACGTGAAACCCAGGCGACACAACACTATCTATTATTGCAGTCAGTATTTGTTGATGATGTCCGCTCTTTGCACTTATTTGAGTCAGAATTATTCATTAATAAGTTTAGATTCAAAATTATGATGCGTTCAACCGGCTAGCTGTGTTATTTAGCGATTGCCACCAAAGATGCTCATTAACAGTTTCTGGGCTCCCCATTCTCGTTTCAAAATGAATTGATATCCTTTATTTGCGTAGCACATGTACACCGAATTCATTCCTTCAAACGTCACAGAGTTCATTTAACACAGAACGATGTTTTGTCCGTTGACAGTTATAAGCTTTAACATTAATATGGGATAAACTATTATTATCATTAGTGTCCAGAGATAATCTAATACACAGTTCACTTCTCGTGATACTCTGTTCAAAATCGTAGGACGCTATAGTTTTCCTTAACTCGATTTTTATTAACACAGTTTCTTTGATATGATTCACTATTATGAATGGTCTCACTTTACGAAGGATAATAAATGTCCAAACAGGGTATATAATTGAAACTCAAGTTGCGACGTGATGTTTGAATAGTAGCTTTGGCAAAAACTGAAATTCTTAATTTGGAATTAATGATATCGTTCTTTTATCGATTGAGATGTTCTCTGGAATCTGGCGTGAGTTTTCTTGCTTTGACCATAAATTGTGGTTGTTGTGGCCTTCAGTCCTAAGACTGGTTTGATGCAGCTCTCCATGCTACTCTATCCTGTGCAAGCTGCGTCTTCTCCCAATACGTACTGCACCCTACATCCTATTGTATCTGCTTAGTGTATTCATCTCTTGGTCTCCCTCTACGATTTTTACCTCCACGCTGCCCTCCAATACTAAATTGGTGATCTCTTGATGCATCAGAACATGTCTTCTAGTCAGGTTGTGCCACAAACTCCTCTTCTCCCCAATTCTATTCAATACCTCCTCATTAGTTATTTGATCTACCCATCCAATCTTCAGCATTTCGAAAGCTTGTATTCTCTTCTTGTCCAAACTATTTATCATCCATGTTTCACTTCCATACATGGCTACGCTCCATACAAATACGTTCAGAAACGACTTCCTGACACTTAAATCTATACTCTATGTTAACAAATTTCTCTTCTTCAGAAACGCTTTCCTTGCCATTGCCAGTCTACATGTTATATCCTCTCTACTTCGACCATCATCAGCTGTTTTGCTCCCCCAATAGCAAAACTCCTTTACTACTTTAAGTGTCTCATTTCCTCATCTAATTCCCAAAGCATCACCCGACTTAATTCGACTACATTCCATTATCCTCGTTTTGCTTTTGTTGATGTTCATCTTATATCCTCCTTTCAGGACAATTTCCATTCCGTTCAACTGCTCTTCCAAGTCCTTTGCCGTCTCTGGCAGAATTACAATGTCATCGGCGTACCTCAAAGTTTTCACTTCTTCTCCTTGGATTTTAATACATACTCCGAATTTTTCTTTTGTTTGAATTTCTGTTTGCTCAATATACAGATTGAATAACATCGGGGAGAGGCTACAACCCTGTCTCACTCCCTTCCCAACAACTGCTTCCCTTTCCTGCCCCTCGACTCTTATAACTGCCATCTGGTTTCTGTACAAATTGTAAATAGCTTTTCGCTCCCTGTATTTTACCTTTGCCACCTTCAGAATTTGAGGGAGAGTATTGCAGTCAACGTTGTCGAAAACTTTCTCTGTGTCTACAAGTGCTAGAAACGTAGGTTTGCCTTTTCTTAATCTGGCTTCTAAGATAAGTCGTAGGGTCAGTATTGCCTCACGTGATCCAATATTTCTACGGAATCCAAACTTATCTTCCCCGAGGTCGGCTTCTACCAGTTTTTCCAGTCGTCTGTAAAGAATTCGCGTTAGTATTTTGCAGCCGTGACTTATTACACTGATAGTTAGGTAGTTTTCACAGCTGTCAAAACCTGCTTTCTTTGGGACTGGAATTATTACATTCTTCTTGAAGTCTGAGGGTATTTCGCCTGTCCTATACATCTTGCTCACCAGATGGTAGAGTTGTGTCAGGACTGGCTCTCCCAAGGCTGTCAGTAGTTCTAATGGAATGTTGTCTACTCCCGGGACCTTGTTTCGACTTATGTCTTCACGCAGTATCATATCTGCCATTTCATCTTCATCTACATCCTCTTCCATTTCCATAATATTGCCCTCAAGTACGTCGCCCTTGTATAGTCCCTCTATATACTCCTTCCACCTTTCTGCTTTTCCTTCTTTGCTTAGAACTGGGTTTCCATCTTAGCTCTTAATATTCAGACAATAAATTAAGGGACAGAAATTTACTTTCAATCAGCCCGTCTCGCCCCACCAGATAACAGCAGCAGTCCCTCAGGTTTCTTGGGCTGCGGCCTCAGCAACGGGTATAATGTCTTCACACAAGCTCCAAAATGACGAATATAGAACGTAACACACACACACACATATATATATATATATATATATATATATATATATATATATATATATATATGTGTGTGTGTGTGTGTTACGTTCTATATTCGTCATATATATATATATATAAAATGTGTATTAATGCCAATCATTAAACTGTATCCTCAGTATTCAGTCTTCTAATTCATTAATTTAAGCCGTCATTAAGCCTTTCTAATTGTTCATAGCCTTCATTTTCACACTCGTGACAGACACTAACTGTCTGCACATTCGATTTTTCAAGGTTTCAAAATATTCTTAATGCTCAGATGACTTTCATTTCCGCAGGTTATGAAGAAATTTTGTCCCATTCGTTTCTGGGCACACTCCTGTTAAGTAACTGACGTTTCCCTGGGCAATCAGCACCGCGGTAAGTTAATAATGTAAGTAAATTCGATAACTTATTGTGCATGTTCTTAATCTGAGGCCTATGTTCGCTAAGATTTACATGTGAGGCACTCAAAAAATTACAGAACAATGTATTAACTAATTGCATTGTCATTAACTGCTATATTATTAAAAAAATAATACATTTGTATTCACTGAGATCATACAGTATCAAACCAATAAATCGTAATGCTACTAAAATATATAAAAACTACTTAGGTAAAGCTTCATTCAGTATTACATTAACTGTCACTAAAGGTGTCATCCATAAAATTTTTTCAGGTCTTTGTGAGGAAACAAATCCTCGGTTTGCCCTCATTAGCTAAGAAGTAGCTTCCCTCCTGCGGAATGCGAATAATCCGTTGAAGTTAGGCGTAAAAGAGTAGCTATTTCTTGTTTAACCTTCTAAGAGCCGTTGACGGACGTTTCATTAATAAGACCTTGTCGCGTAAGTTATATGTCGCAGTTCTACCCAATTTGCGATCGAATTAGGCCTTCCTAAGTTGCGCAACATGCTTTAGTGTTTCACGTACGTCGTGCAACAACGACTTCCTGTCTTTGTTTGACTCAGCCAAGATCGGTAAAGCTTTAATCTACTCATTAGATTGGGGCGTTTTATACATTATCATCACTGGAGTATGCCTGGTCGATAAGTGCGCCATGTTTTTACGAATAACTTCAAAGACCGACACATACTCTATCCACCTGTATTGTAGCGTTACAACATAAGTGCGAATAAATCTGTTAAAGTCTCTAAGTATGCGTTCAACTGGTGACGCTTCTGCATGTTATCGTGATATCAAGATGTTCTTTATGTCTAATTCTAACGTACACTCATTACCAGTCTTGCTCGTATAATGTGATGCATTACCTGACAGAATAGCAGTCGATTTATCAACGTTAGATATGTAATTTTTAATCAGGTAGTTCAACATAGACTAAACGTTAGTAGGCCTTATCTGGGTACATTTCAACCTATTTTGGAAACAAGTCATGAAGAGCATTTACATATTTAAATCTACCTCTTGCGGTCGGAAGCGATCCGGTATCACAAGAAACCAACGCTAAAGGTTCTGATGAAACTATTGGCTGTAGTACTAACTTAGCACTGCAATTAACAGATTTTACTTTTTGACACAGAGTGCATATTTAATATTTATTATTTTATTTTGTCGTTAAACTTAGTAGCAATGAAATATCCCTTTGTTTATTGTGTATGTAATACAAATTCGAAGATATATTTTTCAGGTGTACACACTTTCCAACTTCCTTTATTGATGTTCGCTCATTTAGTTGCTCTAAAATGTCCCCATGTGTAAAGTGTATGCTATACGAATTCGAAGATGTATTTTTCAGGTATACACACTTTCCAACTTCATTTATTGATAAACAGTACCCACGAATGCACTTTATAATTTACTATTTGATGATCTTTTTCACCTGTTTTTAAAGTATTTGTTATACGGTTCGTATCTTGTTCCTGTATGACCGACAAATTTTTACACATATACTCGTAGTCATTTCGGAATGGCACCCTACCCTAAAATTCTGATTATTTTCAATTATATTGTCTTCACCGGTTAGTCTTTGTGGTAATCGAGATAGTGTGTCGGCTCCTACATTATCCTTCCCTTTAATGTGATGATGATGTTTGGTTTGCGGGGCACTCAACTTTGCGATCATCGGCGCCCGTGCAAAGTCCCAATTTTTACACGGTCCTATTTTTTTTACACAATCCAATCTAGCCACTGTCATGAAAGACTGATGTGTCTGGTATCGATCTGATATTTATGCATCAGCAGTGCCCATCTCATTAGCCTTGCATGTAGTAGTTTACAGGCAATTAAAAATATGACACCCGTATGGTCGCAATATACACTCCTAGAAATTGAAATAAGAACACCGTGAATTCATTGTCCCAGGAAGGGGAAACCTTATTGACACATTCCTGGGGTCAGATACATCACATGATCACACTGACAGAACCACAGGCACATAGACACAGGCAACAGAGCATGCACAATGTCGGCACTAGTACAGTGTATATCCACCTTTCGCAGCAATGCAGGCTGCTATTCTCCCATGGAGACGATCGTAGAGATGCTGGATGTAGTCCTGTGGAACGGCTTGCCATGCCATTTCCACCTGGCGCCTCAGTTGGACCAGCGTTCGTGCTGGACGTGCAGACCGCGTGAGACGACGCTTCATCCAGTCCCAAACATGCTCAATGGGGGACAGATCCGGAGATCTTGCTGGCCAGGGTAGTTGACTTACACCTTCTAGAGCACGTTGGGTGGCACGGGATACATGCGGACGTGCATTGTACTGTTGGAACAGCAAGTTCCCTTGCCGGTCTAGGAATGGTAGAACGAAGGGTTCGATGACGGTTTGGATGTACCGTGCACTATTCATTGTCCCCTCGACGATCACTAGTGGTGTACGGCCAGTGTAGGAGATCGCTCCCCACACCATGATGCCGGGTGTTGGCCCTGTGTGCCTCGGTCGTATGCAGTCCTGATTGTGGCGCTCACCTGCACGGCGCCAAACACGCATACGACCATCATTGGCACCAAGGCAGAAGCGACTCTCATCGCTGAAGACGACACGTCTCCATTCGTCCCTCCATTCACGCCTGTCGCGACACCACTGGAGGCGGGCTGCACGATGTTGGGGCGTGAGCGGAAGACGGCCTAACGGTGTGCGGGACCGTAGCCCAGCTTCATGGAGACGGTTGCGAATGGTCCTCGCCGATACCCCAGGAGCAACAGTGTCCCTAATTTGCTGGGAAGTGACGGTGCGGTCCCCTACGGCACTGCGTAGGATCCTACGGTCTTGGCGTGCATCCGTGCGTCGCTGCGGTCCGGTCCCAGGTCAACGTGCACGTGCACCTTCCGCCGACCACTGGCGACAACAACGATGTACTGTGGAGACCTCATGCCCCACGTGTTGAGCAATTCGGCGGTACGTCCACCCGGCCTCCCGCATGCCCACTATACGCCCTCGCTCAAAGACCGTCAACTGCACATACGGTTCACGTCCACGCTGTCGCGGCATGCTACCAGTGTTAAAGACTGCGATGGAGCTCCGTATGCCACGGCAAACTGGCTGACACTGACGGCGGCGGTGCACAAATGCTGCGCAGCTAGCGCCATTCGACGGCCAACACCGCGGTTCCTGGTGTGTCCGCTGTGCCGTGCGTGTGATCACTGCTTGTACAGCCCTCTCGCAGTGTCCGGAGCAAGTATGGTGGGTCTGACACACCGGTGTCAATGTGTTCTTTTTTCCATTTCCAGGAGTGTATAATGGCCTGGTTGCCATATACAAAATACCTGAAATTACGCAGCGCACACACAACTGCTAAAATTTCTCACTCGGTGATCGTGTAAGCCCTCTCGCAGTCAGATAAGGTACGGCTAGAGAATGAAATGATATCTGATACATTCCAGAGTAGGTTCTATTGTTTGAAACAGTATCACACCGATCCCTGTAGTTGACGCGTCGGTTACTGCACAAAAATCTTTTCCCATATCCGAATTACTCAAGGACAGTATCACACCGATCCCTGTATTTGACGCGTCGGTTACTGCACAAAAATCTTTTCCCATATCCGAATTACGCAAGGAATTAACTAATACTTCTTTGTTTTTATCGAAAACTGCACTGCTCTCAGCAGTCCAGTGACAGTTACAGTCTTTAGCAAAGTTATTAAAGCATCATTGTTTAATAATAGATTTGGTAGAAATTTTGAAAAGAACGATGTGGGCACCATAAATATCCAAGTAATATTAGTTGGGTATGGGAAATTTCCAATTGCGCCCCAGTTTTTCGGGTTTTGTACTGTCCACTCGGTAGAAATTACATGCCCTATAAATTTTAATATATGTCTTCCAAACATATATTTTGTCAAGTTCAGTATGACTCCATATTCCTTATATTTAGCGAGTTCTGAGCAAGTCAATATGCTGCTCCCACGTAGATGTTGCAATAATAAATCATCGACCCAAGCGGCCACATTCTCAAAGAAATCTGATCCTAGTACGGTCTCCAAAGCCGCGATAAAATCATCTCTTACGTTGTTTAATCCAATAAGCAGTACATTAAGATGGTAAGTCTTACCATCAAAGATAAAGACTGAGTATTGCCTAGAGTCTTGCGATAACTTGATCTGCCAATATGAGGAGCGTTAATGGATCGAGGTTAAATACACTGAAGCTCCAAACAAACTGGTATAGGCATGAGTATTCAAATACACAGATATACCCTATGTAAACAGGCAGAATACGGCGCTGCGCTCGCCAGCGCCTGTATAACACAAGTGCCTGGAGCAGTTGTTAGATCAGTTACTGCTGCTACAATGGCAGGTTATCAAGATTTAAGTGAGTTTGTATGTGCTGTTATAGTCGGCGCACTACGATGAGACATAGCACCTCCGAGGTAGCGATGAGGTACGGATTTTCCCGTATGACAATTTCAAGAGTGTACCGTGAAACATCAAATCTCCGGCATCGCTGCGACCGGAACGGGACCAACGATGACTGAATAAAATTGGTCAATATGACAGAAGTGCAACCCTTCCCGCAAATTGCTGCATATTTCAAAACTGGACACCATCAACAAGCGTCAGCGTGCGAACCATTCAACGAAACATCATCGATATGTGCCTTCGGAGCCGAAGGTCCACTCGTGTACCGTTGATGACTGCACGGCACAAAGCTTTACGCCTTGCCGGGGCCCGCTAATATCGACATTGGGCTGTTGATGACTGGAAACATGTTTCCTGGTCGGACGAGTCTCGTTTCAAATTGTATCGAACGGATGGACGTGGGCGGGTGTGGATACAACCTCATGAGTCACTGGATCTTACACATCAGCAGTGGACTGTTCAAGCTGGTGGAGTCTTTGTAATTGTGTGGGGCTTGTGCAGTTGGAGTGATATGGGACCCCTGATACGTCTAGATACGACTCTGACATGTGACATGTACGTAAGCAACCTGTCCGATCACCTGCATCCATTCATGTCTATTGTGAATGCCGACGTACTTGAGCAATTCCATCTGGGAAAGGCTACATCCAACACGTCCAGAATTGCTACAGAGTGGCTCCAGGAATACTCTTCTGAGTTTAAACGCTTCCGCTGCCCACCAGACTCCCTAGACGTTAACATTATTGAGCGTATGTGGTATGGCTTGCAACATGCAGTTCAGAAGAGATCTCCACCTCCTCGTACTCTCACTAATTTGTGGACAGCCATGCAGGATTCATGGTACCAATTACCTCAAGCTCTACCTTATACATTAGTTAAGCCCATGCAACGTCGTGTTGCGTCATTTCTGCGTGCCCGCCGGGGCCCTATATGATATTAGGCATGTGTAAAAGTTTCTTTGGTTCTTCAATCTAATTCACACCATGACAGCCTTCCACTACTAATTCTTCAATATTTTCGGGTCTTGTTCGTACTGGTTTAATGATTTCATTTATATCCCTTGCATCCAATACGAAGCGAATACTCGCGTCAGATTTGGCTACTGCTAATAAGGGACTAGTGTATGGGGAATCATATGATTCGATAATCCACCATTCTAACAGTTTCCTGATTTCCTTTCTGACCCTTCACTTCTGGGCCCACATAATGGAGTAAGGTGCTTTACAATAAGTTTTATGGGGACAGATATCCATCTCGTAAACATAGTCCTTGATCAAACCAGGCTTCTGATCGAAGACTTCCAAATATTCCTTCAACAAGCTAGTTAATTCATTCCGCTGTACTTAAGTTAAGTATTATGATTCTACTACGTTATTCTGGATAAAGTTTTCAACACCTGATGAGTGGTCTGTTGATAAACTACTAAATCTGTTTCAAAATAATAGTTTTCCCGTCACTGGTTAGGCCGCATATCCATTTTAAGAGTTCATATAGTGCATTTCTGTCCCTCAGAAAATCCCAAACGCATCTGCACGTGTAGGATAGTGCAGGGGCTAAAAAGAAGGTTGTTAGTAGTACTTCACCTTGGCCAACCACTTCTATCTGCATCTAAGTGTGGTGTCACCGCCAGCCACCACACTTGCTAGGTGGTAGCTTTAAATCGGCCGCGGTCCATTAGTACATGTCGGACCCGCGTGCCGCCACTGTCAGTGATCGCAGACCGAGCGCCACCACACGGCAGGTCTCGAGAGACTTACTAGCACTCGCCCCAGTTGTACGGACGACGTAGCTAGCGATGCACACTGACGAAGCCTCGCTCATTTGCAGAGCAGATAGTTAGAATAGCCTTCAGCTAAGTGAATGGCTACGACCTAGCAAGGCGCCATTAGCATTACATTGCATTTATCTAGAGAGAGTCTCACTTGTATCATCAAGAACGCTGTATACAAATGATGGATTAAAGTTAAGTATTCCAGCAGCTACGTACTTTTCTTTATAGCATTCATTACGTATCCTGTTTCAGACCTAACGCCCGCCTGCGTGAGTTAGCGCGTGCATCTTGGCCTCCTCTTTCAATTAGTGTGCGTAGTGTTGGCAAGTCTGCCGACACTACACTAAGACTTCACAGGAACAGAATGAACACACAACGCTCCTGACAGCGTACAGTTTGAAACTGGCAACGTAGACAATTTTTGCTTACTATTTAACTGTTTAAACAGACAAACGCACGTCACATTATTTATTAAAACTTTGACAATTGCTGTACCATTTCATTAGGTCTTATTCTAAGACCACTCGGATATTCTAGTAATTCTTCACGAATGTACATCCCATCGTTGTTATCTTAGCACCTTTACTTCTAACGATGTTTCGTCTTCCTCTTTACCACCAGTCACTTGCGGAAGGCTTAAAAAGGCTGGCTATAGTTCGTTGATTTAGTTGTCTTGTCATTATTCCGATCCTCTACAACTAACTCTCGTACGCCATGGTTCTGAGCCGCCAATTCGCAGTCTTGATCACACGACCTATTTTTCAGTTTTGTTTATCATTCGAGCTGGCGTGTACTGCCCTGACGTGTGTATTACGATTGCAGACGCTATCCATGGAACAGCCGGTTGGTTAGACCATTGGACGTGTCTCCTGTTATTATTCTCCGGTGGCATTTTATGACCGTTATATTTTCGCTTCTGTGTGTAGTTGAATAAGCCACTATTACTGTCATTCGGTCTCTGTTCATTGTGCCTATTATTATTATGTGTATAGCACAGTAGTTATTTTTACCGTTAAAAGGTCAATGAGCGTGTGAACTGGGCCTTGAATTTTCTGAATGATCGCCATTATAATGATCATTACTGTGGTAATTTCGATTTTTCGTATTACCATTATTATATTGCGATTTTCCGTTGTGATTGTTTTTATTGCAATAATTACCGTGGTGTACATTGTACGGATAGGTAATATATATCTGATTTCCGAACAGCCCAGTATCATCTTGCATTACACCTAGCGAGTCCATTACAGACAGGAATTGATCTAAATCGTCTTCTGGTATATTAATTAGTTTCTCTCACAATCGAATTGGGAATTTTCCCAGTCAGAGTTCTTAAAACCTCCCTATGGTTAATGGGTTCATCCCAATTTCGAGTCTTATTTATATACCTTTCGAAATACTTTAGACTTATTCCCTTATCCGCGATGTAAAATTCTGGACTGTAAATCTCATTTCTAAGTCTATTTTTTTTACTCTTCGACCAGTATTTCGCAACAAACTCTTAGCATAACGTGAAAGTCTAAGCTACTTCAGAAGCCAATGGCGAGAATTCACCAGTGGTTTTCAACACTATAAACAGAATTTTTTCTCACTCATTCCCGGATTTAGGAAACATAATTGGAAATATTTTTATGAACACCATAGGGAAGCAGAATGTTTCTCTGATGAAAACGTATGGGATTCCCAGGCCTTAAATATAGTATTTTCGACTTGTGCCGACGAAGTTCCACTTAGAGGGTCAAAATGTTGATTCCCATAATTTAAATCTTCGCTACTGCTAACAGATTTCTCCCGGCAGCCATTCCACATGGTTTTCTTTATCTTTGCATTTATTGGTGAATGTTCATTGGACAATTTATCCAGCGATTTTAGCTAAGCTGACTCGCATTCCCCACGCAATAATCGATTGTTAACTGTAAACGGGAATTCAAGAGATCACCTTTTCTGCAACATTCTGAAATTCGGATTTAAATTGTTCTATGATTTTTGCTTTTCCGGGTATCGATTATTCCTACTTGGCCGTTTTACTTAATGACTCTTGCAGTGCTCTGTACTTGAGATCGTTCCTCCTCTGATTTGGTCTCTGTGCACTCGGGCATTTCTACATCAGTCTTTTTGTCTGAACCATCAAATAATCGTCAGTATACTCGTGGCTTGTTAACCGTATGTGTTCTACTTTGTTCGATAAATCGTCTATTCTATCCGACATGGGAGACTGCTCTCTACGTATCTTTTTCACATCGTTCTCTAAAATGTTTACCAGTTCCTGTAAGATACCGTGTTTACTACTTGTCGACTCTCAGTTTTTCGAGTTCCTTACCCAACGTAAGGTCTCTTTCTAAATTTTTTATCCTCTAACGATTTAATCGCTTATTTAATTTCCGCCTTGAATTCTCAGCCTTTCTGAGCCTGTTCTTCCCTGTATTTTCGTTCTTGTACCACCCGTTCCTGAATAGCTCTTACGGTTCACCTATAAAATCCAGATCTCTTCGATCCTGTTCTTGATTTGTTTGTGCTATCCCCTCCTTGACTTTAATTAAAAAATCTAACAAAAGATTCACTTCCACTTCATTTGTAGGTTTACCCGTTGTGCTACTGGGTATCGACATTCCGACAGTGTTATTTCAGTTTTTCCCATCGCCAACCACGAGTCCATTCCTGTCGAATTCGATGATTCTAATTCTTCCGCCCTATTCATATGTTCATGGAATACGTTTTCTATCCTATTATCATCTATCTCTGTTTCATCCTCCCTAGTCATGCCTTCTTTCGCATAATCTTCATTAGATCTCAAAATATAGGACTTCTATGACATGGTAAAATACTGCAAACTATATCAATCAACAGTAACACAATTACAGATGCGCAACACACAAATACTGTCTAAACTGCAAAATCTGTTCAACAACGCAAGAAACTTGTTATAGTCATCCGCTAGTTGTTACAGTATATTTAATTGAGGCACAATGAGATATGGCACAAGCTTGAAATATCGATTATAATGCCAAGCACATAGTGTCAATTATTTCGATACATACTTGTGTTTTGTGTTTTTATAACACCAGTATGTGTGCCTTCCACGATCACTACGTCTGTCGCATTCAGTTCGTTGTAGGATTTCCTTCCTGACACTCCAGTCACAGTTTCTTCAAGACAATGAACGTTTAACAAGAGCAAGTTTACAAGAGTGGTGATTTCGTTCGTATAAAGTCACTAAATAATTCACAGAATATGTACACTGTTGATCTCTTACCTTCAGCCCCACGTTTCAGTGTCATTTGTGAAGCCTCCTAATGCCGCATTCTGGCACTTCCACGACCACTGAAAGTGTAATGACCTTTTTCTATGCCCAGCTAGTATTCTTAGCGACGTCGAGATGCGTAAAAGCGAGGCGACACAACACTATTATTGCAGTCAATATTTGTTGATTATGTCCGCTCTTTGCACTAATTTCACTCAGTCTCTTCCAGTCAGATTAAAATTATTACTGCCGGCTAGCTGCGTTGCTTAGCAATTACCGCCAAAGATGCTCATTAATTGTTACGAGGCGGCCGATTGGAGTTTCAAAATGAATTGAAATCTTTGATTTGCGTAGCATATGTACACCGAATTAATTCCTTGGGAAGTCACAGGGTTCATTTAACACGGCACGATGTATTGTCCGTTGAAAATTATTCCCTTTAATGTTAACGTGGAATAACTACTACTACTACTACTATTGTTATTATTATTAGTATTTTTATTGTTATTGTCCAGAGAAAATCCAATATACGGTTCACTTCTCGTGATAGACTGCTCGAAATCGTAGGACACTATAGGTTTTACTTAACTTGGTTTTTAATAACGAAGTCTCTTTGATATTATTCGCTATTATGAATGCTCACACTTTAACCCGATAATAAATGTCCAAACAGGATCTATAATCGAAAGTCAAGTTGCGACGCCTTGTTTGAATAGTAGCTTCGGCAACAACTGACGTCCTTAAATTAGAATTAATTGTACCGATCTTTTGTTGATTGACATTTTCGCTGGATGTTAATGTTATCTTAGTTCTGTCAGTTTTCGGACTTTCGACAACATGTTAAGCGAATAGAAATTTGCTTTTAATTATCCCGGCTTCCAGTGCGCAGTGGCGCATGAATTCCAGTGACGCGAATACTCAGGACGCTAAAAGATCGAACACTAAAATCTCGAACACAAGGATTCCCAGACGCCAAAGACTCCCAGTTGTTAAATACTTCAACAACACGTTCGTTGGCAGGCCGTTTTGGCCGATCGGTTCTAGGCGCTTCAGTCTGGAACCACGCGACCGCTACGGTAGCAGTTTCGGATCCGGCCTCGAGCATGGCTGTGTGTGATGTCCTTAGGTTAGTTGGGTTTAAGTAGTTCTAAGTTCTAGGGGACTGATGACCTCAGGTGTTAAGTCCCATAGTGCTCAGAGCCATTTGAACCAAGCCAACACGTGCGTTGGATTTGCGAAACGAAAGGGACGTTCGTTGGAAACTCTTTGAATAAAGCTCCTTGCTACTTTGCATGTAATACTCTATTCCATTGGCCCTTATTGCGTTTTAATTTAATTTTCTTTGCTTTAAAACGCGAATTCGTGATTTGATATGAAATATGGAAATGGTTCATGATCAGTCCGAAGAAATTTTAGTTTCGAACAATACAGCATATGTAACGAGGGTTTACAATTGCCAAGAGACTGACTTACCACCACTCACCTACCACTGCGACGGACGAATAGGCTGAACGACCTACCCGTAAATTTGATTTATGCCGATTGCTAATCTCTACGCTGCTGAGTTTGAGGCCTTGATGTTGCCGGCAGTAGCGCTTTTGCGTACTGAATTTCAGATCACATATACGCCAAAATCACTTACATATTCTGTAGTGCAATCACTATATTATGTTGCACTTGCACTGTAAGGGAATTTGCGTTTTTTGCTGCGCTTCATGGTGTTTGAACTTCAATGGTCAGCAATGTACTTTCGTAAGTTGACCACGGTCTTTCAGCAAGGACGTCATAAGGATATTTTCCTGGTAAGCCAAGTGTGAACCTATATAATGAGGTTTACGTCATGAGTCCTCAACTTATTGAATGAAATATTTCTCACTGATACACAAAGACGTTTCTTTTTAACATCACCTTGTAAGCCTCTGCACTTGTGTAGCTACGTTTCTAGTCAAAGTAGTTCGGTCTCTTAAAACGACCTAGTGCATCACGAGGACTCGATCTCAGAGACAGTGCGTCTCCTGCCAACGGCGATAAACAGCTTATCACGCTCAAGCACGTACACTTTTATGGATATAGCGAACTCAGTTTCTCTCACTGACTGCTCCCACACGTACTGCATCAAGCGAGTTAGTAAACAAAACATGTGTAGGTGACTATAATATATGCTGCTCCAGGCGTAAATGTAGCAGTGGATGCTGTTTGCAAGTTGCAACGGACAACCCAAATACGGTGAAGAAACAAACACACTCGGAGGTAAGCATGTATTTACAGTTTCGCTCTACCGAAGTTTTGGAACATTATATAAATGACGTAGTAGGTGGCAGGATTACCCATAGTATTCATAGTGTCCACAGGGAAAGAACCAGATATATATATGAAAGAAAAAAACTGGGACTCGACGACGTCTTTTGCTTTTTGTTTACTTCGTTTACTTTGTTTTGCACGCAACTAGTATCGAACGTCATTCAGTGTACTGCACGGTGTATTTTATATCCTTACTGAATATAAATTGCGCTTTATATGTAATAATAATTAGTTGCTCCTATAACATCTGTGCATTTTTGTAAACACAACAAATTTTCTTACGCAAGTACATTTTACATACACAAACATACAAAAACTATAGAATCATTGCTTTTTGTACTCAAAAGTACATTCTTCATCATGGTAAAAGGCAAGAGTTTCCTATTATTATTAGCCAGCCGAAGTGGCCGAGCCGTTCTAGGCGCTACAGTCTGGAACCGCGCGACCGCTGCGGTCGCAGGTTCGAATCCTGCCTCGGGCATTGCTGTGTGTGATGGCCTTATGTTAGTTAGGTTTAAGTAGTTCTAAGTTATAGGGGACTGATGACCTCAGCAGTTGAGTCCCATAGTGCTCAGAGCCATTTGAACCATTTGAACCTATTATTACTGATAAATACGAATGTTATTTACGGATAACAGAATTACACTTTATCTATGCTCGGAGGAGTACTGGAGCGTTTTTTGAAACATTTTTGTGTTGTGGTTTTCTTATTCAATTTTTTTAGAAAATTGCGTTTTATAACTATATCATAAATCTCTATGGTTTGTTTATATTTACTATAACAACCATCTACATCCAAACTAAATGAAGCATTGACACTTACAGGTTTGCTACACACACTGACCAGCCAGAACATTATGAACACCAACATAATAGCTGATATGTCCACTTTTGGCACGGATAATAGCGGTGGCGTTTTGTGGTATGGAAACAATGAGGACTTGGTAGGTCTCTGGAAGGAGTGGTCACCACAACTCCACCCGTAAATACTGGGGAGGAGGGTGACGAATTCTGATGCCACGTTTAATACATCCACAGATGTGTTCGATCAGGTGCTGATCTGGCGAGTCAGTGGACCATCCCGCTCTACGCAGTGTTGCTTGAAGCCCTCCATCACCCTCCTGGACTTGTGACATGGTGCATTATCGTGTTGAAAAATGTCAGGTATCAAGGAGCTGCTCCCCTGGAAGACGACAGACTCGAGCCCTCCATTCACCGTGATGAAGAAGATGTCGGGATTCATGAGATCATACCAATCTCTGCCACTGCGCCATCATGTAGTACCAATGGTCACGTGCCCATTTCAGACGTAGTTGCTGATGTCGTAGTGTTAACTGTAGCACATGCATGGGTCGTCGACTGCGGAGGCCCATCGTTAGGATTGTTCGCGCACTGTATATTTAGACACACTTGTAATGCGACCAGCCACCATAGTTCGCTGCCCATCCCGTTTTACCAGCCTGCCCAGCCTGTGACGTCCGACGTCTGTAATGGGGGGGTGATCGTCCAACCATGCTACGTCTGGACGTGGTTTCACCTTGGTTTCGCCACGTGTTGAAAGCACTCACCACGGCACTCTTCGAACACCCGACATGTAGTTCAGTTTCTGAAATGCTCGTGCCGAGCCTCCGGGCCAACACAATCTGCCCACAGTTATAGTCAGGTACATCGCGCGCCTTCACTATTCTACACACCGACAGCACGCTCCTGATACTTCCTCTAGCATGCGTGTGTCTGATTAGGAGTCATTCTTCGACAGGTGACGCTGATATCGCCTGGACGGCTTTATATTGTTACTAAGTCGGTGGTCATAAGGTTCTGGCTGATCAGTGTAAAAGTAACAGACAGGAGGAATGTGAAACAAAAGTGTTCCGTATATTAAGCGGCCCAGTCTGTAGACTCTTCACCTGTTCCGCTTTCTAGTGGAATTTAGTAAGACACTGGTCGGTTACGTAAACAAAGCGATCGATATGAGTTACAGCACGACAGGTATGAAAGACATCTAACGCACAGGTAACGCTGGTTCGATCCCATCTGACCGAGGTTATTAGGAGAATTACCGTAGCCTCCGCTTACTTACGATAGTCTACATTTGCCTAAAGTAGTCGTAGAACTCTATTTGTATAACTCATATCATACATACAATTTCTAAAGAGCTTACTCCATTTATTCGAAATACGGAATTTACATGAAATCACGTTCTTCATATTGCAAACGTGTCCACTACTGACCGTCCTCATTTAAGATCACCAGTTTGTCAAATTTGTTTGAGTCCTAATACAATATATGTGAACGGAATTTTCGGATCACTATGGGTGAATTAAAATGCTTGTCAACAGGTAACGATAGACTGAAGACGTTCACTTTTGTTAAAAGACACGTAGTTTTTCTATACTTCATTGTGTTTAGGATTCTTTAACTTGCTGTTGCAGAACCGCAACACAGTTTCTATATAAGATTAAGTTCTATTTCAAACTTTTTGACATCTTATTAATGTTGCTGACATTTCTTTTAATTCCAGCATTCTGATTGAGAACACACGTATCAGTTGTTACTGTACTCAGAACTCGATCGTTATAGAAACTGGTGACTGCATCACAACAGCTTAAATGACATTTTCGCTGACTGAATGTTTGATCAGAGTAGGTTTTTCATATGACCATTTTTAGTTTCTTTTAACCTCGTCTGACATTCTGTACTCTGTGCTTTTGTATCCTTCTGATCGATTGGTACTTGTGTAAGGGGTCCGTAGGCCCTTACTATAAGTTTTGCGACAGCACAGGTCGACAGGACAAACAATCGATAGTGTGCGTCGGGTGGCGAGAGCGAGAGCGAGAGCGAGTGTTGAGTCAGTGTGGTACGCGCTGTGGGCCGAGCCGGGTGGAGGTCTGTTGCTGGAATGCAAGACCATACCGACAAAGGGAGTGGCCATCGCCGTGGTTTAACCCCTTTGTGTTAGGAATATTCGGGAAAGTGAAAAGGTATAATTACTAGTGTGATTCAGTGATATTTTTGTGCCGATATTTGTAATTACGCGTCTACCGCGCCGGCATCATTTGGATTGCAGTGTTGGATTGTAGTGTTGGATTACAATGATTGAAATTGCGTGTGACGATAAGGAATAACGAAAGGACCTGTGCTGAGATTAGCCGTTATTAATTCTGTACGACGAAGGCAGTGGCTGTCTCCTTACTTTGTGTTTTTGGTGATAAATATAGGTTGTTGATTAATGAAGCTGTGTTGCTGTTCTTCTTGGCACCAGACATTCATTACTGCGGCATTCGAGAAGGACAAAATGGAATGTAACGACTCCGTAGCAGTCCAATCCGATTGCCAGTCCCATTAGGTACATGGTCACATTAATTAATATCTGTTTTGGGCTGCTATCAGATCTCGATCGGGCGGGATAAGTCAGTAGAATAAACCAAGGGTGTTACACCCTTGGCTTACCGTGAAAGGACAAGTGCAATTTTCGGACGAATCGCAAGGAACAATAGGTAATTTTATCTTATTTAACGCGAAGAAAATATTTTCCAACGTTGAATCGGGACAGAGCGTAAACTTTTAAATCGCGACAAGAATCAGTGCATTTTTGAACAATACGAAGTAATAATATCTTACGATTGTGAATAAACTGTTTTTTCTTGCCATATTAGAAGAGGGTAATAATGTCAATAAACTGTGTTATAATGTGCAAATGCGTAAATCCGCACGAAAAACTGTGAAAAGTGAACACTAAAGAAAGACACGTGTGAACATTATCACGACAAATGGGCCAAGAATTCGTCACGAAAGATTTAAAGAAGTGTTTAGTGGTAATATTTTGACTGAAATTGCTCTTTGAATAGTGAAAATCGGACAGCTTCTTGTGGACCCATAAACTGTTATGCAGGCGACAATTTATGTAGCAACGCAATTGTTGAGTGACGTCACGCAGACCCTTGTAGCAGCTGCGCCAAAGGGCTTCAATCTGCGAGGTGATTTCACACGTCATCCCAACTACCTGTGCAAAGAATAGTTCAAGCACAGACGCACTACACCGAGCGCCGTCCTGACATCTAGCAGCCGAACTACAAACTACGCCCGCCTGCAGCGCCACGGAGCGGCCGGCTAAGAACTACGACGTCCCACCACAGCGAGACCTCACGCGGTTCCGGCGGCAGTACAGCGCCACGCCCACTTCAAACGTCAAAACATTGCGACTCATGGTAACGTCGGTTGGTGAGTGGAGACGACTGGTTGACATAACATTAAATTGCAACGTGCAGTTTTCGCGGTAAATAAACGTTTGTAAACTGAATTGCTTGTTAGGAAAAGTGCCCAATTGCAGTAATTTCCGAAAAGTTTGCGAAAAATATTCTGAAACTGAGCATACTTCTTTATGCATACTGCGCTGTGTAAATGATAATTATACAGATATGCTTATTGTTTTTGGGGGATTTTATGTGTATAGATTTTATGAATAGTATGATTTATCTTATTTAAAACATTTTACATACACTATGTATGTGGAAATTGATATTTGAAGTGATTAGGTTTTGAGAGTTGCTGTGTTCGATGCTCTTGCATATTGTATCAATTTAGGGATTAATTGAAAAATACTTCAGGTACTGTTTGATTAGTTTCATGGTAATTAGGAGTGTTTTGGGTTACTAGAGGTTATTCTATATTACTACCTGTGCATTAAAAATAAACAAACATGTCTACTGAAGATAAGCAGGTTTGTGAGGCAGTAGTTGAAAGGAAAGGGATAGGACAGGAAGACAGGGAAGATTCGGGAATCAGTGATTATGGAGTATCATTAGATAGCCCATTAGCACACTCAACTAGTTATCCCAAAATACCGGAACAAACGATGAGAAATAAGTCAGTTTCAGAGGATGCAGATAAGTGGTCGATGTTGGTAGACTTGATAAAGGAGAATAGCGCATTACTAAAGGGTTTACAAGAAACTAACACATCATTAGAGAAAGGTTTACAAGAAACTAATGCATCATTAGAGAAAGGTTTACAAGGAACGAACGCATCATTAGAGAAAGGTTTACAAGGAACTAATGCATCATTAGAGAAGGATTTACAAGAAACAAGAGAATCACTAACGGATTTACAAGAAACTAACCCATCATTAGAGAAAGGTTTACAAGAGATCAAAACATCGCAAATGAAAATGGAATGTAATCTGAAGAAGGAAATGCAGGAGTTACAAGAACGACTGAAGATGGACGTCGACGAGAGAGAGAGGAAGCTACAGAAGAGCATAGACCAAGTCCAGGGGGACGTGGAGAAGATGGAAGGAAAGTTAACAAAAAAGATGGAAGACGATATTGAAGAAACGAAAGCCGAATTGGGAGAAAGAATCAATGAAGTGGAAACGAATTGCAATCATCGAATCGCCGAGGTGACGCAAATGCAGAAACAATGTAATGATGCGGTTAAGGGGATAGGAGATAGGCAAAACCAACTGGCTGTCAATCTGAGAAATGCTATAGCCGTGCAACGAGAAGAGGATAACAAGAGGGTTGCAATGGAGGTCAGGCAATTACAACAGGGAGTGCAGCAATTGGAGAGCAAGACAGAAGAAATTGATAAGCGAATTAGCAATGCCACTTTAACCATTGGGGAAGGTAGGGTAACTACCTTGATGAGCAGTGATAATTGGTACGTCCAAAATCATACAGGGCAGAAATTTAGACCGAAAGGAGGTTTGCACCCAATGATATTTATGAAGTGGTTAAAAGGAGTTTTCCCAGCACATCTTAAAGACTCAAACAAGATTCAATTTGCAATAGATAGAATGGAAGGTGAGGCCTTCACTTGGGGAATCAAGAAGAAGGAAGGGACTAAGGTTCATACAAAATCAAAGAAAATAAACTCTGAAATACATAAATTTAACCACGTTTATAAGGGACCGTACAGGATTATAAAAGTTGGTCATCGTAACACTGTGGAGTTGGAGTATGCACGGACAAAGAGAGTGCATGGTAAGGAACATGTGGAAAACATAAAAAGGTACTACTCACACGAGAACAGGGATAACCCAGATGAGGAAGAGGTATGAGTTGAAGAAAGTTAGGTGTAGGGAGCTAGCAACTCTTTTGCTGGTATACCAAGTGGCGACTGGTACACTCCCAGCTGGGTGAGACTTTACTTCTAATTTCAAGTTTCACTCCTCTACCATCTTTCTCTATCCTTAGGTTAAGAAAGTTAGTGTGTAGTAGTTAGAATAGGTAGTGGTTGTACAAATGATAGCTAGGAATCTTGTAGCAAATTTATAGTTCACTCATATATGGAGAAGTAGTTAAGGTGTAGGGAGCTAGCAACTCTTTTGCTGGTATGCCAAGTGGCGACTGGTACACTCCCAGCTGGGTGAGACTTTATTTCTAATTTCAAGTGTCACTCCTCTACCATCTTTCTCTATCCTTAGGTTAAGAAAATTAGTGTAGTAGTTAGGATTGGTAGTGGTCATCCAAGTAATTCAGTCAGGAACCATGTAGTAAATTTGTAGTAGTTGCTGTTGATGTAGAGTGTGAGATGTCAGAGAATCAATAACTTAAAAAAAAGCTCGGTTTACTGTGAGTAAATAACCAAAATTAATAATGCCAGAAGGAATAAAATGAGAACCATATCAGAAAGCTAATGTTTACATAATGTTGTGGTAAGCTAATTGGTTAAACAGGAATTTGGGTAATCTTATAGAGTTGTTTTATGAGGCATGAAAAGGTCAAACTGTTGTAAGAAAATTGAAGTAATGTATCAGCTTGTAAGTAGATGAACATATAAAGAAACAAATGCACAAGGAGATAGTTGTTCGAATAAATGATGTGAAATATGATGAATGGAGAGGCTAAGGAGCCTGAAGTAGTATTTTTATGTGATTATTGCAGTGAATATCGAGAGTTGATGTAGGTTGAAGATATATATGAAGTTGAAGTTGCTGTTAAGTTGAGGGAGTTATGTGTAATGATGTATATTGAGTATGAGAGGTTTGAAGTGTTGAAGTATATGGAGGATTGATATAGGTTGAAGATATATGTATTTGCAGTTGAAGTTGGTGTTAAGTTATGTGTAATGAAGAGTATGGAGTACGAGATGTTTGTAATATTGAAGTATGTCATTTAGCACATGAGCAACATCTGTTTGCAAGTTATTTGTAGGTATACATGTTTATCTGAAGTATGCTGATAAAACAAGGTGTAACTAATGAATAATTAGTAATTCATGTATCCAATTAGCTATCAGAGTCAATTATGGTTATACATAGGTCAAGCTTTAGAAGCAGAATTCTGGCACTGAGTAATGAATGACAAATATCCATATAGTGGATTTAAATTAGTGTGAATATAACAGGAGATATTGTACCTCTCATCTAAGCTTTCTTGATAACAATTCACATATGGAAGTAATGTTTGGCAAAATGAAATGATCAGTAGTTTAAAATTTTTCATTGGGTGACCACATTAGTTGTAGTGTTGCAAATAATTATGTAAGACATGCTTAGCGGTACAATGTAGCATTTAAATTTATGGAATCTGTAATGAACAAGTTGTGAATTTCTTCCTTAACTTTTATAAGTGTTGGCCAAGTGAGTTACAAATTAGAGTTATAGTAGTATGGACGGCACAAACCCCGCTGAAAGGACGGCATACCAAAGGGGTAGCTGGCATTCAATGTATAAATGTCATATTTTGTCTCAATTTCAATTTGCTTGTGTTAAAGATTTAAATAAGTTGTGATTTTTTCTTCCTTAACTTTTATATGCGTTGGGAAGGGAGTTATAAGTTAGTGTGGTAGTAGTATGGATGGCACGAACCCCACTGAAAGGACGGCATACCAAAGGGGTAGCTGGCATTCAACTAGTTTCTTTTCGTGTCTTCGCTATAGCTAGTTATAACAGATATGTAGTTAATGACTCGTACAAACCTTTGAAAGTGAAGAGTTTTTGGAAATTTTTGGTAAGATAAGTTTATAAAAAATATTTACCATGCTATGTTAAGTAAGTAGGATTGATGTTGTGTGTTATTTGGACAATGCCATATTTTTGAGATGTAATAACTTTTTGTAGAATATTATTGTAGAGGCAGCCCACTACCGGAGTCAAGGATTTTCTTGGTGATTGTAATTTCATTACTTATTTGCACTGTGTGTTTTGTTCATATGTAGTGATGTCTAATTCCCTAGCCGATTCTTTTACGCCTGTGGCTACAAAGAAGTTTTCGAGGGCGGGGATGTAAGGGGTCCGTAGGCCCTTACTATAAGTTTTGCGACAGCACAGGTCGACAGGACAAACAATCGATAGTGTGCGTCGGGTGGCGAGAGCGAGAGCGAGAGCGAGTGTTGAGTCAGTGTGGTACGCGCTGTGGGCCGAGCCGGGTGGAGGTCTGTTGCTGGAATGCAAGACCATACCGACAAAGGGAGTGGCCATCGCCGTGGTTTAACCCCTTTGTGTTAGGAATATTCGGGAAAGTGAAAAGGTATAATTACTAGTGTGATTCAGTGATATTTTTGTGCCGATATTTGTAATTACGCGTCTACGGCGCCGGCATCATTTGGATTGCAGTGTTAGATTGCAGTGTTGGATTGTAGTGTTGGATTACAATGATTGAAATTGCGTGTGACGATAAGGAATAACGAATGGACCTGTGCTGAGATTAGCCGTTATTAATTCTGTACGACGAAGGCAGTGGCTGTCTCCTTACTTTGTGTTTTTGGTGATAAATATAGGTTGTTGATTAATGAAGCTGTGTTGCTGTTCTTCTTGGCACCAGACATTCATTACTGCAGCATTCGAGAAGGACAAAATGGAATGTAACGACTCCGTAGCAGTCCAATCCGATTGCCAGCCCCATTAGGTACACGGTCACATTAATTAATATCTGTTTTGGGCTACTATCAGATCTCGATTGGGCGGGATAAGTCAGTAGAATAAACCGGAGTGTTACACTTGGTAGAGAGCAACGTATATATGTAAGGAGCGTAGTGTCGGCACTCTGTCCATGGGAAACTTAATAACGGTATCTCGTCGCAGTCTTGACCAAGTGAGGCAATCGAAACCGTCCCTACATTACAGGGTTTCGAAACTGATAGCTTAAGAATCTATTTGTATGAGAGGAGTTAAAATCCAAAAAGAAAATTGTTTTACGTAAAATATTCAGATAAGTTTAACAGAAACTTTCACATGGCTGAGAACACCCCTCCAAAAGTTTGGTTGCAGCCAAAACTCAGTGTAGTCACAAACACAGTGTAGACACTCACGAGCAAAACACTGACTCTTAAGTAACAGGAGTGTATCTAGGATGGAGCCACCGGGTCATTGCCCTGGAGATCCCAATTATAGGAGTGGGTGTTTGATACTTGAGACAAAGAAAAGGAAAAAAGGGAATGAATGGAAAAAAGTAAAATGGATCAATTTATAAAATCGACCAATCAAATGAAGTTCTTTCCCAGTCTTACAAAAACCTGTGCTGTTTTTGGGAATAATTCTGATGTAAAGAAATGCGAATGATTTAGTCAACTTTGTGCTGCAGACGACAAAGCACACAGTGAGTCTATGTATTCTTAAACGAAAGCAGACATAATATGGGGGGGTTAAAGATCACAGAACTGTCATAAGTAATAGAATATTAAATAGTTTAAGATTAATGATACATTCAACGAACACACTCTTTGCACATAATATGAAAGCTAATGCTGTTAGCGACTGAAAACAACTGAATGTCAAATCTTTTTTGATCCGTTATGCAGGACAATGACTGACATGTATTATTGATACAGTAATTTACCAACAGTCGTATGTATTGTACAAATTTATTTTATGAACTTCTTATATGCAACCACTTTCGGCATTTCATTGATGCCATCTTCAGGCATACACTGCCTTTAGACATCTATCGAGACAATCACTTGCCTCGTTTGCTGCTCCAAGAGTCAGAGCTGATGGTTACCACTTTTTGTGTCAGATGAGGGCTACACAATAGTTTAAGGGGTAATGTACAACAGATATTTGCTACTATAAATTACGAATCACCGAAATGAAAACAACGTGTTAAGCAATGTCGACTCAAGCGTGTAATCTACTGCACACTGCGTCATTTGATCGTAAAAATCGTCAGCGTTAGAAGTCAACAAATCAGCAGCTCCATTTCCAGCAAGCTTTACTGATTCAGTACTAACGAGACAAGAAACCAAGAAAATGTGAGAGCGTTATACTAGGTTTGAAGACAGGAACAGCGCTGTCAGAAGAACGAAATCCGGCCCAACTTCTTTAACCACATGTAAGTAGAAACAACTTTTCATATCTTATACCATTTATAAGGTAGGTACAATTTAAAAAGAAAATTAATTTTCTTACAAAAATGCTGTTTAATGCTACAAATTCGAATATAATATCCTAGTAATTACGTTAACAAGGCATTCTTATGTTGATTAATTAATTAATTAAAAATATCTCAATGGACAAATGCAAGTCTTTCAATTTCATGTCACTTAGTCAACTCTCGTGTCCATAATCTATTCTAGTTATTCATCCGAGGCAATAAGACGCACAGTTGAACGTGCAGTCCGAACCTCCTGTCGTTCCTGACGAGTTCTAATATTCTTGGCAGAGGATGTTGACGTAAAATTTACAGACGTACAATTTACATGGTTCAGCTGCGATTGACTCCCGTGACGTGACCAACGTGTGTTTCAGTACAACATGACGATACACTCGAATTGTGAAACATCTATACTGAGAGCACTTGGTGCGGAAACTTTGTAGGAGAATTTGTTGTTTGTTGTGTATCGACTTACCTGCAATTGCAAGATCTATAAAATTCATACATCTCCAACATGCACTGCCACAGACAACCCATGATAAGTATTCTCGATAACTGGTTTACAGTATTTCATATCTGTGAATATTACGTAAGTTTTGAAGATAATCACATTCATTAAACACATTTGCTTGTGAGAATTCATGTTATTCCTCGCCAGAAAGGTGAAATGGATTTGACAGTTTAAGTTCAGGTAACAGAAATTGTCAGTACTTAAATTATGTTGATGGCTAGCCTTTTGAATCCCCTCATTGCTTCAGGCATGTATTTGCATTTCGCGGCTTTTGTAAGATTTTGGTGAATGTGAATGTAAACATTCATGTTGCTCACCATTCGTCTCGTCTCGAACATATTCTAAGCGATGGCGTTGGCCATAGCATATCCTTCTATTTTTGAGAACTGCGGCACATTCCGATATGTTGTTTTATTCTGAGAGAACACGAAGGAAATAATCGCCACACCCTAGGAATCTACTAAAGTAAAGCGGTCAGAAAGCAAAAGATCGATTTCAATAAAACAGTGCTTTACTAGGCATTGTCCTACTGGATGTGGAATGCCTTTTCCTACCTCGACTTTGAAATGACTGATCCAGCCAGGGAACCACCAGAATAAAGTGGACACAAACCAAGGCGCATCTTGGCGTTCTTCATATTAACACAGATATCCGTAGCTGAAAGAAGTGATAAGTGATATAATACATTCCTAGGACTGACCAGTGAGGGAACGTGGCACTTTTCCGTGTAGGTGACCAATATTTGACTTCTCGGCCTAGCTTCAGACGCAATTAAATTAAATTTTATCTCCAATAAAATTAGTTTGTTCCTAGGGTTGACTGTCAGGTAGAGAAATTGCAATAAACGTAAATAGTTGCTTATTCATGAAAACGTAGTTCGCTTTTGATAAAATAAAAAACTGGTTCTTCAGTTAAATATGTGCCAGAATTAAATTCTTGATCTTAGATGTCTGGATCTTCATAAAAATTGGAAATTTTCTCCGTTAAGTTCTTTAAAAAAGGAAAGAAAATAAACAGTGAAATATATTTGCTTCTACATTATTTTCCATGTTCCTCTGAGAAAAAATAAAGAAAACATATAAATAAATTGCTTTTTATTATGAGATCCTCAATATATGCTGTTGAGCTAAAATGAATGAAATAAGTATCAGTTCACCTAACCAAAATACTTTAAACAGAGCTAAAGGCAAACGTAAAAAATGAAGTGAACGTAGTTCATGGACTCCGGTAACGAAATACTCTAAAATAGTCTATACGTGGTGTTTATCTTTGTTCAAGACTTACAGTAGCAGAATTTATGTCTTGCCTTAATTTTATTACAGATTTAACGTATGGCCAAAGTTTATCTGATCTTCACAGCACTGAAACCCAGTGAATATTCCTCAGCTGAGACGGATCCCATTTTATTGAGTACATAGTTCACACAATTATCAGCATGCACATTAAAAATTTCATTTCATTGCGGTAATTAAAAGAACCGGGAGCGTTTCCTCCAATAACACAGTCATGCCTCTGATTTCCACTGTTTACCGATTTGACTCAGGACAGATTTCGTGAAAGCTGTCGTTATAATTTCCAGTATCTGTCAGTCAATATCTGAAGTGTTCTGTTGGTTGTCAATGATTGATTTACCTCATGGGCTTCCATTTCAGTGGCCCAGTCCAATGTACCGAAGGCTTTATCTTCATTTCTTTCAAATTTCCTTATTCTCGGAATGAGACGGTTGGTTGCCGGGCCTTCTACAATGTTCGTGCTTTCACTTAGGCCGAGAGCTGGATTCCTTCCTTTGTCTTCGTTGTCCTAACTAGTGTTTTCAGTCAATGACACATTCTCGCTTTTCTTTTAGGAATGACTGAACGCCTTTCGATAAATTATTCTTAACTTACCTAATACCGCCGAAACAAGAAAATCCGTTACTTCATCCGTCTTTGACAACATAAATTACTCGTTCATTTGGCTTACATGATCATATGGCAATTAAAAGGGGAGCTCGAATAGTCGTACGTTGTGTAAGCCTACGTCAACGTATGTTATCAGAACCTCACATCTACTCCGCTTAGCATGTGTAAATTTCGTAGTACTTCCTGTTTATCCAATTATACGACTTCAAATCCTTGAATCTTTGAGTTTCATAGAGTTTTATGTTGAGGAATTTACAATTTACCGACATGATATTATTGGTGTGCTCCTGCGCTACTGTCAAATCAGGCTGAATGCAGTTAGTGATCATGGAGTCGTAGCGCCTGCTCCGTTCACAGCCACCGTCTACCGTCATGATGTGAGGTCTGAAGATGATCTAAAACAGACCGAAACCGATAACTTCATAAAAAGAAGTTTCTTGTGGTTGTGACTGTTCATTTACACTTTTAAGCAAGGTAAAAGTCACTGCTCTTTAAGAGAAATATTCTCGAAAATTACTTAATAGGTTATAATATGAATTTCAATGAAAGGAAATAAGTTAACGAAGTGTAGTCGCATCGAAGCTGACAATGCAAAGGGATTTACATTGCAAAATTATACACTTCAAGTTATAGAGGAGTTTTGCTGTTTAAGCAGAAAAGTAGGCGACGAGGACTGAAACAGAGAGGTTATAAAACGCAGTCTCACATGGCAATAAAAGTGTTGAAAAAAAGAGAAGTTTATCTCCTGCCGAACATATCTGGAGATCGTTATTGAATGTATTTCTCTGAGATGTGACGCTGTAAGGCAGTGAGTTGTGTTGTGGACGACAGACAGTTCACACAAGGAAAGATTGTAGGCTTCTGAATTATGACGGTACGTAAGAATTATTGTCAGTTAGATGCGTGGATCGCATACTCAGTGGAGAATTACTGAATCGGCTTGGCAAAAGATGATATGTAGGGCACATATTGAGTGAATGAAAGGATTCGTTTTTCCATTTGTTCCGTTTTTCGAGTCTTCCGCGAAGGAACTCATCATTACTTATCAAATTTTCAGCACCTTTCTGCAGCACCACATCTCAAACGCTTTCCAGTGTTCCAACAGTCCATCAATCACTATGATATTGTGTTTCAAACACGAATTTTGAGAAGTTTCTGCGTCAAATTAAGGCCAATGTTTGACCAACGATGCCTCTTTGACGGTCCTATCCTGCTTTTTATCTCCTCCCTACGTCACAAACTTAAGTTATTTTGCTTCCAAGGTAGCAGAATTTCTTCGTCTACTTAGTGCTAAATATGTTTGTTTTTTATCTTATTGATAATCTGATTTCCACTACTGTTCATTACTTTAGTTTTTCTTCGGTTTACTTTCAGTCTGTACTGTATAGTTATTCATTCCACTCAATAGGTCCTGTAATTATTTCTCATGTCCATCGAGGACATTAATGTCATTATGAAATCTTATCTGTGGAATAGCACATGACGCACGAAGAAAGGAGGACGTAAAACGTGCTCTAGACATAGAAAGAGCCTTACTAACATAAACAGTCGGCCTTAATTTACTGACGAAATTTCTGACAATATAATACGTAATATTTTGTGTAAGTATATCATGGATCTAGTTTGAACCATGATAAATGGTAGATAGAAACCTACGACAGTGAAAACATTAGTTTTGGTTATAAATTTCTACTACCAGTTACGATTATATTACACGACGTGTTTCGAAAAATAATTCCCATTTCAAGTGCGTTTTCTCTTTACGCTCTGCCATATTTTCGAACTGATTTTGATGTGTGAGGTTGTCTTGGTTTTATTGACTTTAAGTTTTTTTGTGATCTATTTATACAGAGACTCACAAACATTGAGCAGCACACACAATTTTCTGTGCACGGTGCATATCGTAAATAAAAACTTCCATAAACAAACAGTTGGAGTGATTTATACTGTGCACAGAAAATTTTATGTGATGTTTAACATATGTGAGACCTTGCCAAAACTGACTATCAGAAAACTTTAACTCAACAGAATAATGAACAACCGCACACATCAAAAACATTGAAACATAATGGCGTAAAACACAGAGAAAAACGCACTTGAAATGGGAATAATTTCCCGAAAGGCATCGTGTTAAATACAAATAAAAGAATTTCGTGGCTATTTGCAGAAAAATTACTCATAAAGAAACCCATTGTATTGTGGATTGTTAGTAAACAGGAAAAGGGGAAATGCAGTGCTGTGTTAAAATTTTGTGGACCTATGACGTGAGGAATAAGGATTTTGTCCATAGAATTGGTGAGGAGTAGAAAATTTGAACACTGACAGGAAGCAGGGACATGGTGATAGTACATGTGTTAAGTCTTCAGCAAATAACGTCAATGGTACTTGAGGGAAGTACAGATGGCAATAATTCTAGGGAAATGCAAATATTGGAACATATCCAACAAACAAAAGAGGACATTGGGTGCAAGAGTGGGTTCTGAGGCGAAGAGCTTGGGACAAGAAAGGATCTTTTGGATGGTTACATCGAATAAGTCACAATATGTGAATTTACATGCTTTCCCATCGGTTATGTTAGAAATAGCTTCTCGGATTAGTCGTAGAATCATATTGTACAAAGCCGGCCGCTGTGGCCGAGCGGTTCTAAGCCCTTCACTCCGAAACGGCGCTGCTGCTACGGTAGCAGGTTCGAATCTTGCCTCGGGCATGAATATGTGTGATGTAATTAGGTTAGTTAGGTTTAAGTAGTTCTAAGTCTAGGGGACTGATGACCTCAGATGTTAAGTCCCGTAGTGCTTATAAACTTCGAACCATATTGCGGAAATCCCACAAAATACTCGAGAAAAGTTTTTGCGAGTCACAGTATTTCTAAGGCAAGTTTCCATGCGATATAAGGATTAGCTTACGAAGCGGTGACACATCGTCCTATTAATGGAGACAATGTTCTCGTCTACTTCCCCCACCCAGTCCCTCCACCAAACGATATGGCATGGAATTTTAAAACAAAACTTTTCTGTCATAGTGACGGGGTAATTGGCTTGTTCTATAAAATTTCTGGTAAATCATGTAATGTGGCATCACTCCAGGAAATGTGAATTTTTTAATTATATGTCAAATTCTATAAGACACAACCAATGAGAATCATAGTGAACACCTCCTATGAGCTACTGTTTACATCCCAATGTCTCAGAAAAAAAATTTCTGCGACTGAGATATAATCTCTGTTGAACTCTGTTTCTTATTTTAATGTACACTGTTGCAATTCATTGCCTGCCGGAGTGGCCGAGTGGTTCTAGGCGCTACAGTCTGGAACCGCCTGACCGCTGTCTCGGGCATGGATGTGTGTGATGTTCTTAGGTTAGTTAGGTTTAAGTAGTTCTAAGTTCTCGGGGACTGATGACCTCAGAAGGTAGGTCCCATAGTGCTGAGAGCCATTTGAACCATTTTTGGAATTCATTAACTTACACAAGTTTATCGCAAATGAGGGTCCATTAAATTTTGAGCCATCTATTTTAACATCATGTAGCGTCACGTCCTAAATGTTCAGTTCATGTACTTAACACTGCGAGATGTGTCTCTGTAAATGAAGATCTGTACATCATGAGTTATTTGAAATATACGGTCTGTTCAGTGTTTCTTTTCTCTTAAAGCTATGAAACTACTCAACGTTACTAAAACAGACAGTATATCGGATGAGGCATGTGACTTAAGTGACAGATTACGGTCTTGTCTACGCTTCTGCCTATCACGTCGGTAATAGAAAGCCGCCAGTTCTTAAGGCCCGAGACAAGGTCCCTTCATCCTCTCACTTTTATTACTCGCTATGTGGAGCGCATTGCCTAAGGCTAAGCGACCTACGTTTTCGAAGACGTCGAAGCAGTATTTGCAGCTAAGGGCTCCGGGGACGTCTCTAGGATATTTCTTGCTCTCCACGTGCGGCACGTTTCAAATCCCTCGCGGCCACAGTAGCTTTTACCGAACGTCTCCAAGTCGTCGTACAGTGCGGTGTGAAGCAGTGGCCTCTAGGGGATAGCATTCTGTAAACAAGAATGCAGTACTTTGGTTATTTAAACTTACGCCGCTGCTTAACCGATTTCTCAGCCAAGTATCACAATTGCGAGCACTTGTATCTAATCCTGTACACATGATTCCAACGTACATGTAGTTACAAAATTGTTCGGGCAAACATTTTAAGAGGCAATATAATCATACTTGCTATTGAAAGTGACTTTTAATCGAAATATGATGACAGTAATCACTAGAATATAAATTTATTTTGCAAAAATTTTACTCTTCTACCACTACTGGAACTGAGAACAGGATATATTTAAAATGGCATACTTTATGATATGGCACTACATATAATAATGTAATGCTAACTTGAGCCTGCTATCAATGACTATAAAATATTGTTCGTAGAGATGATAAATTAAACATGTTATTCTTTGTACTAATGCAATCACGTTTAAGCTGAGAAATGTATCACACATTCAGTATTCACTTAGGATGAAGTTCTATGTGGACAGCCTACATTATACTTATCTACGTTTTATGGCATTTTCCCTTACATTATCTAGTCAGATGCTGTTAGGTAATCGTCTTGGACTTTCCTTGTGTCTTAGAATTCAGCAAAGAACCTTCTTAGTTCGTCTACCAGACGATCGCCGGGCTTTATGTCCCACTAATCTCCATTCCATTTCCTTGACAGTCGGAATACCGCCCTGTTCTCCAATCTTTCTTCAGTACATGTTTTCCCCTTGTCTCGTGTAGTAATTAGAAAAATGCAGTTCTCCATTTCTCAGTACATAGCCTCCCACTTAAAGGTCAAGATGCTTCCTTCAACTTCTGTCTTCTCCTCCCCTATATTAGACAGGACCGTTGGCAGGACGTAGGTTTCTTATACCGGCTGTCTTTGCTCAACACTGCTGATAATTGTATTAACGCATTAAGTGTCATAATAATCATTTGGGGATTTGTCTTTATAACAGAAATTTTGCAGTTCTAATAAACCTGGCAACGAATGCTACCATTGCCCATTGTTGTCCAGACCTTTGTCGAGCGCTTGCATTGAAGTTTCATCAGTCGTTGTTAAACGAGTGATCTGTGCCCTTTTATTTCTGTGAAGAAGTTACGTTTTTCAGCGTTACAAGAGTTGCGCATTTTCAAAACAGCGTAAGTTACATTATTATGTAAATAACTTGCAATGTCTGTGTACGGGCATGTTGTGTAATGAAATGGCGAAGATGTTTATGGATCATTTTTCTCAAAGGCCTATTTCATTTCTGCATGACACCTGTCTTCGATCCTTATTACGGTTTCATGGCAGTTTCCACATAAAACTTTATTTTACTTTTATTTGCCCCTCAGCTGCAATGAGTCGCTATGAAGTACGTTGTATGAAGAAAATTAAATGTATTGTAAATAACCTGAACTTCATGGCTTCTTTTGGTGATGATGGTGATGTGAATGTAACCACAGACGTTATCGAGCTCCCTCCAGAACGTGTAGATGAACTGTCTGACTGTGAAGATATCGTCGAAAGCATATCTGAATGTACTGTAACATCTGATGTGCCAGGTTCCTTGGAAATTCATGCCAGCGGAGAAAAGGTAAATGAGGAACATGCAGGCAAATGAAAGAAGAAAGTGAAATCTATTATCACTTCTAATAGGACAACAGAAGATGCGACTTACTCTAAAATCTAGCCTGATACAGCAGAAACTGAACAGTGAAAATCCAATTCGGTAGCAGCACTAAAAGGAAAACCTGCTGTTGAGTGCTTTAAAGAGTTTTTTGATGAACATATATTAAACTTGATTGTCAGTTAAAGTATCCGATATGCTACATAGTATGATATCGATTAGATGCATAAAAAAGTTCTTAGGTATACTACTCTTCACTGGACACCATGCTCTTCCACTGGAAAAGCTATACTCACTGAAGATGGGGACTTTCATATAACGTGTGTTCGACAGTGAATGAAAGCCAAAAGATATCTGGAAATAAAGCACCACCTTTATTTCAGTGGTAACACACGCCTGAACAGTAACCCACCTGACGAAAGGGATAAACTTTTTAAACTTCGTCCGTTGATGTATTTACTGACTAATAATTTCACGAAATTTCAAGAATTTTCCGACAGCTTGAGCACTGATGAGCAAATGGTACGATATTATGGACACCATTACCTAAAACAATCCATTCACGGGAAACCAGTGAGATTGGGATCAAACCGTGGGCCATGTGCTGTTCTCAAAGCGGTTCCTATTGACATATGTCAGTCTATGAAGGAAAATCGAAGGATACAAGTGATGTTTCAGTTCTGGCACTTGGCGGATCAGTTGTATGATTTATTTTCTGCAGGCTCCTGAACTGCACAAAATATATTCTGATAACTTTTTCACGAGCTTCCGTTTGATGAAAGAGCTATCAGAAGTGAGGGTAAGGACAACTGGAACTGCCCATATGAACCTAATGAAAAACTGTCCAATAGAATCTGAGAACAGCATGAAGAAGAAACGAAGAGGAGCATATGACTATAGATTTGACAAGAATACCGACATAAAGGCAGTGACGTGGAAGGATAACAATTATGTGAAGCTCTTGTCAAACCATGAGACAGTGCATCCAGTAAGCCAATTAAGGAAATGGAGCAAAACTGATAACAAATAAGTGGAAGTTCAACAGCCAAGAATGATTTCAAAATGTAACAGTCATATGCGAGATGTAGACAAACTGGTCAGGAATGTGCAGAAAAATCGTGTGAAAATTCTTGGTAAGAAATGGTACTTCCCATTGTTCACCAATGCGTTAGATGTAGCGTTGGTCAACGAGCACATCATCTACTGCCTCTCGAATGAAAATAATCTGCTGCTTCAATTCCGAAGGATGGTGGCAAGGACATATCTTGTTCTGATCCGAAAATGGCAGGACGTCCATCATACCAAAAATCATCCCGTTCACGTATTCCGATTGAACTCAGGACTTCTGGAAACGGACAAGTGATTGAACGTACGATACTGCTGAAACAAAGAAAATGTGCATTTTGCAAAAAAATGGGAAGAGTCTATATTGATTGTTTTGTTGTCTGGCACAATAAAGAAAATCTAGTAAGAGAGTGGCATGTGCCATGATCCCTATTTGGCGATCGATTAAAATAAATCATTTATTTCATGGTTATAGCATTTTTAAAAAATTTTATATTCCTTTCCCTCATCTCATGATCCCTATTTGGCGATCGATTAAAATAAATCATTTCTTTCATGGTTATTGCATTTTTTTAAAATTTTATATTGCTTTCCCTCATCTCTATGTCGATCAGGCAACACATAAATGAATGTAGATCAAAGAAAAATAATTTGGCACTTCATGGGTCAAATTTGTAACAGTGGATGTGATCTTCCGTTAATGATTTATTTACGATAATATTGTTACAATAAGTACAATAACTTTATAAGAATTCGGTAAGCCGGCCGGTGTGGCCGAGCGGATATAGGCGCTACAGTCTGGATCCGCGCAACCGCTACGGTCGCAAGTTGGAATCCAGCCTCGGGCATGGATGTTTGTGATGTCCTTAGGTTAGTTAAGTTTAAGGGGTGTAGGACGTCAAACGGGACGACTAAGAGCAGGAGAGTCACCACAGGACATTTTAATTTCCACTGTCTATACTTTTACAAGTAAATTCATAAAACTTTGTCAGCATGACCAGGAAGGATTCAGGATTCACAGTCATAGCAGCGGAAGTTCAAAAACATAACAAAATAATTTTTTTACATGTGATATTTCATCATTTTTTCACTTACTATTTGCTGCATTTGTTGCTATAGATACACTTTTCTTCATAAGTAAGAGAGACTGTTCGATGAATTTTGCACAGCATACAAACCGTACGTACAGGTGTCTGAAACTCTAAAATATATTTAACTTATGAAAAAATGAATGAGCTGTTACGTTTTAATCTTTATGTTTGGACAAAAATCAAATTTTGTAGTTAATTATCTCAATTTTTACCACAGTTTTTAATAGATTTGGAGAATTCTAGAGTTTCATACATCTGTAAGTATTGTTTGTATGCTGTGCAAAATTCATCAAGAATGTCTCTTTCTTGTGAAGAAAAATGTACCTATATCAACAAATGCAGCCAACAGTAAGTGCAAAAATGATGAAATTTCATATGTAAAAAAAATTATTTTGTTATGTTATTGAACTTCCTGTGTTATGAGTGTGAATCTTGAATCCTTCCTGGTCGTGCTGACAAAGCTTTATGAATTTATTTATAAAAGTATAGGCGCTGGGAATTAAAATGTCATGTGGTGCCTCTCCGGCTCCAAGTCGGACCGTTTGACGTCCTACCCTCCTTGAGTAGTTCTGAGTTCTATGGGACTGATGACCTCAGATGTTAAGTCCCATAGTGCTCAGAGCCATTTGAACCATTTTTAGAACTCAGTAAAGACTTGATGATATCTTGGTACAAGCTCATGCAGAAGAAGACGACTAAACATATTTCGCTTACAAAATTATTTAGTATGCTTATAACAATATGCATCAACGTTCTTGACATTTGCATGTGTTTTCTCTGAAACAATAATGCACTTTTTCAACAGATCTGTGAGATTTCTGTTGCCATCTAGCCTTCAGCTATCAGAAACATTTCCTGGACGACATAGAGTAAGTTACTGGCTGCGATGGACACAGCAGTAAATTAGCGGGTAAGGCTAAATGGATCTGTTACTTGGGAATTAGATGTCTGGCAGTTTTTCATCAGTTCTGCTACCGATGTCGCTATAAAATGTAAATGTAGTGTGACCACGGCCTCCCGATCTTTTAATAGAACATAACAAGCAATATTAACAAACTTTTCTCCGATTATTTAATACGAGAGAAAATTTTGGGATTCTCAGCCAGTGAAGGTGATGATGCTTCAACAAAACGTTGTGACAAGTTCAGTTACTAATATCTAAAATTCACAGGACACTATATACATGTAATCAGTATGCGAATTCGTGGTTACAGAGTCAATTTATGTGTGTCCATACAACACTGTAATGTCAAAAAATATGTCAGATGCTACTTTGAAGCGATTATAAATGTCGCATCTACATAACCTGCGAGAACATTTTGTGCAAATCAATTAATGAGGTATAATCGCTGATATAATTTCGTTAGTCTATTGCCTCACGACAAATTTCCAACTTCTGTCTTATCTCCGATCGTCTTCTGGTTGTTTCTTTCACGGTATTACAACGTGTTTCACGCTACTGTCCTGAATCTTGATATAATTTGAAAGAAATACATTTCCTCAAAACACATAATACACAATTAGGAGGCATAGTTATGACTGTAGAAACTGAATATCACTTTTTTATGATGATGATCTGCAACAAGCAATTATAAAGGTTACGTTTATATCTAGCATAGCTCACTGGTAGCTAGGAGAACCTATGTCGTAACCAATACTGGTAATTTTGTGCTGAGATCAAATTATTTCTGTGCTGTTCTGGTGTTCTTTCGTACTATGACGCGAATTACGTAGCTGCGATATAGAAATCTGTATAATGGTGATCTGCGATTTACGGTTACTTTCCCACACTGTGTATTAATGTAACTATACAGATTATTAGGTCTGTATTTTAATTACGGTAACATTTTTGTATTCACCTACTTAATTACACTCCTGGAAATTGAAATAAGAACACCGTGAATTCATTGTCCCAGGAAGGGGAAACTTTATTGACACATTCCTGGGGTCAGATACATCACATGATCACACTGACAGAACCACAGGCACATAGACACAGGCAACAGAGCATGCACAATGTCGGAACTAGTACAAGTATATCCACCTTTCGCAGCAATGCAGGCTGCTATTCTCCCATAGAGACGATCGTAGAGATGCTGGATGTAGTCCTGTGGAACGGCTTGCCATGCCATTTCCACCTGGCGCCTCAGTTGGACCAGCGTTCGTGCTGGACGTGCAGACCGCGTGAGACGACGCTTCATCCAGTCCCAAACATGCTCAATGGGGGACAGATCCGGAGATCTTGCTGGCCAGGGTAGTTGACTTACACCTTCTAGAGCACGTTGGGTGGCACGGGATACATGCGGACGTGCATTGTCCTGTTGGAACAGCAAGTTCCCTTGCCGGTCTAGGAATGGTAGAACGATGGGTTCGATGACGGTTTGGATGTACCGTGCACTATTCAGTGTCCCCTCGACGATCACCAGTGGTGTACGGCCAGTGTAGGAGATCGCTCCCCACACCATGATGCCGGGTGTTGGCCCTGTGTGCCTCGGTCGTATGCAGTCCTGATTGTGGCGCTCACCTGCACGGCGCCAAACACGCATACGACCATCATTGGCACCAAGGCCTGAAGCGACTCTCATCGCTGAAGACGACACGTCTCCATTCGTCTCTCCATTCACGCCTGTCGCGACACCACTGGAGGCGGGCTGCACGATGTTGGGGCGTGAGCGGAAGACGGCCTAACGGTGTGCGGGACCGTAGCCCAGCTTCATGGAGACGGTTGCGAATGGTCCTCGCCGATACCCCAGGAGCAACAGTGTCCCTAATTTGCTGGGAAGTGGCGGTGCGGTCCCCTACGGCACTGCGTAGGATGCTACGGTCTTGGCGTGCATCCGTGCGTCGCTGCGGTCCGGTCCCAGGTCGACGGGCACGTGCACCTTCCGCCGACCACTGGCGACAACATCGATGTACTGTGGAGACCTCACGCCCCACGTGTTGAGCAATTCGGCGGTACGTCCCCCTGGCCTCCCGCATGCCCACTATACGCCCTCGCTCAAAGTCCGTCAACTGCACATACGGTTCACGTCCACGCTGTCGCGGCATGCTACCAGTGTTAAAGACTGCGATGGAGCTCCGTATGCCACGGCAAACTTGCTGACACTGACGGCGGCGGTGCACAAATGCTGCGCAGCTAGCGCCATTCGACAGCCAACACCGCGGTTCCTGGTGTGTCCGCTGTGCCGTGCGTGTGATCATTGCTTGTACAGCCCTCTCGCAGTGTCCGGAGCAAGTATGGTGGGTCTGACACACCGGTGTCAATGTGTTCTTTTTTCCATTTCCAGGAGTGTATTTATTCTGAGATACTTAAGATATTATTACGAAATTTTTACTTGTTTCCAAAGATTAAGTTTTTCATGTATCACATAACCTTAAACTAGGAGCAGAGGCAAAAAAAAGTACCTTAATATGAGACGCAAGATTACATATAACAATGTTCTGTAGTGTTGAAAGCATTATAGCGTTTCATTAATACTCCGTTTCAGCAGGCAGATGTTTCTTCATTGAAAAGCTTTTTTTTTTTTTTTTTTTTTTTTTTTGTGCTGAGCCTATGTTTAACGAATCTGTTATGAAACGGGCGCATTTATTTGTTTTTCTTGCCTTTTTTATTGAACCATACTGTCAACAGTTTGGTATAAATATAACATCATATGTAAGGACAAATCATAGTATAAATGGTTTAAACAATGTTTTAAGCTTATTTTACTGTGTCGACATAGGTACATTACTTACAGCTAAGGAACCTTGATTGATACATAGGCACATTACTTACAGCTCAGGAACCTTGATTTATCAACGATGGAGAAGAAAATATGAAAAAGATCTCAACAAAGATGGGGATGCACAAATCGGAAGATTACAGTGTTTATGCAACCACGGGCAGCGTTTCAAATTTCATATACATACGTTATATCTCGTATAAAAATTGAAAAAGAATGTAAATTTTGTTGTTTTCATGACACAGACGCACTTTTTGGGAGATATTCCTTCAGTTTCAGAAGGTTTTGTAGGAAGCAGTTCAGCTATGCTTCGAAGAAACCCCAGGAAAACAGCAACAGGTTTACGTCCCCTTCTTTCTTCTGACAGTTGCAGAAAGGTTTATTCCTGGTGCGTATTCTTTGTAAGTGGTAAGGGGAGAGAGTATAAATACCATATTTGAGTGACAAAGTCGTTGTTTTGTGGTTGTATGAACACGGCATATTTGATTTGTAATAATCCCAACCAACCCCTTGAATTAAATGTAGGATTATCGAGACTACCATGGAATTAGTGTTGGCACTATAAGGGATTGTCTGGTATGCCTTAATGTTCGTGATAGTTCTGTACTGGAGATGGATGTGGGTGCAATAGAAGAAGGAAGCTCGTACGTACAAGAAACTCCTTATAGCTGGTTATATAGATTCGTCAGTCTTCGATGCCGCTAGTGTTGATCACTGGTGAGCTTGAAAAACACATCAACACGGTTGCTCTTAGTGTATTGGTTCCCCAGCCCAACCTTGTCTGTGGTAGCAGCAGCTGCGCACTGATGCTGTTGCTGCTGCTTACCGTGTCAAGGGAAGTCAGGTGTTTTCAGCCCATAGATGGATGGCACAGCTTCAGCTGCTGTCATAGCAAATAGGGCATCCTGCATCAGCTTCCCCCCCTCCACCGTACCTTCTCATTGCTCTGGTACAGGTCGAAGGAGAGTTCCGGCAGGCATGGGAATGACTAGACACCAGCTTTGTATTCCCGTGATGGTGGCAGGTGCTGAGCTCCATTTGCCGGTGAGAGGTTTGATGCCCGGCGATGGTGGTAATGGCAGTATCTTCAGCTTGGCACTGACAGGCACGGGCTGATCCTCACTCACGTGTTTAAAAGTAGCTATCTGGAGCTAAGTACGTGGAAGATGGACAAATTCTGTGTCATGTAAAAATGTCTAGAGTGGGGATCAGTGACTAAAGCTCGGTGACTGTCATGCAGTATGGGTTAGCACCGCAGAAACTTCCTGAAGATTGGGCACTGTCCCAGACCGTTGAATCACTGTAGTACAGTGATTCGGCAGTGCTTTGCTCCTGCCTCATTGGCATGTCAACGACTGCAGGTTTTAGAGACGGTTGCAATTGTCCTACATTTGGCACTTGCGTGTGGCTGCGGCTTGTGCCTTTACAGTTCCTTCCTAGTAAGAAAATTCCAAATTGATATTGGTATGGTGGCTGCAAAATAAGCACTGATTGTTTTACAAGTTATTTACACTTTGCGGCCTTCTGCAATAATCACAGTGTCACTTATTTCTTCACAGGATTTATTCCTTTACTGCATCACTGGTATTTGGTGAACACTCTAAGTTTTTTGGTTAATGATTCGTTCGCTCCTTTGTCAGTATGTTCCTCAGTGGTGCGTATGGGATTGGTACATGAGAGGAGTTCGCGGTAGGCTACATCAACCCAGTCAGAAGTCTGACAAACCAAGGAAAAAAAAAAAACGCTTAGCTATTACAGCTACAATCTTGCAGGCAGCTGAGACTGTGGTTCCAATGTGTTGGCGATGTTACTCTGTATTATAACGTTTCATCTAGTCCAATACTGACATCCGGCTGTCTTGCAGAAGTAACATTTGGTCTAGAGAGGTGAGCAGGTACAGGTCTAAAGTCCTGTTCAAGTGCGTCAGCTTTTCAGTGGGTAGGATCACAAAGGGTAGGTAAATTATAATGTGAGTGAAATTTCTGATGGTGGTTCCAGTGATGGTTGCAGGGTGGTCCTGAAATACAGCTTTTGGGGCCCATGGTTGGTAACCATTCTCCCTGTAGCTCTATGTGCTGTGTGTTAGTGTAACGTCTTTGCCTGCAACAAGTAAAAATACTAACTTTTCCATGGATTATAACGAATACAACCCTGTCCATTGGTAGAGTTATGCTTTATCTGGAATTATGGCTTTAGCAAATTCCGCCGCAGCTTTCTGCAAGTCGAACAGCTGGAACTCATAAAACATTGTGATTGTGTGTACCCAATGTCTAGGGCAGATAGTGACTGGCGCGGTTCAGCAGTGCAGCAATTCCTGCTTTGAGAGCCTTCTGCCACTAGCTGTATTCCGTGTACGTTCAGGGATAGAAAAATTTATTTGGCTACACAGACGAATGAGTAGGTATGGAGGGAATAACGCTCAATTCTACAGCCTTTGCAAGTTAGTGGTATCTGTATTTCAATATTCAGCCAGGTTTCCTTTTGTGTACTAATAACTGGCCATACAATAGTACAGCGGGAAAAATTCTTCCCTCACTGCTGTTAGCAATTCTAGTACTGAAGGTAATTCTACTTAAATCTTACGTGGCCATTCTCGGAACGGATCCGGAAATAAAAGTATCAATGTTAAACGACTGCAAATAATGTGGAGAAATGTGGGGCATCAGCTTTGCAGCGTAGGAGCGTAGATATCTAATATTATTTACTACACCCTTTTCAAGACTGATGTTGTATGGTATGTAAATCTACTGTTCACTGGTTGACTTCTATATCCATTTGCACTTGCTGTCTTGTCATGTTATTCTTGTCTAGATCCTCTACGTTGGTCGTACAGAAAACGGTCTTCAGAATTCAACCACATGTGTCCAGAAAATCCCTTTTCTATCACACTAACGGGATTAACCCACCGTAGTTACCTCTCTAACTATACCGACTGATATTCTCATTGCATATCATTCGTGATTTTTATCACAAGTGGCCAGTTGGCAAAAAGATTCTTTTCAAGACAAAAATTGATTTTCCGTCGGCCATACATTACACATCATCCTTAGGGCACTCTGACAAACATTCTTATATCGCGATGTTCTCAATATTCCACGACTCTTAGGATATTCTTTGATGACTTCCGCCACCTCACAACAGCACAGCAGGCTCACTAAGAAGAGGCTTCACCTTTTTTTTTCTTTTTTTTTTTTTATTCGTCCTCACCTCATTGCCTGACGTGGGAACTGCTAACAGCTACCTCTCATCTTGGATTGGAACCAGATCGTGCCCTAAAGTAAGAGAAAACTATTTTGTTAACTTATCATTCCAGCTTCTAGCCTATATCCATAGTGGTGCATCAGAATAACTTTAGAACTGTCCTGCTCTCTTGCCCTATATAAAGCTTTCGCTTCTTGCTTGTTTTTCCCAGCCCCCGTCCACTTCCCCCACTTCTTCTGAAGGTGCTGTCAGAAATTGAGACAGTTCCTCTGGGGTCCCTTTAAATCGGCAAACTTGGCTTACATGCACTACTGTAGTGCGCACTGGAAACCCTAACTTAACATTAACTGGCGACGTCCTTCCTGTTACTTGACAGGGTTCTCGATAACACGTAACAAAGTTTATAGACTTTGCTTTCAGCAAATAAAAGCTAGTAAAAATGTAAATGTGCGACTGGGGCCTCCCGTCGGGTAGACCGTTCGCCGGGTGCAAGTCTTTCGATTTGACGCCACTTCGGCGACTTGCGCGTCGATGGGGATGAAATGGTGATGATTAGGACAACACTGCACCCAATCCTGGAGCGGAGGAAATCTCAGACCCAGCCGGAAATCGAACCCGGGCGCTTATGATTGGCATTCTATCGCGTTGAACACTCAGCTTCCGGGGGCGGACATAAAAGCTAGTTAGCATCTGACATGATAATATGGTACTGTCGTTTTTTTATTGTGGGTACTTATGGCCATTTCAAGGTCTTAGATTTCATCTGTTGATTTTGAGGCCAAATATTCTTTAGTTTTTGAGAAAATTTTAAACTAATGATACTCCTTTACAGGAATCGTTTACACAGCTCAAAAGGAGACGTCATTTTCTGACCAAAACAAACTCATACATGGACGATTCTGTACTTCCGTATATTTTGAGTTATATGCGACTTCTCCATAATGGTTTAGAATATCCAGCTGTTGTGGTGACTGTTAATGTAGTGATTCAATGTGGAGTGGATTCCTTCAGTCCATCTGTTTGCTTGGAGGCTTAAAGCATTAGTGCTGAGTATCTTAAGATTTAATAACTGACCCAGTTGCTTTATTAAATCTGATGTGAGATTCATTCCTTGGTCTCTTATCATTGTCTCAGGTATTCCAAACAGTACCCATTGATTAACCATAGCTTGCAATATAGTTTCCGCATGCTGATTAGTTATTGCTATGATGGTCAGGAAAAGTAAAAACTGATAAATAATCATTATCACATAATGGTTTTATGCTGGTGCTTGATAAAACGGTCTGGGTATGTATGTGAAACGGTTTATCCCCCATTAGTGGACTCTGTAATTTAATCTATGCCTACTGAGCTCTGCTCTTTACAGATACGCAACACAGTTTTGTACATAATCGTTAATATCTTGTTTGTGTGTTACCCACCAGAAGGGTTTGCTCAACTCTTCCTTCCATAGCTCAATAGCCGCTGTATGAGGAAGAAACTGGATGGTGGGTGTTCCTCAGTACCTCATTTCGTAATTTTCCAGATACCACTATACATGAACCACATCTTGTTTATCTACACAGTACCGCATCTGTCACGCTGAATTGTGGTTGCTTTGTGAACTGCTGACGGTCTTTGTCAGCATCTTGTGCTTCCCAATTTTATACTACGTGTACCCCAGTGCATTCCATGGCGCATATTTTGTGCTTTTCCATGTAATTAGTTGGCCGATGGACTACTTGGAAATCGTGTTCACTCAGTCGTAAAGACCATCTAGTTAGACAACTTTTCAGTTATTTAAGTTGTGATAGCTATATCAGTGCTGTATGATTACTTATAACCTTGAAGCATCGAAGCATCATCAATGCAAATAATAGCAGAAACAAGTTACTCCATGTGTTAGTGCTAGCACCTCCCTCTCATTAGCCAAACAATTTTCACTGCCTTATTAAGTTGTCTTGGTGCATATAATATAAGATTTTATTGTTTGTCTATATCCTGACTTAAATTATAACTCAAGATAACATTGCTGATGTCACATGACGGTATGAACTGCTTTTGACACTATGGGAAAGGATTAACAAATTTTTAAATTAACAGATGCTGTATGGAACTCTGGAACTCAATGAAATTACACTCCACTCTTCAGGAAGTTTGTGAGGGATTTTGCAATTTCAGCAAGGTTTTGAATAAAATTTATTTGGAAGTTAGCTAAGCCTAGATACGATTGCAATTCCTTTCCTCCAGTGGCCATTGGAAAGATTCCCATGGCATCAGCAAGTAACAGATCGATGTTTATGCAATCTGGCTGATAATATACCCAGGTATAGACCTCTTGTCGTGCAAAATCGCAGTTTTCCAGTCTGAATGTTAATTCAACTGCACAAAAATTGGTCATAGCTTTCTTGTAAACCCACTACATGCTCCTGGACGTCCTTGCAGAACACGATGATATCGCCTAAAAAGACTGCGCATTGCCTTGATTTTAATTTCGTTAACACCCCACTCACAGGTGTTGGAAAGTTGCTGGCACGTACGTTAAGCCGAATGCCATCTGACGATATCGATGACGAAGAAGCAAAATTAGTTCACAGGCGATCTTACTGTGCTGCCTCTAATTGATAGTATTCCTATTGTAGGTTCATAGGTATAAAATAATTATATGTGCCTAAACTATCTAAGGCAGCGGTGGTGAAGAATTCGGCCTGTGAGTCATACCCTGGCTCACATGCCATACTGCTCAACCTGGCTGCACACTTCACCCTCTGCCAAGCTATGCTGCATGAGCTTGAGGATGAGGAAGAGGGAGAAACTGTTAATGTGCCTTATTCAGATGGCAATGCAGACGCGCTGCATATGACTTTGTTTCAAATTTCATATTTCTGAACAAGATAGACCACAACCAAACAAATTTTCACTAATATCTGATAATTTTTGGCGCCTTTAAGACATAATGTAATCTAGTACCAATTGTCGGCATATGGACAAACATTGGTCAATTTTAATGCAGAAGAATTTATCTTTAAAACTGGAAATGTATTTTAGAACAATCTTTTCCATGTGCACAGGGACAGTTTCAATTGAAATGGCTAATTTTATTGAAAACAGCTCGAAAACAGGCATGGGGTTCGCAGAGTCTTTGAAACATTTTGGAAATCGCTCTTGTAATTACTTCAAGCACACAATGAATTCTTCAAACCTCGCGTTTTCTGTAATACCAGTGAGCTTAGGAAAGTGGACTGCATTTTTTGGCAGAATTTCTGACTTCTGTGTTTTCGTTTTAAATGAATCACCATATCATCTGGAACAAGTTATACCTCCCCGTTTAATGCTTTACAAATGGCACTGTGTAGTCAAGTTCACCTAAAATGGGAGGTCAGCAATCCATCACAAATGTTTTAGTTTTTGTTTTTGCTGTCCTTAACGTCTTAAATTCAACAATAGCAGGTCTTATATTGAAAAAAAATGTTCCAGACTTGCCCCATAGCTTAAACAATGTACTTTTCAACAACATATGAAGCCTCCATACTCTTCGTTACCATTCCATCATAAACTGATGCAACTGACAGTGCAATAATGTGTGCAATTTCAACTTTTGTTATTCATACCACCAGTTCTTTCGCGCGCTCCATGCCTGCAGATTTAGCACAAAGTGCTTCTTGATATACAGAACAATGAAACCAGTCAGTTTGATCATTACAACTTTTAGCTCTTTCATTGTTAACTAAAACTTTAAATTCTTTTTTCATGATGTTGTAATGTCGTTTCATAGCAAATCTGCGGTACCCATCGTTTATACAACTGCAAATGATGTTGGGAATTCTCATCCCTCGCGCCTTCCATTCGCATTCATTTTCAAAGGCTTGTGACAATAGATCTCTACGCTATACGCTTTTGTACAAATAGTCGCTCGACCTAAGAACGTCCTTAGTACCACTCACAAATAGCGAGGGTTTAACAGTGCTGACACCACGACTCTGCTGAACTCAAGAGAGTCACGATGACCAGAAGGAATGGAGCAAAGTGGATGCAGAACAAGCCTCTGCCCGCTCGCGGTGCGAAGATCAGCCTCACACGCGGTTTGCCATGCCATGAGCAGCCATCATGTAAGGTCTTTGATACATTAAGCTGAAGGTGTTTGTTTATCGTTTGGTCTTTTCCAGCACATTATGAAATAAAATACAAAATCTAGCGCATTTAATTAACAAACACACATTCAAGTTTACAAAATCAATTTGTGTCATTTGTTACCCTCAGGAAACCAAACTAAAAACTTCCACGATATGCTCTGCTGAGACATCCTGCTACAACGCCGTGAAAAGTTTTCCTGGTTGCTCCACAATCGCATTTCAGAGATGAAGCTTTACACCATATCTAAAGACAGTCTGCACTTTTGCCGTAATTGAAACATATTCTGTTAATCGTTGTGCATATTCCAGTGTGGCTGGCAAATCTCAATCCAGTCTCATTGCTATGAGTCAGTTAAGGTGAACTGAGACACACTGAAAACTGCTGTTTTCGTGCAGGATTTTCTTGACCGTAGCGAATTCTTTCTAGCAAAACTGTGTGTTGTTGGATAGGGAGTTGGGGGTTGTCTTGTATGCATGTAATCTTGGAAATAAGAGCTGCTTTTCGTCGAAGCAATATGGGCATCAATATGGGCATGATTCTGCAGGAACTGATCTTAGTGTACAACTGATAATTCTCATGGTGTTGTTGAGACAGGGGGAGCCGCGCGAACCTTGACAAGATGCCTTAGACCGCACGGCTACCCTGCGCAGCCAATCTAATTTTTCTCAAATTTTATAGCTCAGATAATTTTGTGGATTACTGTTTCAAGAAGCCTGATTGTTGAGCTAAGGAGGGATATTGGAAGATAGTTTTGGCTCGGTGCTTCGGTTTCCTGGTTTAAGGATAGTGATGACCTCGTATTTAACTTTCCTTCTGGTATTACCCCTCTCATCATGATATTAGTAAAGAGTCCTCCCAGATATTTTTTGAAATAGCTGCCACTGTTTATGAGGAATCCGGGATGAATAACATCTGACCCTGTGTAGCATAGTAAGTTATCACAAAATAACGTTCGATGCACCAAGGCACGCAGCCATGTACAACGTTGGCTTCAGGATGGCTAAGTTATTTCTTCGCTCTAACTCAAAACGCAGCTGACGTTACGGTCTCAAGTAACATTCAATTGGTATGCAAATTCATACCCCCTAAGAATCTAAATAAACCATAGTAATTATCATCCGATTGTGTTCAAACTTGGTAAGCAATCTTTATTTATTAAGGAAGGAATACTGTCAAAATTTCAGATTTTTATCTATTATAGTTACAGAGATTGAGAAAATTACTTAAATGTCCTAAAACCTACACTTACGTTTCAAACCTCAGTTAGGAACAATAACCAAAAATTTTTATTATCATCTGAAGTCATAACAAAGCTCACAGTATATAAAATCACTTAATTGGAATTTTCTTTTTAAAACTTTAATTACATTATTTAGTATAAAAGTGATTCAGAATTATTTGCTTATTATTTTTTGTGTGAGTACATGGGAATGAATGAGAGAGTGTATGCAGGACATACGTTAAAACTTAATGTCATATTATGTAAAATCTTATAGAATTGAACCGTGGGAAAATTGCGTTGCAACCACGATGCTGGTTACGTATGTCGATGTGTGCTTGCTTTTGTAATAGAGCCGCCAGAATTAAAGTCTGAAGCGGAAAAAGTTTCTATATTAATTTAAAGAATATCTTGCATTTCGTTCTATTTTATTAAACAATATATTAGAAATTGAAATTGTAATGACGTAAATGACTATCTTATTGATGGTTGGTTAAGACAAGAGAATGATCTGAAGGGATTATTCCGATTGATCATTCAGATCAATAGCCAATTAGAATTAAGTGGTTCCCGCGTGCAGATAGTTTGATAGGCAGACAGGAGAGGAGCATCGAAATAGTCACTCGCTAACCTGCTGCGGTGTAACATCATGTTAGATGTCTCCGTGAAAATAGCATGTAAAATGTGGAACTAGGGAGCTCATTGTGTTGAGAACGTGTCGTGACTAAAGCGGTTTAAGTTACGAACATTTTAATGAAAGTATGATATTCCTGAATTAATTATTGAAGTTTTATAAGCGTGTGATCTTTTGGTCATAGAGACAATTCCGTGTGGCATATTCTTGATGCAATACTTTGGCGAGCACTTCTAGCATACAAGACCATGGGAACGACCGAATGTTCAACTCGTTAATAATGGTTGGTCAGTGACTGTTAGATCGCAAAAATTAATTGGGACAGACTTACAGGAATTCTGGCTGCCTTTACGTGTGAAATATGTTTAATAAACAGTGAACGTGGAATGATAAAGCATTTTCATTATTAAATACGGACTTGATAGTCATTTCATGTGCTTTATTATGAATAAAAAGACGTTAGTAGAATTTTCAAATGCTTACTGCAATTAAACTGCATTCTCCTACCGCCCGGAATTTGTGAACATGAACTTACAGAAACTGATTTGCAGCTTGAGTTACGCGTCCTCTGTGTGGTAGGTATTAGGTAGCGGTTTCCTCAACGCTGCTTTACATTGCCTAGCGTGTATCTACTACTGCAGAGTGAAGGGACGTCTGAAGGAAGAAATATAGAGGTAGGTGGACTGTTGGATGAAAGTGACTGAGAGAGAGAGTAAGGAGACGAAAGAACGTCAGTCCGACCCCGCCCCGCCGCACCTGGTGCCTTTCCTACTTTAACATTTCCGACTGCCATTTGTATTTCCTTGGCACTAAATCGTCGGGAAAACTCAGGCTGCAATAGTATCTGCCTGAGAGTGTCTCTTGGTTTAAATAACGATAGGGGCAACATAATCTACATGCTTTACCGCCATCTGATTGTTTTTCACGCACAATGACAAGCTCTTTGGCCCAGAGGTCATTGTTCTTTCCTGTGATCCTATTATAAAGTTGTAGATATATAAGCTCTTCCATTACAGGCTGTAAATGCTGTGGAACTCTATACGCTTTCTCATAGACAGGCAGTTCATTCCCAGTGATAATGTGTTGCTGATTTAGAGATGTATCCGGCAATTTTTTAGAAGGATCAAGTATCTAATAGTCCCTCCACGTCCTCCTTATCCTAACCCTCTAAATGTGACACTTTTCTCCGCAGTGTAGCTACACAGTCTGACCTTCACGAAATTGCATAGACTGACAAGAAATACCTATCAAACTGGCTATCCGGGTACGACATGATAGCTTTATCTCTCCAGAACTAACATTATCAATGCTGACAGGCAGAACTCGGCTTCCTTAAATAACCGGCAGACCAGTTCCTACGTTCATCCGTGGTAATTTCTTTACACCTTTGATATCCCGTGAGATTACTTTAAGGGGTCTTGTGCTACGTTGGGTCGCCACCACTGACCTAAGGATGATCTTTGCATATGCGGTGTTTTTCTTGCCGTAAACTTACAATGAAACCATGTTCCATCCAGTTTTACTCCAGACTGTTCTAAGTCAACGTTGTGTGATACGGTACTCCTGCCTATAACTGAGCTATCGGTTCCAGAAGATGCTGTGTCGCATTGTGAGCCAGGACTTGCTTAGACATGCTACTTACTTATGGTGATAAGTACACAGTTGACACAAAATAACAAGAAAGGGGAAATAAAGAAGGAACGATACGAAACATAACCAGACGGGATCAAAAACTTTAAAACCGTCTGTCACTCATTATGCACCATGGAATTCCCTGCTGCAGAACTATGGAACTGCCTGCTGTCTTCTAGTTGCTGTTCACCTTCACCTTCAGTTGTTCTTCTGACTCCAAATGTAGAAGGGCAATTGGGATAACTTGATGTGCAGAGTCATTCTCTGCTGGAGATCGATGGTGCGGCAGAACATGGAACTCTTTATTCAGGTTTATTTACATTCTTCAATGCGACTTGTGTTGATCCCTGGGGAGCACAGTAAATACGGCAATAGAGCGTCTCCCAGCGTATTGTTTTTCCAACCCTGCCTTGAGTGTGGTAGTGCACACCATGCAGACCACTGCTGATGTATAGATCAAGGGAATTGTGGCATTACTGACAAATAGCTGGACGTTTCGGCAACGGCTGCCATCATAGAGAATACGGCAGACTGTCTCTCGCTTCCTGGCACAGGATGAAAGAGTCTTCCAGTTCAACCTCGAAATATGCAGAGATGGCTGAACGCCAGTACCATGCGAAGGTGGCGGAGTGCTGAGCTGGCCATGAATCCGGATGGGCAGGTAGCGGGCTGTGGTTCGAGGCCCAGTGGCGGTGATGATGGAATCTTCAATAGTACAAAGCTGACCGGCACAGTTTGGACGTCAGACTGCAGCTCAGCTAATCGGCTGTGACGGGCGTGGGCCAGAATTTCAACAGCAGCTGTGCAGGGCTGGCAACTTGGAAGGCACCTCAATTATATGTCACATGGAAATGTCTTAAATGGGCGCCAATATTCAAAGCGTAGTGGTTGTCACGTGGTAATGGGTCGAACCGCAGACACTTCCTGAACGTTGGACAATGACTCATGGTAATCCAGCAGCAGAAAAGGGCCAAGCTGCTGCTACACTGCGGCTGGTGAAGACAGTAGCGAATGTGGTGGATTCGGAGATTTGGAGTTCCTATGTTCCTATGAGACCAAACTGCTGAGGTCATCGGTCCCTAGGTTTACACATTACTTAATGTAACTTAAACTAACTTACGCTAAGGACAACACACACATCCATGCCTGAGGGAGGACTCGAACCTCCGACGGGGGGAGCCGAGTGAACCGTGGCAAGACGCCCGTAGACCACGCGGCTACCCCGCGCGGCATGGATAAGGTTTATGGCTCTTCCTGTCGTTTGGACCACTACAGCGACAACTTTAATGAAGCTTTGGGGTTATGGCTATTATATACCGGAATCAGAACTTCTGTTTGGAAGTATTCAGTGGCCTGCTGTGTTAAACAGGACTACACTGACAGGTATTTAAAGTTACCCGTTCGCATGGCTAATAAATTTAGTAAAATGAATCCTTCGCTCTGAAGCGGAACCTACCTTGACTACAAGTTCCCTAGTTAGTATCCTGACAAGCAGCTGTAGCGTCAGGAAAATTATTGATAAGTTCACTAGATGGCCCTTGAAACGAGTTGACAAACGCAGCGCTAATGGAAAAGCCTCAAGTGATGATTTACCTCTAGAAGAGCTTGCGCCTGATAATCTTTAGACTAAGGTGAAATTAGTGCAGTAACATAGTGTTAGAGATGCTAATTAGAAGCGAGCACTACATGACTTAATTTTCTGTGGATGAACACCTGACAAGATATATTGGAATCCTCAGTGTCCCATAGGGATAAAGAGCATCTACACGAACCCTCTGTTAGTGTGACATGACCTCAGAGACCGACTCCTTCAATGGTCAACATTCTCTTTCCTTACCAATGGCGTGAACAGGTTGATCTGCCAAGGACCCTTCTCATTCACGTTGCTCTACACATCACGGTTTATTCAACTGAGTAGCGGTTGTTACAAAGGGCGATTCAGCTGCCCCTAGCGATTTCATTTTATGTTAGTTTGCGTGTAATGTTCGAATAAGTCAACCAGTGTTTACATATCGACAGATATTTACTACTCCACCTCAATGTTATACCTCTCCTTCAGAAACCACGCGCGCGATTTTTATACTCTCATCGTTCGCTACGTGCAAACTGTTAGCCCTACATAAATAAATGAACAGAATCCTTTTGCTGGAAATTTAATGTAGTTATATCATGTACTGAGATACGTTTTCGCCTTCTTACCAAAGTGATCCTCAATTGCACCACGGCCCTCACGATCACCCTTCCCCAACCAGGATTTATAATATGTTGTTCGTGGCATTCCCTTCTACCATAGCACAAAAATTTAAAACGACACATCTATTCCCGGTATTCGACCTATTTTGGTCTCTTTTGATTGCACTATTACACCACCACCATAGTCGCCTATTATCAATTTAGACGTATCCATGAGCGTAATGACAGGAAAAGATTTTTGTCGACATCGCGCTAAAACTAATAACACTGACAGTTCGATCAAGACTTAAATCTTCCGAGTAGTTTCGTAGTAAGAAGGCCTGAGAAATACAAAGGTATAACTCTTCCCTTTATGCTGTTAAAATTCACAAAACTGTTAGGTAAGACACACAGGAACGTCAGCTTCACAATTTTGAAGTGGTCGCCGAAGCTGGCGAAATGATAAGGCCAGTCAATGAAGACCAAACAAGGTCGACTGTGGGAAATAATTTGTTTATTTTTAAATTTCTGTACTGTGGTAGGACTCAGTGCTGTGAGCAACATAATAGAAATCCTGATTGTTGGTGGCAGAGTGTGGGTTGAGGGGTGCGTTTGAAAGGCAATTTTGTACGCTGTTTTTGAATTAGTCGACAATACGGCTTCTAGCAAATACGTATCCCAGTATAAAATTTAACTATAATAAATTTCCTATAAAAAGGTACTGTTGATGTTTTTCTGCAGTATTAAGTGTTTGCGTACAGCGAGCAAGGGAACGTGAATATCTCGCACGTCGTTTTTGAAGGACAGGTGTAACATTCGGGTTGCATCAGACAACATCGATAGGGGCACTTGAATTGCCCTGTATAGTGACGACGGCATTATTCGTTCTCTACGGCGGACCTCATTGACTTCGCAGTTCTAAAACATAGTTGGCCATTTGTTAAAAGGTGCGTATAGTTCAATAACATTGCCGTTTGCTAAGGATTTGTGTGCTTTTATATAGTCGTAATTTTCTAAAATTTCTTACACAGACTAACGTACGTTGAGTGTAAATGTGTAAAAGAATTGTTTGAATGTCTTTAGATTCTAGGTTACGTGATCGCTTGTGGTACCTATTAATTATTTGCAAAAGAGTTGCATAATATTACTTTGATGTTTATTTACTGCCATGTTTTCCAATAAACATACCCTAAAAACTAACCTCCGTCCGAATAGGCCTTGAACGTACAACGTGCCGACCGACCGCCGTGTCATTATCAGCCCACAGGCGTCACTGGATGCGGATATGGAGGGGCATGTGGTCAGAACACCGTTCTACCGATCGGTGTCAGTTTTCGTGACCGAAGCTGCTACTGCCCCCTCAAGTAGCTCCTCAGCTGGCCTCACAAGGGCTGAGTGCACCCCGCCTGCCAACAGAGCTCGGCAGACCGGACGGTCACCATCCAAGTGCTAACCAAGCCCGACATCGCTTAAGTCCGGTGAATAGTGGGAACTAGTGTTACCATTGCGGGTACGTTGTCCGCATAAACAGTCCCTAAGATAAAGAAAAATGTCTGAAAAGCAGCTACATTCTAATTCTTAATTGTAATACTGATAAATATTACTTTTTTTCAGCTGTTTATGGTTCTGGCCTGAGAGACCGGCCACATCAAACTTGGAACATTCACCGTAATGGTGAAGGGCTGATAAGACTACCTAGCCTTCTGAGACCGATTTCTTACGTAAAAAGTTCTCTGCTTACTTGCTGCGGGAAGCTGGGATAAAATAATGGGAAAGTTTAGAACTGTATTCAAATTGGACGCCACCAAGTACTTTTTGTACATCTAGACTTAGTACCCGCGCTGATCTTATGCTAAACATGTCTAATTTTCGTAAACTTCTTTTTGTATCGAAATTTTGTTCGGTCTGTGGAAATGACAGCGTTGTGTGCGTGATTATTTCATCGAGTTAAATATTTTAATGCGATAATCCTCACCATCGGGAACCAAAAGTAATGGATTGATAACATGAATATTTTATCTTCCCCTCAGTGCAGTCCCATTTCAGAGCCATTTCAAAAAGTAACGTAGCAGTAACTAAATCTATGGTTCTACAGAAACTTTATTTTCTTTCAGTATTTACGATAAGAAAGTCAATCGGTGGTATCGACATGAAAGTTGCCTGAAGGGGATATTCGAACCTAGGCAATGAGCCTTTCAACCAATGTATCACGTGAAAATAGCAGACTGTTTAGGACTATTCGCAATGTTAGACAAAATGCGTATACACGTGAGCGAATGCTTTGGACGCGATAAAGCCCTTAAACACTAAACACTAGCCACTTGCACGTACTTTATAACAAATACGCTCGGGCTGCTCTTTTTATGGCTCAAATGTCTCTGAGCACTATGGGACTTAACTTCTCACGTCATCAGTCCCACAGAACGTAGAACTACTTAAACCTAACCAACCTAAGGACATCACACACACCCATGCCCGAGGCAGGATTCGAACCTGTGACCGTAGCGGTCATGTGGTTCCAGACTGTAGCGCCTAGAACCACTCGGGCACTCAGGCCGGCCTGCTCTTTTTAATAAAACATAAAAATGTTATTTTCAGTATCTGAACGCGCCACTCTTCGGACTACTCATTGTTTTGTTGATGTAATGGAGAACCATTAACTGACGTAAGAACTATTCCGATAATTAGGTTGATAAGCCACTCGTTTCTTATTTACATTTATTTTCGCGTACACCTGATGCAGGTATTTCATAAACCGTAAATTATAGCCCCAAATATTTCCGATGCTTGTAAGAAACTTGATCAATTAATTTTGGCGATGCTTCAAAGAAACTTGATCAATCTAAAACGTCTAAAGGACGTTAACGCCACTGTCCAGCCGTCTCCTCTAAAGCTGCTTCGATATTTTGTGTATTGCAGTACATTATATGTGCTAATATACACTGATAACAACTACAGATGGAGAAATAGTATGACAGACTTCAGCTTATTTTCCCATAAAAATTATATCCGATATTAGGAATACTGAAGTCAATAGATCAAAACCCTTTATGTTGTGTTGGAGAATACTGTGAATTAATGTTACATTGAGGATAAATGTATTCATTAAATTATCTTGCACGCATTTGTTTAAAAGTTGGGAATATTAATCACAGCCTCACAGTGAATATTTCTTAGTATGGAGAAATTTGTAGTGACCAGTCCCGGTTCATGGTTCTAAACATTGTCAAACTATAATGCAAGAAATAAAAATGATATATCGCACACTACCATCTACAGAATACTACTCACACACAAAAAGATTTAAAATAATAGCTACAAATTCTTGACATATCCACGGAAAAATGTCTGATGGATCGGAATAGTAGTTTCAAAGGATCGGTATTGTTCCATATACGCCGTATATAGCACGTAAATGAAAAATAACTTTTGATTTACCGATCCTTAAATAGCTAGCTTGTAACAATATAAATATTCTATTTTAATAAGTGTTGCATCATCGTCACATTCTGTATTATTGCTACTGTCGGGAATATGATCAGTGGAACTTGTGAGAAAATAATTAAGATTCTATCATAACAATCACTGATTACAAATTACCTATGCTGTAATATTCTACTATTTAGACGCATCACAATTATTTCTTAGAAACATATACAGCTGTGCACGACAGTGGAATTTGTACTGACGTCAATCTTTTTTTATGAAAATGCTAGAGTCCGGAAGGGTTGCAAGGTCCTCCAAGTGTACTTCACAACATTTTTATCAAATGTATATATACATCAGAACACTTAGAATTATTACTCGTGGATCCAGAAATTACCCATCGAAGTTTTCTCTGTATCAACAGAAAACTTATCTGAAAATTAAATAACTACTGCAAACCACCATTTGCCTGTTCTACTTCCTTTTGGACTATCAGTTACTACAAAGAGACCTTTCTTCCTCGGTATGCGCTCTATATATAGCTCCCTTCTGCCCTCTCAAACAACAGACCTAGCCAGAAAAAGACAAGGGGTATCGCTTTGCCGGGAGTATAGATTGTAAAATGGCTGGAACTGTGAAAAATGCTTAAAATTTCGCTTTATGTGGCCCCAGTATTTCAGATGCTCCTTCCTACATATTTAGCCAGAGACTAGGGGCTTGGGATGGCATCAACAGAGTAAAATATGGTTTCATATAATTTCAGCGTGAGAGTTATAGCCGTTCCCCGTCGTTCCACAGTCTACGTGCTATGGAGACAGTAAAATTCTCTTTAGTAGCTGAGCGCTCCCAGTTCGTAAATTTTACTGAATGTCAGTCAAGATTTACCTTTCGTATTTAATTAACCGTCGTTGAATACGACGGATGTCATCGGCTGAACTAAAATTAGGAAATTCAATGATATTCCACGGCCTACCTCCCACACGTGTGGTAACTTGCTCGTTACTGCGGTTTTTGATTTCTCGTTATAATTTATTGCACTTAAGCTGTTCAAACTTTGAGTGTCTTTTAATGTATCCCTCGTATGACGAAAATCATCGGTTCAAGTGATATCCTACAATTTAATGGGACGCCTAAGGCGTTCCCCTTTTTATGCAGCAGCTGCTGCTGCCTTCCTGGTAGTGTTTGTTTTGGCAATTCCGATTATGATGATGTGAATGTAAAGAACGTATAGGAATTTTACGTTATTTCACTGCTACAAATAACACCACTATATTTTAATCGTTAGTTAACAGTCGGAATGTGTAGCAAAACCAGTGTGTTCAGTTTATCAGAAAGATTGCAAAGAAAACTTTATTGGTTCAGTGCGATTTCTTACACGTGAATATGTCTAATAGTACCCATAAGTTGTATTTGAAAATACTTTTAGAAACGCAGTAAGTCTGCTCTTCAGTAATGCACTGGTCCTTCGGTAGCTTCATCTTGGAGTTTTATGACCTCGAAAATTCTTTTACTTCTGTTCCCTTCTCTCGTATTCTTTGAATTTCATTAGCGAAGCAAAATCCTAATTGACCCAAGGTGAGATTTCTAAATTATGTTTGTGCTCTTTTTCCAGCTTAACAAAGCAAATTATAACACTTATTCACATTTCATTGAAATACTTTCATACATTATGATCCGGCAAATCCACAATAGTTTTTAAATACCATTTGTAGATGAAGTGCGATATTCATTGTAGTAAACTGCCATTCAGGTTCTTCAGGTCCACAGGTTCTGACTGAAATTTCAGGTGTCATTAATTAACGTTTCCTCAGATACACGATTTACTTCGTCCATCTTCATAGATTTCTTCCTGACACTTACTGACGACTGTCACATACGTCTCATTGCTAATAAATCCACAATACTACACCCATTTTACAGTTTTTGGTGTCAGACAGAGAAGTCAAATTACATAAGTACGTCTTATACATTACCCAAGAGATTTAATTTCTTAAAATATTGTGTATACTTCTGCTTAAGCATCTGAAGTGTTTCAAAGTTACTAAATAAACATGTTTTTGTTGTGGTATTTAGTCCTGAGACTGGTTTGATGCAGCTCTCCATGCTACTCTACCCTGTGCAAGCCTCTTCATCTCCCAGTATCTACTGCAGCCTACATCCTTCTGAATTTGCTTAGTGTATTCATCTCGTGGTCTCCCTCTACGATTTTTACCATCCACGCTGCCCTCCAGTCCTAAATGGGTGATCCTTTGATGCCTCAGAACATGTCCTACCAACCGATCCCTTCTTCTAGTGAAGTTGTGCCACAAACTCCTCTTCTCCCCAATTCTATTCAATACCTCCTCATTTGTTATGTTATCTACTCATCTAATCTTCAGCATTCTTGTGTAGCACCACATTTCGAAAGCTTCTATTCTCTTCTTGTCTAAACTATTTATCGTCCATGTTTCACTTCCATACATGGCTACACTCCATACAAATACTTTCAGAAACGACTTCCTGACACTTAAATCAATATTCGATGATAACAAATTTCTCTTCTTCAGAAACGCTTTCCTTGCCATTGCCAGCCTACATTTTATAACCTCTCTACTTCGACCATCGTCAGTTATTTTGCTCCCCAAATAGCAAAACTCCTTTACTACTTTAAGTGTCTCATTTCCTAATCTAATTCCCACAGCATCACCCGACTTAATTCGACTACATTCCATTATCATAGTTTTGCTTTTGTTGATGTTCATCTAATACCTTCCTTTCAAGACACTGTACATTCCGTTCAACTGCTCTCATAAGTCCTTTGCTGTCTCTGACAGAATTACAATGTCGTCGGCGAACCTCAAAGTTTTTATTTCTTCTCCATGCATTTTAATACCTACTCCGAACTTTTCTTTCGTTTCCTTTACTGCTTGCTCAATATACAGATTGAATGGCATCGGGGAGAGGCTACACCCCGTCTCACTCCCTTCCCAACAACTGCTTCCCTTTCATGTCCCTCGACTCTTATAACTGCCATCTAGTTTCTGTACAAATTGTATATAGCCTTTCGATCCCTGTATTTTACACTTGCCACCTTTAGAATTTGAAAGAGAGTATTCCAGTCAACATTGTCAAAAGCTTTCTTTAAGTCTACAAACGCTATAAACGTAGGTTTGCCTTTCCTTAATCTTTCTCCTAAGATAAATCGTAGGGTCAGTATTGCCTCACGTGTTCCAATATTTCTACGGAATCCAAACTGTTCTTCCCCGAGGTCGGCTTCTACAAGTTTTTCCATTCGTCTGTAAAGAATTCGCGTTAGTATTTTGCAGCTGTGACTTATTAAAGTGATATTTCGGTAATTTTCACATCTGTAAACGCCTGCTTTCTTCGGGATTGGAATTATTTTTTTCTTCTTGATGTCTAATGGAATTTCGCCTGTCTAATACATCTTTCTCCCCAGATGGTAGAGTTTTATCAGGACTGGCTGTCCAAAGGCAGTCAGTAGTTCTAATGGAATGTTGTCTACTCCTGGGGCCTTGTTTCGACATAGGTCTTTCAGTGCTCTGTCAAACTCTTCACGCAGTATTGTATCTCCCATTTCGTCTTCATCTACATTTTCTTCCATTTCCATAAAATTGTCCTCAAGTACGTCGCCCTTGTATAGACCCTCAATATACTCCTTCCACCTTTCTGCTTTCCCTTCTTTGCTCAGGACTGGATTTCCATCTGAGCTCTTGATATTCATGCAGATGGTTCTCTTTTCTCCAAAGGTCTCTTCAGTTTTCGTGTAGGCAGTATCTATCTTACCCCTCATGAGATAAGCCTCTACATCCTTACCTTTGTCCTCTAGCCATCCCTGCTTAGCCATTTTGCACTTCCTGTCGATCTCATTTTTGAGACGTTTGTATTCCTTTTTGCCTGCTTCACTTGCTGCATTCTTGTATTTTCTCCTTTCATCAATTAAATTCAGTATCTCTTCTGTTACCCAAGGATTTCTACTAATCCTCGTCTTTTTACTTACTTGATCCTCTGCTGCCTTCACTATTTCATTCCTCAAAGCTACCCATTCTTCTTCTACTGTATTTCTTTCCCCCATTCCTCTCAATTGTTCCCTGTATCCACCTGACCAAAAGTCTCGTTCCTCCTGCCACCGAACTTTATTAATTCCCACTATATCTAACTTTAACCTATCCATTTCCCTTTTTAAATTTTCTAACCTACCTGCCCGGTTAAGCGGTCTGATATTCCACGCTCCGATCCGTAGAATGCCAGTTTTCTTTCTCCTCTTGAGTAGTCCTCCCCCAGAGACCCGAATAGGGGACTATTTTACCTCCGGAATATTTTACCCAAGAGGACGCCATCATCATTTAACCATACAGTAAAGCTGGCTGTAGTTTCTCCTTGCTTTCATCCGTTCACAGTACCAAAACAGCAAGGCCGTTTTGGTTAGTGTTACAGGACCAGATCAGTCAATCGTCCAGACTGTTGCCCCTGCAGCTACTGAAAAGGCTGCTGCCCCTCTTCAGGAACCACACGTTTGTCTGGCCTCTCAACAGATACCCCTCCATTGTGGTTGCACCTACGGTATGGCTATCTGTATCGTTGAGGCAGATAGTTATTACATTTTTAGTTTATAATAAAATTTTCACTTACATGTGACAGAATTAAACACATCCATTAAGCATGTTACATTGTGCTTCTAAAAATATAAATGAGCAAACTGATAACGTACTTCGTGAACTTTAGAAATAACCCTCCAGATACCGTTTCGCGAAGGTAGAAGACCGTATACCGATCAGATTTATAAACTTTATACTAGCTTTAATCGGTTCGAAAACGTAACACCTAGAACCAAATTCTGAAACACAATAAACGTGTGAGAAGGAAAAGTGTCGAAATGTTTTCATGTGCCCTTCCCTTCCCATATCATCATTTTGAAACAAATATTCCACAGCGACTAGCTGTCTGATGTCTCATACATCATGAACAATGACATGTCAAAACCTGAACTGCAAATGTGCGTCCTTATAGATTCACGGCGCTATGGTAGCTACACTCGTGGTGTCAGTTCTTTCGGGCACCTCCGAAATGACAGAAACCGTTTCCATCTATCAGTCATTGTCATTTATGCTACAGAGGAGTTATAGACATTGGCTGCGAGCGGGCATTGATTGAAATCAATGTGAAAACTGAAAACTTCTGTCGGGCCAGGATTCGACACCGCGTTTGCTGCTTACTGGGCAGATATTATGACCACTGCGCTATCCGAACACAGCGGTCATTGCAACTGCACGAACTACTCTAACATGTCTCCCGTTAGATCCAAATTCTTAACTTATCCACATACTGCTAATGTAGCGTCCTTGTAATTATCCTCATTACACGCGGCATTTCGCCGATTCCCGTAAGAGTTCGACTCTTGTACGTATCTGGTACAATGTCCGGCTGGATTAGTGGTCAGAGCATCTGCCTAGTAAGCAAAAGACCCGGGTTCGAATCCCGATCCAGAACAAATTTGTCCAGCACAGATTTTCAACTTTCCCCATTGATTTTAATCAGTACTCACTCGAAGCCAATGTCTATAATGCATAATTTAGCATATCTACTAAATTATGCACTTACCAAAGAGTCTTTGGTAGATAGTGTGCCTTTTATCACTGCACTAGGATTTACAAGTGACTGGGAAAGGATGCAGTACAGTAACGTGTACGTGGGGAAAGGGATCAGAAGCAGATTGTGAACCACGTCAACGTGAAATAGAAATGTGTGCTTTCACTACGTGGGATTCACTGTATTAGCACTATAACTTGCCTTCGCTGTCACACTCTATTACGATTTTTCAATAGCCAAACTTTCCAACATGCTTATTCACAAATTGTGTGTTTTGAATTTTCAAAGAGTTGTCTGAAGGATACATACTGAAAGTAAATTGAGTGAACTGTATAAACACTGATTATCATTCTATACGCTAATTTTAATAAAGTTTATAGTTGTACTGCAGACTTCAACAAGTGAAACTTTTTCTGAAGCAAAGATACCTGACTTCGGAAGATAGGAGACGAGGTACTTGCAGAACTAAAGCTATGAAGACGGGTCGTGAGTCGTTTGGTTGGTAGATCACTTACCCCACGAAAGGCACATAGTTGTTGTGAGTCAGGAAGTTTCATATCTGCGCACAATCCACTGGAAAGTGAAAATTTCATTCTGGCTACCCGATACTTTCATCGTTATGCCAGGAGCATAATTTAAGATGTAAACAAACGAGAATGGGACTGATGGTAAAAAGTAATCTCCATTAGAGTTAATACATTTATCCCACTGTCAGACAAGACGGTAGGCTTCGTCATGCATGAAAATGCCTACGGAACAAGGTTGTAACCAGACGTGCGTGCACTTCTTCGGTTGAAGCAAATGGACGGCGACGAATGTGTTCCTTGAGGGCTCCAAAATGTGGAATGGGGAGAGGTCGGTATTGTGCGGAGGTGGAGTTTGTTCCAGAGGCGGACAGCGGCAACTGAGAAGGAGTTTGCAAAAGTTTTTGTTTTGTGAGTTGGCACAGTTAGGATACCAAATAAGAGTGACCTCGTGTTTCGATTATGATGGCATGACAGGTTTTTAATCTCTGAAGCAAGGTACTGGGGTGCTTGCACGACGAGGAGTCGGTGAAGTAGACGTAGAGTGTGGTAGTCACGCAATTTGTCCGGCCGCAGCCACCCTAGCTCGGAGTATGAAGCACTAACATGATCATATCGGCGAATATTGTGGGTGTAACGCACACAGGCACTCATGGTTAGTTCTAGCCGTCTTTTGTTTTCACTACTCATGCCTTGTTGAATAACATCTCAATAGTGGAGGTTCGGTATAACGAGTGATGCACTAGCTGGCGTTTCAAGTCCTGTGCAAATATGTTTGGAAACTTTTTGAGGGCATAGAGACAAGCAGACGTCTTTCGGCACACTGCGACTGTATTCTCCGCCCAGTTGAGATGCTCATCCAAAGTTACACCCAAGTTTTTAACTGTTTTCTGATATGGTATTGGAGTACCGTCGAGCAGAATAGGAGGTAGCCGTTCGCGGAAATCTGAACTTATTAATTTCTGATGGGGTATTAAGATAACTTGCGTCTTTTTTGCATTTAGTTTAAGTCCGAGGTTTTTCGCCCATGTCACTACTGAAGACAGATCATCATTCATCTGAGCGATTGCAGTGTTAACATCTTCAGGTCTGACGCTTAGGTAGAGCTGGAGGTCGTCGGCATAGAAATGATATTTACAGGAGGACAGAACCGACGAAATATCGTTGACATATAAAGAAAACAAAAGTGGTCCTAAGACTGATCCTTGTGGCACTCCCGAGGAAACATGTTTCCAGGAAGATTTTTCATATACGCAGACAACACATTGCTGTCTGTCTTTTAAGTAGCTTTCAAACCATCTCATTGCTCTATCAGAGAAATTAAGCTGTTGCATTTTTCTGAGCAATATGTCAAAATTAACAGTGTCAAAAGCTTTGCTGAAATCCAGTAACGTCAATATTGTTGCCTTTCGATTGTCGATGGCATATTTCAGGTCATCAGTTACTTTAATTAGAGTGGTGTTTGTGCTGTGATGTTTACGGAAACCGGATTGAAATTTGTCATATAGACTGAATTCATTCAAGTGTTCAGTGATTTGGTCATGAACAATATATTCAAGTGCTTTGGAAACAGCAGGCAGTATGCTAATTTGTCGGTAATCACTGGGCAGTTGCGGGTTTTCGATCTTAGGGATGGGTCGAATTATGCTTCTTTTCCATGCAGTGGGGTATATTCCGTTCATGAGGGAAAAATTAAATATGTCTGTTAAGACAGGTACTAAGATATCGGCAACATTCTTAATCATGGTTATACCGATACTGTCGTTGCCTATTGCACCAGAAGAGATTCTCATTATTGCTTTTCTTGCCGTATTTGTTGTTACATGTTTTAGATGGAAGGTATCGTTGTTAGTTATCCTGTTTGGAGATTATTGTGGACGATAATTATCAGCCGTTCGGGTATTCGGAGGTGCAGAGAAGAATTCATTGAATTTGTTAGCTGACACATGAAAAGTAGTTTCCGATTTTGCCTTTCCGACCCCCAAGCTACGGAGATTCTTCCATAGAGCCGTCGGCGTCAGATCGCTGCATACAAGGGAGCGAGCGTACCTGATTTTAGCATTGCGAATGCATTGTTTCACTCTGTTCCGTAGCTTTCTATATTCTTCGAAACGCTCGCATTTCGGATCTGCCTTGAAACGCCTGTGGGCAGCATCCCTATTAGTCATCATTTGACGTAATTCAGCTGTCAGCCATGGAGCAGGAGATTTTCTTACACGGATTTTGCGCACAGGTGCATGTTTGTCATAGAGGGCAGTGAGTTTATCACCAAGTTCATTAATTTTGCCGTCGATTGTAGGTTCTCTGATTATTTGATGCCATGAGATTTCTGAGCAATCGGCTGTTAGAGCGTCAAGGTCAATACGTTTCATGTTCCTACAAGTTATGTAATGCGATTTGATCCTTGGGGGCTGCACAGAGTAGGCCAGGAATATTACATCATGTGCTGAGAGGCCAGGGGCCGATGTTTGACCAACATCTCTTACTTTGTCAGTCTGTTTCGTTGCGATTACGTCTATAAGAGTATGACTGTGCGCCGTATGGTGTGTAGGTTGTAATGGAAGAATGTTCATGCTATTGCAACTAAACAGTCTTCTTAGGTTTATTGCGGAGGGAGTGTCTCATAGCAGGTCTATGTTCAAGTCACCCATTACGGTGACATGTTCGTATTGACACTGAAGTGAATGTAATTCCAACTGGAAGGAACTCATTGAGCTTATTTTTGGCGGCTTGTACACGACGCCAGTCAAGAACTTCCGACTTTGTATATTTATTTCAATGAACATGAATTCAGCCTCTTTTTCTTCAGCAGGGTTTGACGTACATAAGACTTTGGCTTTGAGGTCTGTTCGTATATACGCTCCGACCCCGCCACCTCGCTTTTTTGATCTGTCTGCCCCAAGAAATGTGTACCCTGGGAGATGAATAGATGCAGAGGATATGTGTGGTTTCAACCACGTTTCGGATAGGAGGATTACGTGGTAGTTCAGTTGGTTGAAGAGGAGGCTAAGTTCTTCGTAATGTGCAGGTAAAGACTGGATGTTGCAGTGAGCTGCTAACAGCTCTGACGCGTTCCGCTGAGCAGCCTGGAGTAGGGTGGCAGACTGGTTTGTCCCTTTGTTAGGCACTACCTGTCGCGAGGGGCACTGGCCGCTGCTTCCGCCAAGTGACATAACACAGGGGTGTCCGAGATTTTGCGCGCCCTGTTTGTGACTCCGCGAGTGCCGAAAGAAAGGCGACTGCAAGAGATTTCCTGAGGTTGCGGGAGAGTAGAAAATGGATTAGTGGTATTCGGTGCAAGGAGAATATGACCAAAATAGTGTGTCACTGTGTGTCACTGTGTATCCTATGTCGTAAGAGGAGAAATGTAATTAGCGTATTTGAAACAGCTTAGGGTGGAAATAAGGGAAAAGGAAGTGATTTAAGAGGCCGATGCTGCCAGCAGAGAGAGGTAAACTTAATAATAGATTATCGTAGGAAGCTAGAATTAAATTGAGATTTACTAAAGTGATATTGGTAGTGATTATCGTAGGACGCTAAATTAGACTGAAATTTGGTAAAGTGATACTGATAGTGATTTTTGTTATGAACAATTTAAACCGAAGAGATGGGTGATTAATGAACTAAAGGAGAGACTAATAAATGCAATAGAACTATTACAGAATGGAAGAGAAAATGAAAATGAAAAAAGTATTAGCAGTAACTAAAATTAAGTAATGGTTAGAGCTACAGATACAAGAAAATAGTAAAAAGTTAATACAGTTACAAAAACAATTAGTTGAAGGTACAAATATGGGTATAATTAAAAAGTTAATACTATTACAAGACTATATCTGAGTATAGGGCTGTTACAATTTGCAAATGGTGTTGAGTTTGCACTTTTGGCCTGAGTAGCTTCACTTAATACTATTCAGTTCTGTCATGTTTGTGACTGTCTTCTTTCCAGCTGCTGTCTTAATGATTACTCTGCCATCCTGAGTCCACACATTCTGAAGACCGAAATGGGATATGGCACTGTTTAAAATCTTTAGCCGTTCGTGTATCAGATCTTCCCTTATTGTAAGCCCTGTCCTTGCTAACTTCTTCTTCTGGGTAAAGATCTCTGCCCTTTTTCGGTACGAGACAAATTTAATTATTATTGGACGAGGTTTGGTAGCACCTGGTAGTTTTCGTCCCACCCGATGACTCCTGTCAATGTCTGCCTTGGTCACTTCGACGCCTAATTTTTCTCGCGCAACCTGTATAAGCAGGTTGTCGGTGTCTTCTTCCTTATTTTCTGCTACTCCAAACAGTCGTAGACTATTTCGCCTTTGGTACTGTTCTAGCTCGTCTGTTGCGGCAGATAGTTTCACTTTCAACACTCGTGCCTTTTTCTCGTATTCAGACACAGACTTTTTTAATGCTGTAATTTCGGCAGTATTGGCCTCAACGGTTTCACGCATTTTGGCCAATACTGCTGCCGATACAGTATCTGATATAGTGCCTGCTATCAGATCGAGATTGTTTCTATCGCGAAGCGCAGCGTTTACCTCAGAGTGGACCAGCTCCGCTATACCGGGAGCCGCGGCCGCACCTTCCGCCAAGAGGGAGCCCGCCGCACCTGCTGATTCCCCGCTGCTGCACGCGCTGCTGTTGACTCTTCTGTTTACTATTTTCTCGAAGATACTGGCGGAGCACAGAAAAAAAATAGCACTACTGCACAGAACACTGTTGTTTACACAATTTCCACTGGTACTAGACAACACCACCTGCGAGAACACCTTCGAATTCAACTAAATTTCGCGAGCCGAACTTAAAACGTGTTACACTGCAGCCGCCATTCCTTAAGACTCGTATGTCGTCTATCAACAGTTTTTGAAGTCTGGACTACGGTGCATAACTTTCGGTGGTAAGCCTTAACTCTTCCTCCATACACTGCTAGTCTCTCCACATGCGATTTCCATACTTTAGGATCCTTGGAGGAAGACTTTTGAGGCCATTGATTTGCTTGGGACGAAGAGGTGCATGCCTGGGTATAATCATGACTCTGTAGGCAACTGCAAACAATTTTCCATGAAAGCATGGACCTTTTTAAGAAATTCAACTGAAAAACAGTCTTGGAGGCATACAGTAATTTATTTTAATTTTAAAATATGACTAGTTTCAGTCTGTGTGAGGTCATCATCGGACCAATTACTCTATGACGACTGAGTCGATGGCACCTACCAGGAACACTCTTGGAAGGCCTGAAGGTCTAATAAGCACACAGACAAAAAACTGGTCACCTTTTAAAACTATAATAAATTTTTATGTGCTAAATAAATTTTAATTAAAATTTTCGTCGTGATTTCCCACCACTGTTGTTTTCATGAACGGTATTGCAACAATTTTAATCGACTATTTACACAAAGCGGGTGACAAATGTAGCGTGAGGACATGTTCCGGAGAGCTGTGTAGTTGGTAACGAGAACTTTCATTATTCATATACATGTTTCGAAAGAGCTTCAGCCTATATATCATAAATTAACAGAGAGTGAATATCGAGTTGCCTGATGACACAAACTTACTATTGCTACTGAAGCGTCGTACGTAGTTTCGTAGACAGCACATGAGGCTTGTACGATTAGTGGATCCACTACCTACCTCAATCATCCGTTTTACTTGTGTTAAATATCACCCAAGACTAAATCCGTAATTTGACTGCATTATAGTGGCGGAATTTCGATTAATACGTTGTCGCGATTTCTCCACCTAAATTGTCTGGTGTGCAAAACTTAAGGACGTGCCAAGTAACATAGCTCCATTAAATTTGGACCATACACAGAAAGAATTGCTGGAGCATAATGTACAAAGTACCTAAACGAAATACACAGTCGCCTAAGCAGGAATGACATTTTATTCAAGGACAATAATTACAGTGAAGTCACCGTGATTTGTGATAGTCGCATGGATGTTACGAAGGCGGGACATGATCAGTAATAGGGTGCGTGATCATCCGGGCGGAAAAGCATTCTCTGTAACGTGTTTACGTGATGACCACAAATTCGTAAGGACTTCTCGTGAAAGGCGTTCTATTCCTCCACCAGAGCGCTTCACAATTGCTGAATGGTCACTGGTGCATGTGGACAAGCTGCAGAATATGTTGTAAGATTCTACAACAAATCTATCTGAGTAGGTAGTTTTATGGATCACTTCTTCGTGTAGACGGATGTGTGCTGGCCTTTTCCCAAGAACGGTGACTGTTTTTTGTTCGAGGTATCTACTACAGAGTTCTATAGTTAGAAGAGGGGCTAACTCAGCTGCAGATTCAGTATAACATCTGACAGGGATTCCATCAGGGCCTGGAGCTTTATTCAATTTTAATGATTCGAGCTGTTTCTCAATAGGACATATGTTTACATGTGCTTATTGACACATACCATTATGAGGAACACGTCAATATAATCTGAAAAATTACTGATACCATTGAAGTCCAGTAAACCATTTTTAGTCTTATTTCGTGAATCATCAGGTTTTTAGGAGTACTGCTCAAAGACGCTAAGTTCTTTACCAGCGGTAATGCTGCAAGGAGAAACAAACGCACTTTTTGCTGTTGTATAATTTACATCATTGTGCCACTCATTGAGTTCATACTTCAGTGTTGACGGCTGTTATGATTTCGATAGTATTATTATTTTAGATTTTAGTTTGTTCAATGAGTGATTTGTAACAAATCGTGTGCTGAGTGTGTGTAAGCAATCCCACGTTATGCTGTGGTTGGCCATAGCACTCACAATCAAAACACAAAATACATTGAATTAATATTGGATGGTTACCCTTCCAATACATGTTGTAAGAAAGACGCCGTAAATGTTGAACTTCGATGATTCCATGCCATTTCTTGCGTTCGGAACCGCTAAACGGACCGTGGAAATGAGTTATTAGGAAATTCAAACATTCAAATCCATCGTGTAACTTGACTTGTAGTAGCGCCGAGAACGCACGGAATGTACAATACATGGAAACAAGAACGGAAATTTTTACAAAGATCCACAGGAAAAGCCCACTTTAAGAAAACTTTTACAGTGGAATAGGGGTGGTGGTAAATATTGCAGCCCATTATACCATCTGCTACTGTCGTCATCATCAATACTACTGCATCATACTAGTGGTGTAGGAACTTACCTTAATGATGGAAGGACGCACGTTTCATATTATTTGTTTCACAGTATTTGAGCTTCCTGCGCACAGAAATATTCCAACACTGGCAGTGCAAGATCCATCTCATTTCCCACCTCACATTCCAGCTTCTGTTAGCAGAAGGGATGGTAGATGAACTTCTTCATGTGTTCCTTAAATCGAAGTTTCTAATGTATTTAAATTCTCGAGTTAATCTCCATTTATGTGGATTACTGTTGAAAATTTTGATCAGTATTCTCCTAATGATATGATACAAAAAATCCAGAGGGCAACGGTGTGACTGGGAGTATAAATGGATCTGCTTTCAACAAAGCATCTGGATAGTTTGAGAGTTATTGAACTTGCGAAACTAACAGAAAGAATACGACAGTGTTTATTTATCAGTTGAAGCTTTTAAAATTCGCTAGTCTTCCTCGGAAAATTTGGTAATTACTGTTGATGTTCCTTCTGATTTTCTCGCTTTGTCATTTGTTACATTGTTTTCCATTTTACACTTAACGATAGTGACTTATGAATAAAATCATAAATTACGTGGATTTTATAGTTTGTTCTATAATTTTTAACCACCTTTATCGGCTACTTACGAATCGGTTTGGAGCGTATACGATAGTAAATTGAAATGTGACTTCAGTAATCACACTAATGTTGTTTCAGGTACACCGTAGGGTCTCATGACATAATGTGTACTATTTAAATGTTGTAATTTTCCTGTAACAGGTATTAGTTTCGTGTCCACGAGGACAAAAGACGTCTAGTGGACCTCCTGTACAACTGAGTACTTGCGGAACTGAACTAATTAATTTAGTGACGTTAAAAAATAATCATTTCATGAACACACTTCACATGAAGTTTTTGTTGTCAGAAACAACTTTTCCATTAAAAATGTAAGTTAATATTATACATTGGGCAATTATTTTTATAATTTCACATAGTCGGGAAAAAGTCGTAAATATAAACCTTAAATTTCATCCATAGTGTCTTCATGTAGCAAATGTAGTTCAATTATATATTTATAAATGTTGTATCTACATCAAGAGAAGGAGTCTCGTGTGAGGTATACCACAATATATTTCACTACGATTATGCCATTTAGCTAGCAGCAACGTCAGTATACCATTGAATTAATAACTAGTTACTTAATTACAGCCGTTAAAAGAAGAATTCAGCCTTAGGGACTGTCGCTTTTGAACTGGAAGTATTTGTGCTATCGGCGATTCATGTGGGTACAATATGCAACCAGGCGCCTGGCTGAATATTATACGCACGTACATCGCCAATTTAAATCATAGGTTCAGTTCACCATCAATAGGGGATGCAATGGATTTCTGCTGTTGCCTGTACCAGGCTTTTTTTAACAGTTTTTCAGATTTTTAGCCATATTAACGAGGAAGCAAGTTTCATGTCACTGATTATTGATTAAGTAAATACATAACTAATGGCCAGTAATTAGTGAGTCGACATTTAACTAACCAGAAATAGTCAGACGTGAACTTATGAAATATTGACTCTATGATATACAGCAAACAGTAACGACAGTTTTTTTTCATTGTCGTCCTGATGGACGTTTGTTCATTTTTTCCAGTATATAATTCGACACGTGCGTAAAAACGCGTCGGATATGAGCTAAAACGCAACATAGTGAAACACACATGAAGTACGTTAAAAATCTCTTTAACGGATGTTGTTGATCGTTTAGTTTCATGGTTAATTTTACGTGTTAAATGTAACACAGGAGTCTCAAAAATTTTTAAATGTTTCTAGTAACATGACTTTAACTTGTATCGTATCTCATAGTAATTGAAACACTCCAAAGACACGATTCTCTTTAACCTGGGAAATTTAATAATTCTTTCGGTACCTGCAACAGTAACACGAATCTAAAAAAACCAGCTTAAATAAAAGGTCCATATTTCTAAAGTTTTTTTGCAACAGCTCTTTCACACTGAAGGAGCCACACTCTCCCTTTCCACCCTGAAATGAATTACAGCACCATTAAGCATCGGCGACTGAGTTTTATACGAGATGATTTAGAGGGTTAGAGCGTGAGTAATAATCCATTAAATCAGTGAACTAACGCATGGAAATTACCTACATGTCGTTTTGAACGAATGTTAATTAACTTAGCATGAAGAATTCGTTTCGACCAAAGCGCGTTACTAATTGAACTGTCACGTTAGGCTATCAATTACTGGAATGGTAACGGCCACACTAAAATATCAGAGGAAAGGTTCCATGAATACTTAAGAAGAGATAGTGTAAGGAGGATGGTAGGAAGGCGATACAGAAAGTACGGTTGTCCTCAGTACTGATTTCATTTATGTTTTACCATGTTGTGACATTAATAACATCTTTGAATGTACGAATAAGTAAAAAAATATTGCTTCGGTTAGTAAGAGAGGGAGTAGGCAATATCTGAGTTCCACAAAAGAAATGGGCAGTGAATTGTCCTGACACGGAGTGACTAAAAGCTTCTTGGTTTTCAGGTCGCTCATTTTAGTTGATAGTATTACACGTGCTCACGATAGCTGACACAGCATCAAATTTTCCAGTATTTACTCTATGAAAGAGATCGTCTTAATCACGTGCTATGGTACACTGAGATTTCCCGTTCCGACCATAATGCAAGTAGTCTTCAGATCTACATGTGCAAGGCTCGTCTTGTCAGTAGGCTGAGAGTTGGTAATCGTTATATATAATTTCCAGCCATTTTGGAAAGACACACAACCGTTCTGCTATAGTGAAATCAACACTGTTCAGTACAATTTTCGAAGTTGGTTTGTAATTAACGATATGAAATAAACCCGGTACCTTTGTCAATTGCTTTTTCGGCAATGGCTACAAAGTGCTTGCTCTCAGACATTTATAATCTGACTCCCAGTATCCCAGTCGTCAACTGAAGGCCAAAGCCAGACGGAAAGGAGTAGCACTCTCGTCACCATCCAGCAGCCCGTTCAGTTTTGAGGCCATCAAGAAAATTATTTTCGCTGTTATCATGGGAATGTTTGGGAAGTCGGCACCCAGCATGCGGTGGGTGCTCAGTTGCTGTTGTAGGCACTGGTATTAGCCGTCCACAATATTATTACACCTCGGACTGAGGGTGTTTCGCCCCGCGGTATTAGCCGAGCGGTCTGAGGCGCTACAGTCATGGACTGTGCGGCTCGTCCTGGCAGAGGTTCGAGTCCTCCCTCGGGCATGGGTGAGTGTTTGTCCTTAGGATAATTTAGGTTAAGTAGTGTGTAAGCTTAGGGACTGATGACGTTAGCAGTTAAGTCCCATAAGGTTGCACACACATTTTGAAACGTCCCCTTTGAACATTTTATACATGACTGTGCTGAAACTGACACACAATATTTTTAGCGCAACGCAATCTGACTTTCAAAAATCCATACAAAAGAATGGCCCTGACTAACATTAACCTATACGTTTCACAAATCACTTACCTCACAAAAATCTTGGTTACACGAGCTACTGCAATAAAGCGAGCGCCACTACTGCCAGCTAAATAAAAGATTCAAACTACTAAAGGTACTAACTACTGATAGCCATAGTTAGCAAATGAAAGATTTTAATAGAGAACAGACAATGTATTTACCTTAATAGTCATAATATATATAGCAGTACATGACAAATTTCAAAACTCTGCCATTTCTCTCCCCACATCCACCACTGCTGGCGGCTCACCTCCAACTGCACAACGCTATGCGCTGTTCACAGCCAGCTGCCTAACACTACAATGGCGAGTATTACAACAATGCAAAGCAACCACAGACTGCACACAGCACAGCCAGTGATTTTCATACAGAGGTGGCGTTACCAATAAAAAAACCTAAACAGCCTACTTAAATAGCCCCCATGCTCCCCACAAAAAATTTTACAAATTGTTTTGGACAGAGGCCAATAATTATTTGATAAAATTTTTTTATAATTACAATAACAAAGATATCAATTGCACACACTTATTGATACAATGTTGGTCAAAAGCTAAACTTTCTCACAGTCCATAAAGACAGTCCTAATCGTTCATAACAGTAAAATAGCAGTGTTTTTCTCAAAGTCTGAGCAGTAAAAGAAAATGCACACGGAAGTAGTGGATTTCCATGCAGTCTTGAAGAAGTAGCTTTGTCCTTCCAACGGAAAGACAGTGCTGACTATCGACATGCAGACAGGTCATGGGCCACAACAGAGCAAACCCACAGCGGAGTCAGTCGAAGTTTTGAAGAGTATTGGTGGGTAGGTCATCACAGAGCAGACCCACTGTAGTCCTGGTAGAGAGTATGGTATTGGTGTGCCACCAGAGGTGCAGACCCACTGTTTTCCTGGTTGAGATTGTGGTATTGGTGGGCCACCAGAGGTGCAGACCCACTGCAGTCCTTGTAGAAATAATGGTATTTATGGGTTATCAAAGATGCAGACCCACTGTAGTCCTTGTAGAGATGGCCCGCAGCCATCTGTTGTGACTATGCAGGTGCACAATCGCCATTTAAGAGTCTTGCGGATAATATAGCAAGTCCATAACCACCACTTGTGCACTCACAAAGTTTTTGGAATTGTCCTTAGAACCAGCAATGCTGTTATCCAGTCCCTTGCTGAATTATTAACACACGTGTAAACACTAACAGCCCCTACTTCTCACATATTACCCATATACTACGACCAACAGAAACGTATGCAGTGAAATGAAACTTACAAGTTACTAAATTTGATGAACTGGTGACAATTACAATTTTATAACATAAGAATACAATTACAAAGATACAGAAAACATCATTAAAACATAATAATACAATAACATTTGTAGTAATACAGGCTTTACAAAGGAATCGAAATAACATATACATCAGTGTTACAGGAATTATAAGTACCTACATAAAAGATCAGAATAACTTGTGAAACATCAACTTCACACATGAGCGACAAAGTAAATAACATATTATTAACGCAAATTCTATTTGAGGATAACAGTATTCCTCATCATAGTGAATGTAGCTTAATATTAGAAGAGAAAAAAAATTCTATGAAACAGTACACAGAGACAGGAAGAAAACAAATACACAAGGGTACACAAACGCATAGGGGGATAACACAAAAGGAAAGGACAGGGTTTGTTTTCAGTGTAACATTTGGTACTGCAGTACAACCCAGAACTTCATTCCATAGATCGTCCCTCTTATTTCAACATTTGCTCCAGCCAAAAAAAAAAAAAATCCTATCCAAGCATGCTTTCTGTATTCTGTTCACATCCTCTTTCCAAAATAGTTTTTCTCCACTGTACACTACTTTTTTGGCCAAACCATTTTCTTATAACTTCTCAATGCATTTCTTCCATTCCATCATAGCTAGTTTCTTATATAGTCTACCCCCTCTTAAGTTAACTTAAATCTACTGAGCTCAGATGTTAAACTAAGGGATGAGGCAATGCAGCAGCACAAAACAATTAACACAAACAGCAATGATAAAATATTCAAATGGCAAAGCAAGCTACAGTAATTACAACTAATATAAGGCAATGAGCAGCAAACAAGAAAAATAAATCAGTAGTAAAACTGGCTTAAAAGAATAATACAAAGTGAAATTTAGTAGCACTATGCCTGGAAAACAGCAGCAGCAAATGCAAAAACTTATATCTAAACATGACATAGCTCAAGCAGAAAAAATATTACACTAAAAATGGCCATATCTAATACCTATGTCACATCTTAACACTAGAGTGATGCATCACGAGAACTTACACTAGCAGATAAGTTACCAAATCGTAAAGAAATTATTTATGCAATTCCTGTGAAGGGAAATGTCTATTTATGTGCCCTCGTTTTCTTTGAAACACACATTTCATAACTCTTAAAGTATGATTCTTGGTTTCCAACATCCTTTTTCACAAGTCAGAGTCCCTAACCACTACTCATCATTCCATACCATATTATACATATACATATTCGTCGACACTTCGTCAATACTTCATCATAAGAAATACGTAGCATAATCAAATTCCTCACATACGGTAGCATCATCTTATTGATCATAAACATATCTCAACAGCATAATATACATCGTCGTCATAATAATGACATCTCAGTCAATTCTCAAAATCGTCGTAGCTTCCTCCAATAATTTCAAAACCTAAAAAAATTCTCTGCTCATTTCAATAGTGTCATCTACCTCAAACGTACTTTAAAAATTATGATCCCATACCAAATACATCATTCAAAGCTCTCATAGTATCACAATGGTTCTGAAAAAATATGAACAGTTCACAAAGTACAAACAACATACAATTTCGTAAGTGTGAAGTTATCCAACGGTGTAATTACGTAAACGTCTGTCACTGATGTAGTAAAATAAATGTTTGTCTCTCTCAGGTAAATAATCAGATAGCTGTGTCATTCTGTGTTAGAGAAATATGGTACCGATGTGTAAAGTTGTATAAGCAAATACCATATTAGCTAGGGCTCCTTGTGCTTGCCATACACATGGTACACAAAGTAGGCTTGTACCCCCCCTGAGGATTAATGTAATTATACCCTCAGGTGTTACAAATTACAGCAATGGAATGAAATGTATCACGGAAAACTTTCTTTGTAATTCAAAAATCTTTAAAAATAAATGTTTTAAGTATAAGATTTATCACTCAAATACGTGTACTGTAGCGCTAAACTGTGCGTCTTGTCGCAACATAATCTCTGTGGAAGTGTCGTAGTTATCGTCCTCCGAAAGCTAAGTTCTGCAGAAGTCGATGTACTTACCTCATGATAAACAAAAGTGAAATGCTTTGCGTATAGATTTCGTAGTTATTATGCTTATTGGCGTGATGAAGAAAGTACTGTACAGTTTAACGTATTGTTGTGCCACGAAAAAGGCTGTCTCATTGCTGCTATACCACAAAAGTTACTACTAAAACATGTTTTACTTTCCAGAATGAAACAGAAAACTGTGCAGATATAAAACAGAAACACTGCGAAAGCAACATTGTAAATTGTCACTCATTAGTAGCGTCGTGATAAAATCGTGTAGCTGTCACATAAACTAACCACTATGTCATCTGGTATCTCACTGAAAGTACTTTAAATACAGAATGTATTTTCAAGTAAACCAAAATGTTGCATTAGAATCTCATTAGCAGTACCAGTATGTGTCCTAAGTATGTAAGCCTGATAGTCGTTACGTAATCGAGCAACTAACAAGCAAGAATGTACAAATACAACACTGTGTCGTCTGTTCACTATATACATGCATTCGCAATTTCTGATTAAAAATGTTCCCTAGGTTCTAGACTGGATATTTAACTTCAAACGTTGTTGCATGTTAACAGTTTCTTAAGTCTGACAAAGCATACTAGAAATGTGAAGTGAAGCCGGCCGAAGTGGCCGTGCGGTTAAAGGCGCTGCAGTCTGGAACCGCAGGACCACTACGGTCGCAGGTTCGAATCCTGCCTCGGGCATGGATGTTTGTGATGTTCTTAGGTTAGTTAGGTTTAACTAGTTCTAAGTTCTAGGGGACTAATGACCTCAGCAGTTGAGTCCCATAGTGCTCAGAGCCATTTGAACCATTTTTTGTGAAGTGAAAAGTTTTATGGCAAAGACAAAGATAAAAAGCAGATTATCTTTCAATAAACGGTTTTACATGTGAAATGTGGTGTAAACTTTTACTCTTCCTAGTACGCAGAGTTTCAACTTCAACGCAATTATCATGTGGTATACGTCGGATTCTGTAAGGTCCATTGTAAACTAGAAAGAATTTGTGACTCAAGTGTTTCTTCTTATGTGACAATGAATGAGCTTCAATGAGAACTTTCTGACCAATATATAATTTCTTTGCATTTGCTTTACCGTGTAGTTTTCTCCTTTTGTCTGCTGCAGATTTTGTATTTATAATAGCCAAATCAATTATGTCTTTGTGTCGAAGTTTACGTGTATTTGGGAAAGGTACAAGCTCTCTGATTCTATTCGGTGGTTCTTCATTCCTCAGTACAAGAGTAGGTGGTAAAGCAGTGGCGTCATGAGGCATTTCATTCAGCACGTTTTGAAATAAGTGTAAATATCTGTCCCAATGCTGATGCTTTCTGTGACAATAAAGTCTGCAAAGCATATTGATTTCTTTCGTAATCCGTTCAGATGGGTTACAATGTGGTGAGTACAATGAAATAAAAACAGGTTTGATTTTATGATTCCAAAGCATGCTTGACAAAACAGCAGATCTGAATTGCGGTCCGTTATCTGAAATGACTTTACTAACGTGTCCAACTTCACGTAAGAAGTTTTTAACAAAGGCGTTGGATACAGACCGTCCAGTGGCTTTACGTAACGGAGTGAAAGAAACAAATTTTGAAGTAAGTTCAACAGCGACTAGAACGTACGAAAATCCATTAGATGTTCTGACAAGCGGTCCCAAGAGATCAACAGCAGTAAATTCTTTTAATTTAGAAGGAATAATAGGAAACAACGGAACACGATGTGAGACAGTAGATGGTTTCGCCTTTTGACAAAGTTTACAAATAGACAAGACTCTTCGAATTCTCTTTTCCATATTGTTAAAATAACAAGTCATTCGAAGAATATGATAACATTTTCGTGGGCCAAAATGTGCATATCTGAAATGAATGTACCAAATGAGCTAATTAACAAAATCGTCAGGAATGCAAAGTACCCATAGCTTGTCATCAACAGTGCAGCGTTTGAACAGTATGTTGTTTCTAACCAGGTAATAATGCCGAATCTGTGTGTGTGTCTTTTCATGCCATTTGCTCTTGATGTCTTTCCAAATCGGATCTTTATCTTGTTCATGAGCAATGTCCTTTAAAGATGTGGTGATGAAGTTTTCAAAGGCGACTTTCTGAATGTAAAGAATACTGAAATATTTCTCGAGGTTGCCTTCTGTGTTACTTTTCTCAAGCCCAGCCGGTGCGCGTGACAGTGCGTCCGCAACAATGTTCTCCTTGCCGGGAATGTAGACTATTGTGAAGTGGAATTCTTGCAGAAACAATGCCCAGCGTTTTAACCTGTCATGATTTAATTTTGAAGACATAAGAAATTGTAATGCACGATGATCACTGTATACTTTTACGTGCTTACCAGAAAGAAAGAAACGGAATTTGTTAAATGCCCAAATGATAGCTAAAGCTTCTAATTCAGTAACGGAATAATTTTTTTCAGATTTTGTTAGCACTCGGCTAGCAAAAGCAATGGTTTTCTGAACAGTAGTCTTATTTTCTGTGGCTTTTTGAAATAAATGGGCACCAAGACCGACTTTAGAAGAATCCGTGCTAAGGCAGAAATCTTGTGACAGATCTGGATGAGCTAGTATTGGCGTATTAAGTAGCGATTCTTTCAAAGAATTGAATTCCAACTGTGCTTGTTCTTCCCAGTTCCAAATAGTATTTTTTCCAGTGAGAAAACAAAGTTTTGGTGTAACAAGAATTTGCATATTCAGAAAACGACGGTAAAATGATTGCTTCTAACTTTTCAGGATCCAGCTGAATGCCTTCAGAAGAAATAATATGTCCCAAAAACCTCACCTTTGACCTACCGAATTCAGACTTTTCCAAGTTAACTGTAATTCCAGATTCTGCAAAAATACGTAACAAACTGTTGAGGATGCGATTATGTTGTTCCCATGAAGCTTCTGGTATTAGAATATCGTCCACATATAAGGTGATGTGACGTTTTAAGAACTCAGGTAATATGGAATTTAGCCCGCGAATGAATGCTGCCGAAGAAATGTTCAAACCAAAAGGAAGTTTCCGAAACTGATAACAAACGCCGAAGCAAAGGAAAGCTGTGTATTTTCTACATTCTGGATGAAGTTCGATCTGATAAAAGCTGGATCTGAGATCAATGGAAGACAACACTTTTACACCATTAAAATTTTGAAGAAGTTCTTCCAACGTTTGCGGCCTGTCTGTTTCAGGAATAATGATAGTATTGATTTGTCTCGAATCTAAGACAAGTCTGATCGATCCATTTTTCTTCTCAACAACATGTAATGGATTGTTGTATGAACTTACTGCAGGCTCAATAATGCCCTCATTGTATTTCTGTTCTAACACGGTCATTATAATGTGCTTGAATTACATATGATCTAACACAAAATTTAGTATGCTCACGAACACGAAATTGGTATTGAAATCCCTTGATTGTTCCTGTTTTGTGAGTAAAAACTGTGGAATGTGCTTGTAAAATCTCAAAAAGGTCTTGCCTATCAGTGTCATTACGATTCTCAATTCTTCGAATTTTATTCTGAATTAACTTATTAGTATCAAATATGTCGTCGATATCATCCCTGTCCGTACTTGCAGGGTGATTGTTAGTGTCTAGTTCCGTAGAAAACTCCGAACTGTTGTCTAACAGAAGGTAAAGCCGATTAATTTCCTCGTCATGGTTTGAGAGCCAATCTTCAAGTTTCATAGCTATTGACTTACCTTCTTTCTCTAAACTTATTTCAGCATCGTGAAAGTTTAAGATTGCTTTGTATTCATTCAAAAAGTCTTCTCCCAATATAATTTCCATCGACAATAATGGAACAATGAGAAAGCTCATAGAGAAGCTGTGGCTTTGACAAAAGAATTCTAAGTTGGTTTGTTGGCGTACATCTACACTTTTTCCAAAGATTGCACCTTGTAATTTAATCTTACGTAACGGAAGTGTGGGGCAATCGTTCGATTTGTTACATTTGCTAAAGGCTGTTTCAGTAATTACTGATATGTTACTGCCAGAATCAAGTATTGCCGTAAATTTTAAATTTACAGTAATGTGAATCACAGGATATGCAATGTTGTTATGTTTTACGTCGTGTTCCTGGAGTAAGATGTCCCTAATGTCTTCCATTTTTACGTAATTACTAGCTACGGCAGCTGCTTCGTCAGTTTCATACGTACGTTTCGTGGCTGCAAGCGGTAATAGTCATTGCCTATTGTCTCTTTGTTGGCGCGCGTCGTTATTGGGATTTGGAGACGTAATTTCTACAAATTCACCCTGGTCTGTTTGAATCCTGCCAGTTCTGATGCAATTCAATTCGGTCGTTACGATCATATCGTCTGTCGTCATGTCGGTAGATTCCATAGTTTCTTTCTTGTCGGTCACGTGGTGGAGAATTTCTCCCTGAATCGTACCTGCGCGCTGGACCATTGCGTTCAAAGTAATTCTGTGTCCCTTGATAATAATTATTTTGGTTCCCAAATTGTCTGTTTCTCTGATTGTCTCTGTGCTAGTCACTACCGCGGAGAGGTGATCTTTCCCTGTAATTATTACTACTCTGCCAACGGTTGTCATACGGGTGGTGTCTGTTTTGGTCACGATATGTGTTGTGAGAATAGCCTTGTCGTGTCCAGTTATTATTTCTTTCATCGCGGAATTGTGACAGATGTGACCTGTAATTGTTGTACTCCTGTTTTCGCGTTCCACGATTGTCAGTGTCAATTTACAGTTCTTGTAACAGTCCCTGAAAAACTTCAATGTCGTCTTTGCAACGTCCTGCTAAAATAATATGTCGTAAATGTTCAGGCAATTTGATTATGCAAATGCGGATGAGTTCTGAGGGGCTGTATGGGTTTGAAAGATACTGATTCTTATGCAACATGTCTTCAAAATATTTGACAAGACTGGAAAATTCAGATTGTTCAAAGTGTTTCATCATCATGATGCTATGTTTTACTCGGTCTTGTGTAGCTTGAGACCAATATGCTGAGAGGAAGGCATGGTAAAATTCTCCTTCACTGTGACAATCGTGAATGACCGATCGCATTCTTACAGCTGGTTCATTCTCTAAATAGCCACACATAAATTCTAATCTGTGTTCTAACGACCAGTTGGGAGAAAAACAATGAGAGAATTGATGGAGCCATGCTTGTGAATGAATGTCGTTGCCAGAATTCTTAAATGTTTTGAATTTACGTGTAGTAATGAACAGCTTATAGTCAAAGTCATCATGTCGGCGAGTCGCATATCGGACATTGTTATGTCGTTTTGGCGGTTCCATTTCAAAATTCGGTGCACCTTGCCAATTTCTTTCATAATTTCCGAAATGCGCTGTGTTATTATTTTGTGGCTGTTCCGTATTTCTATGTCCCTCTTCCCGTATTGGGGCGCTAGTGTCCTCTGGAATACGTAATTCTTGTATTACCTGTGTCAGCTGATCTTGTACTTCGCGGATTTCTCTTTGGTGTTGCGTATTAATTTGATTCTGATTTTGTTTGAATTTCCTAATTTGTTCACACTCTTCTGTGTCATTAAAGACTACCGGTTTTGTGTCATTCAGATTATCATCTACCTTCGTAGATAAATTATTTAGCTGATCCGAAAGTTCAACTACTTTCTCTGATAATGAACTAATTTCCTCCATGTGTCTTTCTGAACCAATTTTCAGAGTATCTACTGTGTCCTTTAAGTTTTCCTGAGCTTTTGCAAGTTGCGTAGATGCAACTGAGTCAATTTTAGCTTGCAGGGTCTCATGATTTTTATGAACAATAGTTTGCAGTTCTTTTATGGCTGCTTCGTGATTCTGTAATGCATTTTCATAACGCGAAAAAATAGGTTGGAAATGCTCACAAATTTGTGTTTTTACATCATTACAGACTTTTTGACATTTCGATTCTATTTTATGTAACTCAGTAGTTAAATCTTCACGTGTTTGTTCAAGCGTGGTATGAAGATTTTGTTCCATTGTGTCTAACTTTTTAAGATTTTGTTCCACTGTGTCTAACTTTTTAAGATTTTGTTCCACTGGGTCCAACTGTTGCTGTGTTTGTCTCTGGTGATGTTCCATTGTGTCTAACTTTTGAAGCCTTTGTCCCATTTGTCTCTGATTTTGTTCCATTTGTTGCATTAATTGCAATAATAATGTATTAGTGTCTGGAATCTGTTTCTCTATGCTTTTTGGCAGTGCATTTTCACCGGCAACATTCACATTTTGACAAACAGAAAACGTGTCTTGACTCATTTGAGAAAACGGTGAGGACCCAAAACCTAAGTCTACGGTATTTGCAATATTGTGTTCTGTCATTTCGGATTCCTGAGGCGAGCTGTTGCCGACCGATCGATCGATAATGCTTCCTTGCTCGCTACCTGTTTCACTGTCTACACCATTATTTGCAACCCGCTCCATTTCCCTACTACTTTGAACATTAGTTAATTCATTACTCTGCGGCGCTAACACACTGCTTTCGTCTTCAATGTCATTTCTCAGTTTACTTTGGAGCCTAGTATTACGTTTTTCACACGCCATAATTGTCACAATATTTCACACGATAACACAGAAAAGCACAATTTGAAGAGCAAAATAAAATAACATAGCAATGGAAATAATGTCTACTTAATTGCAAGCGCAGCTGCGAAATACTTGGTTCAAATCTACATGCATGCCACAACTGTTTTACTCTACAACAATGAAAAACTACAACTACAATGGAAATTCTCTCTATAATTACGCGCTAGTAATAAACAAAAACTACACTAATTACACAAACTACAAGAAAAAACTCAGAAGATTCCAGTGAGGTATCCTCGGCTAAGGGTCGACATATGAAACGTCCCCTTTGAACATTTTATACGTGACTGTGCTGAAACTGACACACAATATTTTTAGCGCAACGCAATCTGACTTTCAAAAATCCATACAAATGAAGGGCCCTGACTAACATTAACCTATACGTTTCACAAATCACTTACCTCACAAAAATCTTGGTTACTCGAGCTACTGCAATAAAGCAAGCGCCACTAATGCCATCTAAATAAAAGATTCAAACTACTAAAGGTACTAACTACTGATAGGCATAGTTAGAAAATGAAAGATTTTAATAGAGAACAAACAATGTATTTACCTTAATAGTCATAATATACATAGCAGTACATGACAAATTTCAAAACTCCGCCATTTCTCTCCCCACATCCACCACTGCTGGCGGCTCACCTCCAACTGCGCAACGCTACGCGCTGTTCACAGCCAGCTGCCTAACACTAGAATGGCGAGTATTACAACAATGCAAAGCAGCCACAGACTGCACACAGCACAGCCAGTGATTTTCATACAGAGGTGGCGTTACCAATAAAAAAACCTAAACAACCTACTTACAATTTGAACATTTTTTTTTCTTTTTTTTTTTTTTTAGGGTTCTTCGATCCGCTTACCGTGAGTGAGTGCGCTGCCTGATTTAACAGCACGGGCGTAAGTGACTTGAAAACATTGACAATATGATGCTTTTTGTATAGTCAACACTGTACTTGAAACTTCCTGGCAGATTAAAACTGTGTGCCCGACCGGGCACACAGTTTTAATCTGCCAGGAAGTTTCATATCAGCGCACACTCCGCTGCAGAGTGAAAATCTCATTCTGGAAACACTGTACTTGTTTTCCGTGGCGTCACCGCATCTTTCCAATAACGGCCAAGAGCAATAATATAGTGGTTGAGTAGTTTCTTTTTCCCTTGGATTGTTTACACTGCGTCAGGTTCAACTGTTGTACGACACTTGATCTTGTGCCTAGACCAGTTTGATCAGTCAGTTGAGTGTCATTGGAGGAGGGGTCCACTGCTGACATTTCTTAATGATATGGCGGACAGCAGAAAACTCTCACACGTGTACCGTTACGGTGATAATTCAGATGACTAAACGCCTACATCTTCCCTCTAAAATGCTTACCAAAACGACATAATCTTCTGATCCTCGTACTATGTGACCGTACAATTGGGAATACGTTTTGGTACTACTTTCAAACTGTTCCCTGTGCGCAGTGTGTCATAATTGAAACTAGTAAAGTCTGACATGGGTGTCAATATGCGGTAATAGGAGAGAGAACTTTCCACTAAACATATTTCACCAAATGACACGTTTGCGAGATAGTTATCAACGTATGGTCACGAGACGACATAGGAACAATTATCTAGCTACTTCAGTTCTATTTGAAATGTAAACTTGTCGATTAAATTGGACTCAGTTTCCACTAACTGTTTACCGTAACAAGAAATACAGAACTATTCCATTACTTCCACCACAGTGCAGTTTACCGACGATAGCGGCACTAAAACGCAGTATTAATCGCACATTTTCAAAACTCCTACACCAAAGAAGACGAAGTAAATACGAGTATTCAAGAAGTCGAAAGGAACAACTCCCATCGAGAGTAACTTAGTAGATATTCTCGGTGTCGAGAAGCAGCTCAAACCACTTAACAAAAGTAAGTCTTCTGATCCACATTGCATACCAATTAGGTTCCTGATAAAATTTCCGCACACTTAGCAATCATACACAACCGCTCAGCCGACGAAAGGTACGTACATGAAGACTAAAAGCCGGCCGGGGTGGCCGAGCGTTTCTAGGCGCTTCTGTGCGGAACCGCGCGACTGCAACGGTCGCAGGTTCGAATCCTGCCTCGGTCATGGATGTGTGTGATGTCCTTAGGTTAGTTATGTTTAAGTAGTTCTAAGTTCTAGGGGACTGAGGACCTCAGATGTTAAGTCCCATAATGCTCAGAGCTTATGAACCAATTTGAAGACTAAAAAGTTGTACGGCTGACACCAACGTCCAAGAATGAAAATAGAAGTAATCCGCTGAAATACAAGTCCATATCACTAACGTCGATTTGCAGTAGGATTTGAAACATATACTGTGTTCGAACATTAGGAATTACCTCGAAGGTAACGGTCTGTTTACACAAAGCCAACACGGATTCAGAAAATATCTTTCTTATGAAAAACGCATAACTCTCTACTCGCACGAAATAGTTAGTGCTGACTACAGGTAATCACAAATTGAGTCCACATTTCTAGATTTACAGAAGAAGCTTGGCACCGTTCCTCACAACAGAAGTCTAATCGGTTTGCGTTTTTATGGATCTTCGCTTCAGTTATGCGACTGAATTAATGTTTTCCTTTCAGAAAGCTCACAGTACGTTTAATCCACAGAGAATCTCCGAGGAAAAGTGAAGTGAAATCTGGCCTTCCCCAAGGAAGTGTTACAGGTCCGCTGCTGTTCCTAATCTACTCAAATATAATCGACTTAGGAGACAGTATGAGCAGCCCTCTTAAATGGTTTGCTATCATTTACAACCTAGTAAAGTCATCAGAAATCAGAACCAATTGGAATGACGTAAACACGATATCCATACCGTGCGAAAGGTGCCAGCTGTCTTTGAGTAAAGAGAAGTATACGAACATAAACGTGAGTACGAAAAGAAGTCCCTTAAATTTCGGTGAACGACAAATTACATAAATTGAAAGGGTGTCTGTGCAACTATAATACCTAGCAATTGCATTTGCGGAGAACTTAAACTGCGACAACGAGACGGATAATATAGTGGGGAAGGCGAAACAAAGATTGTATTTTATTGGCAGAACTCTGACAAAATGTAAAACGCCTACTATGGAATACACTGCACTTGTCCATCCACATGTATGATATTGCTGCGCGGTATGGGATTCTATTCTTTCACTTGAGCCTTGTCCCACAGCTACGCAAGGTCAGCCACCGTTAATCGGATTTGGCTTGTTAATGTTTAAGGGGTGGCTGGATGCCCTTCCTGCCGCCATTCCGTACCCACCCCCACCCCCCCCCCCCCCTCGGGACGGAACGAGTGTACCCCAACTGTCTGCGTCGAGTGTAAGCCATGGAACAGTGCGAATGTGATCAGATGTATGTGAGCCGTGTAACTGAGGCGGAACATGGGGACCATCCCGATATTCACCTAGCGGGATGTGGAAAACCGCCTGAAAACTACACCCAGTCTGGCCGGCACATCGGCCCTCGTCGTTAATCCGCCAATTGGATTCGATCCGGGACCGGCGCGCTCACCCGAGCCCAGGAAGCAGTGTGTTAGCGCTCTCGGCTACCCTGGCGGGTCTGCGCGGTGTGGGATCAGTACCATAAAACTGACGCAAGTCATCGAAAAAGATCGGAGAAACTCACTTCGTCTTGCATTAGCGCGAAATGAGGAGACAGTCTAACGGATGTGATACGCAAGTTGCGGTAGAACAAAACGGTATTAAATAACGCCCAGAGTAATCACAATAAGGAGGCAACGGAAAGAATAGCTTGTAAATCGCAGTACTCGGCATCTTAGCCTATAAAATACAGTCAAGCGTAATAGGGCGTGCTCATAAGTAATGTTTCCGAAATTTGTATTCCGCTCTCAATAGCGGTAATGGTATTACATGTCATGCACATTACGCGCACGATTTTTCCCCTCCGTTGAAGAAAGTTTACAACTCTCACGTCAGTTTAGTCGCAGTATGCAAAACTATTTCATAATGGCAAGAAATATACCTTCTCTTTGGTTTTTAAATGAACATACCGTCATTTGACTGTATTGTTGTTTATTTAATACGACCCAGGGTTTCGCCTATTATGTCATTTTCAAGTAATATGACATAAACTCAGTCACTAGACAATGGCATAAAAGGCCGATACCTTGGTCGAAACTAAATAACCAACAGTACAGTAAAATTGCGGTGTAGTCATTTAAGAATTATCGTACGATTGTTGCTCCGAAACGTCATAAACTATTCTCTTCGGTGGTTTTGATAGCTATGATTCAGTTTTAGACTTTTACCTGAATCTATTAAGTCATTGTCAATAGCATAAAATCGCTACACATTTTTATTTCTAGCCAGGATTTTCACTTCGTACTTACTCTTATTGCAGTTGTAAATTAGTAACAATAATGAACGCGTTACTAGTCGTTCAGTTTATGTTTCACTGATTTGTGTGTCTATCGATATGACTCCATATCTGCTCTTGGAATACTGATGGTGTTGTGCTTGTAACACAAAAAACAATATTCAGCACATTATATGAAATGCAAAACCTTTTCACCAGTTCAGTGTTTCCTAGCGTTTCCAAATGTAAGGTGTAGCTTGTGATGCCTATGGTCGAAGGTTATATTTCTGCATGTGTGTGTGTGTGTGTGTGTGTGTGTGTGTGTGTGTTGTTTATCGGGATCTGAATCTGGCCAAAGATCTGGTGCAAACAGACATATGCAAGTATAACCTTTGACCATAGACACCAAATCATATATTACAACTGTCATCACTACATAATATCAACGGACTTAACAGTGTTGAATTGTGTATGTACAGTCACTATCCCCTGCTGAAAACTGTTTTAGTGCTACATGCAGAAGTATAGCATCACCAGAAGTATAGCAAGAACACTTGCAGAATAAGATTAACACAGTATGTAATAAAACTAATAATAATTTGCAAATAGGATGTTCCATAGTATAAAATGAATGTACTGCATACAAACGAAAATGGATATTTATTTCGAGCCACCAATAGAGCCTTAATAAACTGAGGTTAAAACTGTTTGGCAAAACGGATGTAGCTTTTATGCAGTGGCATACAGGAAGTTCTAACCTAAAGAACATACTGAACTTAATATGTACTGGGAACTGACAGATAAACAAAATGAATGATTAAACAGATTTTTGTTAAAAAATAAAACAAAGAAATATACAAAAGGAAAATGGCAGGAATAAAGAGCTGTATGAAAAGAGCTGGAGCTGAAGTACTGGGTAAGAAAATCACCTGGAAACGAAAGCAAGATTTGAGAATATGTATGATGAAGTAGAAAAGACCCTTAGGGATAAGCAAATAGTATATTTTATTTATTTAATCGTATGGCTAGGGCAAATATTGTTTAGGACGACAAATCTTTGCAGTAGGTTCAATATATTAATTGTTTAGGATGCGGTATACTGTGTGATTGTGACAGAGAACTTAAATGGGACTCCCTGTAGGGAAGATGACGTTCTTCTGGAGAAACACTACTGAGAAAATTTAGAGAAACAGCATTTCAAGTTGACTGCCGAATGATTCTACTGCCGCCAACAACAGTACGCCTAAGGACTACGAAGAGAAGACACAAGAACGATGAATTGTGGAGTATCTGTGTAGATGTAGAGATATACATGCTACTATACAAAGACATGAATACACTAAACAGATTCAGAAGGATGTAGGTTGCAGTATGTACTGGGAGATGAAGAAGCTTGCACAGGATAGAGCAGCATGGAGAGCTGCATCAAACCAGTCTCAGGACTGAAGACCACAATAACAACAACAACATACAAAGACAAGCTGTAGTTTAAATTTCTTACTACGAATCTTGAAAATTATTTTATCAATTTACTTCAAATTTTAGCACGATACTCTGATGAACATTCGGACCAACACAAGCTATATATTCATACAATATGTAGAAATAAATGTAATATATAAAGGGAGAATGGTGTAGCCAAAAATGTCTCGGAAAAATCTTGACCGACTTACCTACTTACTTAAAATATTCAGATGGACATAGATTACATAAGAATAAGTTGTTGTTTGCTGTGGTCTTCAGTCGAAAGACTGTTTTGATGCAGCTCTCCATTCAACTCTCTCCCGTGCAAGCCGCTTCATCTCCGAATAACAACTGCAACCTATATATTTTAGAATCTGGCTACTGTATTCATCTCTTGGCTTCCCTCTACGAATCCCCCCCCCCCCCCCCCCCACTTCGCTTCAATACTAAATTCATGAACCTTTGATGTCTCAGAATGCCCCCTATCAACCGACTCCTCATTTTTGTCAAGCTGCTCACAAATTTCTTTTCTCCACAATTCTATTTAGTTTTTCCTCATTCATTACATGATCGACCCATCTAATCCGTAGCATTCTTTCCGTAGCACCACATTTCGAAACTTCTACTTTCTTTTTATCCAAACAGTATATCGTCCATGTTCCACTTCCATGCATTGCTACGCCTTCTGCGTGTGAAGCAGACGTGATAACCGCTACACTACGGAGACGACGTCCATCCCCGTACACTCGAATTTGCCTCAACCTTAATCCTATTCCGCGCACGCACACTTGGCAGTTGTTTTGGCTGGCTGAAACCCATCACAGCCGGGGGCTCAAGAAGTCTTCGGGATGCTCGAGAGCATGTCTGCAGTAGCATCCCGAAAGATGCAGCGGCGATTCGCGCAGTCGTTATTGCAAGGCATATCGGCAAAAACTATCACTTTGGTAAACTCATCTACTACTTTAAGGTTCTACTTTCCTAATCTCATTCTCTTAGCATCACCTTATTTAATTCGACTACATTCCTTTATCCTAGTTTAGCTTTTGGCTATACCCTCCTTTCAAGACACTGTCCTTTCCGTTCAAATGCTCTTCCAAGTCTTTGACAGAATTACCATGTCGTTCATATTTCTTCTCCCTATCCTTTTACCATACGCGCTCTCGGTATTCATATAGCTGTTTCTCTTTTCTCAAAAGCCTCTTTCATTTTCCTGTAGGCTGTATCTATCTTATCCGTAGAGAAATACGCATCCTCTATCCATTTATCTTTAGCAATTCTGCCAATCTCATTTTTTAAACGTTTGTGGTCCTTTTCACCTGTTTCATTTGCTGCATTTCCAGATCTACTGCTTTTAACATTTAAATTCAGTATCGTTTGTGTTATCCGAGGATTTTCCTCTGCTCTTGTCAACCGATGCCTAACGCTCCCTCTGGAACTCTGAACAATTTCTTCGTCCTTCAACATATCCAAGTCCCATTTCCCATTTTTTGCAGTTTCTTCGGTATTAATCTACAGTTCACAGCCAATACATTGTGATCAGATTCTACATCTGCCCCTGGGAATATCTTACAATTTAAAGTCTGGTTTTTAAATCACTGTCTTACCTTTATGTAATCAATCTGAAACCTTTCTGTGTCTCCAGGTCTCTTCCATGTGTAGTCTTCTTTTATGATTATTAAATCAAGTGTTAGCGATGATTAAATTGTATTCTGTGTAAAATTTCACCAGGGAACTTCCTCTTTTACTCCTTTTCCCCAGTCCATATTCACCTTCCTTTTCCCACTATCGAATACCAGCCCCCCATCACAATTTAATTTTCGTCTCCTTTATCTATCGGAATAATTTATTTTATTTTATCATACACTTCTTCAATCTCTTGATCATTTGTGGAGCTAGTTGGCATACCTTCTTTTACTACTGTGGTGGGTATGGTCTTTGCGTCTGTCTTCGGTATGATGATGCATTCGCCATGCTGTTCATAGTAGCATAGCCACATTCCTGTTTTCTTAGTGATTACTATACCCACTCCTGCATTACACCTATTTGATCTTGTATTTATGACCATGACCAGAAGTCCTATTCCTCCTGCCACTGAACTTCATTAATTCTCACTATACCTATGTTATGTTATGTTAACCGGGGAGCTACAAACGACGGAGAGGCTCCGTCCCCGCCGCAGCCGCAGTGGTCCGCAACCCCACGACGACTACCACAGTCCACTGCACCCCTCCGCCGCCCCACACCGAACCCAGGGTTATTGTGCGGTTTGGCCCCCGGTGGATCCCCCAGGAAACCTCTCACACCAGATGAGTGTAACCCCTATGTTTGCGTGGTAGAGTAATGGTGGTGTACGTGTACGTAGAGAGCTTGTTTGCGCAGCAATCGCCGACATAGTGTAGCTGAGGCGGATTTAGGGGAACCAGCACGCATTCGCCGAGGCAGATGGAAAACCGCCTAAAAACCATCCACAGACTGGCCGGCTCACCGGACCTCGACACAAATCCGCCGGGCGGATTCGTGCTGGGGACTGCCGCTCCTTCCCGCCCGGAAAGCCGTGCATTAGACCGCATGGCCAACCGGGCGGGCCACTTACCTAACTTCAAACTATTATTTCCCTTTTCAGATGTTCTAACTTACATGTCCAGTTAAGGAAGTTAACATTACACTCTCCGATCCATGAATGCGAGTCTTATTTCTCAGCATGACGAGATCATTTTGAGCAGTCCCTGCCCAGATCCAAATGGGGGACTGGAATATTTTACCCAAGAGGACGTGGTCATCATTTAACTATACAGTAGAGTTGCATGTCCTCGGGATAAATTATGACCATAGTGTTCTCTTGTTTTCAGCTGTTTGCAGTAGCAGGAAAGCAAGGCGTTTTTGGTTGATGTTACAAGGCCAGATAACTCAGTCATCCAGACTGTTACCCCTGCAACTACCGAAATATCTGCTGCACCTTTTCAAAAACCATACGTTTGTGTGGCCTCTCAACAGATACTCCTCCAGTGTGGCTGTACCTTTCTTACACCCATCTGCATTGCTAAAGAATGCTACAAACACACTGACGGCAATGTCCATGGGGCTTGGTGCAGGAATCCCTATTCATATAAACACAGAAAGTAATTATCATTTTACAGGATACTCTTATGAACATTCATATAAACAGAGAAAGTAATTATCATTTTACAGGATACTCTTATGAACATTCAAACGAACATAAACTATAATACACTTGTTGTTGTGGTCTTCAGTCCAGAGACTGGTCTGATACAGCTGTTTATGCTACTCTCCCCTGTGCTAGCAGTAACCACTGCAACCTACATCCTTTTGAATCTGCTTAGTGTATTCATCTCTTGGCCTGAATCTACAATTTTTATCCTCCACGCTTACCTCCAGTATTAAATTGGTGATACCTTGATGCCTGAGAATGGTCCTATCAATCGATCCCTTGTTCTTGTCAAGTTGTGCCACAAATTCCTGTCGTCCCCAATTCTATACAGTACCTCTTCATTAGTTTCACGATATATCCACCTAATCATCAGCATTCATCTGTAGCACCAAATTTCAAAAGCTTTTATTCACTCGTTGTCTAAACTGTTTTTCGTCCTTGTTTCTAGACTAAAATCTTTATAGTCCATGTTACAATCCATACAAATACTTTCAGAAAAGACTTTCTTTTAAATCTATCCTCGAGGTCAACAAATTTCTCTTGTTCAGAAACGATGTATTTGCAACCGCCAATCTACATTTCGTATCCTCTCTACTTCGACCATCATCATTTATTTTGCTGCCCAAATAATGAAACTCATCTAGTACTTCAAGTCTCTCATTTCCTAATCTAATTCCATCACCTGACTTAAGTCAACTACATTCCATTATACTTGCTTTGCTTTGTTGATGTTCTTCCAAGTCCTTTGCTGTCTCTGACAGAATTAAATGGTCATTGGCCAAACTCAAGGTTTTTATTTCTTCTCACTGGATGTTATTTCCTAATCGAAATTTTTCTTTGGTTTCCTTTACTGTTTGCTCAATGTACAGATTGAATAACATAGGCCATTGGCTGCAATTCCGCCTCACTCCCTTCTCAACCGATGCTTCCCTTTTGTGCCGCAGGCCAGGTTGGCCGAGCGGTTCTAGGCGCTACAGTCAGGAACGGCGAAATCGCTACGGTCGCAGGTTCGAATCCTGCCTCGGGCGTGGATGTGAGTAATGTCCTTAGTTTGGGTAGGTAAGTAATTCTAAGTTCTAGGGGACTGATGATCTCAGAAGTTAAGTCCCATTGTGCTCAGAGCCTTTTTTTTTAACCTTTGGTGCCCGTCGACTCTTATAACTGCCAGCTGGCTTCTGTACAACTTGTAAATAGCCTTTCGCTCCTAAAGTAAGTCAGTATTGTCTGGCGTGTTCCCACGTTTCTACAGAATCCAAACAGATCTTCCCCGAGTTTGGCCTCTACCAATTCTTCCATTAGTCTACAAAGAATTCGTGTAAGTATTTTGCAGGCATGACTTATTAAACTTATGTTTCCGTAATTTTCACACCTGTCAGCGCCTGCTATCTTTGGAATTGGAGTTATTCGTCTTGATGTCTTGAGGGTATTTCGCCTGTGTCATACATCCTGCCCACCAGATGCAAGAATTTGGTCATGGCTGGTTCTCGCAACGCCGTCAGTTGTTGTAAGGGAATGTTGTCTACTCCTGGGGCCTTGTTTCGAATGAGGTCTATCAGTGCTCTGCAGTATCATATCTCCCATCGCACCTTCATCTAAGTCCTCTTCCTTTTCCATAATAGTGTTCTCAACTACATCGCCCTTGTATAGACGCTCTATATGCGCCTTCTACCTTTTGACTTTCTTTGCTTATAAAAAAAATAAAATTTAAATATACATGTACTATGTAAAACGGAAAATTTGTCATTACGTTAGATTTTTCTACGATATTCTGTTGATCATTTAGATCAACATAGCCTACATATATTTTAATATTTGATATATGGAGGAGAAACGTTACCAAAAATCTAAATAAATTCTTTACTAATTAAGCTTTTTTTCAAACGATAATCTACATGTTTTCTGTTATAACCGACTGTGAGAAAAAATACTGCAGTGTGTTGTGAAAATGTGCAGTTTCGATTACTTTTTGGCAAGGTGTTTCAGCTACCATTAAACAGACTATTTAATGTTTTTGTTCTTAATTTTTATGTATAAATTACTTTAAGAAAGCGGAAGAGGTGTATTTATGGATTATCGGTTTATGCTTAGAGTACTACTACAGAAACAAAATCGTATCAAACCTTGTAAACCTATCCACTCTCAGATTAAAGCTATGTGAATACTGTTATTGAAACTTTTGAACTTACAGATCCAACACTTGGAAAGGTGTTTCTCATACCTTGTATACCAACGTTCCCTACTCTTTTATCCATTCATTTTAAGCAGTTTCAGTACCGAACCATGGTTTCATTTGCAATAACAATAAAACGAGGCTCAGGGTCAGAGAGAGGGGTAAGAGAATAACGACTGTAAGGAGGAAAGGAGGAAATGAACAGTAAGGATTGAAGAGTTGGACGACGGAGGGGGAGGAGGTGATGCACAAGGTAAGAGGAGGATATGGGCAAACGAGGGGGCAGGAGGGGGTAGACGAAGTGAAGGGTGTGGTGGGAAGATATTGGAATGTGTATCCCATTCCCATACATATTTAGGAATTGGCATGCATTGTATGGTTCGGTAGTAAATAATAAATTAAGACGATACCAGGCAGTGTGTGGAACTATTTGAAGAACACTGAAAGGAGCACAGAAGGAAACACAGTTGAAGGTGTACTACATGGCGGCAGTGCTGGTTACTCTATATGGTCGTGAAAAGGAGACACACGGATTGATAAAATAAGAAACCAAGGCAAACGAAATCAGTTACAAATGCTTGCAATATGGCATAAAACTGGCGAACACAAAGCAAGTGGGAAGAGAATTTAGGTAGAATGGATAATACAAGGACTCTGAAAGTGCATCTGTTGTATAGAATCATGGTTGAAGGTACTGCAGAAGATTAAGACATAGAGAGATTTTTTCCAGAAGAGACCAAAGGTGATTCAAGAAAGGATGATGATGGTGAGGATTAAGGCAACATTAAAAATGGCACAGGCATAAAAATTTTGAAAATCTGAAGAAACGAATACACAAGCATTCAACGCCGTGCCTCATTTAAGGCGACCACACAGAATTCTATATATTTTATAAAAACTCAGGTTCACTGCGTCACTATCATTGTTTTGTGTCAATTCAAAGTGCTCGACAGTTTATTGTGTTTCGGAGGTGTCGTAAACTGCCAAATAGTAGTTAGGATATAATAATACACTCCACAGCCCGAGAAAACAGCTGAAGGGCAAACAGACACCGTTTATCAAAATGCAGCTATCAGTACTTCTTCAGTAATGAACTAAGTAGTTGAGAGTCATCTAAGATGGGAGTTGGGTGTGAAACGGTTGTGGTATCCTGGGCAATTATTCACGATATTACAATTCATACATCCATGGTGATTTTTCACGACAGGTAGGAGTGACCTCTATGAAAAATTAGGAGTTCTAGAAGATAAAGAGTCCTCCACGGTGAGTGTTCATCAGAGACAAAGACATTGTAAGGGGAGGCCTAGGTTAGTCTGATAGGACAGCTTTTACTTTCTATGTGTATAAATGATCTATCGGACAGGGGAAACAGCAGTCTGTGTCCGTACGCTGATGACACTATGGTGTACGCAAAGATATCATTGTTGAGCGACTGTAGAATGATGCAGGATGACTTACACGAAAGTTTTAACTGACGTGATTGATGTCAGATAGCCCTAAGTGGATAAAAATATAAGTTAATGCACATGAGTAGCGAAAAAAAATCTATAATGTTCGAGGACGCCATTAATAGTCCGCTGCCTGACAGTCCCGTCGATTATATATGAAGGGCTTATATCAATAGTGGTACAAGTCCAACACCTCCACTTTTCTGCCTATAATGCTTCTAAAATTAATGATCCAAACAAACAGAAAGAATGGTTCATTTCTAGCAAGAAGCCATATGCTTGAATATTTCTGGTATCTCAACTGCAGATTTTTCAGCGCTCATTTAAGCTTAGGGCTCTGTATCTCAAAATTAACAAAGATAGACTTGTACCACTATTGAAACAAGCCCTTCATATCTAGTTATAACGTTGCAAAGCAATATGAAGTGGAAGGAGCATGTAAGGATTATAGTAGGAATTTGTGGTTCATCTGCAAAGGAGACTGCATATAGGACACTAGTGCAACCCATTGTTGGGTGCTGTTTGAGTGTTTTGGATCCGCACCAAGTCTGATTGATGAAAGACCTCGAGGCAATTCAGAGGCGGGCTGCTAGATTTATTATCGGTAGGTTCAAACAATGCGCAAGCATGATGGAGATGCTTCGAGATCTCAGATGGGAAACAATGGAGGGGAGGTGACGTTTTTATTCTTTTTTTTTCGAGGAGTGCTATTGAGAAAATTCAGAGAAACGGTATATGAGGATGATTGCAGAACGATTCTACTGCTGCTAAAGTACATTTCATGTTAGGACCACGAAGATAGAAATAGAGAGATTAGGGCACTGGGAGACGTAGAGACAGTCTTTTTCTCTCGTTATATTTGCGATTGGAGCAGGAAAGGGAATGACTACTAGTGGCGCAGGCTACAGTTGTACGCACAATACCGTCGCATCCGCGGTATAAATGCTGATATAGACGTAGGTGTAGATAATGAGGTTTATCTCTTTTTATGCCTTTCGCGAACGTCTTCGATTGCACTTGCGACTGGTACGGGTTGTAGATACACCCTCATACGTTCATTCATGAACTACCCGCTGTAGAATGACAATAATGTAACGTGAGGAGGCCATTAGTGGCGTTACAGTGTACCTGAGACAAGTTTTGCGGCAGACATGTAGCCCAGCGGAACAAAGCGCGCATAAAGGATATGTAACTTTGGTAACACAGATTGGAGGATAACGGAAAGTAGCTTCACCACAGTGGATGCAGCTTCTACTGCGCTCACAATATTTGTCTGTGCGTCACGAACTGCCGAGTTTGAGGCCGGGAGCGGTGACGCGGGAGATGTGCGGCGTCGAGTGGAGCACAGACCGCACAATTTCCGGTCGACACCGCCATCAGCGCGCCGCCATTACAAACAGAGTTATGCCCTTTGTCGTGCACGCCGCCGCCAATTACGGCGCACATCGCGCGCGAAAATAATTCAGCGCTGTGTGATCGATAGCGCGGGCCAGGCCGGGCCGCGCTGCGCCGCGCCGGACGCCAGGTAGCGCCGCAACCCGCCGCAACAGCGCGTCCCCCAGGGCTCAGACTTAGCGCCACTGCTACCTGAGTGGCAGAACTTGACATGTGAAAGTGAAAATCCCAGGACGAAATAACGGCATGGGCAGAGCATTTCTAGTTGATCATTCTCTTACGCCTCACTAACAGGGCTTGACCTATAGTGTTTCAGGGATGGAACACCACATACCACTTTTCCTTTCCATTTTCCAGTCACTAATTGTCCTAGGCTGAATGAATGATGGTAAGAGCTCTGTTCTCTACAATATGTAGGAGCCATATGTTGGATGACTGCTCTAGATAGATCAGCTCTCTAAACTTAACACTAAATTAAACCAATACATAACATGTTCCCTCTAAGGAAACTTCCTGTTAGATTAAAACTGAATACCAGGAAGAGACTGGAGCTCTGTACCTTTGCCTGTTACAAAAATTGTTCAAATGGCTCTGATTACAATGCGACTTAACTTCTGAGGTCATCAGTCACCTAGAACTTAGAACTAATTAAACCTAACTAACATAAGAACATCATACACTTCCATGCCCGAGGCAGGAATCGAACCTGCGGCCGTAGCGGTCGCTCGGTTCCAGACTGTAGCGACTAGAACCGCACTGCGGCCGGCCTTGCCTGTTACAGGCGTGTACTCTACCGACAGAGCTACAAAGGCGCTTTCCAACTTCTGTGACTGCGTTTTTTTATAGATGTCTTCAACTGACTGCCTATTGAGCTATTCATTATGGCAGTAACCACAGTGTAAGAGAACTTCAAGCATATCTCTTCATTCCTTAGTAGTTCTGTATCTGACTTGGTTTGTGCATTGACTCTTACTGACTAGTCTCTTAACTTAAGCCTATTCTTCATCATTATTAAGTTGAGATCTGAATCTCTATCTGCTCTTAGGTAGACATTACAATCCAGTATCTGACTCAGTATCTGCCTAACCATGATATAATCCAACTGGAATCCTACAGAATCTTTTGGCTTTTTCCTAATATACCTCCTCAATTTGTGATTCTTGACAGAGTATTCAGTATTACTACCTGAAATTTATTGTGCAACTCAATTACTCTCCATCCTCTCTCATTCCCGCTACCAAGTCTATATCCTCCCGTAACCCATTCTTGTACATCTTCCACTACAACTGCATTTCAATCCACCCTGATCCTAACGCTCCCCTATACGTACTCAATTACTCGTTCAATACCCTTCCCTATCTCTTCAACTTACGCTTGCAACGTTGGCATGTATACCTCAACTATTGTTGTCAGTGTTGGTCTGTTGTCGATTCTGATGAGAACAACCCTATCACTGAACTGTTCACAGTAACTCACTCACTTCTCTACCTTCCTATTCATAACGAATCCCTCCCCTTATACCATTTTCTACTGCTCCTGTTGACATTGCATCTGACCAGAACTCCTTTTGCTACTGCTATTTCACTTAACTGGCCCCAATATATCTAGGTTCTGTCTTAGCATTTTCCTTCTCAGATTTTCTGGCTTCCCTAACACTTTCAGACTTCTGACATTCCAAACGCCTACTCACTGAAAGTTATTCTTTCATTGGTTATTCAGTCTTTATCTCGTGGTCACCTTCTCCTTGGCAGTCCCCTTCTTGAGATTCGAATGGCGAGCTAGTCCCGCGTCTTTTGTCAGTGGAGAGACCATTATGGAACTCTTTCAATTATAGTCCACATGTCCTGTGAATATGCATCGTGTGTCTTTAATTCAATGACTTCCATTGCCTTCTGCATCCTCATGTCATTGATCATTTCTGATTTTTCCTCCTGTTGTGGGCAGTTTCTCTGAATTTCTGTCCCCTCCTCTAACCCACTCTGACAAGGCCCTTGGCAGAAAGAGGGTGACAGCATGTTCTGGAAGCTGTTGGCTACCATTGCTGATGATTTTTACTAAAAATTTAGGCAGTGACGGGTTTCGATAACTAAAACCACGCTACCCCAAGCCCTCTTTTTTTCTTTTTTTTTTTTCTTTGCAGAGTATATATAATATGTATCCACCAGGCTTGTGGCCTGTAAGTGAAGAACTATCATGATGATCTCTCCCCCATTGGCAAATACTTCCGCATTAGTTTCCCATTCTGGTCTCCTAGGGCAGACTGCCAAGGGGGAGGGACTGGAACGCAGTTGTAGGGGATGGAGTAGAAGAACACGTTACAGGAGAATGTGGGGTTGGTACTAGGAATGAGAGAGGAGAAAGACCGACTGAGTTCTGACTGGTTACATTACACCGTGCTAAGGAAGAAATTCCGAAATCAGATATAGCATTCTAAAGCCTAACCGAATCACAATTTAGTATTGATGAAGACTAGGCTGAAGTTCAGGAGACTGGTCAGAAAGAATGATTGCGCAAAGAAGTTGGATACAGAAGTATTAAGGAAGGAAGATGTACACTTGAAGTTCTCTGAGGCAAAAGGTACTGCGATAAGGAGTATCCCAGTAGGCGGTTCAGTTGATGAGGAATAGACACCTCTGGAAAGAGCAGTCAATTACCAAGGTAACTGCGAATAATCAATGGATAAGAGCAGAGTTACTTCAGTTGAAGGAAATACAAAAATGTTAAAGGAAATGGGTGAGGGACAAGAGATACAAATCTGTTAGGAATGAAATAAATAATAGTGCAATGAAATGGCTGCTTGAAAAATGAAATCAAAAAAGCAATGATTATCGGAAGGACTGACCCAACATACAGAAAAGTTAGAACAAACATTGGCGAAATTAAAAGAAAGTGTGATAATATTAGGAGGGCGATTGGTTATCCATTGTTAAATATAAAGGAGAGAGCGGATAGATGGAAAGAGTACACAGAAGGCCTCTATGAAGAAGAAGACTTGTCTGATGTAATTGATGAAGAAGCGCTAGGCGATAGGGAAGAGATAGTGGATCCAGTATCAGAATCAGAGCTGAAAAGAGAACTGGAATACTTAATATCAAATAAAACAGAATTGATAGATAACATTCCATCAGAATTTCTGAAATCATTTGGGGGAATTGGCAACAAAACAACTACTCACGTTGGGGTGTAGAATGTATGACTCTGGCGATATACAATCAGGTTACGAAAAAAATCATGCACACAAATCCTACGATTAAAAGAGCCGAAAAATGCGAGAATTATCGCACAATCAGCTTAACAGCTAATGCAAGAATAATACACGGAACAATGGAAAAGGAAAATTGTGCATGTGTTAGATGATGCTCAGTTTGGATATATCAATGTAAAGGCACCAGAGAGGCACTCCTGATGTTGCCGTTGATAACAGAAGCAAAACTAAAGAAAAATCAAGACACGCTCATAGGATCTGTCGACATGTAGAAAGCGTTCGAGAATGTTGAATGGGGCAGGATAACTGAAATTCTGAAAAAAATAGGGTAATCTACAGCGAAATACGGGTACTATGCAAGATGTACAAGAGCTGAGAAGGAGCAATGAGATGGAAGACCAAGAACGAAGTGCTGGGATTAAGAAGGGTGTAAGAGAGGGATGAAGTCGTTTGCACCTACTGTTTAATCTGGGTATCGAATAATCCATCATGGAAATAAAAGAGAGGTTCAAGAGTGGAATGTGAAACTATATCAACGATAAGATGTGCTGATTACGTTGCTATTCTCAGTGGAAGTGAAGAATAATTACAAGATTTACTGAATAGAATGAACAGTCAAATGGGTGCAGAATATAGATTCAGAACAAATCGAAGGAAGACGAAGGTAATTAGAAGTAGCAGAAATCTGAACGACGAGGAACTTAATACATAGTAAATGAAGTTAAGAAATCCTAATACCTAGACAGCAAAATAGCCCATAATCGGTGGAGGAAGGAGGACATAAAAATATGACAGAATCTATCAAGAAGGACATTTCTGGTAAAGAGAAGGCTAATAGTATCAGACATAGGTCTTTATTTGGGGAAGAAATTTCTGAGCATTTACGTTTTGAGCGCAGCATTATATTGTAGTGAATTTGGAAAAGAAGAGAATCGAAGCATTTGAGATGTGGTGGTACAGAAGAACGTGGGAAATTAGGTAGACTGATATGGTAAGAAAAGAGGAGGTCCTCCAGAGAATTGGTGGGGAAAGGAATACATGGAAAACACTGACAAGAAGAAGGGGGACTATGATAGGACATCTTTTAAGATATCACACGTAATATCTGTAGAAGAAGGCTCAGATTGGACTACGTCCAGCAAATAATTGAGGATATATCTTGCAATTACTATTCTGAGAAGAAGAGACTGACAGGAGAGGGATTCGTGGCGCGCTGCATCAAACCGTCAGAAGACTGATGACGGAAAAAGCTACTTCTAGATCGCAAGGTGCTTTTAAAACACAGGTGTTATGATAAGTCAAAGTGATGAGCTTAATTTTACCTTAACGTCTTAGATACAGAGATAGCATTGTCTGTCGTAGTTTGCTAAATTGCTTTGAAAATTTTGGTTGTTGTGAAGTTCATGGTATAATCTTGTCGGTTTTGATTCAGTTAAACTCGAAGTCTTGATATTATCAGTTAGTGTACAAATTGACCCGATAGCCAGATTACTATATTGTTTTCCTGTTGGGAGTATTGCTTTTGGTCTGGTATCACTACTTCTTATAGTCCGCAGCTTGTGGTCGTGCGGTAGCGTTCTCGCTTCCCACGGCCGGGTTCCCGGGTTCGATTACCGGCGGGGTCAGAGATTTTCTCTGCCTCGTGATGACTGGGTGTTGTGGGTTAGGTTAGTTAGGTTTAAGTAGTTCTAAGTTCTAGGGGACTGATGACCATAGATGTTGAGTCCCATAGTGCTCAGAGCCATTTGAACCATTTGAACTACTTCTTATATCGACACACTGCAGTGCCCTTCAGAGCAGTGATGCAAGTTTTTGTAAGTCTGTTCCCAGATTCTGCGTACGTGGTGACATGTGAACCGAAATATAAGTGTATCGTCTCCATGACAGTTACTACAATTCGGTGATCAGCAAGATGGATAGAGTATAATTTTGTGCGCAATGGATTCTTTTCGTTGACGACTTTGTATCCTTTTGTTCTAACATCAGAAATAATCTGCTTGTTGTGAATGTTCTTCCACACCCCAGGAAAGTTGACGTGATATTTTTGTGGTATTGGCCGCCAAATGTGGCGTATTGACACCAAATGTAGTGGGTGGGTGCCAGGAGGTGACGTATTAAAACTCGTCGAAGCTTTTCAAATGATATATTTGTTTCCACTACAGTGCTTCGTTCACCTTGGTCCACGTCACAGGCCCCACAATGCTAAGGCCACTGCCCCAGCGACCTCTGCAACGCACGCTATGTCGTGCAGGTCTTGTTCGCCAGCTGTAGAGTTCCAACTGCGTCTGGATGGCTGCGTCAGCAGCCGACTCAGCGGCATCCGTCCCTGTTGACTTCACACTCTCCGTCGGGAGCCGTAGGCGGGCCATGCTGCTGCTTCTTCCTCGGCTGGCATAGCTGGGAGCACGGCAGCAACGACTGCCCGCTATCCGGCGTCCGAATCTGCGGCCCCTACCCTCTGATGTCTCCGGCGTATATTGGGAGCCGACACGTCTGCTCGTAGTGGTGAGCCAAAGAGTTGCCCACCCTGGCTGGCTGCAGAATCCGTGTCAGCCTAAGAGGTTCGAACCAACGAGCCACCGTGGATTGGGACGCTGTCGCCCCATCTGTTGTTGCGTGTAGTGCAGCGGAGTGACAAGCCCCGCCGTCCTGGAGAGATACCACACTTGAGTGAATCTCGTTAGAAAGAAACACCTATTTATATTCGTCTGCGTGCCTTTGTTTCGCTAACGCATCACTACGAGTCACATACACCCCACACCCCGGTTGCGCCAGTGTGCCCTTTCTGCATATAGCTTGCGCCATGCGAACCGCTGCGTTTCAGGCCCTGTGGCCTCCATTCCACTTTGCAACCGCTGGTCAGCGTAACTTAGTGCAATCCGGCCCGGAACTGTCTGTAACTTGTACTCAGAATATCGCACAAAACTAACTTTCCCTGCCCTAACGGGGTATTACTGTTCTGTATGTATTACTGTTCTGTTATGAACTGAATGTTTCTTCATGTGATGATACTATTCCTGATGACACAATTTTACTAGGTATTTTATCTTCCTACGAGTATGTTACTTGGCTGTATGTGTTTTTCAAATACTGACGGGTGTTCTTGGCATTCTGGCTAAACTTGTCAGGCTGGTAGAGCTGAAGTTTGACCTTTTAAGGACATTGTGTGGAAGTAATTTTTTGCACTTTGTTTTAGTATATATTTATCCGATCTTATATTCTTCAAAAGGGTAATGTTTGTATGCTTATTTTGCTTTGAAGCTATTACTATAGCACACGAAATAACCGACTACTGATAACAGACTTTTGGCTATTGGCGCTGGTGCTGGCAGTATGGACATTTATGTAGTACACTTTCGATAGGATGAGCTCATTTTACTTTCTGAATCATAAGGGGACTTCGCTTGGGATGGAACTGTATGCTGGCCCTAACTTTGTTTAACATCTATCTCTAGCTGGTAATCGGTATCGTTTGTATATCTCACACCAGATCTACCCTATACTTCGTTTCTTTGTTGCTGTGAGTAACCATTGTTGTTCTTAGAGTAGTCAATCTTTCCCTACGTCCATTATGTCGGATTTGTTACGGCTGATCTGTGGCCTGTTGCTGCATGGCAAGTCTCCATGTTTTGGGTGCGGCACCTGGCCCTGTGCCGACACAAATGTGCTCAGATCGTCTGCAAATGCACGAAATACGATTTTCTTTCCTAGTAAGATCAAGCCTGGGAGTGAGCTGTTAAGTTTCCTTAGGAGAAGATTGACCACAGTTGCTTACACTAATGAGCCAGAACATCATAACCACCGACTTACTGTCGGTATAAACCCTTCCAGGCGACAGCAGTCAGACGCAAGAACGATGCTTGTAGACTCACTGGGCGTGCTGTCCGTGTGTAGAATGGGGAAGCTGCGCGATAAATCTGAGGTCGTAAAGGGGCAGATAGTGCTGGCCTGGAGACTCGACACTTGCATTTTGGCAAATGCATGGCTTGTCGGGTGTACGAAGAGTGCAATGGTGAGTGGCTTCAGCATGTGGCAAAACCAAGGCGAAACGACGTCCAGACGTGGAGGGGTTGGGCGGCCACCCTTCATTATTGAAGTCAGACATCGTAAGCTGGGCAGACTGGTAAAACAGGACTCGCGGCAAACTGTGGCGGAAGTAACACCAGACTTCAATAATGGGTAGGGTCCATGTGTGTGTGAGCATGCAGTGCACCGAACGACCCAAGTATGAGCCTATCGTAACACCACAACATTGACAACTGTTAATTAAATGAGCAAGTGACTATCGGCACTATGGAATTATTCGAGAGGGACAGTGGCGAGTTCGAACTGATGTGCTGATCTCCAACTCAACAAATCTGAACCCGATCGAACACATCTGGGACGTGATTGAATGTGGTGTCAGAGCTCATCACCCCCTCCCGGGAATATACAGGAATTAGGTGGCTTTCGTTTGCAGATGTGGTGCCAACTCCCTCCAGCGACCTACCAAGGCTTTATTGCTTCATCGCTGTTATCCGTGACAAAGGTGAACGTACCGGCTTTTCGGTAGGTTGTCATAATGTTCTGGCTGATCCGTGTATAGGGCCATCGATAGGGGTCAACCCTGATGGACTGACCTCTTTATATAGAAAGTTCCTTTTAATTGCCCATCGAGCACGATTTTGGACCGGGATCCTGGCAAAATGATGCTGACTGGTTGAGAGAATTTGTTTCAGATTCCCAATTTCCATAATTCTTTTAATAGAAAACTGTGAGAGATCCGGTCGAAAACTTAAAAAAAAATCGATAGAAATTATGGACTGCCCCCTCTTTTCCAGTTATCTGTGTCTGCTACTCTGTCACTGTATTCTCTCTGGGAGTCGGTTATACTACACACAAGAACTGTGCACGTTTGGTAATCTCCTCTCATGTTTTTTATTACGCACTTTTCTCTTGCGTTTATTGCTCCAGCTAGTACTTTGGAACTGACGTCCGTCAAGGTTATTAGCCTAAGGATTCGATGTATGTTGGTGAGTATTTGGGGTAACTTTAGGATGAGCCCCTCGTAGATGTTTGTACTGAGCTGTTAGATATTCCATGCATCATTTAAAACTTTAATTAACTCTTTGTTCAATACGTCCCAGTAAGGGAGGTAGAATTCAACTGGTTTACCACCCATTTCTGGTAATTTCTCTTTTGGGCTGTCCAGTAGCGCTTCATATATTTCTTCTTCTGTAAATTCTTCGCTATAGAAAGGTTGTAAGCCTATGCCATCGCACCGTCAGTATAATCCAGAAAAACTGGTTCGAGTTTCTCGTCTACGTCTACTGCAGCATACAACCCACGGAAATGCTCCAGCTCTTCGCTTTTGTCATAAGCGTGCTGTTGCACTGTTAATTTCCTTTCTTAAATTTCTCGATTATGTTGGGTCATCCGTTTCGATGTTTGGATTAGATGGTAAAGTGATGCAGTCTCGTGTTAGATAATATTCTCAGCTCTGTACCTCATTTTCAGATCCTCTAGTTTTAGTCTCTCCATTGGCATTAACTCTATTTTAATCTGCTTTATCTGTGAACTGTTAGTGATTATATCTCTTGTGTTTTGGTGCGATTCTTGAAGCCACATGATATAAAATTTCTCAGTACTTTTCTCCCACTCACTTTTGTTGCAACAGTAATGCTAAGCAATATCTCTAAGTTGTGCTTCACATGATCCACCCACCAATTTAAACTTCTGGGACGAAGGCCTTCTTTGTTTCGCGCACAATAATAGGCAATACATCGTCACTGAGTAAGGCAGTATCTAATTTCCGGTATCCTTTTCCACGGAAAGTTGGTTGCTTCTATAAACTGAATCTGGTACGAGAAGACAATGTTCGTATATTTTTATAGGCCAGATTTCCAAAGTAGTGTCTTGAGATACTAAGTCTTGTGAGATAGAAATTCGATCTATTCTGCTCGCTGCATAACTAGTGACGCGTTAACAAGTCTGCCTTTGTTGGTTCCCGTGTATCAAGCACGTTTAAGTTTGTAACCATGAATTCGATTCGACGCTTATGCTGACATTTTACTTTCCGTCTTTTTTCCAAGTAAGAGTTAAAATCATCACCAAATACGACTCTGTTCCACGTACTTAGTAAAACAGGCAAGAATTACAGTTTGGGAAACTTGGACGTCGCCTGTCTGTAAATGCTCCCAGTCAGGGCAGGAACATTTGCAAAGATTGTATCTTCTGTTTGCGATTATATATCCCTACCGCTTAATAGGCTCCAAGTTTCAGCCACTGGAATGCGATCTTTCGTTAATATCGCCATACCAGCAATTTCATATCTGTTGGCAATTACCTTGTCTCCTGCAATTTCACGTAGATCGTTCGTTTCGCGTTCTTCCAGTAATGCTGTATCTATTTCAGCCGCATATAGGAACCTTTGGAGACAAGTCAGTTTGAACTTAGTTGATATTCTGTTCATACTTAAAGTACAAATTTCATCATTTTGATAGATCATAAATGTCTTTTGTGGTTTGGATTTAATTTTTCTCAATTTAAGTTCCTTCCTTATGACTGTCCACAGACAATTGATGATCGGCATGGGACATAACTTTTCCGTCAGATATTGTTATATCTTGCTGACCCCTATGTCACTAATTGAAACTGTTGTGAACTCTTTGTTGACATCGTTTCGCTGCTATGCGTTACTACTCGCAGAAATTTTTCTTTCAGACTTCTCAGTCGAAACTTGATACCACTTTTCCGTATCAGAAGACATAGTTATGTATGTATGTGATTGTTCTTTTGTTTGCGAAGGTGAAACCGCAGATGCTTCTGCTCTTGATATATCATCCATTTAGTTTCGAAAATTGGCTCCGGAACACCGCACATTGCGTCATCATGAACGATCTCCATCGCTGACATTTCTGAGTTGAATGTCGGAAACCGTCCAACTGCGACTGCCATGTCACTTTGATGGCCAGACTGTTTAGCATTTGTTGCCTTGAGAAGCTGTAAGACGTCGTGTTCTCCTGACCTTCATTGCTTACATATTCCGCCCTCACAATCATATTCTGCACATCAAGACGCTTCATTCGTATCCAAACTCGATAAAATAAAGTCAATGTTGTTTGAATTCATGTAAACAATATGCAAATAACAAGTAAATCGCAAGTGCGCACCAGGGTTGAAATACTCGAGGCTGGCGTACACACACATTCAAGACACGACGGTCACAAACGCTTTTAGTTCAGGAGAAGCTAACTGCATGCCAGGAGGCCGGTCCCTTCAGAGGACGAGTCAACCTACCTACGTTGGCCGGCGACTGCCCGTAGAGCAGACAGCATTTGCCCGACTGAAAGGGAGAATGACCCCTCTTCGTCTTAAAAGCAAATTCCGCAACGTTGTGTGGGAGTGCCCAGCCTACGCATTCTTTACAAACATAGCATGCACTTTCAGATATTTTCACAGGGAGACAGCAAACGCCAAACGCCGATGCTACAGATTTCCTGATTGGTTGCCTTAAACGAAACGTCTTTCTCCCATTTTAGGAGAGCAGTGCTATTGGCAGGCGATATTCCTGACACCTTGAGCTGAAGGAGTAATGGAAGAGACCAAAAGATATACCTCTTCACGTCTGGCGTGGAGAGGGGCCGTTCCGTTGCCGCTCTTGGAGCGAGAACACGTAACAAGAGCATGTGCGCTTATATGTGTACTCAAAGAGCGAGGAACAAGTCTCTCCTCAGTACTTCACTGGGAGAGCACCTCTATCGAGAGCGAATCCAAGTGCGACTCTATATTGAGTCCTTGCGATTAAGTGTTGTTCACTGTGTTGGCCGCCACACTTATTGTGCAGTATGAATGGACAGAGTTATAGGTAAACGCCTGCAGTAGACTGATTGTCTGACCAGTGTACCACGCCAATAGTTAGACTAGGGGTGAACAGGAGTCCTTGACTTCATCAAGGCGTATGGAGAGTTTGATTGGCGAAGGTCAATCCAGATAGAACGAGAGTTATCTGATTTGTCAGCAACAAGCGGCGCAGACAGCAGTCATCGCAGCTTACGGTATTGTGCGCTACAGCTCTTGCGAGCCCCATATTTTCTCCACAACAGAGCACTTCACTGCATTTCACACACGACAGCCTCAACCTTACCTAGCAACATTCTAATGGATAATTATTCAAGTTGAGTAATGGCTCTCAGCCATTCTGCCAAGTCAATGACAATATTAAACTTCGTATAGAAATTTCATTATCGAATCCCATCCTTACGAGGTAACTTCACATTCCAAAAAGAACCTGGAAATAACTAGTTCAGTTCATAACTAAAAGTGACATTACGATTTCTCAGAATTTTTGCAAAAAAATAATAATTTTCGTTAATTTCTTGTTTTTCTTACACTAACTAGCACTACTCCAGTACCCAAGTATCCCACTAGTTATGTAAGAATTTTTGTGTCATTTCCTTACAGGGGACGACTCCAGAAGATATTTATTGCTGAAAGCTTTGCAGGCATTTCTCTTTAGAAAGTTAGGAGCGTCTGTCGACTTCTATAATACTGTTGGGGTGGAAATTGCATCTTGCAGGAGCCACACGGTAAAGGGTACGTCTCAGATTAATCCGTTGCGCAGAATGACAGAATAGCACCCACACGTTCACTGCAGAAAGCTAGTATTAGTTTTGCTACTGTCTGCAGATGTACTACAGGAATGGGAGTGACTGTTAGTTAATGGGTGAGTTCGCCCCGTTTCTGAAACTGTCTGGCTCTTTCCACGTATGCCTAAGGGCAGTGTGACACTTCCGTCTGAAACATAGGAACCATCATTTCCGTGTTTAGGCTTATTGTTTACAGTCTCTGGAACATCAACTGAATTACATTTAACTGCTGTGGCACTGTTTGCTACCGGTTCGCTACATATTCTTACTATAAGGTCTGAAAGTAACGGTTTACGTTTAATTGAGTTCAAGATGGAATTTTTCCCTGGTGTAGTATAGTTTAAAGTGATCTGTTTCATTAGTATGAAGCGTGATGGTAATTTTCCCATGTACACTATATCATCAAAAGCATCCGGATACCCCCAAATGCCGGCCGCGGTGGCCGAGCGGTTCTAGGTGCTTCAGTCCTGAACCGCCCGACTACTTCAGTGGCAGGTTCGAATCCTGCCTCGGGCATGGATGTGCGTGATGTCCTTAGGTTAGTTAGGTTTAAATAGTTCAAAGATCTAGGCCAGTGACGACGACCTCAGATGTTAAGTCCCATAGCGCTCAGAGCCATTTCAACCCCGAAACATAAGTGTTTCATATAAGGTGCATTGTGCTGCCACCTACTGCCAGGTACGCCAAATCAGCGACCTCAGTAGTCATTAAACATCTTGAGAGAGCAGAATGGGGCTCTTCGTGGAACTTGCGTACTTCTAACGTGGTCAAGTGATTGGGTGTCACTTGTGTCATACGTCTGTACGCGAGATTTGCTCACTTCTAAACATTCATAGGTCCACTGTTTCCGATGTGACAGTGAAGTGGAAACGTGAAGGGACACGTACAGCACAAAAACGTACAGGCCGAACTCGTCTGTTGACTGACACAGACCGCCGAAAGTTGAAGAGGGTGGTAATGTGTAATAGGCAGATATCTATCCAGACCAATACACAGCAATTCCAAGCTGCATCAGGATCCACTGCAAGTACTACGACAGTTAGGCGGGAGGTGAGAAAACTTGGATTTGATGGTGAAGCCGCTGCTCATAAGCCACATAACATTCCGGTAAATGGCAAACGAGGCCTCGCTTGTTGTAAGGAGCGAAACATTGGACGATTACACTGTGGAAAAGCGTTATGTGGAGTGACGAGTCACGCTACACAATGTGACGATCCGATGGCAGGCTGTGGGCACTGCGAATGCCCGGTGAACCACATCTGTCAGCGTGTGTAGTGCGAACAGTAAACTTCGGAAGCGGTGGTCTGATGGTGTGGTCGTGTTTTTCATGGAGGGGGCTTGCAACCTTTTGCTTGGCACTATCACGACACAGGCATATATTGATGTTTTCAGAACCTTCTTGCTTCCCACCGTTGAAGAGCAAATCGAGGATGGCGATTGCATCTTTCAACACGATCGAACACCTGTTCATAACGCACGGCCTGTTGCGGATGGTTACACGACAATAACATCCATGTAATGGTCTGGCCTGGACAGAGTCCTGACCTGAATCCTATAGAACACCTCTGGGATGTTTTGGAACGCCGACTTGGTGCCAGGCCTCACCGACCGACACCGATACTCTCCTCAGTACAGCACTCCGTGAAGAATGGGTTCCAATTCCCCAAGAAACCTTCCAGCACCAGATTGAACGTATGCCTGCGAGAGTGGACGCTGTCATCGGGCTAAGAGTGGGTCAACACGATACTGAAATTCCTGCATTACAGATAGAGGGAGCCACAAAGTTGTAAGTCATTTTCAGCAACGTTTCCGGATACTACTGATCACATAGTGTATGTAGTTTACGCTTGATAGCCCCCAACACTCGTTACAGACGAGATCGGTTGCTTAACTTCCATTTTAATAGGTCTGATTCCACTAGGGGTAGGGAATGGAGAATAATCTGCCCAGAGCTCATTCCGAATTGCACGAAGGTTTCCATTAGACTGCAATTTTACGACTTCATTTGCAACTTCCATGCGGTGAAAGACACGCACATTTCTAAAGTTGCCTTCGACTGGACTAACGGTAAACTAAGCGACATGGCCTGTTGCCTATGTGAATTCAAAGTGACCAGCACTCTCACGGATTACTCGCTCATACACTTAGTTAGAACAAATTTTAAAATAGGAGATCGACTCGTTAGCATCCAGTTACACAATGTCTACTTCATCTCTCTTGTTAGATAGCTGCTGTCTACTCGTTGTCCTTGTCGGATTACAGTTTCATAGGAAAGGTACCCATTGTTGTTTATACTTTTTCTCTTACTTAGGTTAGTGTAAAGACCTCTCACTTCCCACGTAGCTGTGTAGCAGGCGATACACGAGACGGCAGCCCGCATCTCGTGGTCGTGCGGCAGCGTTCTCGCTTCCCACGCCCGGGTTCCCGGGTTCGATTCCCGGCGGGGTGAGGGATTTTCTCTGCCTCGTGATGGCTGGGTGTTGTGTGCTGTCCTTAGGTTAGTTAGGTTTAAGTAGTTCTACGTTCTAGGGGACTGATGACCATAGATGTTAAGTCCCATAGTGCTCAGAGCCATTTGAACCACGAGACGGCAACGACTCGCAAATATTTGCTGCAGCGCCTGCTAGTAAACAGCGCTTGACTGTCCACTACGACTGCCGGATCGGAACTGAAGAGCACGGTAATCACTTTCCTGTACCGGAGAACAATAAATTACTTTACAGAATGAAAAATGCTCCTGTAATTGCACAGAAGGGGGGAGTATGTCCTGGACAGAGTTAGAGTTGTAAAAGACTGGGTCTAGCTTTTCGACTTATCTGGAATTTTAAAGACATTTAAATCAAAATGTCTTGATATATTCACGTTTTTTCTTCCTTTCTAGTATCAGTACTTTTTTATTTATTTCCAACATGATCCATTAGAATATCTGTAATATAACAAATATATAATGAGTGCGTATGGGTGTGATGTGCCTGAGACTGGAGAGTAATGTTTGTATTATATTATCATGATGACAGCCGGCCGGAGTGGCCGTGCGGTTCTCGGCGCTACAGTCTGGAACCGAGCGACCGCTACGGTCGCAGGTTCGAATCTTGCCTCGGGCATGGATGTGTGTGATGTCCTTAGGTTAGTTAGGTTTAATTAGTTCTGAGTTCTAGGCGACTGATGACCTCAGAAGTTAAATCGCATAGTGCTCAGAGCCATTTGAACCATCATGATGATGATGAAACCTGCCACCAGTACATAACGTACTGCACACGAATGGCACCAAGGAGGGCACCAAGATTAAAAGTCCCACTTCGACGGACGGATCACTATCGACAGTGTCACGTGTCCTTACTTCACGAGACACTGCAGAGAGTTTTGGTATTTAAATTAGGACACAGTCGGTAAGCCTGGTGGTCAGGAACTGTATGTCACCACCTCTCATCCGCTTGCCGACCGAATACTGGCAACGAAAAATTTTTTTACCACCACAATTCGAACTGGCTTAACCCGAGGTTGAGTGCCACCACACAAGAATGCCTTAGCGACCTAGGTCACGGGAACGAGTTGTTAGTACCAGTATTCATACCATGTAATATAAAGAATCGTGTGAAGTAAAGTAACATGATACATCATGTCATTCCCCCAAGGAACAAATCCACCCCAGAAATTTTATACGTCCAGACAAGAATTTAGCTATTATATGTACGGTCCTCAGCCATACGATATCATAAATTGTTTATTATAGCTTGCGAATCTTCTGGAATTTGGGCGCAGGATCAGGCGCTTAAGCCTATAAATGGAAGGATGCAGGTGTGACAACATCTTTAACTAAGTGAGCTCGCTCCATAGGGCATGCAGGTTTAGCTCCTAAAAAAGGGACGACTATATAAAGATGTTTTGGTTTAAATGTCTCTTAAGATGCTAGATAAGTCGAAAAACTATTTCCTTTCTTTTACGTATCTAGCTCTACCCGGGACAAATTGACATTTTCCGTGCTGTCATAACAGCATTTTTCGTATATATATATATAATCTTAATTTGGACGTTAGACGGCCGTAGCTTACCAACCAAAGCAGATTTTTGTTGACCTGGGTGACAGCTAGCCTGGTGTGGCTTGTCTTACTGTCTTTCGAACCATGTTACCTATCTTTTGGCAACAAACAAATCTGTTACAAAACCCACCAATCATTACAAATATTTGTCTACCTTATCACAAAATTTTTATCGATTCCCACAAATCTGAAACTTAATAAATCTTTTTAAAACATATAGTTCTTACAGTTGGTCAGCTAGTGCCTAAGAAGAGTGTGTCACAAATCAATAGATTTACCACTACATTCACTTCGAACCAGATTTACTATAATAGAGTGACCAGTGGATTCACTTCAAACGAAATTTGCTTTAACATAGTCATTCCTGATAAACATAGGTCTATGAGAATGGAATCATGGTAATTATCTCCATTTGTTGTTATGAAAACATTTCTATCGCTCACAGATAACGCTGTCATTTAACAGGGCACTTCAATCCTTCGCAGACAACGTTTCCATTAATGAAAGCAGATCAGGATATCAAAGGACGTGCTTGATTTTCAAATACCACTGCGAGAGGAAAACTCCGTTTTCTAGTTTTACTGTTACCCTTTACACAATATTTAAGCGTTCGGCTGTGGTAGCCAACTTTTGCTTATTATACGACAGATCTGGACCAATAGATTTAAAAACACATTCTCAATCTGTAGACGATTTACAAAACTACATAAACCCTTTTCCCCTATACCTATCGTTTGCAAATCACTTACAGAAATATGCAAAAGGTCAGTACTGCTCTTTAATTTGACCATCAAACACACGATACTCAAGCAAATGGATCTGTTCCGTTCGTGATTTCTTCCTCAAATGGATGAAATGATGTTCACATGTATGATCAACATTATAAACTACGTCGGTCCCTCCAGTCACAGGATCATTTTATCCTAAGGCTTTGGTGTGGGGTATTTCTACGATCTCTCATGCCACATTACACTTATGAAACAATCTCTTAAATTGCTTATTTCTCGTGGAACTCTGTCAGAGAGATTTTAGCATAATTAACTGGCCATCTCGGATTTCCGTTCACCACTCACAAGTAAAATGAGGGTTAATCAAAAACGTTTCAAATGACTCTGAGCACTATGGGACATAACATCGGAGGTCATCAGTCCCCTAGAACTTAGAACTTCTTAAACCTAACTAACCTAAGAACATCACACACATCCATACCCGAGGCAGGATTCGAACCTGCGACCGCAGCAGTTGCGTGGTTCTGGACTGAAGCGCCTAGAACCGCTCGGTCACTGCGGCCGGTGAGAAGATTAATCTCTCGTTGTAGGACACTCTGTTGCCCCATTGGATACCTTTAATTCTTTTTTTCTTATTGGCAGTGCCAACGAATTTATATTTCCTCAAAACAATCAGATTTTGATACGCCTAAGTAACATAAAGCAGTCATTCTGTAAGGATTGTCTTACTTCCTTTTTCAACTACACTTGCGTCTAACATTAAAGTAGCAAAACCGCTATTTCGCCATCCAGTACCAAATTCTAGATATAATGATACAGACTGCCAACAGATGCCCGTAAGATCATGTTCTGCACGGCAACGGACAATCATGCCGATGATGATGTCATAGCACCTATGAAACGGGGTAGTGTTTGGCGGATAGACCCACATCCACAATCGCTGTGTATACACTCGTAGACGATACACTATGACATGGAGGAGACACCTACTAGACCCCCTGCGGTGACGGACCATAGGAAGAATGGAAGCAGGAAAGTCGCAAACTCATTTGACCCGATGGCTTAACGTGAATCGTTCTGTTGTTTCTCGAATGTGGTGACAGTTTTTAGAGACCGAAACTGTATCCCGAAGACAAGAGCAGCCCGACCACGTGTAACATCGGAAACAGAGGATCGTTATTTGACTGTAAGGGCACGATGGTGCCGCCTTAGCACTGAAAGGCAAGTGGCATCTGACCTCGTAGCTTCTACTGGACGTGTCGTATCGAGGGAAACGGCGTATAGAAGGCTTCGTCAGAGTGGCCTTTCCTGTCGGAAACCTTCTATATATGTAGCTCTCTTCCGTCTTCACAGAAGGAAACGTCTAGAGTGAAGATCAACATGTTACCTGGACAGTCGAGCAGTGGGCCAATACTCTTCTCACAGATGAGACCCGATTTCGTCTGGAGAGTGGTTCTCGGAGGAATCGCATCTAGAGGGAAAGTGAAACACGATTCTGAGACACAAACATTGTGGAAAGCGATCGATATCGCGGAGGATCCCGAACAGTGTCGGCTGGAATTGTGTTGACCACACGAACACCTCGTCATGGAATTTTACGGTTGAGCCGGCAAGGTTGAAGTGCTATCAGTTATGATGACAGGGTCTTGGGACCTCAAGTGGAACTGTTACCGGATGCTGCGGGTCCAGACTTCGTACTGTTGGAAGATGATGCTCAAACTCATAGGGCACGGATGGCTGATGTTTTGTTGGAAACGGAAGATATTGCATTCATATGATTGCCTGCGCACTCTCTCGATTTGAATCCCGTAGAGCACGTCTGGGATGCCGTAGGGGGACGGGTTGCACCACGTCAGCAATCACTAACCACTCTCCTGGAGTTACGAGTAGTTCTGCAGTAGAATGGGCATTATTGCCTCAATACTAGATTGACAGAATCATTCACAGCATGCCCAGTCGTTGCCAAACCTGTGTTGCTGACAGAGGTGGTTACACCCCATACTGAGCACATTAACCAGTTTTCGGAATGTGTGTGCATATCCGTTAAGTTTGAAGAAGCGAAGAATAGTTTTGTCTACTATCATGCATGTTATAGTTGTATACGTTACATTGTTTCTACTGTAGTATCAACTATTTACACTGTTTCGAGGAAAAATAAACGCAACTTCACAAAATTATGTTGCTTGCTTAATTTTGGACCCCAGTGTATTTAAATTCTCACATTTCCCTGCACGGTTGCAAATTCTGATAGTGGATCTTTAACGATATTCTGAAAATTACAGCCTACTGATTAGTATCCTTCAAAATGAGAGTCAGCTTCTTGTAATAAATTGCCTGTCAGTTCAAAGCAAGATTTAGACTTTACGTTATTTGGTTTTGCGGTTTACCTACGACCTGAATCACTGTTCTTCATTATCCATGGAACTGCTAGTTAAATTTACTTTAATAAATTGAAATTAATGTTTCATAAACCACTTAAATTTATCAGCCTTAATATTAAATAGTCTGTTTCAGTATTTTCCAACATATGATGCCGTTGCTCACACATATATATGTCTTCAAATAAGTCTTATGTTGATTAGATATATAGAGGGTGACAATTATTGAACTATATGAAAAACAATCATCACAACTTCTGAACGGTTTGCATTAGGACGTTCAAACTGCATGGTTGGTGGCGGGGCATGTTAGGAATTAGTACGCGCATTGTTATTTGGTTTAGCGCCGAAGCCCACTTTCGTTTGGATTGGTTCGTCAATAAACATAATTGGCGCATTTAGGGAACTGAGAATCCGGGTTTTGCTATCGAAAAGTCTCTTCACCCTCAATGGGTGACTGTGTAGTGTGCAATGTCCAGTCATGGAATAGTCGGTGCGATATTCTTTCACGGGATGCTAACTATCGAACGGTATGTGAAGAATTTGGAAGATGATTTCATCCCATAAGCCAAGGTGGCCCTGATTTCGACAAGGTAGGGTTCATGCAAGACGGAGCTCGACCACATTGAAGCAGGAAAGTCTTTGATGTCTTGAAGGAGCGCTTCGGGTACCGCGTTCTGGCTCTGGGCTACCCAGAGGCCACTGGCATGGGCCTCGATTGGCCACCATATTCTCCTGATACGAACTCATGCGACTCCTCTTCTGGGGCTATATTAAAGACAAAGTGCCAGCAATAACCCCATACACACTGCTAAGCTCAAAACACCCATCGATGTACCGACACCTCAGTAGGTCATGCAGAATTTCGTCCGCGCCACATCATCGCCAACGATGGCAGGCTCATCGAACGTGTCATAACTTAAATCTGAATATCTGTAGTGGCGTTTACATACCAAGTAAAGTGTGTGCACGCTGTAGTTTGTAACTAATTTACTTTTTATTTCATATAGTTCAACAACTGTCACCCTGTAACTCATCTACGGTCGCAGGTTCGAATCCTGCCTCAGGCATGGATGTGTGTGATGTCCTTAGTTTAGTTAGGTTTAAGTACACTACTGGCCATTAAAATTGCTACACGAAGAAGAAATGCAGATGATAAAAGGGTATTCATTGGACACATATATTATACTAGAATTGACATGTGATTACATTTTCACGGTGTTTGGGTACATAGATCCTGAGAAATCAGTATCGAGAACAACCACCTCTGGCCGTAATAACGGCCTTCATACGCCTGGGTATGAGTCAATAAGAGCTTGGATAGCGTGTACAGGTGCAGCTACCCATGCAGCTTCAACACGATACCACAGTTCATCAAGAGTAGGGACTGGCGTATTGTGACGAGCCAGTTGTTCGGCTACCATTAACCAGACGTTTTCAGTTGGTGAGAGATCTGGAGAATGTGCTGGCCAGGGCAGCAGTCGAACATTTTCTGTATCCAGAAAGGCCCATACATGGCCTGCAACATGCGGTCAAGCATTATCCTGCTGAAATTTAGGGTTTCACAGGGATCGAATGAAGGGTAGAGCTACGGGTCGTAACACATCTGAAATGTAGCGTCCACTGTTCAAAGTGCCTTCAGAGCGAACAAGAGGTGACCGTCACGTGTAACCAATGGCACCCCATATCGTAACTCTGGGTGATACGCCAGTATGGCGCTGACGAATACACGCTTCCAATATGCGTTCACCGCGATGTCGCCAAACACGGATGCGACCATCATCATGCTGTAAACAGAACCTGGATTCATCCGAAAAAATTACGTTTTGCCATTCGTGCACCCAGGTTCGTTGTTGAGTACACCATGGCAGGCGCTCCTGTCTGTGATGCAGCGTCAAGGTAACCGCACCCATGGTCTCCGAGCTGATAGTCCATGTTGCAGCAAACGTCGTCGAACTGTTCGTGCAGATGGTTCTTGTCTTGCAAACGTCCCCATCTATAGACTCAGGGAATGAGTCATGGCTACACGATCCGTTACAACCGTGCGGATAAGATGCTTGTCATCTCGACTGCTAGTGATACGAGGCTGTTGGAATCCAGCAAATCGTTTCGTATTACCCTCCTGAACCCGCCGATCCCATATTCTGCTAACAGTCATTGGATCTCGACCAACGCGAGCAGCAATGTCGCAATACGATAAACCGCAATCGCGATAGGCTACAATCAGACCTTTATCAAAGTCGGAAATGTGATGGTCAGCATTTCTCCTCCTTACACGAGGCATCACAACAACGTTTCACCAGGCAACGCCGGTCAACTGCTGTTTGTGTACGAGGAATCGGTTGGGAACTTCCCGCATGTCAGCACGTTGTAGGTGTCGCCACCGGCGCCAACCTTGTGTGAATGCTCTGAAAAGCTAATCATTTGCATAACACAGCATATTCTTCCTGTCGGTTAGATTTCGCGTCTGTAGCACGTCATCTTCGTGGTGTAGGAATTTTAATCACCAGTAGTGTAGCTGTAAGTCTAGGGGACTGATGACCTCATAGTGCTTAGAGCCATTTGAACTATTTTTTTTTATTTGTTTTTGTAACTCATCTGTCGTTCAAACCTACGTTCTAATTCAGTGTTTTGTTAATCATTTTGTTATTTTTCTGCTTATCTTTATCACACTTTGCTGTTGTAGGAATGTGAAATTTAAATATTATCACCCTTGTAGCTTCTGAAATTGTATGCTAGAAATCTCTTCAGTCTAACTGCTAAAGATCTTCACACATTTGGCCCTTTACACCATCATAAATCCTCACACTTACTAAAATACAAACGCAACCCTGCCATACCCCAAGTAACCGCACGACTACTCGCAGTGTCTACTGCAGTGTGCTCGTACCATTGGACGACGGATCGTGGTCTTGACAGCAGCCAGAGAGTCTGCACTCACTTCGGCGACAACCAGAGGGGCAGTGTCGCCTGTGGCAGCTGCGGCGTCGGTGGCAGCAGCAGCGGTGGCTGCAGCAGAAGTGGTGGCGTCGGCAGCTGCTACTGCGTCAGCGGCAGCCAGTGGCGAGGCGGCGTCAGCTGAGGTAGCTACCGCCGAAGACATTCGCTGCGGCAACGCTGGTGGCAGTGGCGGTGCATCTGACGGCACAAACCGTCGTCGATAGCACCTTCATCTACGTCAACAATAGGTGGTGGACTGCGTAACTGGCGTAGCCCTTTGGTTTGTTTCTTTGCAGTTATGTATTGCTGTGGCCTTCTCCACCAGACATCACGGTGCCTAGAGTATCAGCAACCAAACAGACAGCCTGAAGCCGCGGGTTTCCCGCCTTCGCAGGCACACCGAAGCACTACACAAACGACAGGCATTATTGATGAACGGCCACAGCAACAACCACAACAACAACACCACAGCAAAGACACCAGCGGCCACCAGGGGCCACTACCGGCCCACATAAATATAAGGAAGAGGTCGCTGCAGAACCCCGGAACCATTTTCACGCGTCAACCATGTGATGTAAAATACACTCCTGGAAATGGAAAAAAGAACACATTGACACCGGTGTGTCAGACCCACCATACTTGCTCCGGACACTGCGAGAGGGCTGTACAAGCAATTATCACACGCACGGCACAGCGGACACACCAGGAACCGCGGTGTTGGACGTCGAATGGCGCTAGCTGCGCAGCATTTGTGCACCTCCGCCGTCAGTGTCAGACAGTTTGCCGTGGCATACGGAGCTCCATCGCAGTCTTTAACACTGGTAGCATCCCGCGACAGCGTGGACGTGAACCGTATGTGCAGTTGACGGACTTTGAGCGAGGGCGTATAGTGGGCATGCGGGAGGCCGGGTGGACGTACCGCCGAATTGCTCAACACGTGGGGCGTGAGGTCTCCACAGTACATCGATGTTGTCGCCAGTGGTCGGCGGAAGGTGCACGTGCCCGTCGACCTGGGACCGGACCGCAGCGACGCACGGATGCACGCCAAGACCGTAGGATCCTATGCAGTGCCGTAGGGGACCGCACCGCCACTTCCCAGCAAATTAGGGACACTGTTGCTCCTGGGGTATCGGCGAGGACCATTCGCAACCGTCTCCATGAAGCTGGGCTACGGTCCCGCACACAGTTAGGCCGTCTTACGCTCACGCCCCAACATCGTGCAGCCCGCCTCCAGTGGTGTCGCGACAGGCGTGAATGGAGGGACGAATGGAGACGTGTCGTCTTCAGCGATGAGAGTCGCTTCTGCCTTGGTGCCAATGATGGTCGTATGCGTGTTTGGCGCCGTGCAGGTGAGCGCCACAATCAGGACTGCATACGACCGAGGCACACAGGGCCCACACCCGGCATCATGGTGTGGGGAGCGATCTCCTACACTGGCCGTACACCACTGGTGATCGTCGAGGGGACACTGAATAGTGCACGGTACATCCAAACCGTCATCGAACCCATCGTTCTACTATTCCTAGACCGGCAAGGGAACTTGCTGTTCCAATAGGACAATGCACGTCCGCATGTATCCCGTGCCACCCAACGTGCTCTAGAAGGTGTAAGTCAACTACCCTGGCCAGCAAGATCTCCGGATCTGTCCCCCACTGAGCATGTTTGGGACTGGATGAAGCGTCGTCTCACGCGGTCTGCACGTCCAGCACGAACGCTGGTCCAACTGAGGCGCCAGGTGGAAATGGCATGGCAAGCCGTTCCACAGGACTACATCCAGCATCTCTACGATCGTCTCCATGGGAGAATAGCAGCCTGCATTGCTGCGAAAGGTGGATATACACTGTACTAGTGCCGACATTGTGCATGCTCTGTTGCCTGTGTCTATGTGCCTGTGGTTCTGTCAGTGTGATCATGTGATGTATCTGACCCCAGGAATGTGTCAATAAAGTTTCCCCTTCCTGGGACAATGAATTCGCGGTGTTCTTATTTCAATTTCCAGGAGTGTAGTTCCGAGGTACTCATCCGCCGAAGCGCTATATAGGCCGGCGCTCTGCCGCACATCAAAAACAATGTTCAAATGTGTGTGAAATCTTATGGGACTTAACAGCTAAGGTCATCAGTCCCTAAGCTTACACACTACTTAACCTAAAGTATCCCAAGGACAAACACACACACCCATGCCCGAGGGAGGACTCGAACCTCCGCCGGGATCAGCCGCACAGTCCATGACTGCAGCGCCCCAGACCGCTCGGCTAATCCCGCGTGGCGGCCGCACATCGGCAGTTCATCGACCGCTCGCAGACTTGGATAGCTGCCGCCCCTGCAGCCAGGCTTGGATCTTCTCGCTGATCTTTGGATTAGGCTTGTTATATCGGAGAAGTCTCTGGCGGAGACTAGTAGGAAATTATTTCAGTTGTTTCCTATCTTATTCTTGTATGTAGTATTGATTCGAAGACGGATCACAGTTTTCTGTTGGTGTTATACTTGCAGAATTTATTTTGGTTAATTGAACTGTCCAATAAATTGTTTCGGACTTTGATCGTTAGTTTCCTCTGCTTACGCAGACATATCATATATCGCCTCTCCTTTTATGTTCTTCTTATTCCCTGCTTTCTGCCTCTTTTCCGTCTCCTCGTGTTTCTGTCACGCAGGAAATCGCGTATATAGTGTCAGGTTTTATACAGGGTGAATCACTAACACTGTCACCAAGAATAGCTCCGAAAGTATGATAGGAGCTGAAACGTTCGTAGAACAAAGTTGCATGGGACTATGGGGACCATAATATAACGTTGTGTTTTTGTTGCTAGGTGGCGTTGCGTCAGAGATACATAGATCAACTTCGTTTTTTTTAAATGGGATGCTGTAGTTTGGTACTTATTTTCTGATAGTGGCAACCGACACGAATGCAATAATGTGTAGAAGTAACGTCTTTGAAGGTCAACTAAGGTTGAAAGGTGGCATGAACGACCATTTACAGAAGATGTGCGAAGTGATGACTTCTGGAACCAATGCAGTGCTGCAAACTTCACATCATGGATTGAGTGGTATTCCTTACCACATCAGCACTTATCTAAGCATATGCTCCGACAATTCTCTTTCGCGTATTTTCAGATATACTTGGAATATCTTTATAAGCAATGTCTTTTACGAATCCCCACAAGAAAAAAACCACAGGCGTCAAGTCTAGCGAATGAGCCGGCTACGGCACATCTCCTCCGCGTCCAATCCAACGATTTGGGAATTGTCTCTGCAACTCATTTCTAGCCATCCCCATCGTGTTGATACCACATTCTGTTCCTTGTTCCTAAAGGTATTTCTTCCAATAATAGACCTAATGTTTCTTCAGGAATGTGGTGTACTTCCTACCATTAAGATTTCATTCGATGAAATAGGAGCCTATAAATCTGTCCTCCAGAATCCCACACCATACATTCGCAGACCACGGTTTATGGTGTATGACTTGCCGTAGCCAACCTGGATTTTTAGTTGCCCAATAATGCATGTTGTGCAAATTACCATTTCCATGGTGCATGATGTAGCCTCGTCAGTACATAAAATCAAATTAAGAAATGTGTCATCCGTCTGAATCTGAAATTGAGCCCATCGCCAGAATTCAGTGCCACGCATACAATTCGTACCAGTTAATTCTTGGTGCTGACTGATATGGTAAGGATGATATTTACGACGATGCAGATGACGAACAACACTAATCTGGCACATGCCAGATTCCCTTGCGATTTGACGCGAACTAACACAAAGATCTCGAACCACAGTGGCAAGATACCCATTTTCGTTTCCTTATTAGTAACTTTCCTTTGCCGGATATGTTTCCGATTCTTTAAAGATCCGGATGTTCTTAACTTATCATACACGCATTGAAATGTAAGACGTGTAGGGTGAGTACGTTGAGGACATCTTTCAGCGTATAAGTCTCTTGCTCTCATTGAATTTCATTGGGATTCTCCGTAAATGAGAAACATGTAGACTCGTTCTTCGAAGGAATACATCAGTCACATTAACTTAATTCGACTATACTAGTCGTTCCGTTTCTATTAGTGTTGTACTGCGAAACCGTCGAATTGTGTTTACATGTCAATGGTTCATTAGATTGATACGCCGTATGCGGCGAATATTTACCGTTCACACGATGTACGAGAGAGAATTGTCAAAGCATGTGCTTCGATAAGTGCCACAGTCATAAGGAATACCACTCAATCTTTGATAAGAAGATTGCAGTACTGTATTTATACCAGTGGTTATCACTCGAACACCGTCATTGACCTTAAAAGACCTTACTGTTACAAATCATTGTATTCGTCTCGATAGCCGCTATCAGAAAATAAGTACCAAACTATAGCATCCCATTTAGAAATTAAAGGTGAACTTCATATCTCTGAAGCGAACCCACCTAGCAACAAAAAATCAACGTTGTATTATAGCCCTCGTTGTCCCAGCAACGTTTGTCCCACAAATTTTTCAGCTACTGTCTTACATTTTGAGTTTTTCTAGGTAGCAATAGTTGGTGACTCACCCTGCACATTAAGGTAGTAGATGGTTGAGTGTGGTTCGTAACCCACGGAAAAATGGACCCCCGTCGACAAGGAAGTTCGATAACTTGATTATTCATATATGTTTGCCCCTGTTACGATCCAAATTATTTTCTGAAAGAATTTCAAAATGTATTCAGTTTATTTGTAAAAAATTGGTTGTATCAGTAAAATCATATCAATCATTTACTTACAGGTGTATGAAAGAAATAATTCAGCGAGAAGACTAATGTGCCACGGCACAAAAACTGGGAATGGTTGTACACCTTGGCTAATACAACGAAACGCCAAAGAAACAGATACAGGCATGCATATTCAAATACAGACATATATAAACAGGCAGATCGGCTACTGGTGCTACAATGGTAGGTTATCAAGATTTAAGTGAGTTTAAACATGGCGTTATAGTCGACGCACGAGCGATGGGGCACAGCATCTCCGAATGGACCGTGGATATCACGAGTCCGGTAAAACATCAAATCTCGGACAACTCTGCGGCGCGGAAAAGATCCTGCAAGAACGGGACAAACGATGACTGAAGTGAATCATTCCACGTGACAGAAGTGCAATCCTTCCCGCAAATTGCTGCAGATTTCAAATCTGGGACATCAACAAGTGTCAGTGTACGAACCATCCAATGAAATATCACTGATATGGGCTTTCGAAGCAGAAGGCCTGCTCGAGTGCCCCTGATCACCTCTCAACAGAAAGTTTTAAGCCTCGCCTGGACCGATCAACACCGACATTGACTATTGATAACTGTAAACTTTTTGCCTGGTCGGAAGAGTTTCATTTCAAGTTGTTTTGAGTGGATGGACGTGAACAGATATGGAGACAACCTCATGAATCCATGGATCCTCCATATCAGCGACGGGACTGTACAAGCTGGTGGAGGCTCTGTACTGGTGTTGGGCGTGTGCACTTGGAGTGATATGGGATCCCTGATAAATCGAGATACGACTTTGACTGGTGACACATACTTAAGCAACCTGTCTCATCACCTGCATCCATTCATGTCCGTTGTGCATTCCAATGGACTTGGGCAACTCCAGCAGGATAATGCGACACCTCACACTTCCAGATATGCACATTATGGGGCATATCTGGGAATCATTGCAACGTGCTGTTCAGAAGAGAGCTCCGACCCGTCGTACTCTTACGGATTTATGGACTGCCCTGCAGGATTCATAGTGTCAGTTCTCCCCAGCACTACTTCAGAAATTAGCCAAGTCCACGCCTGGTCGTGTTGTGACACTTCTGGGTGCTCGCGGGGGCCCTACACAATATTGGGCAGGCGTACCACTTTATTTCACTCTTCAGTGTTTGATCCTAGTCAATCATAAAATATATAAGTGGCGATCAAAACTATTCTGTTAGAATGCCGTACACTCCAGAATCGGTATGCCGATCAGGTGAATTCGTCGTGAGCATTGAGGTAATCATCCCACCGACGCAGGACGTTGAAGATACCCGTTTGGTAAAATACCATGTCCTGGTGTGTGAAGAAGTACGGAAGAGCGTGCTGCACATCATCGTCTCAAAGGAATCCTCAACACTTCAAGTCCATTTTTAAGGGACCAAAGACGTGATAATAGTGTGTGTGTGTGTGGGGGGGGGGGGGAGGGGGGAGATCTGGCCTATAGGGCGTGTGCTCGTATGTTCACTTAACAAGGTGTGCTGTATCAGGCTATCCTCCAGAATCGACATTGCGAACAACACGAAACTTGTCTCGCCATTCCACAATGGTGGTTTTCACTAGGTATGCTGCTCCATCCACTTTATTCATTTTCAGGTAGAAGTCTACGAGTGTTTGTCCTTCAGCAGCCGGTAAAAGAACAAGAGCACTGTGGTCCTGTATGGGCGCATTTAGTAAAAACATCGCCATAATTGACGTTGTTGTATTTACTGCATCCGTGCCAGAAAGACGTGAATGCTACAATAGTCCCTGGAATACTTTCGTAGATTATACTGGGTGTAACGAGTACAAGTGGTGACTCAGGACGGTGTACTCAACTACTTTACATCAGTATTTATATCATTTATTGAGACTATATAATTGTACCTACTACAAATCGTACGTTTTTAGGTTGCTTAGTACATCTAGAGATCGACATTAATGCCAGTTTTTCCCTGGACAGCAGATCAGGTAATGAAGTGTGGAAACATGGGTGGAGATCATTAATTCATATTGACAGACGTAGTTCAATTAGTGGTCCAATTACTGCCATGCTGAAAACATCAGGTCGTAAAATTTAAGATGTGTTAATGGGAAAACTGTTCGGAGCATAGCGAAAAACCCAACACAATGATGTGTGTACATATTGAGGTACCACTCGCTATATCTGCACTTATAAGCATTACACCTTGTATATCTCCATTAGAGTCACCATACTTTTGCGTATGCTCTGTAGAAACACAATTAAATAGCAATTTTTGGTCGGCTCCTATAAAATGCCCATTCTTGAATCATGTAACTCATCGACAACGAAGACTGGTCACTGAAGGTAGGTCAATGATGTTTCGACATTGAATGGAAGTAATAAAGGCAGTCTGGCTAGGCATCAAAGTATTGTATTTCGTTGCCAAAGAGTTACAGAGTGTAACGATGGCCATTTTACTTTTATGTTTGAGTATAATTTTATCAATCATGGTGTAGAACCATTCCCAATTTTTGTGTCATTACATTACAGTTTTATTGCTTAATTCGACTTCCTTCGTATTGCAAGTTAAGAGTAGATGTGTTTTTGCTAAAAGAACCAGTTTGTTCAACCTGCATCTCATACGAGTACGTTTTCCCGCCTGGCTCAGTTTTGTCTTTGCTGTTAGCACCAAATTACTTACTCATGTTGCTTCCTATACAAATTCGTGTCACTATATGAAGCTTATTACTGGTACATGCAGTTTGTGTTCAACCCGCATTTAATAAGTGCCTGATCTGGAGGTGGTAGCCTCTTACTACTTAAACTAGCTACGCATCATATGTTGTCTTACGTAAATGGGATCTAGTCACTGAAAAATTTTGGGAGTTCTTTTTTAATTTTAACGAATAATTTAAAGATCAATTTTTCCATTCCTAATGATGTCAGACTTTACCAGTAGTGTCTTTGGTCATAATGAGAAAGGAAAGGTGGTAGGAGACATGCAGGGATGGCAGCGGTGTTTAACGTCTTAACTAATTCTGCCGTCACTAAATCAAATTTCCTACTCTGACAGGAACTGACTATGTGTGTAAAACGCTCCCTAGTATCACAGTATCACAGTACATCACTTCATTTATAAATATTCTTTAGAGATTTCTTCTACGTAGCTTGATACGGTGTATGTTTTTTCGAACAAGTTCGAGAGGACAGACATAATTTTTATCCCACAACGACTATGAATCAAGACTCAAAGAAATTAATGACTTTAGCCGCCAATGGGGATTGATTGGAATCATTGGGGAAAGCAGAATGTGTGTTCCGAACTGGGTTTCGAGCCCGTTCTTTTGCTTATTCGGTGGAAGCATTGGAAACAGCGCCATACGGATACAGTGGTCACGGCAACTCTGTGAACTATCCTAGCAGGCCTCCCGTCAGGCCCAGATTCTCGTGTTATATCACAGAATACTATTCTAGAGCCCTTTGCGCATTGTCCTCGACACTCGCGCCATTTTTCCGATTCCTGTAAGAGTTCGAGCGTTGTGTGCATCTGCACTGAAGTGATCATTTGGTCGTCTCACCTTAATTATACATTATGTACAAATGTAATTCAAGCGAGAACAACCAGTTGATCAGTGAGGATGCACGCCAGCCACACTGGACCTCTTAGCGGATTTGGCGAAATGCCTCGAGTAATGATGATAATGAGCAAGGGGCCTTACGTTAGTAGTGCGTGGATAAGTTGCGAATTTGGGTATGAGGAGGCGTGCTAGAGTCGTCCCTGCAGTTACAACGACCACTGTGTCTGGATGGCGCAGAGATCAGAGTATGCCCCTAGCATGCAGGTGGCCAGTTTCCAATCCCGGTGAGGCACAAATTTTCAAGTTTCCCTATTGATTTTAATCGATTCTCGCAGGCAGCTGTTGCTATTAATTCATTTGTATTTTGAGTTATATTTGCTATCTTCCCAAATTATTCCACTATTCTACAGGTAAATGACAATCTGCAATTTGTCATGGACAAATATATCGACGCAAATCTGATCACAGTTCAACTTGGTCACAATTATCACTCTCCTGCACCAAAAATAAAATGTATCACTTTATTGTTGGAAATTAGTAGATCTCTCGTTAAGTGATGAATGGATCGTCGGAGGAGAATACGTGGGGGCTTCTCTGTAGAGTAATGCCCTCGATCCAATTTTAGCTAGACAACACTGTCTTCGAAGGCTTCACGTATTCTACTGGTAACTACAAGTTACACGAAAAAGAAAGAGAACACAGTTTCTTGTAGTTACAAAAATAGCATGCATCTGCTTTAAAGCACAACAAATAGTGAGTTTATTTGCGTGCCCAACGTTGGCAGCAAGCAAAGAAATATTTGTTTTATAAACAGAAACTGTATTTTCTTACTGCTTTTCATTTTATGTCTCCCAGACGCGTTTCGTCTTTTCACTTTAAGGAATCATCAGTTGGATCTAGAAACATAAAGTTTTGTTTCGTTATGTATTGTCTGTAGATTATAAAACACTTAAAGTCTCGTTTTTTATGTAAATAATTGACTATTTACAATTATTCATGTTTTTTGTTGGCATCTGCGTTTCCTCTCGTCTAGTCACATGCTGGAGGTCGCACTAGAGCTCTATTTCCAAACATAGGTATGTTTTTATGTTTCGAACATTTTTCTGCCCATAATGTGAAGGACAACCAAGGAATTTAAAAACAGATGTGGCAAAATAGTCTCTATTAAACTGAGCGAATTTCCAAATCCGCAATAGATGTTTATTGTGTTGTCATTGTATGACGACCGGTTTCATATCCTGGAGGTATATCTTCAGGTCATATAAAATGTAGCACGACTGTCAAGGTACAAGTGCGCATAAAAACATGTCGCTCGTCTTTAAAAATTTGGATGAAAAGTCAGATGGGGTCATATCCGAACTATGCATGATCAGTAAAGATCTCCAAAACATTGTCTAAAGACGAATCCGGACAGCACATGACAATCCACGGATGACCGGAGGGGAAACACAGGATTAAAGACACACAATCATTGGGAGTCGTTAACATATTAAAACATATATTGGCAGGCGTTAAATAGAGCTGAACATTACCGCGCTAGGATCACGCTTTTCACCTTGTTTGTGACGCACTATCATTCTTCTGTGTCTGATTACAGGTATTTGATCGAAAACTGTGATTTCAGTACGTACTACGAGTTTAATATTTGTCTCATCCTGTTTGGTTTGTTTATGTCCATGTTGCCACCCTAACGAAGTAAATGCTGAAAATAACGTTTATTGATTTCTATTATGTTTATATCTGTGTATGCGTGCGTGTGTACGTGTGTGTGTGTGTGTGTGTGTGTGTGTGTGTGTGTGTGTGTGTGTGTGATTTCGTATGACAGCAGGAGCAATCTCGTGGTTATACCACGCATCTTGACTCCAAATTTTTGTTTCAAAATGGTGATCCGTCCTGTTGTGCTGCCATTAATGAACAGCATAGTAGGGAGTGTTTTCCAACAGCATAACGCTCGCCTACATAGCGTTGTTGTAACCCAACATTCAGTGTTGACCTGTTGCTTTGGCCTGCTCGATCACCCACGTCTGTCTGAAATCGAACACACGTGGGACATCATCAGACAACAACTCCAGCGTCAACCACAAACAGCATTAACCCTCCCGGTATTGATTGACTGTGTGCAGCAGGCATGGAACTCCAACCCACAAACTGACATCTGGCACCTGTACAACACAATGCATGCCAGTCTGCATGTTTTCATTCAACATTTTCGCGCTTGCACCGTTATTACAGTATCAGAATTTCAGAATTGCGGTGGCTTATCTCGCGCTTACATTAATCTGTGATCTTGCCTTGTTAATCAATGAAATACATTGCGTAGTCAAATTTATTCCCGAAATTTCATTACTGTATGTGAATACTTTTTTGGTGTTGCGGTTTTTTTTTCGGTCAGTGCATTTTATCGAGACGCCTGCTATTCACTATGAGAAATGTCCTCAAAAACTTTTGTACCATTAGTGATGACAATCTGCAGCCTTAACTGATCGACGTATAGACATGCCAGAGAATTCCACATCGAACGCCCATCTACACCTGTACTATTAAATCACACACGGTGACTTGGGTATATTTCGCGAAGCTGGGGCAAGGGGAGGGGCGTGGGGGAAAGAGCGATAGGATTTGAAAGTAGCTCCAATGTGGAGGATTCTACTGCAAGTTTATCATTGAGTAGTATGAAACTGAAGCAATATAGTCTGGTGTGAGACAGTTTTACTGCGGTACCTGCACATTCCTCGGCCCCGTAAATAGATTTCCAAAATCGCTAGTTCTGCGGAAAGAGAAGTAGGATACGAAGCCACTACACCACAGCGCTCGTTAAAGAAAATGTTCTGCCGTTAACGGCAATGACAGTCGAAACAGGTCGATATCGAGGAAGATTCCATTGCTTTGCTCCTGTAAAAAGACTTCGCTCGAAGTAGCACTGGATTAGGGCACGGTATACCGCGATGAGAAGTCATTCGCAGTGCCATCTCTAAACGGCGCCGTCCATTTGTATCACGACCTCTTCCGACCGAAAGAAATTTCAGTGAGATGTTGCATGCATAAGAATGGCTACTATACTCATTTCAAAGAGCCCATTCAGTAGAAGACGACCAAGCAGCATAAGCAGTGTCAAACTCCAGAGCTAGAACTTGAAACTGTTAGTGCTGTTCGGCATGTTTTAAATCTGTTACACCCTTTCTTAAGGAGCCGGTATAGTACTAAACATTAACCATTGATTAAACAGTAGTCACACACACGCACGGTTAACTTCATTACGGGAAAACAGAGCGGGGTGGCGCAGTGGTTAGCACAATAGTCACATTCGGGAGGAGGACGAATCAAATCCCCGTCCAGCCATCCTGATTTGGTTTTCGGTCATTTCCATAAGTTGCTCCAGGCAAATGCCGGGGTAGCTCGTTTGAAAAGGATACGGCCGATTCCGACGTCATCATCCCTACTCCGAACTTCCACTCCGTCTCTAATGACCTAACTGTCGACGCGACGTTAAAGTCTAATCTCCTCCTTATTGTGGGTAAGAAGTACGACATAAAACTTAAAAGTTGTAATAAGATGTTTGTCTGCCCGGGATTTTCTATTGGGTTACAAGGATAGTAACTGGGGACATAGCTCTCCGCTCTCCCTGTAATTTGCACTAGACATGTGCATGAGGGTGTGCTAAAAAGTAATACTTCCGAATTTTTATGTGGAAACACTTAAAGCTTTTTAAATAAAACAAACTTTATTAACTGTTTGCATCTTTATTCTTCATGTCCATGTATTTACTTCTCAACATAGCCACTCTGGTAATGCACACGTTTCTTCCAATCAGAGACCAGTGTGTTGATACCATCACTGTAGAATGTTCGACTTTGTTGATGAAGACACATCTTCACCTCAGCATGCACCACTCCACGACCATCAAAGTGAGATCCGCGAAGGTGTTCTTTAAGTTTTGGAAACAGATGAAAATCGGATAGTGCCAAGTCGGGACACAATAGGGATGATCTGTAGGCGCCCCAGTGGTCCCGGTCGCCTACGGTGGACTGGATAGCCGAGCGGTGACCTCTCCAGTTGTCAGGATGTTAGGAAATGACTGTGGGCGCGTCAGAGACGCCAAAGAAATATTATTAATTCATAACATCTTCATTCCTGCCGAGTACAATGTGGCATGGTGATATCAACGACCTTCCCCGAGTCCTCGCTGACTCGTAGCGATGACACCAGATCCGGGCCGCGCAGTCTTGCTAGCCCAGCGCCGCGTGCTGTGACGTAGCGGAGGAATGTCCTTACATCGGCCGCGCGTGGCTGGCGGCGTCCGGCTGGCGGACAGCGGCTCGGCAGGGGACAGCAAGCCGCTGCGCGTGGATGGCTCCGGGTTGGAGTCCCCGGCGCTGTCGGCACCGGAAGCATTCTCGTAGTGCGGAGTGTACTCTATCCCACCCCGTCTTCTTCCCTGGTCCTCCTGGTGGCTCGTCCGCGGTGGACGGGCGGAACGGGCTGCAGTCCCCCAGCGTCGTCGGCTCACCCGGTTGTGACGGCGGATGCACAGGGCCTAGGCCCCGCACGATCTCGACGACAGCTCACTGATGTGGTCAGCATTGGTGGATGGGCCGCCCCTACTGCAACATCTCCTTAATAAAGATTAACATGTCGATCACCGAGCTGAGCGCTACGCAGCGGCCCAGCACACATCTAACTGCAAGTCTAACTGCGAGTGCCAGTGCGAGTGCGAGTGCCTTGTTGCTATCAAAGCTGGCGTATTTAAAGGAAGCACGAGCGACGTCCTGACGTCATTCTCGTTTGTAATGAACGCATTCGTTCCACTTATACTGGTGATTCATCTGTCGTACTCGCCCCTTAGGTGTTCTTGCGACAGAGTTACGTGTTGTTACGACAGACTTACGCGAAGTTGCGAAATGCAGTATAGCTGACGCTATACCTCAGTCTTGCACTCTACGAAAGTCTCCGTCTAACACAAACCCGCGTGCTGAGCAATTCTCTCTCGCCTTTTGAGTGTAACCCTGCCATTGCCCCTGCGTGACGACACATTCCATACATGTGCATTCCTCTTAGCTCTTTGCTAACTTACTGCCCCTGGCTCTCGGCATAGGCAACGAAACTTTGACAATATTCCACGTTCCCAACACTTTACTATTCTGCGACACTACAGATCGAATACAGTAAACCCACGGAGAAAAATTGTTGTATAGGTCGCAATGCTCGTGTGTAAGTTTGCATTATCATACGGAAGGAGAGGTTGTTCCACGTGTGGACCGTGAGAAACTCGAGTAAGGTTTCTCAGGCATCATTGATACTTTACACACCGCCACGTTGCACGTAATAATTTCGAACCCTGTAACCGGACTTGATTGCAGCTTGTGCCAGCGAAGTGAGAAAGTCCGAGGTAAACATGCACAATACGTAATGCCTCACCCAGTGTTGAGAAATAAATTAAAAATTTGTAGGCATTGCTTTTCAGTATGCATTTGTAGTACACTAAGACAAAAAAAAAAAAAAACGCACGACGAAGGAATTATCAGGATAAGATGGAAATCGATCGAAGAGATGAGGATGGAGGGCCCTCCCTACCTCCCTATAATAATTCAAACGTTTTCAGTTGTGGAGCGATCCAGCGATCTTGATGGGCAAGGAGAGGTGTAGAAAACACGAAGACAAGCAGTACAAACTCTCTACGTGTGCAGGTGAGCATTATCTTGCTGAAACGTAAGCTCAGGACGGTTATCCATGAGGACAACAAACGCGGCGTAGAATACCGTCGCCGTACGGCTGTGCTGTGAGGATGCCGTGGATGGCAGACAACCAAAGGGTTCTACTATGAAGGGAAATGGCGCACCCAATCATCATTCCTGGTTATCAGTCCATATGCCGAGCAACAGTCAAGTTGATATCCCACTGCTATCAATTGCGTCTCCAGACACATCTTCTGCCTGAAATATCATTGAGTGGAATGGAACTCTCTTCTGTGATGAGTCTCGCTTCGAAATGAGCCTCGATGTGTTTGGAGACTCCCTTGACAGATGTGGGATACGAGCCTCACTGTCATCTGTGACACAGTTACAGCACAGCATTACCCGACGTATTCCACTATCCGTTTTGCTACCCTTCATGGCAAGCTACCCTGAGCTCTCATTTCAGCAAGATAATGCCCGATCTCACACGGGGAGATTTTCTACTGTTTGTGTTCGTGCTTCCCAAACCATATCTTTGCTAGTAAGGTCGACGGATCCCTCCATAACTGAGAACGTTTGAGGCATTATGGACAGGGTCCTCCAACCATCTCAGGGTTTTGACGATCTAAAGCTCCAATTGTACAGAATGCGGCACAATATCCCTCACGAGGATATCCAGAAACTCTGTCAATCAGTAACAGGCCAAATAACTTTTTGTATAAGGCCACTAAATGGCCCAAGGCATTAATGAGTTGCTCAAATTATCGAGCTCTTTCTTTTGAATAAATCATCCAATTTTTCTGATATTGTAGACGTTTATTTACCTGTGCATGGACATCACATTCACCAGTTTCCGTCCCATTCGGATAATTCCTCCTTGGTGTGTCTCTGAATTTTAATATACTTGAAACCACAACATACTTGCAGCTTGATCCGAAACTTCAAAAACTTTATGAATGTTACCTATTACTTTCTTATAACAGTTGAGGAGACTCTTCGTTTACCTGTGGTAGTACCCTGGTTTCTGTCACGGTAGGTAGTACATCTCACTACCACGAAAATAGGAGCAAAATATGACAAAAAACGTTAAACTAACTCTGTACAGTCGTCAGCGAAAGAAACGTACATGCTATGCCTAGTAACATGAGGAGTTGTAAAAGAGGGAAGAAGGTACTAACGCCCTGTCAACGATGAGGTCATTAGAAATGAAGCACTAAATTTGACCGCAGTAAGATTTCGACTTGAAGCTTTAAGCGAAAGTAACTAAGAATCTAAAGCTGGATGGTGATATAAACTGGGGTGCTCTAGAGTACATTTATACCGCGGTATCACTGTGTTCAGTCTAAATGCTGAGACAAGGTTACTATCGCATACATATATAGATACATAGGTCGGTACATTGGTTAACTGACAAGACAGCTCAGTCGCAACTATAGCGATGTAGTGGTGCCGGCGAAAGCACCACCTAAATCCTATTAGCATGGCTCGATGCAAGTCAATAGGGAACGGTCGTGCGTCGTCCCTTTTAAGCCCATATCTTTTAAAGATTTTGTATCCCGCCTGGATAGGCGGTGTGTGGGTCTGCTCCTGTGAACTGCTTCTTTAATATAGGCCGAGAGTAAAGGAAGCGAGTAGAAGCAGGAGAGGTGAAGCACTTCGGTACTGCAGGTAACTTTACTTTTAAGCCGCCCACTGTGACCGATCGGTTATAGGTGCTTCAGTCCGGAACCACGCGGCTGCTCCGATTGCAAGTTCGAATGCTGCCTCAGGCCTGGATGTGTGTGATGTCCTTAGGTTAGTTAGGTTTTTTGTATTTCTAAGTATAGGAGACTGATGACTTCAGATGTTAAGTCCCATAGTGCTTAGAGCCATTTGAACCATTTAACACTTTTAATACAGTTGAAAAACACAAGTAAATATCAAATGCATACATAACTTTGGCTAGGATGAGCACGTAGATGTGGAGACGTAGTCCATGTCTAATCCTGTGAAGTTAGGATGACTTTTCTGTGCAATCTCAAAACCAACAAATACTCGTTGCTGTACAAATTTTAACTGAACGTAACTAATACAAAGTCTTAATAGAAAGCAAGCCCACTTGGTAATAGAAGCGATATTTCCAGACCGTCGGCTCTTGATGAGATTCCCATAAATCAAGACGGCACTGCTGAGCTTCGCAGCGTCGGTCAGGGGGCGCTGTGGTCGGCGTAGTTAGTCTTCTCTTGTAGTGCCAACTTAGGAGAGCGTGCACCTACGTTGTGGCATCGTAACTATCGACGCCACAAAAGACGCTCAAAAGTCTGGTAAATATTAGGAAGAAGTCGAAACGAAGTTGAACTGTATCAGCTCGCTTTCCTTTTACAAATGTCCCGCCTCATCCGCATTAGTTCGCAGCCGCAGTATAGACTGGGCTGTTCATGTATGGAGCGTGGTGGTGGTGTCGCGATCGGGGAAGGGAGGCGTAGCCACGGGGAGCAGTAAGCTGAGACCGGTGGTGCTTTGGTGGCGATGTCCTCCACTCTCGATGTCAATGGGGTTACGTGGTTTGAATTTGTGCTGAGTCATACTGACTTTGGACATTGAGAGGTTTGTGTAGGTACAACGGCTTTCTCGAGTGATGCTCTTTCTTAGTGCATTCAAATCTTCCTGAATTGACTAATCTGCCGTGTGGTAATCTAGTTGCGCAGGATAGCTGATCCATGGCCGCGTAATTAAGGCCCTTAGTTGCTTGCTCACCTGGTGTGAATTTTGGATCTGAGAAACTAGCCTGCCGGGGTGGCCGAGCGGTTCTAGGCGCTACAGTCTTGAACCGCGCGACCGCTACGGTGGCAGGTCCGAATCCTGCCTCGGGCATGGATGTGTGTGATGTCCTTAGGTTAGTTAGGTTCAAGTAGTCCTAAGTTCTAGGGACTGATGACCTCAGAAGTTAAGTCCCATAGTGCTCAGAGCCATTTGAGCCATTTTGAGACACTCCCATCTGGTCTTAGAGGGCAGATCCAACTTTTTCAAGTGAACATGATTATTCCGGCCATGTAAGAGTCTCACTGCCCTGCCTGTCTAGCTCCCGTTGCCATTGTAAATCGGTGAGAACCCGAGTTGAGTTCCTAATTCCCGCTTGTTTAGGTGCCTCAGTCCACGCTCGGTAGTAATTCTGGAATCATTTTCCTAATCTACGATCGTGTTTTGTGTGCATGTGTACTATAGCATGCTTACTCAGCTTTGACCATCTCACTGAGCAGTGCAACTGCGGCAGTGTTGAGCGTGCAGTGGTGGTCCAGACTTAACTGCGCCTTTAGTCTGTTCCAGCGTCACGGGCAGTGTGGTATGCCGCCTTGTGAGACTCTTGGACCATAGTGCCTTCACAACAGTGCCTTTACACGCCGAAGAGGTCGCCGCTCTCTAGTTTATGTAATTGAAATTTAGTAACTGTTTCATATAACTGTTGCTTTTCCCATTCGAAGGGCCTAAACGGTTATTTATTCTATTCCAGTTTGATACCACTTGCTTTAAAAGTGAAATATGTCATTAAACTAGGCAGTTTCTTTAATTAGTATCTTAAGCTACTTCTACTGTAAATTGCTCATTCTTTGGTTCAGTAGTTTATTCAATGTGGCAGCCCTCATCCGTAAGCCTTTCTTTTAATGTCCGTTTTGGGCATCAAATGGTTCAAATGGCTCTGAGTACTATGCGACTTAACTACTGAGGTCATCAGTCGCCTAGAACTTAGAACTAATTAAACCTAACTAACCTAAGGTCATCACACGCATCCATGCCCGAGGCAGGATTCGAACCTGCGACCGTAGCGGTCACGCTGTTCCAGACTGAAGCGCCTAGAACCGCACGACCACACCGGCCGGCTTTCGGGCATCTCGCGCATGGTTACGCCACAGGTGACTGTGTTCCGTAGGCGCAATGCCTAGATGCTAACATATTGTTTATAGGTATTCCTTATTTTGTCATGTCGCCCTGTTTGGTTCTCTTTAAATCGTTTCGCGATACCAGTCAAATCTTGTAAGAGGCAAAGCAGATAATGAGCAATGCGTGGCTTAAACCTTGTGCTTAAGGCATTTATCTCTTTCGAACATTCTCACCGCACTTGTTGACAGTGATCGGCCTTGCACGGGGTAGACTCCCTTGACACTGAACGCTTTTCTTTTTCCTTTTTTTTATATTAAGATAGGAGGAGGGAAGGTAGAAATGTGCGCGACGCCAAATATTAATTCTGTTTATCCACTCATTGAATTCTAAAATACCGACAGCACCGGAATTTTTTTCTCACTGGAGATATAGATTCAGCGCCTAGTCCTGAGATTTCATGATCGTTATTTTTTTTAATGCTAAAATTCAGGCCATTGCACCTTAGTTTCATGATTATTTAAATGTTGAGTCAGCCCAGTGGGACAAGTTTGTGTCGTTTTTGTCAAAAGTTGTGGAAAACTGTATTTAAATGACTGGCGCCTGTTACTGTTCTTCCAAGCTGTGCCCTTTGTCACAGTAAATACAGTCTGTGGTGTCAATGATAATAACATTTGGTTGGAATTTGACATTCGTGGTTTCCAATTTTATGGGCTTGTCTATAAGAGTTGAAATGAAGTGAGCGTATGGCATCGTTGACCGGGAGGCCCCATCCGTGGAAGTCTTATTTCAGTCGACGCCACATTGGGTGATTTGCGCGCCGGTGATGAGGATGAAATGATGATGAGGGCAACACAACACCCAGTACACGAGTGGAGACAAATCTCCAACCCGGCCGGGAATCAAACCCGGAACCACTTGCATGAGAAGCAAGCACGTTACCACCCAGTTAAGCAGGTGCACTACAACAAGCTGCAATTTGATAAAAGGCCCTGCTTCATTTTATAACTGTTGCTAGTGTAAAGACTGTTGTACCCATTGCTTTTTTTTTTCTTTTGTGGTGGGTGATTTAAGTAATCACAATTGTTTTTTGTACTTGCTGATTTCAGATATTGTTTCTTTTAGTGTAAATAGTACTGTTTTTAAATGATAGTAAAGTTTGTAAAATAGTTGTTAATGTGTATCTAAAACCCTGATCCAGTCCTTTCAAGTGTTTAATTTTGGTTGGGCTGCGCTCTGAAAAGGGAGATTTGAGAAATCAAATAACAAAGAAATAAGCAAATTGAGAAAATATGTGATGTAATTAGTAAAATTTCCACAGAATAATAATGTATCCTAAACCAACAATCGAGAGTTTAGTTTCAAAGAATTATCTCTTAAATGGCTATGCCCGCAATACGAAGGGTAGCCTTACAGAGATTTCACCAAAAAATACTTAATATAATAAAAAAAGGAAAGACGCGCTGGGTAGCCGCGCGGTCTGAGGTGTCTTCCAGCGGTCCGCGTGGCTCCTCCCGTCGGAGCTTCGAGTTCTCCCTCGGGCATGGTTGTATGTGTCGTCCTTAGAGTAAGTTAGTTTAAGTTAGGTTAAGTAGTGTGTAAGCTTAGGGACCGATTACGTCAGCAGTTTGGTCCATTAAAAAAATTAATACAACAGCGCAATAACTTTCCAAAATCCGCAGGATGTACTTAAAGTTCGACAGCACGCCAATATCCCTAACGAAAAGTGAACTTAATGAGTGTCAGTCACTCAACAAATCATCTAACAACTTCGTCAGACAATACTAAATAACAAATATACTGCACTATACACTTCACATCCACATTAAACTGTTTAAACAATGGGAGGGTTACGGCGGTCTTACAAAAGCAATCCCAAAAACCACACAAATATTTCAGATTCCTGTCAGAATTTAAAGTCCAGAGCTCACCCTCACCAAATACACTCTCCCATGAAATTTCTAAGTGTTCAACTAGCGACCTCAAGAAAATGTCTAACTCCTATGACTGCTAACTTACACGGCAGTCTGTCAGGACCATACAACTCACGAATCCATTACTCTGAATGACTGCTTACTAAAGAGCATTCGCGAGATTTTGCTCAAACCTTTAAGAGTTTAGTGACTTCATAACTGCTGCACTCAAGATAAATCTGTACAAAATGAATACCATTCCGTCGTGAAGTCTATTACATATATACGCAGGGCATTAGTACATGACAAAGGTCTTCTTGTCAAGTAATGGCTGTTCTCTAAAACAAGGACACACACACACAAATGCGCGCGCGCGTGCTCGTGTATCCATGGCCAAAAAAATATGAATAAATTACACGAATGCCAGTCCATACCTGGCGATGCAACGTGTTCAAATTGAATTTCAAACTGCAAACACTGCTTATGTAGTAGAACACTAGTTATTCATTCCTTAGTAATCTCAGTTAATGGTCTGGGACATTCTTGGTGATATCACGTTGCGTTTATGTGTGTAGAATTCCTAGTAATGGCTCAAACTGTAGAGAAACTTAGTAAGCAGTTTACCATTATTTAGATACATGTCTCATTGCAAAAGTAGCATGTTTTAGAGGTTACTGATGTCAGCACCTTTTCTCGTGTGAAATATCTTATAGAAACACTGAGCGTCTCGCACTTTTATTAATTATGTAAACATTTAGAACAAAACATTTGTAACATTTACATTAGAGGTTTTCATCCAAAGCTTAATTTGCAATGTCCTCCTCTCATCACCACTATTTCTCTAACGTATCGTGTGTCTGAATAGCATATTTGTGTAAGTCATGTTATGTATATGAGTTGTCTCTTAGATAGAAGATAACAGCAACCAACCACTTTCTACAAAACTATTTACTTATTTAAATAGCACCATTATCGGTTTCGAACCGATAGGTTCATCATCAGGTGGCTAGTTCATGTCATGATAAATCTTACACTAGCTTTCACTCTTTGTTTTCCCAACTTATGCAGTGGCCTTGGTGTGATGGTGCCGGTGAAAATGCTGCGCTATTACGTTCTAGTGCTGACTGCTTGCATCATGCAGCAGCGAAAACTGTATGATGCACTTTTTTAGGTATACAGATCATTTGAAACCCCACTTACATACCAAGAAATTTCACCACTTGGAAGTATGTACACAAAGATAGTGACATTACAACCACAACAATGCCAAAGACTTCTACACTCACAGATATTTCGATACATATACATATATGCGATAAAAGGAGCTTAAAATTTATAATGTTACACTACTTACTATTTATAACAAAAGAGAACAGATTAAATTAAGGTAGACAAATAAAGCAGTCAGTTTGTAACAAAATGTTACTGCAGTGACATTAGGTATGACTTATGGCACACATTGGAACCAAAGTAAATGATTAAATTAGTAAACATGACAATTGTGGGCGTATTTTGTAAACATTATGGCATACATTGGAAGCAAAGTAAATGATGTGGGATGGATGTACATAAATAAATATTACAACTGTGGACATTTCACTAATTTTTTCGATATAGCTAGCTGAAGGTACTGTATGACAAAGCAAGCTATTATATATTTTCACTATTGGGTTGTTATTGAGAAAGAGAGCAGTGTTTACCTTAAACTGGAAAGCAGGTGAATGAAATTTTGAAGAAAGGATGCATTGGATATCTCGGCCTACTCATTCAGGAGCTTTTGTAGTGATTTCCAGTTCAGTATATGTATTTCAATTTCTTCAAGCAAATTCGTAAAGCTACCTTTTTCAGCATCGTGTAATACTTATACATGGTCTTCAGTCCTCTTTATACCGTGATTGTTAGTAGTTGTGTACATGGTCTATGTGTATTTTGAAATGTTGTTCAAACATATGGCATCTATATGCTCTTTGAACCGAGTCTCAATGCGTCTCCCAGCTATTTTTCGACACTATAGCGTGTTATGTATTCTTCATAGACAGTATCTTTTCAAGATACTGTGGACGCCATTATCCATTATATCATGTTCGAGAGCAGCCCTGACTCCCATATGTAGGATTCCCCAAGTCATTGGCTCTTGTCACCCTAGGCACCTTTTGACCTACTGCGGCCATTATATACCATGAACGTGCCACTTACATACCTATAGTAGCTTACAATTTTCTAAGTCATGTTACTGTAATTCTTCAGAAGTCTATTACCTAGGTGGTTAAAAACGGTTCAAATGGCTCTGAGCACTATGCGACTTAACTGCGGTCATCAATGCCTAGAACTTAAAACTAATTAAACCTAACTAGCCTAAGGACATCACACACATCCATGCCTGAGGCAGGATTCGAACCTGCGACCGTAGCGGTCGCTCGGCTCCAGACTTCAGCGCCTAGAACCCCACGGACCTAGGTGGTTAAGAAAATTCAACAATAATCAAACTCAGTAGATTACATTACATTCTCCTTATACATCTTGCTATTGATTGTGAAATTTTTTCTATCAATATATTTTTTTTTTTTTTTGCTTGTGGATGATTCTGGTACTTTAATGACTCATATAGAGCTATATCTACGGTTTCTCTCACGAGTACGTTGCTGGCTAGTTTTGCGATATCAAATGAAATAAATTTGATCTTGTCTAGGATCTGGTGTATTTTGAATCCTTGAACTGCTTCGCACTTATTTCTTACTGATTAATTGTTTAACTGCTGTAAAATAGTCCACTCCTTATGCTCCTCATCTCCTCACGTGCTGCGAATGGCCTCTGGGTTCCCTGAAGCGCTATTAACATGATTACGCAATTAATTCCGCCGACCTCTCAGTGCTGTGAACGAGTTGCTTCCTTATCTCTGTGAATGGAAAGGTTTCGAGTATCTTCATACAACACAATTTTTCATTGCCTGCTATCATTGGCAGGAAACCTCGTTTCGATATCTTGAAACATTTATGATATATGACGTTTCTTATGACCATGTGATTCACGATGTGTAGAGATGGAAATGTATCTGTTGTATGTAACAAAAAATCAATAATTCGAGATAAAAATGAAAAACAATTCTCTCAATTTTAAATAAAATTTCGACACCTTATCTATCCTACATAAGCTGAAATGTATGAGCCAAAATCAACCTCAAGCAAAGGTTGTGCAATGTGTTTTTACCACTCCAGATACTTGAAAATTTCGTTTGTGTTTTACAAAATTTAATGCATCACACTAACTATGATGTACAACGAAAATAATTTCAGTCCCTTATTGGATGAAGATACCAGACTGTATAATAAGGTAAACTCAATTTTTTTTACTTTATAGTTTTCTTAATTACAGATCACAGGTTTTTCATAGTGGCCAGACTGCAATCTCTAACCATAGCTAGCAGAGTTTTGCGAGCAGTACAGCCATAATACAGCAGTACTCAGCACAGAATGAAGAGACCACAACACCCAGAAACTTACATTGGTTATGTGAAATTAGCATTTACTATAAGGTCTGACTGGAGTATTTCATCTGTGGATTTTTGGTCAGGCCCTTAAATTAGGAGCAGTTGTGTTTATTGTTGTTAATCTCTGAGGTTGTGATGATGTGAACAATAAACAGTTTTATTCAACTAATTCTCTAGTTTAATGTTGAAATTCTGTGTGAAATCGTGTGCGATTTTCTGTGCGTGGATATTCTAAAAGAGATCAAATATCATATTCACCTTTCTCTGTTGTCATTAATGTAGAACATCAGTTGTCAAATTTCTGGACCTTACCAAATAAGAAATAAACTACACACATGATTTCCCAACAAAGGACTGCAACTACAGGTACCACCATTCACAATTAATTGGCATGTAAACAACCACCTCCTCATTAATGTTCAATAGATTAAACAGAACGTCGATAAGCAAGAAGAACTTCACACACGACGTAAGTACTATAAAACAGATAGCAGTGAACGATGCTTATGATACCCACGTCAGAGAGAATCTAAACCAAAAATGAAATGTCAAAGCAACGTTTTGTGGGTGTGGTACCGAGCCATGTCGTAAATAACTGTCACTGAAGAAAGCAACATTTTTGCCATGGTCACAGTGGTCTTCACCTGGGTCTATAACCAGTCAGTACACCCAAAAAGAGGCTACTGTAGTGGCGATGGATGTATTGGGCTCATCGGTAGTTCTCACAATATGGCATAGTGGTACATCTAGGCAACTTCCGAGTTAACAGACTGTAGCTACGGAACCTTACACAGTTATATCAAAAATATGTAACCGGACAGTGAATTAACAGGCAACATGAACGTAAGACCTTGTACAGTAACGCAGAAGATCACAAAAGAAAATGGCACAAAGTCACCTTTAACAATAATATAGCCTAAAAAGGAGACCACATTTTAAAGAAGTACGAACTTAAATATGACTCAGAATAGGCAGCACAACACAAAAAGAACTGAAAAGACAGAAAGTACACACAAATAAATACAACATACATGCCTATACCAACTTACATGTAGTTCTTGTCAGTCAGTGTATATACAGAAATTATGGAGGAACCTTAAAAAACGATATTCAGAAAACCTAAGGGCTTTAATATAACAATTCTCACGCCCCTTTCGTTGAACACACAAAATAGTCCACCACCATAACACAACCAAAATAGAAACATATTAAAACATACTGAAATCGAGCAAATGCAGTTCTATAAACTTATACAAGTTAGATGGAAACTTCCACATTCAAAAGGCATTAGCAGAAGGAAAACGGACTATAAGCTACTACATTACACTAGGCAACAACAATTCTACTCCTTAAGGGAGCTGCACAGAAAAGCTGTCACAATCACACACACACAAACACACACACACACACACACACACACACATACATACATACACACACACACACACACACAAATGCAGAGGGAGTCAGAAAATAAACAGAACTCAGGTCTTGCGCAGACAGAACAAACGAACGTTTACAGTGACTGTGACACACTGCAGCAATACAGACAATGTGTTTTCTAATGTGAAAAAACTGTAACATGTGAGTGAAGTTCCGCAAAAACAGGTAGTGTGTTTGTGTGTGCACATCTACACCAGATTTGAATGCAGATGACAACGGATATTTCGAAACTAATTGTCAGTAACAGCAAAATATACTCGTTAAATATTTACACCTAGCAAAATTGTGTATCTTCGTAAAATGATTTGTTAACCAGCTAATCAAACTAACAGTCACATCATTTAATTGGAGATGACAAGATTGTAACATTTGGGAAAAGTACAAAAGGAACCAAACAATATAGAAAAATTAAGGTAGAAAAAATAATAGACCGAAGCTGTTTTTATGACTATTTTCTTTACAATAAACACCTATATTTCTTAAATCGTCTTTATGTTTTATAGATCTGGCGATGGGACGTATGTACTCAACTCCAGCAAGTGGACGAGTTTTCTGATCCCGGGCCCAAAGTCAATGTTGTGTCACGTAATTAATAACATTGTGTTTCAGTGAATGGTACACTGCGATATATTTTTGAATAGGTCTTTAGGAAAGGAAATCAATTACTGTATAAAAAGCCGCTGGAGCTCAGACATCCCGAACCTTGGTCAAGGTAGGCCGATCATGTGCCTCTTCAAAAGACGTCACGACTGATCGTGGGGAGCCTGCCGCCCCCCCTCCCCCCCTCCCCTCCGCCCTACCCCTTCCGACGGGTTGCGGTTGGTTCAAGCATTGAGTCCTGGTCCTGCCTGTCTATTCCTCCCCCTGCCTCCGCCGCTTGCAGATCAGAACGGTTCTGACTTACTTTTGCTAACACCAGATTCCATGCAAAGCTCATACACTCGTACAAAAAATGGCTCTAATTACTATGGGACTTAACATCTGAGGTCATCATTCCCCTACTACCTAAACCTAACAAACCTAAGGACATCACACATATCCATGCCCGAGGCAGGATTCGAACCGGCGACCTTAGCAGCAGCGCGGTTCCGGACTGAAACGCCTAGAACCGCTCGACCACTGCGGTCGGCTCATCTACTCGTACTTCTACCACCTCAGAACATGATGCCTGCTGGCAATGCAGAGCACATTCCTCTATTAAAAAACAATTAGGTCTTTCGTTGATGGTGTGATCTGCCACTCCATACTTATTGGTTTGGATGAGCGGAACGTTCCTTACATACTCCAACCAGCACTTCGAAGTGCATCACTGTGTCTGGCCGTGATGTTTGACTGACCCAAGCATATTCTTGATTTTAACTTTTAATACCTGCACAAGGGTTGACAACGTCGGTAACCGTTTGTTTCGGCACAAATGTAAACAATATGTGCCCTTTGGTGACTCGACAGCTATACTGGGAGCTATTCCCCAGAAAAGGGAACGAAACTCGGAATACAAGCCAATCTATGAGGAATCAGAGTGTCCGAACACTGGTTAGAAACCAGCATGGAGCATGGAAAAAAGCCCAAAACGTTACGAACGTCAGTGACTATAACCAGCACGCAGAAACAGAACAATGGGTGACGCGAGGGACTGGTCCGAAGTAGTTCAGCATAAAAATTTCCAGATCAGATGTATTCCTGCCAACAGGCAAACATGTGAGTCAGCCGATCCACGTGGACCTCTGTAACAGCATTTTATACTATTTTGCTGCTATATCCATGCCCTATTATCTACAACCATCTCGATGTACGCTGGCGATGATACTAAATAAAAGTTCAGTACGCTTGGGTTAGTCAAATACTGACCAGAGCCACAGGTATCTACTGCATGTGTTACGAGAACTGCACGCAGCTCATCGACCAGACGCATTGATGCATCTTTCAGCGTTGTTAGGCGCAAGTGACAAGCGTTCGCATCGATCGAACAGAATTCTCTGCAGTGGCACATTACAGCGGCAAGGAAGGGTACATTTTTTTACCCTACAAAGTTGCTGTGTCGCGCCAACAGGATCTGGGTTTTCGGCATCAAACAGGCAGAGGAAATATGAGTACATAATTATCTTGTCTCTGTGGCAGTAGATTCAAATTGAGCTCCACATTAGACGTGGCGTTAGCGAAAATTCGTCAGGAGCTCTCTACCGAGAAAGCGTCAGAGGCAGCGGCCGCAACAGACGGCAGCACCAGTACTCGATGTCCGAACCCCTGTCAGTCGCATCGGAGGGCACCCAACCATCGACCGCGACAGCTCTTCCGGTCCACATGATCGGCCCACCCACTGGGACTTCGGCATAATAGCCTGTGGTTCAGCTACTGTAAAGGAACGAACTGGATCTCAGCTCGCCACTTGGCATGAAGGAGACGAGTATGAAACGCGTACTAACGTTGTTACAAAAAAATACGACTTGGCTTATATTCTGGGGAGATTTTATTAAAGATGTTATGTCTTCATTATTTTGGAACAAACGACCTTTTGATTTAAGGGAGTAATTTCCATCATGGGGATAAAATGAAACTGTGTGAGGTAAAAACAACTGGCGCAGCTGTGTTTCAGTCACGAAACTAAATTATTTTAAACAGATCGTCGCTTAGTCATCATTTCTTTAGGCATTAATATTGTTTTCATAGGTGAACGATAATTACATTTTCTCCTAAATACTAGTATTAACGCCTGATACAATGTGGTGCATGTTACAGCTTGTGAAACGAAAGTATGAAGGTCTTTCTCACGTAGTCCACCCACTACACACTCACTTGTACTTTGTACCAAGCATCTATTACAGTAAATCTGAGACATATGCTTCAACATCCAAAGGTTGTAGCTTCTCCTTGTTGTAGATGTATCCCTCAATAGACCAGAAATTGCTACGTTATTTTCGCAACAGCAAACGAACAAATTGGGAGCAGTACACAATAGTAACAATGCAATAGCTGCTGCAGTACCGTAGGGCCCTCATATATTATTATTATTTGTAGTGGTCGATTTATTAGTGGAAGCGGTCACACAAAGAATTGGCACTTGGCAGCCTGACGTCTTCAAATTTCTATCATTGTAGAAGTAAAGAGTCCAGCAGTCAGTGAGTTTGAAAGAGTTATCGTAACTATGCTGCACACATTTTTGCTTGATTTTTAAACAGGGTGTGCAAGATTTGCGAGAAGCTAGTGTCACTAGGGAGGAGAGTGGTGCCAAGGAGGCATGTTTTGTATCAAGTGTCAACCCTCAGTGCGCGTATTTAGCTTCCTTTTCCGGGAACCAGTTGTAGGTAGCATTTGCGACGCACTGAGAATTGCTTCGTCATTACACTAAAAAGGTTGTTACAAATAAGCAATGTTAATTGTCTAATTAGTTTGTGGTTTAATACTACACATACGGAAACTAAATACCACTTATCTTTTGTCGTTTTAAAAAGATCGAGCGAGGTATAACAGTGGTTAGCACACCAGACTCGCATTCGGGATGACGACGGTTCAAACCCGCGTCTGGCAATTCAAATTTAGATTTTCCGTGGTTTCCCTAAATCGCTTCAGGAAGATTCCGGGATGGTTCCTTTCATGTGGCGCGGCCGATTTCCTTCCCTATCCTTGACACAATCTGTTCTCCTGCTTCGTCTCTAATTACCTCGATTCCGACAGGACGTTAAACTCAATATTATTCGTTTTAAAAAGAAAAGGATTCAAAGAAAATTATATTTTATTCTAAAGCATAACTACGTACTAACGTTCATGATGGTTGTCATGGTGATTGGGGAGTGAGGTGGAGAAGTAGTAGCTAACATCTGATACTGCTAATGCGCTCGTGGGTAATGAATTCAGATATGTTAGGAAGCACTGGCATATTGACTTTTATAAGATTTTTTTTCGTTTTTGACCCGAACACCTTTACATGGTACAATAATAACCGTTTCTGGCCTACAATGACCCTCTTCAAATGCTACAGTACGGAAAAGAATGGTTAAAATGAGACCAGAAACATGTTTTCACTGGATCTCCTTGTCAGCTAAGAAAATTGCTAATACGGATATGAAACGGATATGGTTCATAACTCTGGGTGGTATGTGGTGAGCAAATGTTCTTGCTTTGTTTTTTAAACGTAGTATCGGAAATCAGGGAATTATGTTGAAAGAAATAAGTTTGCTTATACGTCCCTACCCCTTACGCAAGATACGCGCGTCCTCTGTAAGGGAATAATCACTTGTTAAAACAACAATATATAACAAATATTATAATAATACTTCAATGAGTAAATCTTAATATGTGATACAAGTCTACAGGTCGTTAACCAGTAAAACCTGTTTAAGGGGGAATAAGGTCTTTATAATAAAAGGGATACAGCAGCAATTCTTATGAAACATATTTCTGATACCTGATGACGCTGCACTTCGGGTTACTAGATGCTTACGCCTCTAACTCATGGTTTTGTATTACCTGCTGTCCTCAACACAGTTTTAACTCCTTTTCTCCGGAATACATCTAGATGTGCATCTAGATAGATACTGCGCAAGCCAACGTGCGGTGCGTGGCTGAGGGTACCCTGTACACCTACTACTCATTTCTTTTCCTGTTCCACAAACAAATAGAGCGAAGGGAAAACGACTATCTATATGACCCCGTATGAGCCCTAATTTCTCGTATCTTATCATCGTGGTCCTTACGTGCAATGAATGTTGGCGGCAGTAGCATCTTTCGGCAGTAAGCTTCAAATGCCGGTTAGAATTTTCTCAACAGTGTTTATCGAAAAGAACGTCGCCTTCCCTCCAGTGATTCCCATTTCAGTTCCCGAAGCATCTTCGTACCACTTACGTCTTGTTCGAACCTACCGGTAACAAATATTGCAGTACGCCTCTGAATTCCACCGATGTCTTCTTTCAATCCGACCTGGTACGGATCCCAATACCTCGAGCAGCACTCACGAATAGGTCCACCAGCGTCCTATATGAGGTCTCCTCTACGGATAAACCACTCTTTCGTAAGAATTCTCTAATTCGCCTTCCATACTACAGTTCTCACATCCTCGTCCCATCTCATATCGCTTTGTAACGTCACGCTCAGATACTTAAACCACTTGACTGGCTCAAGCAGGACATCAGCAATACTGTATCCGAACATTAAAGGCTTGATCTTTCTACTCATCGAAATTAACTTACATTGTCCTACATTTAGGGCTAGCTACTATTCATCGCACCAACTGGAAATTATGTTTACGTCGTCTTGTATCCCCGTAAAGTCACTCAGCTTCGACACTTACCGTACTAAATGGTATCGTCACCAAACAACCGCTGACTGCTGCCCACCCAGTCCGCCAAATCATTTATGTACGTTGAGAACAACAATGGTCCTATCACACTAGTCTGGGGCACTCCTGACGATACTCTTATCTCTGATGGGCATCCACCGTCGAGGACAACATACATTGTTTAAGAAATCGTCGAGCCACTCAAATTTCTCTGAACTTCTTTCATATGCTCATACCTTCGTCAACAGCCTGCAGTGGGGTACGGTATCAAACACTTTTCGGAAATCTGTAAATGTGAAATCTTCCTACGCCCTTCATCCATTGTTCGCAGTATATCATATCATAAAAGGGCTGTTTCGCATGAACGATGATTTCTAAAACCATGCTGATTCGTGGATTTAAGCTTCTCAGTCTCAAGAAAGATTATATTCGAAATGAGAATGTGCACAGGCATTCTACAGCAAACAAAAGAAGTTTTGCATATGTAGTTCATGGTGGCGTGCTTGACCTTATCGGATGCCGTTTGTATACGTGGTTTCCCTCCTTTATATTTTTTTATTTAGATTTATGAGGTGTTCACCATCTCTGGGTAATATTAGTTTGTAGGGGTGACCCGTCTTAATATACCTAATCCGTTCTTCACATGAGCTTCGTACAGGAGATAGTTGGAATGTGCATTGATAATCAAGTCGACACATGTAGGTTTCCTGCATATTGAAACGCATGTCTGCCATTTTCATTTTATGTTTTCAAAACATAGTCCGTCGTGAACGTGATCTTGGCATACACTCTGCTCAATTTTTTGTCAAAGTTCTCTATTTGCATTTTTTTCCTTTTTAAAGAACAGTGCACCATCAACGTAAATTTTGTAATATACTACATTAGTAACAACGTACGGGTTCGCTTTAAAAAAACCGTCTTATAGCTGTTCAATAAAGACATCTGCTATGATTCTTGCTAAGCAGTTCCCATAGCAAGTCATTCGCTTTGCCTGTAGCGTTTACTGTTAAACGTAAGACAGTTATACCGCAAAACAAGTTTTAATGTTTTACCAGTTATACTATTTCAGCTTGGCGTAGGTGTTTGCTACGTAAAACATTCATTTTTATATGTTCTAGGAAGGCTTACGGAAAATTTTTACTTCTTTCAGGTTTTGATGTAAGCTTTTCTTTCTCTAGTGGAGCGTCAGAAGATGGCCATTGTAGGCCGAAATCAGCTATGATTATCTGGTAAAAAAAGTATTTGTGTCAGAATGAAAGAAACCATAGTGTCATCGTTAACTGACTTATATCAGCACAGTAGTCTAGAAATCCGGTAAATCTTTTCATTTTTATTTATAAAACAACGTTTAAAACCCATTCCTGCCCCGTTAGTGTAATTTTTTTAGTACTGATTTCTCAATGTGTTTCGTTCAGTATATAATAACTTAAAACATAGTCCCAAGCAATGGGAAGTGCGATGCAGTATTTCTTCTGAGATGGGAACAAAGTGTTGGGATATTTAATATACATTATGAGATGAAACTCTGGCGTTCACGTATGGTTCCGCCACCGACCACTTGGACCTATTTGTGCCACACATGTATTTCCTAGCACGTTCCACAGAACCTTGGTTTTCTGTGACTCATTCAGCCATCTCTTCACCACATCTTCTTCTTTTCCGGCACCCAGAAATCCTCGTCATGTTCACTGTGCGTAAAATCACCAGATTACTCGTCAGAAAGGCCGAAGTCGAATATGTCACTTCATATATCATCGCTAATTTTTGTTGTTTGCTGTCACATACGATATACCAGAGTCACATGACATGGTTCCGCTTTTACTGTCACTAACAGATGTCAAGAATAAAACGTGTGGCGGTCTGCCTATCGAGAAGTATGCGCTACACCTTTCCAATCCTGGTCGTACACTAACTATGTGCTCGGAAGCAAATGCGAACCCCAGCAAAAGGGCCTGATGAATATTCGCAGTTTAAGCGCAAAGTTCAGTTCAGCTGACTAAAATCCTCAATTACTGCGTACTATAATGAATGACAAAGTCGCAAACTGTTGGAATTCAAGTTCTGCATAAAATAAATGTAAATGTCGTTGGACTAGGGCGTCCAGTCGGGAAGACCGTTCGCCGGGTGCAAGTCTTTCGAGTTGACGCCACTTCGGCGACTTGCGCGTCGATGGTGATGAAATGATGATGATTAGGACAACACAACACCCAGTCCCTGATCGGAGAAAGTCTTCGACCCAACCATGAATCGAACCGGATCGATTAGGATTACACTCTGTCGCGCTGACCACTCGGCTACCGGGGGCGGACAGTGCTGTATATGGTTTGCCAATCAGTACACCAGCTGTGCCTCTGTCTTTTATTCAGTATTAAATGCAGGCCAATGTAGCTTCTATCAAAGGTGGACTGGCACATTAGTCTTTCCTGAATATAACACAATCATAAAAATATAACTAAAAGAACAATAGCGCCTTTTCATGATGTTCGAAGTTCGGCCTTGTCTTCTCGAACCCTCTTTCACGGTCAGGATTGTAGCCTTGCCGTCGTTGATCGTGCACTTTGTTAATGGGTACTGTCGGCTCTAACAATTGAGAACGTTGGGTGCAATTGCTACTTTGAGATGGAAAGATTGTCGCAAAGAGAGAAATTAAAAACCCACCCAGAGGTCTGACGAATTAAAGAAATAACCATTTTATGCAAATATCAGCGCTAGTGGTAAATAACCACTCATTTTTTCAGCAGGTCTCAGTAGCTCTAAGACAGAACACTTTGAAATATTTACGACTTGTGCTTGCCTCGTACACAGAAGAGAGTTTAGAGATTTGCGTTTGTACTCTTTTCAATGTCTAGAATATACTGCTACAGTTATTTCTGAATTTCTTTCCTGGACAAAAAAAAAAAAAAAAAAAAAAAAAATCACGCAGCCTCATAGTTGTCATTCGACGTTACTCTATAAATTGACTGAAGGCTATGGTTCCTGGATTCACATAACGAAGAACATTAAGAGCATCTAATCAACACAATTATTCATCGTAAAGTATGATGCAGTGCACATAATTAAAAGAAATTATTTCTTTTTCATTTAGGCGTACCTTTAAACCAACTTTTTATCCTCTTCTAGAATAGCTCTCTAAGTTCCTAATTTATGGATAATTTTATCTGTTACCATCCATATATTATGAGCAGTGGCGACCTCCCCTTGCGTGCATCTAAAGATCTATTTCATCTGACGGTTTACCTTCGTTATCAATAATGTATCGAATTTTACTTCTTGGGGCAGATGCAAACGAGTCACAAAACTAATCCACTATCTTGTAAGTTCTATAATGTTTCTTAAGTATTAATGCAGTAGTTTTAACCATTGCTTCATTTCCCATTAATCGAGTATACTGTGCGATGAACACTTAGAACCACTCATTAAATCATTTGTTCGTCATATCCAAATATATCACTTTATGAAATACCTATTCCAACACACAGTGGTTAAATATTCTGGTCGATAGGTCTTCTGCTGTTTCTTTTCTGAGAACACTCGATATAAAATCCTCTTTGGAGGGATTGCTATTTTGCTCTGGGCCCGGGGAAAGTATCGGAAATTTAGCAATAACTATGCAAGCCTCTATCTTCCTGAGAACTGAAGCATTGCGGGATCCCCAGATAGCTCTAGATATCACCGAATACGCCCCCAGGACGCCTACAGCATCTATCTGCAAGTGGCGAGCGCTGCAAACCCGTCCCCTGGAGCTGCTTTAAAGTCGCTGTCTGAGGCATTTGTCGGGATTTCCTTTCCCGGTAGAGAAGTATAGCGGCGATACGGCGGCCGGCCGTCTCAGCTGACACATAAAACAGCAGCACTTCTGTGCCCCTCCTCCGCTCCATCGAAGGTTCGCTGTGAGGTGGGTAGGATCTCGTGAGCGGCAGGCCTTCTCGCTATTGCCAAATACCGTGGCGCGGTGGGCGGGGTGGTGCCAGAGCGAAATGAAAGAGCGCGCAAAGAGCGGACATTAGGGCCGAGAGGACAGCAAGGGGAAGGAAGGAAGGAAGGAAGCGAGGGAGACTACCGCGTCGCGGGATGCCTGACTGCCAGGGGCCGCGACGCGCGCAGCATAATGTACTGCGGGACTGCCAACCCAGCCCTTATCGCCGTGGACCCGTTCGCTGTACTGCTCTCTGCCAAACTTCACCACCAAATTTCCGTCTTGCATGTACTGAACTAAAATTTCTCAGACGTTAACGCTTTATTCGCCACAGACATCATCTCCTGTGGCAGGTTTAAACGTTGTTGTTCCCTATAGTGAAATATAATTGATCATTTAAATGGGTATGGCGCCCTCATCCGTACATGGCCCGGTTATTTTCGGTTCGACAGATATATCAGTCCACAATATTCTGTGGCGTGTAGCAAATAGGAATGGCGAGTTTCGGCCTGGTAAGTGTTATTATACTACTAGTTAATGCCTGATCTTCCAGACAGAACCTCACGTCAGTCAGGATAATTTATTTTCGACCAGTTATAATATCTCCTTTATTTGTATTAGTAAGGGCACAATTTATGACTGAATAGAAAATAAATTCTCGTATGACTCCATACGAGAGCTAAAACCTCTCACTCTTGTTGTTTTCAAAATTTACTTCCTATGGAGCGTAATAACTCGTAAAAAAATCTGATGCCATACATGACGTGTAACAACGATCAGTAAAGCTCTGAAAGTCACCCTACTCAAGTGTTCGTTTTAATATCAAACAAAGTGTAAAGATCCGACAGGATCGTAAACTGTATCCTTTGCTGTGTCGGCAAGCAGAATTCAGTTATTCCTGGGATCACCATTGTAGTTAGAGATGTTATTGGAAAACATGGATAACTTACTGATAAATCGTTATTTAGAAACATAGTTAACTTAGTGATAAACTACTGATTAGGCTTTGCATTTATTTCAAAGGCACGGAAAAATGAGTGAGCGAATGAGCAGTAACAATTATTCAAATGAAGAAAGCCATATCTGAAAACCACTTCCTTAGGTTTATGTGTCAAAATTCTGACAAATCCTAATTCCATACATTTGAAATGTTTCGCAATAATTGATAATGAGATCCTTCTCCGTTCGAACCATTCTGCTTGCATGAATGACATCAAGCTGTTTGTTAAAAATACAAGAACTACAGTGACATTAAACGTCACGTAAACTTTTTCTAAGAACATTACGAACGACTTTATCCTCAAAAAGTGCAATAGTCTTAGTATTATTATAATTTGGGAGTCGCTGCTCTCATAAGTTCTCGACTTCTATGTATGTCGAGATAATATTGGCAGGTCGAGCTACATGTATGACGCATTTATTCATGATAGAAATGCTAACCATTGATGAAGAAAGTGTCTTCTCATGGATCTACGTGACGTGTTCGGAAGATCAATGAGATTAAATAAATTTTATCTTTTGCACCCAATATTAGATAAATCTCAAAGAAACCAGGTGTTGACAGATGTGAAAATTACCGAACTATCAGTTTAATAAGTCACAGCTGCAAAATACTAACGCGAATTCTTTACAGACTAGTGGAAAAACTAGTAGAAGCCGACCTCGGGGAAGATCAGTTTGGATTCCGTAGAAATGTTGGAACACGTGAGGCAATACTGACCCTACGACTTATCTTAGAAGCTAGATTAAGAAAGGGCAAACCTACGTTTCTAGAATTTGTAGACTTAGAGAAAGCTTTTGACAATGTTGACTGGAATACTCTCTTTCAAATTCTGAAGGTGTCAGGGGTAAAATACAGGGAGCGAAAGGCTATTTACAATTTGTACAGAAACCAGATGGCAGTTATAAGAGTCGAGGGACATGAAAGGGAAGCAGTGGCTGGGAAGGGAGTGAGACAGGGTTGTAGTCTCTCCCCGATGTTATTCAATCTGTATATTGAGCAAGCAGTGAAGGAAACAAAAGAAAAATTCGGAGTAGGTATTAAAATCCATGGAGAAGATATAAAAACTTTGAGGTTCGCCGATGACATCGTAATTCTGTCAGAGACAGCAAAGGACTTAGAAGAGCAGTTGAACGGAATGGATAGCGTCTTGAATCGAGAATATAAGGTGAACATCAACAAAAGCAAAACGAGGGTAATGGAATGGAGTCGAATTAAGTAGGGTGATGCTGAAGGAATTAGATTAGGAAATGAGACACTTAAAGTAGTAACGGAGTTTTCCTATTTGGGGAGCAAAATAACTGATGATGGTCGAAGTAGAGAGGATATAAAATGAAGACTGGCAATGGCAAGGAAAGCGTTTCTGAAGAAGAGAAATTTGTTAACATCGAGTATAGAGTTAAGTGTCAGGAAGTCATTTCTGAAAGTATTTGTATGGAGTGTAGCCATGTATGGAAGTGAAACATGGACGATATATAGTTTGGACAAGAAGAGAATAGAAGCTTTGGAAATGTGGTGCTACAGAAGAATGCTGAAGATTAGATGGGTAGATCACATAACTAATGAGGAAGTATTGAATAGGATTAGGGAGAAGAGAAGTTTGTGGCACAACTTGACCAGAAGAAGGGATCGGTTGGAAGGACATGTTCTGAGCCATCAAGGGATCACCAATTTAGTATTGGAGGGCAGCGTGGAGGGTAAAAAACGTAGAGGGAGACCAAGAGATGACTACACTAAGCAGATTCAGAAGTATGTAGGTTGCAGTAGGTACTGGGAGATGAGGAAGCTTGCACAGGATAGAGTAGCATGGAGAGCTACATCAAAACAGTCTCAGGACTGAAGACCACAACAACAACAACATTAGATAAATATTTTTATATCGGCAATTGGAGCAATATAGATGCTGATGAATTAGCTGGAACATGTCGTGACCTACTGAAGAAAGTCTCCAAGAATTATCCACGATCCAGGCACGAATCAGACCATGCTTCTGCAGATGGAGAACCCTTATGCGACTCATCAACTGATGTGAAAGCAAACAATCATTCTGAGTCACGTTTCCTTCCAGAACATCGTTTGATAGAAGAGTACAACTTCCATAAACTCTAGCAACGACATAATATAAAAGCTGTTGTTTAAATTATTCATTGGTGTGCGATTGGTTTCGGACAAAGGTCATTGCCCAGGGCAGTATGGATTAACAGCAGGATACGATGCCAGCGTCAGAAAGATATGTGTTTATAAACGATGCTTAGCCAAGCAAAATGTCACAACTATGTTTCAGATTGCGTTTTTTGAGGTGTATTGTAACTCTTCCTATAAACATAAAATTTATTGGATAATGTGTGATGCACACAATTAAACAGTACGTAAACACGTGTTATTCGTAGTGATACTCATAAATTAATTCATGGACGAAAAAACGCTTGTTTAAGAGAGATGACAGAAGACGCGGATAGAAATTAACTATACAACTTTTGGACTTTTGCCTTGCTGTTTCCAGAATTGTTTCTTTCTACCTATCCATAATCAAATGACTGCGACTGAGTAGAGAGGAAAACGTTCCGTTGTAGAAGTCAGTATCGCTGCAATATTCCACAGGTGCTGCAGCAAGTAAAATCAGGACGAAAAAAAAAAGACAGGAAGAAAAAATTTGATCTGAAATCACTCGTTTGCAAAAAATAGGAAGCCATAAATGTTCACTGGAACATATTCGATTTATGACAGATGACCGTATCGCAAAAAGTACCACAAAACACCGATCTCCCGATACAGGGACACCACACAGAATTAACACAACGTCGAACTCAACAGACGCTCGTAACTGATAAAGCTGTTCTGGTTAACAAAACCTGTAAAATACATAATAAGAATATACTCGTATTAAAGGTAGAGGAAATTGGCTTTTAAAATAAAGGATTATTTGAAGCCACTGTCCGCAGTGCCTAGAACACTTGACCAAAAATAATGAAGAATGGCGATAATTTTTCTACAGGAAAAGCCTTTGTTATTGGAAAAACCCGATATTTGCAGATAATTTTTCGTCTGTTGTATGTTGATGATCTGAACCTCTACGGATAATCAGCTGAATTCCTGTCACTGATCAAATCAGCCCAAATATTCAGCAATGATATCGTTAGTGGAATTTGGCCTGGAGATACGACCCCAGTACGACTAGATACAGGGACGTTTATAGAAAGTGAAGTTCTTACCTAAAGCCATGAACTGCCGAAACCTGAATCTTAAAATACGTAAATATTTGTAACTGCACAGTTTCAAGAATGGACTTGTGAAAAATATTATCTGAAAATAACACACTGACTGTCCGAAATTTTTTTTTAATTGGCAGAATGGCCCAAAGTATGATGATTATGAATATCTGAGCCATACCAGTCATCAGCCACACTGCCTGCGGTGTGAGTTGGGCATAGGGAGGGCTGTAAAACATTGACAGGAAAATTATTCATTCATCACACTATCCAATGGGGGTCGTGCGTACGAAGAAAAATAAGGTGTTATTCTATTATTGCAAGGTTGACAGACAGCGAAGGAAGAAAAGGAAGGACGGAAGGAAGACAACCGTGCACCAGCAAACCGTATTACAGAAAACACTCTGGCAAATGTCAACGCTGAGAAGCTCTCCAATATGCAAAAAAATAAAACTCAGGAGCCAAAAATAACTCAACAGTTTTTGCAATAGAAAGCTGCAGCAACACTTTTAGGAGACGATCGAAGGCGGAACAGAAAAGGAAGAGACATATTTGGAATACTTTAAACGGAAACAGGAAGACCTAGTGTGATGGAACAAGTCATCACACAGAGAGCTGTCAAAGCCAGGATTGATAGTCGAGTGGAAGTACCGAAATGCAGACCTTACAGGAGGCTGAAAGAACTATCTTCTGTGTCCTGAGCTACTGTAAAAAGTCCACAAATGCTTTCTACAAGCATCAGGATAACGATTCCGTGTGAATTATGGTCGGAACGTTTGACAGAAGTATGATCTGCTGAAGGCAAGGAACTGGTGAAACCATTTGGAAGAAAAAGCGGTGATAGCTGAAGTATGCTAATTACTGTGGGACATTCGATTTAGGCTACCTTACTATGGATTAGAATACACCGAACATGGCATTTGTACAGACGAAGCACGCACGGATAATCGAAGTTATTGTTTCACTCAAAGTTGAATCTACGGAAATATATGATAAACCCAACTAGATTCTTACATTAGCTGGTAATACAAAACAGACGTAGAAAGTAAAGTAAAGTCATAAGCTAACTGTATCTGGTACATGCGAACAACAGTAAAGGTGTGTGTATGTATTGTGATTTCATGTTTACGTTTTATGATGATAGAAGGAGGCAGAAAATGAAACCGAGTGCAACCGTGTAGCCTTCTACCCTCGAACACCACCAAGGGGGATGCCGAGATTCAAGTTCCAGCCCACTGATGTATCATATGCTCTCAGTCCATGAGACACTGAGGAGGGATTTAGTGCAGGACTTGGCCCCAAAGCTGGTGATGTGGAACTTTACGCCACCACTTCTTCTGACGTTTGCCAGGGCAAACGGAAAGCCGCCAACTGCTCGTGGCATACAGCAAAAACAGCACTATAGATCCAAATATCTCGTATACTAGTATTCGTGTATAATACAACACATCACAGTTAATGCATCTTCTGTAACTGTCAGAAACTGGAGTGGTTTTATTTTGCTGTATTTATGGTTTTCCTTATTTAGTACTGTGTGTTTCTCTTAAGATCTATTGTATGTGATTAAATACTTAAGTAAGATTTCTTTTATTTCTGAATTTAGGCAGTTGTATACGGCAAAGAACTTAACACTTTTTATCTTTTCTTCTCTTCTCCTCCCAGAACCTCACTATTCTTTCTTTTCTTTTTTATCTCCTCCTCGGAAACGATCCGTTTGTGCATCCTGTTTCGTGTTTTTTATTGAAATGATTTTATAGCGTTAACTCCGCTTCTGAACTCTCTTCCATTGTGGCCCATCTGTGGCGTAATTACAACTTCCGCCGCATCCCTCTTCACCTCATCTACCAATTCAGGTGTGGCCTTTAACCCCACGATGTAGTTGAAGATCCTTTCGGTCAGCCTGCATTTATCGATCTTTAATGGGTGACCATACAACTTCAGTCTCCAATTCCTCATGTGTACCTTCTCAGTGTACATGTAGACTTCTTCTTTTTTCCTCTTCTTCCATATTTCACCAGCAGTCATGTGTAGTTCAAACGTTTTCTTCAAAATCTTTCTATTTTACTTTTCGAGTTCTTGACATGTCATTTCTTGTTTGAAATTACATATTCCGAGGAATATAGTCCTTCAGGTTGTACTATCAAGTTAAGGTGACTGATTTTGGCCTTGTAGGAAAAGGCTTGTTTGTTAAATTCACTCTGTGTTAGCTTGTAGGCCAGGACTGATTTTGTGCCTCTTCCTTTCTTTGCCTTCTCATCCAGTCCAATGGATTAGTACCATTCCCCACGGTATTTAAGCTCCTCTGTCCTCTTAATCTTCCCAAGATTTACTTTCAGGCATCGCTCACTTTGGTGTCTGTACTCCATATAATCTGTCTTTTCTTAGAAGATTTGAAGATCCATTTTTACTGTGATATCAACAAGTTCTCAAGAATTTTTCGAAAGTCTTCTCAGTTGTTGGCTACGCTAGCAAGGTCGTCGGCAAAGGCTAAACACTTGATTCTCTGGTTCTCTCTATTCCTTCCAAGGCGTATTTCTCTTATTCCTAAAAATTCACAGCCTCTTCCTACGTTTTCACTATTTTCTCCTGTACGTTGTTGAAGATGATTGGAGATAATCCTTATATGGTCCCTATCTTAATTTCAAACGGATTACAAATTTCTCTGAATAACTTGACTTTCTAGATGGCACTTGTCAGTGTTTGTTTAACGGTGTATCCAGTTTTTCCGTTAATTACAATCTCTTCCAATGTCTGTTGAATCGTGCAACTTCTTACCGTCGACAACAGTCAACACAGTTAGAGAGTATCTTATAAGAGACTGGAAGTGGAGAGATCCCCCGTAATTATTTGGATCAGCTCGGTTCCTTTTTATGAAGTGGGTGAATGATCGCACACTTTAGGTCATTTGGAATCTGTCTGGTGTTCCGTATTGCTTCTATAAGGTGACGGATTTATTCTGCAGCAGTCTCTCCTCCAAATTTCCACATTTCTGCCACGATATCTTCTTGCCATGTTTGTTTTCCTCGAGCTCTTTATCTGTGTCGATCTATTGCGGTTATGGGACAGCGGCCGGTCAGATATTTACCAAATAAAAATCATCAAACAGCTCTACGTTTTCAGAAGCTGTTATTTTAATAACACGATCAGATTCTGCAGCACCATATCATGCAGTACCATTCAGAACGATTCGGGACAGGAACAGTGGGAAGAAATGTGGTCCATAAAGTTACAACAGCTCTAATGAAGTGACGAAAAGTATATCTCGAGTTTCGTTAGGTTTCAGTGAAAGATTATCTAATAGTGAGACCTTCATCATTTGACAGAACGTTCTTCTAAATGAATAGTAATTTTAGTGTTTTGTGAGGAAGAAGGGCACATCAGGAAAGACTGCAATAAAATCAAACTAGCGGCAGTGTGTGTGTGCCATGTAATATAGGGGTAGAAAGTGCACAAGGAAAAGCGACGTATGTCACATGTATCATAACACAATGAAGCAATGAGGACCCTAATGACACCATCAGGTGTGGTCTATGTACGAAACATAAGTCACCATTGAGAAGGAGGAGAAGGGGGCACCGAAAGAGCGACATATTACTGTCAGAAAGTGAGCAGTAATTATTATAGAAAAAAGCATGCGGCACAGACTGAAGCGGAGCATCATGCATCTGCGACAAGTAGGAAGGAAATTTTTTGCCAAAATGCATATCTAGGAGTGATGTGTACTACAGGCGATCAGGATTTGGTGACACAAACTTGGCAATTGTAAGTAGAATGCAACAGCACACATCCTGCGCTGCCTACGGAAGTAATATAAGATTCGCCAGTGCATGCTGTGAATCTGCAACAAAACAGTACGAGGCTCAGCGCCAGTTCGTACAGGAAACGAACACCTACTACAGGGAAGTAAACAATAATACACATCCCGGAACAGATTGGCGGCGGATTTTTGAAAGCAATAAGAACATTATGCAACTCACTAGGTTCTAAGAGGCCATGAGGTTTAGTACAGTGTTAGGACATCTGGCAAGCAATACGCATCCAGAAAGGACGTATGTCACTTTTAGGTACCTGATTTCGCATTCAGAAGCTATCTTAAAATAAAAAATCTGCCAAAAGAAGTGGAAAAACTGGAGAAGTTACTGAAACAGGTTTCTGCCAGAAAATGTGAATCATTCTCCTTAGAAGGGTTGTATTAGAAGATTAGCAGAAGAACTTCAGTTAGCTGTATTGTGCCTTCAACAATCATAAACTAAGGCAGTATAGATCGCCCGTATGCCAATAACTGCCAAAATAGTCATATAATGGGAGCTTTCTATGGCAGCAATAGCAGTATTTAACAAGGCCATAAGAGTGACAGAAATATGACATTGTTGTTCAGAACAAACAATCTGTGTGTAAACGTTAACCGGAAGGGAGAGTTTCATCTTGGTTTGCTTGTATTTTCAGTTTAGTGAGAAGGTCGGTGAGAATCTGCTAAGACTAAATGTTATTAGACTCCAAGGACGAATTAAGGTTCTTGTGTCTTCATTGATGCAAATAGTAAGTCAATATTGTGATATAGCCGGAGGACGGATGACCGTGGACGACAACTAAAGAAACCATTATTTTCTTAACTCATTCTACAGGTACTGAATGCACTTTGTAATACACCAACCTACGAAGGGAGAAATGTCAAATTTTGACGTCATTTTAGCAGATAAGAAGCGGCGCGCCGCGTGGAAGGCTGGAGAGTTGAGAGCAGAATGATATCGAGTGTTCACAATATCATACACTATACAATCAGTGGAAGCGAAATACAAGACGCTACAAAAAACCTGTGCGTAAGGCCGGAATATAACATCAAGGACACTGACTGGGAAGATCTAAGAAAGGTGTTTCACTACCAGGAAGCCCATCGTTGGGTGATAACGTGCAAAAACTGGTAGTGGCTGTACATAAAGAATGGATGCATCGACACTTGTCAGAGGAGGTCACACTAAATACCTTGCATCTAGACTGGGGCGCTGCAGAAATTAAGATATCAAACAAGAATAGCGAAGAATCTACATCAGAGCAGCACAACCGAAGAAGAAAGTGTCTGAATGTTGCATACATACAGCTATGTTAATGAACGTGTTAAGGAAGAGTTATGGAAAACAAAAATGGAACCACGGAAGCAATTCGAGGAGGCTAACCAGGAAACCGGTCACTGAGGCATGGAATCAAAAATAGTCTGCGAAAAAATACCATCACCAGCAGTCTTATCCACGGTCAAAAGGAATGATAGGACGGTAACAGAAAGTTGGGAACAGTTAGCTGACTTGCTAATGTAAACACTAATTCCTGATGGTGGAAAGGAACGTGAGGCAGGAGATCAGCATAGGTTACGAAAAATGTTATGAGAAGAGTACAGAAACAATAAACTTGTGTACACTTTTGCACAAGAAGAAATTAGGCAAGCTGTTTTTAAACAGAGGAAAGAAAAATCTCCACGACCGGATGGGATCCCTGCCAAAGAAATGCATGTCCTATGTGACCAGTTAGACAGATACAAGTGCGAACTGTACAGTGAGTGTCCCATATAAGGAAGGGTCCTTCCACCGAGCAAGAATGTTGAAGTAGTAATACTTAGTAAGCCGCAAGACAAGGATACGGTAATACCCAAAACCTACAGTCCAATTTGTCTTTCGAACATTCTCAGCAAAGTATTTGAAAAAAGTATTATAAAAGGGATTACAAGATCTCAGGCATCTACATGGGATGAGTCCTCACAAACACTGGTTCAGAAGACGCAAGAAAATTGAAGATGCGATTAATTAGGAGATTTCGCAAGTGACAGATACTCATTCTAAGTGCGCTATAGCGATGGTGATCGACAATGCTGGCACTTTGGATAACCTATGGTGGCCACCGGTCTTTGGTCGCATTATGGGTTTGGACTGACGAGAAGCACTATACAACTGCTGGAGACGTTATTGCCGAGGGCGACGTGCTACTTTATCTTGCGCGGGAAAGAAAATAGAGAAGACAATAACGAATGGCTGTCTGCAGGCATCAGTATCAGGTCTATAGTTATGCGATGCAGCACTGGAGTCCATACTATAAAGGTGGATGACAGGGGTGACATGAACGGACTGGTGGCATTTGGAGGTAATGTGCTGTTCGTTGTAATTCGTGACTCCAGACGAATTACAAGAAACAAACTCCACGAACTGAAGGGCTGGTGTCGAAGTGTTAAATCGTCACTAGCACCTCACGAAACAACGTGCCTCCAGCTGAAAGGGAACCTAGCAAGATACACTAAAATAAAATTAAAGGATGTAACGATTAGGAGAAGTGCAATACGGTGCTATCTAGCGGTACTTCTGGACGAACGTCGCAACTTTGAACATCATATACAGGAAGTGGGCAGAAAAGGTACAAATGGTTCAAATGGCTCTGAGCACTATGGGACTTAACTTCTGAGGTCATCAGTCCCCTAGAAATTAGAATTACTTAAACCTAACTAACCTAAAGACATCACACACATCCATGCCCGAGGCAGGATTCGAACCTGCGACCGTAGCGGTCGCGCGGTTCCAGACTGCAGCGCCTAGAACCACTCGGCCACTTCGGCCGGCTTGGGATTACAGATTTCAGCTCGTGAAGTCAACCTCGTAAGTGAGATGAGTTCAATAAGGAGTGCAGTTAAGATTAACAAGTGCCTACTACACTACCCCGACTGATTCCTTGTTAGTAATTCTACGAGTATGCTCCCTGGACTTGGAAAATAGGAAGACGGGAACCTTTTACTGGTTAACGAAAGGCTGTCAAACGGAAGAACTAAGGATACTTGGAACTGAGGCCAGTCCGAAAAATTTAATAAAAGATAAGGTATTACAAATCTCGCAAAACGAATGGGACGCATTAGACACAGGCAGGAGAAGATGTAAATTTCTCCCTAACATCTGAGAAAAATCAAAAATATTATTTCTTAACCCATCGAGTGGACTGATACATTATTTGAGTGACCATGGCCCCCAGTATCTATACAAAATCAGAGGACAAATCAATGACAGTTGCGCTCGCAGCAGTGTGGGCACAACGGGTCACATGTTGTGGGACTGCGTGCTGTACGAAAATGCGGCGGCTAACTGTCATTAACGGTATCGTATCCCATAGCAGCTGTAAGAAGCGAGTCGACCTGGCGCATCTTGGACGATACTGCAGGCGCAGGAAGGCCACGGAGCACTTAAAGTGGCACTCAACCACACGTCAGCACACTGCTATCACCGCTATACGACGTACTCCGCAGATGGAGGGAAGACAACTGTGAGGTCGGCGACCACCGAAAGAAATAGTTTCTCAGGAAATCTACATCAGGTTGTTGCAAGTGACCATGAAAATGTGAAGTTTAAGACGTAACATGTGACTGGTGGAATTGCTCGTTACAGTGGAAATGCTGCTGACGTTCTGCCCGACAGCCTTGGAATTTCGCAGACAGTCGCTGTTGACCAGGGTAATTTGAGGGCGAAGCTAGTGGCGGATACAACCACTTACAAGTTAAATACACCAAAACTAATGAACGAACAGAAAACTGGTTCTGTAGGCCTTATAATTGCATTAGTAGTTGGGTAACTGGTTAAGGGTGTTATTGCAGTTTTGCAGTAACTGTAGTAGTTGTACTATTCTTACAAAAATTTAAGTGTCAGAGATAAACAGTTAATACTTAATTACATTACTAGCCAAGAAAATTTGATTTGCATACCTTACTTTAGCCTTTGATAAGAGACTGCAATTGTGAAGAATAAATAAAAATAATACCAAACAAAAAGACTCAATAACGCCATCTTCAGATCACTGTGCACTCCATGTAGTCTATAGAGAATTAAATGAATCAGTGCATGCATAACCGAAGCCATCAAAACCTCTTCCCGAATATTTTTTGTGGGGTGTGTGCTTCGAAGACTTGACAACTCAAATCTTCGAAGCACATACTCCACAGCTACATAATTATTAAATAACTATTCCTTCGCTATCATTTTTCTAAAATGATTAGTGAAATAACACTGTTCTTACAGTGACATGTATGCTTACGGACAGTTATCTGTTTGATGTAACACAGTAAACAAATTAGTTTACCAACGCCTCCAGTAATTTGATGCACTGAGCTAAAACTGCATTCACAGTGTAATACATTTCTCAGTTAAATCTTCATACAAATGCTAACTGACCACATTTGATTTTTTTCGGTACTTTCACGGGTTCCTGACTTACTGCTGAAGTATAAAATATTCTAGTATATTAATTTTGTCGTCTTACACTGCACCGCCCGCCTGAAAGAGGACAGGCACATTTTTCCTCATATTTCGGCACTTATTTGCAATTTCGCTTTTGCAGCGTGTAGTTGGCGTCGACTGGAAAAACTCCTGTTCATTATGTCTGTCACGTGATGTCTAATGTCATCGGGAAAGGTTGGTTTTCTTCCCGGTCCAGAAAAACAATTTTTGACGCTCAGTTTTACGTTCCCATACTTTTAAGTAGTCTTAGATTAACCTAGCGTGGTATTTCTCTTGCAGTTGGGCATTAAGGGGGACAGAAAAACACGAAGAATGATCAGCACTGCTGGAGCGACAACACCGCCCTGGCTCTTGCCACTGCTACTGTCATGCAGCAGCGCTGGTCAGTCTCTGCTGGCGTACTAGTCATTCTTCGTGTCTGTTGTGCTCCTTGATGTTTAAGCTAACACAAACATAGATTAATTTGGGACCGCTGTATCAAATGGACACATAAAAGTCATCTTTAAACTTTTGTTTTGCTTAACAATATTTGTTTCGGATTACTCAATACTACACAAAATAGATCGCAAATATCAGAGGAAATGCATCCGATGACTCACTGGAAGGGACACCCGACCCCAGTAACACATACCTTGGTAACAGCAGTGTTTGCGAGTTTCTTTCTTTCCATGGTATATTTTTACTGAGATTTTGCAGTGGTGTATTCAACATTTCATTCGCTGTGCTAATAAAACAAGCGCAGTGTAAAGCGAACGCCGTTGGGCCAGTTAGCCTTTATCAGTCACAACAGAGTAGATGGATTTCATTTCATAGATCGTTTGGGTTGAAAGGAAACTGTAAACTGAATAGCTACACACTGAATGAACTTTTTTTTGCCGGCCGTAGTGGCCGTGCGGTTCTAGGCGCTACAGTCTGGAAGCGAGCGACTGCTACGGTCGCAGCTTCGAATCCTGCCTCGGGCATGGATGTGTGTGATGTACTTAGGTTAGTTAGATTTAATTAGTTCCAAGTTCTAGGCGACTGATGACCTCAAAAGTTAAGTCGCATAATGCTCAGAGCCATTTTGAACTTTTGTTCACGTTTAAGTTCTTACCATGTTGCAGTATTCCACGTAGATTATTTAACTACCAGTGACAGTGATATTCCACAAATTCTGGGAAGAGTCAAATTACATAAATTTTTACTTATTCCTGCATTAAAAGCGACATTAGTGAACAATCAGGTTTCGTCCCTATTCTTCAACATTCTTCGACAGATTTCATCTTTATTTAACAGATCAACCTAAATTTTGTTAATTTTCTTTTCCGATCCAAGCGTCACTTAGGGTAATTTCAGTGATCTGACGAAACCTTGCCACTATGGAAGTGTCAGTGCTTCTTGGAAGTATCACCTAAACATCTCAGCGGCCACCTGAAGGTCAGTGATAGCGAAAAAATGTACAACTGTCAATAGCGAAATGCACTTTCGCACCCTACCATCAGCTCCAACCAACTAAAACTGGGATTCTTCCGACCAGGGCACGGTTTTCCAGTCGCCTAAGGTCCATCACATAAGGTCACGAGCACAGGAGAAGTACTGCAGGCGAAGTCGTGCTGTTAGCAAAGGCACTCGCCTCCGTCGTCTGCTTCCACAGTCCATTTCGCCGCACTGTCCTAATGGATACGTTCGTCGTACGTTCCACATTGTTTTATGCCGTTACTTCACATGCTGTTTCTTAGACGTTAGCACTGAAACCTCTACAGAAACGCCACCGTCTTCTGCCGCTAAGTGAAAGCTAAGTGAGTGATAATGCATGAAATATGGTATACTCGGTAAGCTCTTGACACTGTTGTTCTCGGAATAATGAATTCCTCAACAATTTACAAAATGAAATGTCTCATGGGCTATCTCCAACTACGATCCCGCGTTCAACATACGTTAATTGCCGTCGTGCGGCCATAATTACGCCGTGAATCTTTCTACATGATGCACCTGAGTACAAATGACACGTCAACCAATGCACTGCCCATTTATACCTTGTGTACGCGATACTATCCCCATCTGTATATGTGCATATCACGATCCCATGACTTTTGCCACCTCAGAGTATGTACAAGTACAAAATAATTATGTGAAACGAAGACTCAAAGATAAATGCTTGAATTACGAAGGGCACAGTTAAAGCCACAGACTTTCTCTCCTATTGTTGAATCAGTATATCATAGAACTAATAAGTAATGACAAAAATAAAATGAAGATCAATGAGTGGCCTTAAAACTCTAATATTTGCTGATATCTTAAACAGTTACGTTAGTATAAGAAGGGGTTGTAGGACCTGTTGTACGAAATGAACAGGACAATGAATACAAAAAAAAAATGGCTCTGAGCACTATGGGACTCAACTGCTGTGGTCAGAAGTCCCCTAGGACTTAGAACTATTTAAACCTAACTAACCTAAGGACAGCACACAACACCCAGCCATCACGAGGCAGAGAAAATCCCTGACCCCGCCGGGAATCGAACCCGGGAACCCGGGCGTGGGAAGCGAGAACGCTACCGCACGAATGAATACAGAAAAGGTATTTAGCGTAAATCAAATAATAACCAAAGTAATGAACAGCAGCAGAAATCTGATTAACCATGACCTTCTCTTCAAAACTACGGAGCACGTTATAGACAAAGTGAAGCGAATCTGTTACCCCGAAAGCAAAGTAATGCACGAAAAAGGTACAGGGCATAAAGGGCATCTATGAAACCACACATTCCCCTATGACGCTAATACCCACATATTTTGCGGTCTAAAACGACAGTTCGAAGTGACCTGAGCACCACGAAGATGTTCTTCACAATCTTTGACACTGGTGAAACACTCGGATGTCTCAAAACTTCTCTAAGGGTATTGTCGAGCTGCACCCTCATCAAACGTCATCGCACTCGTTTTTGAATTAGATACGAAAGCTACAGGTGCTTACGGTATTTCAGTGCTCCTACGTTTTGTCCTCCTGTCACCTTATCGTGGGTGGATACGATATTCATACATGCATGGATAAAACAGAAAAAGGGTCCCTCTAAGACCCCGTGTTCGACTATACCCTCAGTGGCACCCGCGCACCTCTACCGCTAATTTTACGCTACTAGCCATTGAAATTGCTACACCACGAAGATGACGTGCTACAGACGCGAAATTTATCCGACATGAAGAAGATACTGTGATATGCAAATGATTAGCTTTTCAGAGCATTCACTCTAGGTTAGCGCCGGTGGTGACACCTACAACGTGCTGACATGAGGAAAGTTTCCAACATATTTCTCATACACAAACAGCAGTTGAGCGGTGTTGCCTGGTGAAACGTTGTTGTGATGCCTGGTGTAAGGAGGAGAAACGCGTACCATCACGTTTCCGACTTTGATAAAGGTCCGAATGCAGCCAATCGCTATAGCGGTTTATCGTATCACGACATTTCTGCTCGCGTTGGTAGAGATCCAATGACTGTTAGCAGAATATGGAATGGGTGAGTTCAGGAGGGTAATACGGCACGCCGTGCTGTATCCCAACGGCCACGTATCAGTAGCAGTGGACATGACAGGCATCTTAACCGCATGGCTGTAACGGATCGTGCAGCCACGTCTCGATCCCTGAGTCAACAGATGGGGCGTTTGCAAGATAACAACCACGACGTTTGCAGCGGCATGGACTATCAGCTCGGAGACCATGGCTGCGGTTACCCTCGACGCTGCATCACACACAGGAGCGCCTGCGATGGTGTACTCAACGACAAACCTGGGTGCACGAATGGAAAAACGTCATTTTTTAGGATGAATACAGGTTCTGTTTACAGCAACATGATGGTCGCATCCGTGTTTGGTGACATCGCGGTGAATGGATATTGGAAGCGTGTAATCGTCATCGCCATACTGGCGTATCACTCGGCGTGATGGTATGGGGTGCCATTGGTTACACGTCTCGATCACCTTTTGTTCGCATTGACGGCACTTTGAACAGCGGACGTTAAATTTCAGATGTGTTGCGACCCGTGGCTCTACCCTTCATTCGATCACTGCGAAGCCCTACATTTCAGCAGGATAAATCACGATACATGGTGCAGGTCCTGTACGGTCCTTTCTGGATACAGAAAATGTTCGACTGCTGCCGTGGCCAGCACATTCTCCAGGTCTCTCACCAACTGAAAACGTCTGGTCAATGGTGGCTGAGCATCTGGCTCGTCACAATACGCCAGTCACTACTCTTGATGAACTGTTGTATCGTGTTGAAGCTGCATGGGCAGCTGTACCTGTACACGCCATCCAAGCTCTGTTTGACTCAATGCCCAGGCATATCAAGGCCATTATCACGGCCAGAGGTGGTTGTTCTGGGTACTGATTTCTCAGGATCTATGCAACCAAATGGCGTGAAAATGTAATTACATGTCAGTTCTAGCATAATACATCTGTCAAATGAATATCCGTTTATTATCTGCATTTCTTCTTGGTGTAGCAATTTTAATGGCCAGTAGTGTAAAAACGTGCTTCTATGAACAGAACACATGACAAGGATACCAGGCGCATTTAGGCAGATTACATCGCTGCTCTTTCGCTGTACACTGCTACTCTTGCCCCTGATAAAAGGCCATCCGCAATCGGAGATTGTCGAAGGGGTTGCCACTCTACAAGCGTCTAGAATGTCCTCTCGCTTCTGTTTGTATAGCTACATTTTCTAAATACTCAGTAAAGGTGGATGAGCACCATCGAGGGTTTTGCGGAACTAAGGAACCTAAGCGGGACGCTTTGCTGTTTTATTCACGAGTGAGTCAATGTCGCATCTCCCCCGTCCCCCTCCCCAATGATTACGCCACAGGAAAACACAAAGTTGTAGTGCTGAGAAAGAATAGCCCTTAGCTGCTTCTGATCAAATTTCATAGAACGAATTTGAATGGTCACCAGTGGTTCCAACAAGCACATGATAGTAAGACTTTCGGTCGCGCAGCACTCCAAACGGGTGTGATTATGTTCGTCCGTTGGTGCCAACAGCGTCAAACATTGTGAGGAACGTCTTCCAGGTCCTCATAGCATTGTCGCTTTCCTCCGCGAAATGTGCGGGAACCAACGTCAAACGAAAAGGGGAGGTTTCATTCACGCACTTTATGCCACCTCCTGCGGGGTTTTCGTTCCGCTTATGAGCAGCGCACTGTCTGGAATTTATTCCTAGGCCACTCATCAGAAAACCGCCTGATTTCCACGCTGTGTGTCGCGGTTCTGACCTTCTTCGCAGAGACGTCAAGGGAAGGTGTCAAATATGTGTAACTGGGCTGTAACTGCCTTCAGACAATGTGGCACATCCACTGGCGTTGGTCAGAATTTTAAAAAAATTTGGTGCCGACGTGAGACCATTAACCCACCATACACATCACATGAATTTCTTAGTTGCAGCGTTCTTGCGCAAGAGCCGATACCTTGGTGTTTGAGTCGTGGGTGACATCGCATGGCGCCGAAGACGTGCGTCATTTCAGAAGAATGTTGTACTCACGTTTCAGCCAAATTTGAAACTTATGACTCGCAATGGGTTGGAATTATGTGGTTGCGAGGAATTGCTCCTTTAATTCTGTACCGTAGTATATGTAGGGGGAACAAAACTAAGGATAATTTTATAGAAAAAGAAGACGACGTAGGTGAAAATAAAATAATAGATATGATAATGCAAAGAAAGTGCAGAGCACTGAAAGATGGAAGTGTAAACGAGGCCCCTGAGACTGTCACACCCACAGAAGCATTGAGACCCTTGGCAAAGCCGGCTACGACAAAATTATTCTATCTTGTGTGCAAAACTGTTGACACAGGTGGAATAGCCCCAGATTCAGGAAGAATGCAATAATTTTAGTTCCAAAGCAGGCAGATGCACACGTGTGTAACTGCAACCGAATCATCAGTACAATGTCATGTTTGCCAACTATTGACATGAATTATTTAGAGAAGCATGGAAAAATCGATGGAGGTCGGCCGTACGGTAGATCAGTTTGGGTTCCGGAGATGTGTGGTCTGTGAGGCAACAGTGATCCTACGAAGTATCTTAGAGAAAAGGAAACCTAGGTTTGTAGCAACTGTAGATTTAAATAAATCATTTCATGTTGTGCTCTAAACTACTTCCTTTAAATTTTGAAAATAGTAGCGTATACGTACAAGGGGCGAGAGGTTACTTACAACTTATACAAAAACCTGTCTGCAGTGTACGCGTTGAAGGATGTGAGAGGTAGGACTCAGTTGAGGACTGACTGTTGGGTTATAGCTTATTCGTTTTTGTGCAGTCTGTACAAGCTGTGAAGGAAACCTAGGAGATATTGGTTAAAGAATTAACGTTCAGGGAGAAGAAATAACAACTTGGCGTTTTCCGACGTCACTGTAATTCTGTCAGAGACGGCAAAAGTCTCGGAAGAGCAATACAACGGAATGTATAGCACATTGAAAAGAGGTTATAAGGTGAATGTCAATAAAATTAAAAGAAGGGTAATAGCCTGTAATCGAAATAAATCAAGTGATGCTGAATGAATTAGATTACGAAATGACATACTACAAGCAGTATCATTTGCAGTGAAGTAGTTCCTAATGGTCTTGGTCAGGAGTGTCGCCCTGGAAGTGAAATGTGGGCGATAGGCAGTTCAGATAATAAGAAGATAAAGCTTTGCAAATGTGGTGCTTTATGAGATAGAAAGGCCGAATAAAAGAACAGGTGGTTAATAAATCGAATTGAAGGAAAAAGGAACTTAATACTGGAAACTGAATAAAATAATAGATCCTGAGGCATCAAGGAATAGACAGTTCAGTATGGAAGGAAATGTCGGGGGTAAAAACTGGAACTGGAGGCCAAGTTTTGTATACAGTAACCAGGTCAAGTGCGTGTAGAGATGAAGAGCTTTGTGCGGAATTGACTAGTATGAAGAGCTGTATGAAACCAGTCTTCGTACTGGCGGTAACAGCAGCAGCACGAGCTTTTCCTACCTGCAGCAGCTACAGGCCAGAGACATTCGAGGCCTGCCAACTCCGAATCCTGTACAGACTTCTCTTTGTGGTTATCACTTTTTTAAAAGTTCAGTTAAGAGATATGCTGCAACAAATGGTTGTGTTACGTAAGCAAATAGAAAATTTCCACTAACATATTAAAACCAAATGGCAAAGTTTTCAATATCATTTAACAGGTCAAATTAAGCTCTACCTTTAGAATTTGTGACGAAGGTGTACGCTTGCTCTCATCATGTGTTACGCTGCACGTGCATAGGCTCATATAGCATGACTACTTAGCCACAAAGAAGCCTGTGTTTAGTGTAGAATAGCATACTACCGAGATTTAAAGCTGCACAAAGAGACACTTCTACAAAAAGTGTATAATATCAGGAATGTGCTTTTTTGACCGGGTAATTAGAATGAAAGAACCGCAGTACTAGTTACGAAGAGGAGATTCAGCACAAACTTCAGGGAAGAAAGCGCTTCGTGCAATATGAGATATCGGCACAGTAATGGGATGCAAGTAAAACGAGACGGCGGGTATTGTTCTTTCTGATTATGAGGGAAATACTATAAATGAAGCAAATTATACTCACTAGAGGTGTAACACATTTTCTTGCACGACACTGCCACTAACCCACGTTCTTGAACGAATTAGAATGACCAAAAGAAATTGTGACTATGGAGAAAGTGAATTATTTCGAAGTAATGATTTGTATTTTCCTAGTGTGTAGAACTTGTTAAACGATCATGTTTCTCGAAATATGCTTTGGTTTTAAATTAAATAAATTGGAAAACTGGCGTTTAATAATGTCTGTACTGATATCGAGACACGATTGTACTATGGCTTCACAACAAACAGCAATTTAGCTTGTATTCTGTAGAACTCAGTTTGAAAATGTATATGATGCAACTCTCCATGCCGGAATATTCTGAACACGCTACTTCATCTTTCCATCTCAACAACAACTCCTCTCCCCCCCCCCCCCCCCCCATCCCATCCGTCACCCGTTCCACCTCTCTCTGTCTCTCTTTTTCCCACCCAATTTGATCCGCTTGGCAGAACATGTAACTAGGATTGTGGAAAGGGCCAAGTAACGTTGGGTTCTGTTTCACCTTCTAATTGTAATTTAATAACACATTTACAACCAAAGCGGCTCATAGCCGAAGCTTTACCAAATGCAACTCTTCAGCCTCCAAACAAGAAATCTTAAAAAAACAACAAGATAGAAATCCAATTAAAATAGCAATAAAATAACTAAGAAAAGCATCTATGACAGCTATGTGGTAAACCTCAAAGCAAGGTAGATAGAAAAAACGTATGCAAAGTGCAATACCAATAGCTGAAGGCCAGAATTAAGTTTTAAAATTTTAAAATATATTACCATAATCTTTTAAGGGAAGAAGGCCCCAATGTTTAAGCTTGGAAGATAATTTTAAGAATAAGGTTGCAAGACTGAAAGCCCACAATTAATTTTGCAACATTTTGAAGAAAAAGAGAAAAAAACTATAATCCTTAAATTTTAAGTAGCTGAAAACAGATAATTAAACACCGGAAGGAAAGATAATAAAGACAACGGCATTCAGAAGCCTCGAGGGAAGTCGGCCTGCCCTCTTTCACTTAGGCGAGACAGGTGATGGTGGGCCCAACTACGCTTGATCCGTCAGAACCCAAACAAGGGACAGCCACGGACCGACCGACAAACGACTTGCTTCACACCAGTCGGTACATGAGAATTCAAACACAAAATGTTACCGGCGTGATTATCCGCAGTCAAATATGTATATCTATCAAGCTGTCAAAATTGCACACAATGTTGGACAGTGACAACAGGTGAGAAAAGGACACTGCCTGAAATTACGTTAGTGACCAGAGCAGGTAACTGGAACACTAGCGGCGACAAGGCAGAAACTTCCGCTGGTGAATTTGAATTGTAGTCAACCAGTAGAGTTAAGTCCACCGCATGGTGACTAAATTTCAGCAATACAACACTCGGTGTTGCTCACAGCACAACCTGAGTGGACGTGGCTTGGGCACTACTACTCAACTTTGACGTCCTGAGCCGGTGAACCACGAAGCTCGTAGCGATCGGACAGCTCCACACACGCTCCGACACTGCGCAGGAACCGCCAGCGGCCCCAGCTGACTGCACCGCGTGGAGATACCCTCCCTGATCCGAATCAACCGACCGACTGGCCTCAGAATGCAGACAACATCTAAAATCGTCGCCAGTGGAAATAACGCCAAGTACACACACAACCTGAGAAACACTTGCACGAAGACCTGAACAATACACAACAGTAACTAAGCACGCACGAAGGCAAATCAGGAGTTAATGCACACACACACAGCCGACTCATGACCGATCGGCGAGCCAAAACGCGTCGTCCAGTAGGACGATTGGCCGACGATCCACCAAGATCGCGGCCCGGCTCAAGTGGCGGCAGTGGTCGGGCGAGCCATGTCGACGCAGACCTCACTGCTGTTCCAACCCGACTGCACTAGTGCCGCATTGAAACTCCCCGACTGGCAGGTCCGGACTGTGCTCCAGACGCGTTCCAACTGACTGGCAGACCCGAACTCGCATCCCGAATCCCTTACGACAGACAACGATAGTGATACAGCAAAGATACTATGAGAGAGGATACATCGATACGCGCTGCTAACGCCGCTTACAGTCAAGCTAACCAGCAACTCAGTGACAGTAGTAATTTAAACTAACGTAGTGAGGTGGAAGTACGTTAAAAACAGGGTGTAAAATACATGATGGCGGCAACATGAGCCACGCATGTTTCACTATTCTTCTGTTCCTCCTCCTCCTCCTTGTTGCTCGATACCTCAGGATGTGTCCTGTCGGTAGTCAAGATTGTGCTATAAAGATATTTTTCTCTCGGATTCGATTCAATACTTCTTGATAAATTATCCGACCAACCAATCGAAAGTGGGAACGTTATGCGCATTTTAAATAATACCAACCAGGATAAAGAGTCTCAACCTGAGACTCCAGCGCTGCACTAAACGTTCCCCCAGACATTCTCATGTTCTGCTCTCGTTTCACACGTTGGCGATTCCTTAATGTGTCGCCATCAAGCCTTATGTACTCTGACAAGGAAACTGCCGCCATAGCTCCAGAAAGGCCACATGCTACACCATATAGAGAGCCCAATGGGTATTCTTTTTTTGTGCTCAGGGTCACCTGCAATATTTCACTGAGGATGGCCTGGTGTGAGCATAAGCTATATCTCTTGACACTATGTGTCGAAGCTACTATAATAACTTACACTCACAAATGTAATTATTTATGCCCACGGGGGCATCACTTATGAAGAAACAGTTCCTCAGCTTCGATGAATCATCAAGGCGATGAAAGTATAGGGGGAATTCAAAATGTTTCCGTTTGAGGGCTTTGCTGCAGCGTATATGGACGTAGCGCGACTCCGATGTTGATACATAGGGATCAATATGTAGTGTGGCTTTTGGGTCATTCAGTATTGCTTGGGGTGAATGCGGAAACGCGAACTATGGTGAAGTTATTACCAAATGCGTTGAAACAGGACCAACGTGCTGTTATTCATTTCTTGCCTACCGAAGGACCAATACCAGCAGATATCTTCCAGAGAATGAAGAATGAGTATGAACCAGCATGTCTGTCGAAAGCCACCGGTGTGGAATGGTGGGCCAAGGGGTGTTATTGCTCCATGATAAAGTACGTCGTCACATCGCAAATGTCGTTACGCAGTATTTACTCTAACTCAAGTGGGAGACACTCGAGCGCAAGTGCAATAGTCCTGATATCTCCCTATGCTATCATCACGCCTTCGGTCCCATAAAAAAGGCCTCGTAGGTTTCACGATTGCTGTCGGATGAGGAAGTGCAGCAGGCAGTTACTGCCTTCTTCACGTAGCGGGACGAACTGGTATCTTCAACGTTGTATGTCGGTGGGATGATTGTCTCAGAGCTGGCGGTGATTTTGCCTGATTCGCACGCCGCTTCTGGACTCTACAGCCGTCGGACTGAAACATTTTGATCGCCCCTTATATCGTGACTTATTTAGCAGAGACCAAACAGCGGAAGTAGTCAGCGTCCAAAGTGGCACATGTTGAGCCTGGTCAGCGGTGCTTGCTGCACTCTGCACACAACAGCAAGAAACACCACGAGGACAGTAACTCCCGGTTGGACAGAATAAGCAAAGTCAGCGCTTCGGGTGGAGTAGAGTTGCGTCGGGTCAGCGTACGTCAGACGGACTGCGGCAGCAAACTCCGTTGTAAGTCGGCAAAAACGTATCAATGCATTAATCAGCAGTGGACGCAGTTCAGGAAAGCCATAAGAGTGGACTGAAATCCAAGGCCCCCTGAAGTCGTTGATGTCAGCGTGCTGTAGGCGGCTATTAACAAGGTACCATTTCATCTCTGGGCAGCATCACGACTAGGTGCAGCCTATAGATTCTTAGCTAGCGGAGTCAACGTCTAGTTGTAGTTGAGATGAAATGACGCACATAGAGATGGTGCCTGGCATGGAGTACTTCTGATTGTAGGCGGCAGCCGACGACAGTTTATGGCGGGCCTCGTACGCAGCTATGGACTCTAGTCGTGGCCACGTAATGATAGAACGTCACTTTTAGTCACTTAGGTCACAAAAGGAGTGAGCGCCATGTCTTAGTCGGGTGCTCTCCAGCTGATCAGTACGTCGACCCCTTACCTTGCAACATGCAGAGTCGACAATATTCCAGCCCTGGCAGCAGTTGGCGGAGTACAGCGTGTGGTGATCGCACTTACTTCAGAGCATTTGTTGTATCAGCTCAGCACCTTTGCAGCTCTGCGGCGGAATGCAGCAAGAAGCCCTCCGGCTCGCCTACCCTCAGGTTAAGGATACTCACGCTGTGGCTCCCACATTTTCCTCTTTTACCAATTTATTTTGTAAATAAATATCGAGTTATCTCTTAACTTTCATGGTTGGTATTTGGTTTAACTTACGTCACAATAATTTGTCTGACTATGTTGTATACTTCTTCATACTTTAATACAGCTTTTTTTTTTTTTTTTTTTTTTTTTTTGCTGTCTCTGAAGTGATACGGTGCTCAAAAACCAGACATATTTCCATAACATAAAAGTTAGTACGTGACGTAAGTGGAAATAATTATTTCTCTTGTACTTGTGCGTACAACTTAATAATAAGGTTATGTCTTCCAGAACAAGTTGTGTTTTAAATTAACCTCACACATTGTGGACAGCTTCGCCTTAATTTCCATAATCGTTTTACTGTTTTTGAATGTGATACAGTATTTCCGGACAAATATAAGTATTGACATATCAGTAACAAACTTCATCAGGCAGGGTGAAAAAAGTGAACTTTTTGTGAAGCACCGCCATTAATAAGTTTTCTGAGTGGTGTTGAAGAAGCTGTACGACGTCTTCCTTTGGATGCTGCAGACGAAATAAGAAGGGAAACTTGCCGTGCTCTGTTGAAGGCTCCTACTGAACACAGTAATTTAACGTCTGCAGAAAGGGCTGCATTACGAAATCTGAGAGAGGACCCCAACGTAGTGGTATTGAAAGGTGACAAATGTAATGCAACTGTTTTGTTACCTCGTGGTGTGTATAAAGATAAGATGTATGATCTGCTAAGTGACTCTACCTCTAGGAGGATTGATTTCAATCCTACAGGACGTGTGCAACGGAGAACTTCAGCACTATTAAATTCCTTCTCCTTCCTGCAAGAGACCATCAAGAGATTAAGGCAATTTGGTTGCGTACCTCCAAGACTGTATGGCCTTCCAAATGTCCATAAAGAGGGTCTTCCTCTGCGTCCAATAGTGAGCAACATTGGAGCTCCTACATATGATTTATCCAAACATCTCGTTTCCTTACTGAGACCTTTCGTGGGCATGTGCTCACATCACATATGAAACTCAGCTGATTTTATCAATAGGCTGAGGTCTCTTCGTGTTAGCAGAGTAGACCTTCTAGTAAGTTTTGATGTGGTCTCACTTTTTACAAAAGTTCCTCTTGCAGATTCTTTGGCACTAATTGGTAACATATTTCCTGTTGGTATCACTGCTTTGTTCAGACATGCTCTTTCCTCAACTTATTTTATGTTTAATCAAGAATATTTTCAACAGACTGACGGTGTCGCCATGGGTAGCCCCGTTCTCCTTTTGTGGCCAACTTTTTTATGGAGGATTTTGAGGAGAGGGCGCTTGAATCAGCTTGTAGGGAAGCAGCATACACACGCCTTATAAAATTCACATCAGTCTTTCCATTGTGTGCCAGCCTAGTCCGCTGTAACTAGCTCTGACGTCATAAATATTGCGCAATACTTTAAAATGAAGTAAATAACCTGAAATGTTTCTAGCATGTCAGGAGTAATACTAAATCTATATGTGTTGAATATCAGTTCATAACCATTTTCGAAATTTGGACGTTTTTCTGTAAAAATAATTGGCGCAACAGAAAAGAGCTAGAAACTTAAAAATTTATATTTAGATTCCTTTTGCATGATAATATGGTAGAAACAGTATTCTCGATCTCACAAATTAAAATTTTAGTTGAAATTCATGATTTTCTGGTTTTTGTATCAGAAATTAAGGAAGCAAGATAGATTAAGTAGGCAAATAAATAAATCTAGGATTTTTAAATTTATGTAGAAGGAAGGTCCGCTATAATCATAAAAATGTGAGTTTCAACAGAATAACTATAAAACTATAGCTATAGCGTATCTCCAAAGAGCAAGTTCAGAGCTCGTCCACTGCGTGTAGTGTAATTAAATTAATTCTCTCGCCCAAAATATTTGACTTAGCACATGTCAGACTTTTATTATGATTACTTACTTGTGTGAGGATTGCACAATTAAATTGAAAGCTTCATCAGCCATCAGCAAAGGAAGCAATGATTTATTCGATAACTTAAAGTGATGCATTACTAGCCCAGCGGCTAGCCACACAGCGGCTTTATATGTAAGAACGCTGCGCGAGAAAAAAAAGAAGGACCCCAGTTCTCTCCAGACGCTGATTAGCGCACCACCTGTGCCGGGAGTCGCGTCGCGTCGGTATCGTATAAATGAACAGCCTCCGATGCCATAATAAGTTACTCGGGATACGCGTAACCATGAAATAGTTTTCGAGTGAAGTGTTAACTCTGGGATGACGTTAATTATCTATCTTTAGTTTGCGTATGTCGTATTTTGACGTGCCGCCACAGGACAGACATTCTACCATTGTTAGCATGGCGTTTGATGAACATTATCATCAAATTATGGCGAGCATTCACTTAAACATTTAATTTGAACAGTTATAGTTGCAATAGCGCATTAGACTCTGAACTGCTCTGGTAGTTAGATTGTGTGGATTATTTTTGGTCTGTGGCTTTCAGAATATAGTGAACATTTTAGAGAGAATGGTTTCTGATTATGAATCCCAGACAATCTCCTAATTCCTCAGAGCTATAAGCTGTAGCTATAAATGTATTTCTCAGATGAAGTGGGCACTTGGAATTCTAATTACAGGCTTCACATTCTGATGATCACTTTCTGGTTGCCAATATTGTAGTTAGAGAGCCAGTGTTGAGAATGGCGAACAACAGCATTAAATAAATAATAGGAACATTAACAATTATTCCACCCGTCGCCCCACAAGCTGCCGTGAAACCAACAGTTTTTTGGAGGTTTGTGGATGACACTTTAATAGTGTGGCCTCATGCAGAAGATAAATTAATGAAGTTTCTACATCACCTCATCTTCATTCATAGCAACATACGGTTCACCATAGAAATAGAGAAAGATAGTCGTTTGCCTTTCTTGGATGTCCTGGTTCCAAGGAAGAGTGATGGTTCTCTAGGGCATTCAGTTTACCGGAAACCCACTCATACTGAATTGTACCTGCAAACATCGAGTTGCTATCAGCCATCGCAAACCATGAGTTTGCTTAAAACACTTGTTCATAGAGCTCATACTGTCTCAGATCTGGATAGCTTACCTCAAGAACTCGCCCAGCTAAAGACAGTATTCAGCGAAAATGGGTATTCCATCCGGCAGATTAACAGGGCACTAACAATTAAAACTAAGAAGCAGGAAGTGAATAAAGAGGAAAACGTGCCGGAACAATCTTTAGCTTTTGTTCCTTTCGTTGGGAACACTTCGTTTAAAATACCAAGAATCCTCCCAAAATTTCAGATAAAAGTGGTTTTCCGCCCACCATCAAAGATTGCGGATCTTGTGGAATCAGTTAAGGACAATCTGTTACTACGAAAGGCCGGAATTTACAAGATACCGTGCCAGTATGTTATGGCTTAAATAGGTCAAACCACACGCACCGTGAAAGAACGCTGCACTGAACATCAACGCTACACCCGCCTTTTGCAGCCAAGCAAGTCCGCTATTGCTGAACATTGTATTTCCACTGGACATTCAATGGAGTATAAGAAAACAATGATTTTGTCCACAGAAACGTCTTTCCGGGACTCCATTATTAAAGAATCCGTAGAAATACGACTGGCGGAAAATCTGTTAAACCGTGACAGCGACTATCAGCTGGACAGTGCATGGAATCCCATTATCTCCACGATTTGCTCAAATCGAAGACAACAGAGAGCGTCGACGGCCGTGGCAAATAGCAACGCAGAGGGCGACTGAGTTCTGCTATTCCACCAGCGAGGGCGCTGCCAGCGGGCAGTGTGGTTCATCTATCAAGTATTCGACGCATGCGCTGAATAGTTACAGTATGCTATATATTGCGGAACGGAGGACGTTTTCGCGACTCGCACACGCTCAGTGGACATTCGCGCGCCGGAGATCACCGCCATCAGTGTTTCGTGTGTGCCGTCGTGTTTAGTGTTCAGTGTTTCACCGTCACACTCCATCGTTCACCAGTGCCATCGCCTTCTTCAGTGTTTGTGCGTCGTATCAACAGTTTGCAGTGTGGATTCTCGTCGAGTGTGACCGGCTTCGTGTTTGTCTTTATATGTCTACTGTTTTATTGCCCACCGTTCTGTGACTTATGTGTTTTTTCAGTGTTTCTTCTCTTTGTGTATCCTCTGGCTGAAGAGCGGCGCTGTATGCCGCTGTCAGCCTACCTGATTGTTCAGGTGTTAAAATCACAATAAAGTAAAAAAAAAAAAAGACGTTTTCGCCAGTCGGCAACGGCTCGCCGGAAGATGATTGGCTGCCCAGTTGAAATATCGTGCGAAGCATTGAACGACGACCGGATGCAAGCCCGAAATTTGTTTGAACAAGTAAACGTTTTGTTTTGACTCATTAAAAAAGCTGGATGGTAAGACCTTCTTTGCATCAATGTTTGGTCCCCTCTCCCTCAAACCAACAAACCATCGAACCTTCTTTGGATCTTATTATACATACACCTGACGCGTATAAAATTAACAGTACAGTAAAATAAGATAGGCAAATTTGTTAGTTTCACTCATAAATTTTGCATGTCTTATGTTATTTGTGTAAGAGATATCTTTTGACACAGGTTTTTGTGAATATAATGATCACTCACGGAAATCGTCAGAAGTGTGAAGTGTAGATAATGAACGATCAGAACCTGTCTGCAATAAGTCAAGGGACTCTCTCGCCCCGTAAACAGCTCTTTTGTTTCCAACAGAGCCAAGTGAGTAGCATATTGGCATCTGTTTCCAATACCCAATAACATTTTCCCATTGTACTTGGAGCCCAGTTTAAAACATAATTGGAGATTAGAAACATGACAATGATTCTCTGTCAAGTGAAACACGTTTGAATTGTATGGAACGCTGAAAGGAGATCGCAGATGTGTCTTTTGCGTCGACGGAAAGATTTTTTCTCGCCAAAGAATCTCCAGCCACACCTGCTTTCATCATTATAAGCAGTACATCTACTCACTAGTAACTACAGTAATACAGTCTTGTTCAATGTTAGTGGAAAGATTAATGTGTTCTTTTATAAAGGAGGACTTTGTAAGAGCTTGTGGTTTACATTGTCAGAGGAATTGTTACCCCGATCCCTTATTACAGTTACTGAAGAATATGTGATTCCAAGGCATCTTTAAATTTATAAACAGGTTCGCTTAGAGAGTGTTTAAATACTGGGTGTCTTTTTAATGTTCGCTTAAAATCAAACGAGATGCTGATTACGTTGAAAGGATTCGGAAACAAACACCTTATCTTCCCTAATCTGGAGGTCTTTACTCCAGGTGTACATATTCAAACACTCGTTGTACATTTACTTTAAAGCTTATAGTGGGAGACCCGACTCCGTATCTGGGCAGGGTGGCTGGCTATCATGCAGTGGACGTGGGTTCGGTTCCCGGTACTGACAGCGATTCTCCCTTACTGGGAGGATTTGAACATTGTGCACCCGCTCTTGTGATGCCGGGTGAGGAGCAACTTGACCGATTAGTAGTTGCACCAATTCTGCTAAACCGATAACGGCCGGGCAGTGCGGTGTGTGATGACCATCACCCCTCAATACCGCATGCAAATGACACCATTGGCAGAGGATGGCACGGAGGTCAGACGGTCACGATTGGCCCGTCTGTGGCCAGAACAATGATTATTATTACTATTACAGTATAAGGAATATTAAAATTTTACGACTGGCTGACAATTAACATCTCCAGATAGACACTCCCATTGGTACTAAATGGTGTATGTAGATAAAGTATCAACAAAAACATCTACTTAGTTTGAGAAATGTGCTGTCGTCCAACAGAACTGCCGTAGCCGATAATTAAAAGGAACGCCAGAATTAAGGAGCAAAGGAAAGGTGTATCTGCGAGTGATAGGTTTGTAGATCTTCCATGGATGAGTTGGTAGATCGTGATTTCGTCGTGACGAAGGTCCCGCGTTCAAACCATGAGCACATTGATATAGATGAGTGTGGTGTTCTGTCTGACATGAGCGACAGAACAGACACCACTTGTGATGAAGGGGCTAGTGCATCGGTAGTTTCACAGAATAAACATGAACAACTGGAGCAGTGGAATAAAGAAACAATTGCCTCACACGTGCGGAAAACCCATACAACAGTTCCACGCATAATACGGTAAGAAAAATTGTCATCATTGAGATATGAACCCAGAACCCTACTACGACGATCTAACGCTCTACCAACTTCCCCACGGAAGCTATAAGTATGAGTCATTCACAGATATGCTTTTCCTGTTATCGGTAGTTGTGATGTTACCTTTAATTAACGTTTACGCCAGTTCTGCTGGGCTGGACGACAGCATACAGTACGAACTAAATCGGAGTTTTGGCTGACATTCTGTCGAAATACAACATTTGGTACCGATCTGAGTGTCTGACATCTGGAGGTTCGGACGTGAGACCAGTTCCAGGATCTTAATAAAATATGATGTCGACAGGCAGTATTTGACAACGGGCTAGTGCAGATTAAACATTCGTCATTTCTCCCTATTCACATGAAATCTGGTTATTGCAGCCAATATATTTTATTGGAAAACGAAAAAGTGATTCCGGCTGGTAGTGTTCTTAGATAACCTACGTAGTTCATTACCTAATGATGACGAAACTATGCTTGTAACAATCACAAAAAGCGACTTAATTTCTGAGGTCATCAGTCGCCTAGAACGTAGAACTAATTAAACCTGAGTAACCTAAGGACATCACACACATCCATGCCCGAGGCAGGATTCGGACCTGCGACCGTAGTGGTCGCTCGGTTCCAGACTGTAGCGCCTAGAATCGCACGGCCACTACGGCCGGCTAACAATCACAGATTGCGTCGACGTGTACAGGGTATCTTGATATCCAGCAAGATACAGCTACTTCGTGCAAATATAAATTAAGTGACCACAATAACCGTTAATGATAATGTTACAGAGGTGTCTAAACCTCCATCCCGGTCTATTCTGTGATGAATAAGCCCATCTGTAATTATCGATTCATACTGAAGATGTTGTGTGATGTCCTTAGGTTAGTTAGGTTTAAGTAGTTCTAAGTTATAGGGGACTGATGACCATAGATGTTAAGTCCCATAGTGCTCAGAGGCATTTGAACCATTTGAACCATACTGAAGAGGATAACTGAATATGGCACGTAGTTTGTACACATCTGCGTAGTAGCCGATACCTTGCTGAGGGGGTTGCCTAGCGCTAACAATATTCTGTGAGCAACAACGCATCCATTTAGCTTTCCGTGTAATGCGAAAAATAAAGTGCGGAATTTATTTTTTTTTCCATGAGGGGAAAATTCAGCGACCTTCAGCAGCAAAGTAGACGAACGACGACAGATTGGAAAACCAGTGATAGTACCGGTAGCTGATGAGTCTTTTGGGCCGTATGACTGCGACGGAACAAAATTTTCGTTTTGGCGACGCTGAGCCAGGAACCGAAAAGTCTCTTTGACCACGGCCACACAACGTGGAGGACTCGTCAGAAACTATGACGTACGGTGTGAAAGCCTTCTTTGTACGACTGACAGTACTGTTTTTGTAATTAATGTTAATCTGAGACACGTTGCAATTGTGGTAGTTTGCTAGGTAAATCGGAGAACGCGCCATAAAGCCACACAGCAATTAAGTTAAACAGAGAGTCACAAATGGAGGGCCCCACGGACAACCATTACCATCGTAAACTTCCATTCGAATCGGAACTGATGTGTGTCATGAACAGTACACGGGAAGGAATGCTTACACTTACATGTATTCGTTTTGACATGGGATCAGTCTACGAATATTATCGCTTGAGGAATTTCTTGCCATGTCTGTGATAAATGCTCCGTTAGGTTATGAAAGCTAGGTAGCAGCTAGTATCATATTATACGTAATACCCTCGTTTCCCAAACATCGTAGATGATTGACTGTCCAGCCTAGTGACACATAAGTAAACTCTTAAGATGTTTGTCAATAAACTGCTGAAGTACGCCTTTTGGAAACTTGGTCGTTACCGACTAAAGAACAAAAGTTTGCCATTAGCTCCACTTTCTGGACAGTATTCCTCCTCTCTTCAACAAAAACTGAATTAGTCCTTTCGTGATATCAATACGCTCTGTGCACTGCGATTCGAAGAGCTGCAGGGATAAGCGTCTCCAGAAATTCTGCTTCCTGTGCCTTTTCACCAGTTCGTCTACGTACGCGTTGGCGTCGATCAGACCGCTGCAAACAGAAGCGAGAATCTTTGCTGAACGTCAGTGTGTGCCACCCAGTGCCTTTGTCGATTCTGGCTCTTGACCACGCCAGCTCTTATTGTCTGTGTTTTGGTGTCAACGGTAAACAACCCCTGGCAAGATTGTAATCCACGTTCCAACAATGTGTTTCCGACTGTTTGTGGTGCACTCTGCCCTTAACCTCCTACTGGGTTTCAGCTGCTGTACTTCATATGTCAAAGTTATTCGAAAGAGGTTCTTGTGGTGTGGAGCTTGTGGATGGACATATGCTCTCTGTTCATGCCGCACTAATATCTTGCGTCATTTCGTCTCTATGAGCCTCATTGCTGTATTACCGCCAAATGAATGTACGATAAATGTTCGTAGCTCCCATGTAACAACTTATACGATAGATGACAATAAACTACAAGTGTCCAGTATTCTTCCTAGTGATTTAGAACTAATAGTTTACAGTAACGTTAAACATACGCAACAGCCACCATATACTCTGACTTACCTTCATCATTAATTGTTTTGTACTGAAAATAAGATCGCATAATTGTGAAATTTTAATCGACATATCACACAGACATCATAACCCTGGTAAGTGTGATAGCATTCGGTAAAGGTGCTCATGGTATTACACTTACCATTTCCGTCATTGTAGCTAACAGAATTAGTCTTTTATTCTGCAGTGGACCGTGCGCTATCACGGAACTTTCTTGCGGACTGAAACTGAACTCCAAACCAGAACCTTGACTTCGCCACAGAGACAACTCGCCATATGCTGTGCCGCTCGACATAGCTCCGGGTTTCGATGTACTTGTGCCGTTCAGGTATGATTCGGTGATTCTTATGCATAGATGACCTCCTCGCCTCGTTTGGTGTGGATTCACAGCATAGAATTGGTGAATGAATTTCAAGACTGTGGTCCATCCACTCGCTGTTACAACGGTCGATGGTCGACGGCTGCTCTTGTCATCAGCACATTGGAGTCGAGAGTAACAGAGCAAAATGGAGTCTTTCCCTGTATATCATTGATACTTCCGCTCATGGAAATACTTCTTCGATCTCGACCGCTAAGATATGTTAGCCTTTGTCATGGACATCTACGATTTCGTCGGTATAAAATTTACTGAGGTCATTCGTCTTACCCCGAATGTTGTCCGTTTCCCCATACTGACGGCCAGTAAACGTTTTGACAATATCTCAGTTCCCTGGCCAAAAACTACACGATTTACCACGACCATAGGTGTGCTTTCTCTCCAAAATCACAGTTATCCATTCCAACCGCTGATGAGTGAAGGTTGGCCTTAGCTAGTGTTAAATTGGCATCTGATCGCTCTAGCTTAGAGACGTATTTGAAGTAAAAGAAGACAATTTATCTTCAAACGTATGATATTTGCAAGCGAACTGAAATTCTTTAGTATCTTAATAATTTAGCTTGTCTCGAAAACAGAACTTTGTTGTCAATGGCACGTTTTTAAACATGAGTATTTCGCTTGTAAGTGGTCTTTGATAACATTTTCGCTTAATTTAATTTCTCTTAGACGGCTGATCATTGGTCGGAAGTAGAGTAATAAAGAATCAGAGCGACTATTAAATACAGAACTGACAATATTTCCTCGACTGTAATTGTCTTAAATGTCCTAGGTACATATCCCAGTTGTAGTTAGGAACATTTTTTCACAGAGAAACCTTAATTTTTCGGAATATCAAAAAAGGCTTCAGCACACAGAAAATGAATGACAATATTTAAGAAAGGAATAAGGGAATATAAATATTTTTTTTACAATGCTCTCTAGAGATAAAATTGTTACAAAGTACAACCTTCTGCCGTGTGTATTTGGACTATTCCAGTGAACTGTATTTATTTACGATGTTCACGTCTGTGTTGTCGGATTGATTTAAATGGCACTCAAAATACAGCAAAATCATGTCGATAGACTTCTCTGGTTTGTAGAGGAAGTCTCGACGAACAGATGAAGCACAGGAGCCCATGTCCACAAATAACGTGACGCTAGATGCGGGAGCCAACGATTGCCACTAGACCACCGCAATGGCACCAAATGTCTGTGCGCAGAAGGGCTTCAACTAGTTTCGCAAAGGGCCAGATAGTTTCATTCACGTTAGACAGCTTCGCTGCCCATCATAACTACAGTGCCTGCTTTCAGCGAGCGTATGAATGATGGTCTAGCGGCAGTAACTGTCTATACGCTCTGTAGCGCCTACGGATTGTATTCTGAACACGGTTTTCCATACTAAATCTGTTCCTCAAAACACCTTTAGTAACTTACTCGGTATCGTTTTGCCACCCTTTGATAGCTCCATCCTAAACGTCCATAAGGCTTTCGAAAGAAGTCGACTATGTATGAGGGTTGGAAATTTTTAATAGTGACTACTATTTATTTACAGCTCGTACAAAACACATACGTGTTTCAAAGTTTTACTTACCTTCAAAGTAGTCACCAGTAGTGTGTATAAGCCGTTGCCACTGACGTGGAAGTCGTAGGATACTCTTAGCAGTGGCAGTTGAGTTGACAGTTCGAGCGGTGCGGTCTATTACCCGACGAATTTGTAGCAGTTCTGAAGCGAATGCCGTGAAGGGCTTCCTTCAATTTAGAAATCGAGTTGAAACTCACGAGGGCTTAAGTCAGAGGAGTGCAGTAGGTGGTATAGCGCTTAGCACCCCCATCAGTCAAACAAATCAACTTGCACTGTAAATGCTTGAGCATTATCCTGCAAAATGATGTCAGGCCCTGCAGAAAGTGTCATCACTCCTGTCTCCAAGCTGGTCGTAGGTTGTGTTCCAAAAATGAACAGCATACAGACAGAAGTGATGACACTTTCTGCAGGACCTGACATCATTTTGCAGGATAATGCTCAAGCATTTACACTGCAAGTTGATGGGGCTGCTAAGTGCTATACCACCTACTGCACTCCTCTGACTTAAGCCCTCGTGAGTTCAACTTGATTTCTAAACTGCTTCAGAACTGCTACAAATTCGTCGGTTAATAGACCGCACCGCTCGAACTGTCAACTCAACTGGCACTGCTAAGAGTACTTTAAGACTTCCACATCGGTGGCAACGGGTTATACACAATGCTGGTGACTACTTTGAAGGTCAGTAAAACTTTGAAACATGTATCTGTTTCGCACGAGCTGTAAATAAATGGTTGCTACTCTTAAAGTTCCAACCCTCGTACTATCTTGAGCAATTCACACACCACATATATATGATTTTCGTATTGTTAGCCAGTTTTAGAAGCAGATGACTACAGAAAATCTTTCAATATGCCAACACTTGATACATAGACATAGTTACATGGAGGATATCTAATAGAAAAAATGTCTTCTTGACTAATGTGTTTCTAAAATATCATGAGTGACCATCTATATGTGCGCTATTTGCTTTTCTCCATGAGCTCAATATGTTTTAGCTCCCAAAGTCGACACTTACTCCATGCTCACGCTCTGCTACTTTTGATTTGAGACCGGGTTGTGAGGTTGCTAAACGTTTTCTCCTTTTTTTTAACGTTAAAATAGTCCGTTACTTTCGAAGCCGATATCATTACTGATTGTGAAGTATAAAAAGTTTCCTATTGGCTAACACCTTTGACTACCTCTTTCACCACATTGAATGGATTTGGTTTAATTGCCGAGGTTACTCAGGCAATCGTGATAAAATGTATTACTTCTGTTACCCTTACATAAAACATATCGTCACTCAACGATTGTGCAAGACTCGTGCCTAACCAACCCCAAAGAAAGATCGAGCTTTAGATAATTTGGTAATGAAGGCTTTAAGTCACAGAATGGGTAAAACACTTGGGACTGTGTACGAAATTATAGCAACAACCATTTCTCTATGGATTCATTTTTCATTCAAAAAGGCGAAATATTACTCGGCTACTCTTACTATGAGCAAGGGCCTTTGGAGAATATTAATTTCGTAATCATTTAACACTTATGGCTATATTAGGAGGAGCAGAGAACTGGAAACTGTGTGTCAACTAAGAAACACTTCCAACAGTTAAGCATTTCTTATACAGAGTTCCCTCTTCACAGCGAGAACATTCATTACACCACTAACAAACGTCAGGTTACTAAAGTGCCTTCACAAAGAAGTATTACTGTAATTAATTAAACGTTCAAAAAGAATTGAGGGACTTGATATTTTGGAACACAATAAAAGGAATAAGATCCCAACTAATCAGTCCAACAAAAGAAAGGAGGAATACTAAGTTCATCAGAACTCGCATAAAACGATTGTTTCAATTAAATCAGAAATAGGGAACTATTATCATCCGTGTGGGGATCCGTTATCATTAGTATAACTAGTACCAACCGTCTTTCCGCAATGGTATCATCGGTTCCCGTCAGATCTCAGAAGTTAAGCATTGTCTGGCTTCTTCTTTTCTATACCTTATTTTTGAGTTAAACCTAGTGGTCACTTTACCTACTCATGTCAGGAAAAGTAGCTATTTTGCCACTTTATGAAAACTGAACTTCTTAAAGTACTTAATTTGATCCTAAAATAAATATGAATCTGAAGAAAGACATTTACGTTGAATGAAGGAAGTAAGAAGTGTCTGGCAAGATAGTTATCCATTCCCTTTATTTAACTTGTAGGAAGAAATTTTCTATTGATCTAGACAGCCATCTGTAGAAAATTATAGTTAGCACGCTGCGCAGTCGAACACGTAATGTAAGAGCGAACATCGTAAGTAATCCACAATCTGTCTATTTTACGCGAAAGTGGTAGAAGTCTACGACTCTGTTCGGAAGTTTATAAAGTAACAGCCCTTCTGCTTCATCCATGTCTCTGTTCCACACAACACAACGCCATCCGATGCCTGTTATTTAAAAATCTATTGCTATAGTATGCATTCTTGAGAACTGCGACAGAATTTTTTGGAGAGCGTTCCGATGAAGGAACATTGCGAAATAATTTTGCGAGGAAAGTTTAGTTCATATTACTGAGCGCTATTCTCTGTGTTGCACTATTTAAATCATATCAGTAATAGTTTTACTTATAAGGCAGTTGTAATACATCCTTACAACAAAGATGAAAAGTCAGTCGTCAGCTGCACAGGGGAACATTTGTTTCTTCACTGGTTTCGACAGTTTAAACAGTCATCTTCAGAATGGGAATAGGCCCAAATCACTGGTAAGCAAACCTCAAAATACTAAGTAGACGGTAGCATCCTACAAAGAATTGGCAAAAAATACATACATAAAACAATTATATCAAAAACAAATGTACAAAGGTAAAACAGCAGAAGTAGAACAGAGTTGTTAAAACAAATGTAAAATAGTTAAGCATAACAGCAACAACATAGTTTTGCTACAGAATCAATAAAACAAAGTCACATCGCTAAAGATATATGATATGCCCTATGAGTAGCAAACAATTAACAGTCAAATCTCACATCGCACATATAATGCACGACGAAAGTCATCCAACATTCTGAAGATATGATGAGCATTGAATGGCGCCTATATAGAAAGTGGGACTACTAGTGTAATAAATTTTGCAACAATTGAACCGCAAGTCTGCGTTGTTGTTGTTGTTGTGGTCTTCAGTCCTGGGACTGGTTTGATGCAGCTCTCCATGCTACTCTATCCTGTGCAAGCTTTTTCATCTCCCAGTACCTACTGCAACCTACATCCTTCTGAATCTGCTTAGTGTATTCATCTCTTAGTCTCCCTCTACGATTTTTACCCTCCACGCTGCCCTCCAATACTAAATTGGTGATCCCTTGATGCCTCAGAACATGTCCTACCAACCGATCCCTTCTTCTGGTCAAGTTTTGCCACAAACTTCTCTCCTCCCCAATCCTATTCAATACCTCCTCATTAGTTATGTGATCTACCCATCTAATCTTCAGCATTCTTCTGTAGCACCACATTTCGAAAGCTTCTATTCTCTTCTTGTCCAAACTATTTATCGTCCATGTTTCACTTCCATACATGGCTACACTCCATACGAATACTTTCAGAAATGACTTCCTGACACTTAAATCAATACTGGATGTTAACAAGTTTCTCTTCTTCAGAAACGCTTTCCTTGCCACTGCCAGCCTACATTTATTATCCTCTCTACTTCGACCATCATCAGTTATTTTGCTCCCCAAATAGCAAAACTCCTTTACTACTTTAAGTGCCTCATTTCCTAATCTAATTCCCTCAGCATCACCCGACTTAATTAGACTACATTCCATTATCCTTGTTTTGCTTTTGTTGATGTTCATCTTATATCCTCCTTTCAAGACACTGTCCATTCCATTCAACTGCTCTTCCAAGTCCTTTGCTGTCTCTGACAGAATTACAATGTCATCGGCGAACCTCAAAGTTTTTATTTCTTCTCCATGAATTTTAATGCCAACCCCGAATTTTTCTTTTGTTTCCTTTACTGCTTGCTCAATATACAGATTGAACAACATCGGGGAGAGGCTACAACCCTGTCTTACTCCCTTCCCAACCACTGCTTCCCTTTCATGTCCCTCGACTCTTATAACTGCCATCTGGTTTCTGTACAAATTGTAAATAGCCTTTCGCTCCCTGTATTTTACCCCTGCCACCTTTAGAATTTGAAAGAGGGTATTCCAGTCAACATTGTCAAAAGCTTTCTCTAAGTCTACAAATGCTAGAAACGTAGGTTTGCCTTTCCTTAATCTTTCTTCTAAGATAAGTCTTAAGGTCAGTATTGCCTCACGTGTTCCAGTGTTTCTACGGAATCCAAACTGATCTTCCCCGAGGTTGGCTTCTACTAGTTTTTCCATTCGTCTGTAAAGAATTCGTGTTAGTATTTTGCAGCTGTGACTTATTAAGCTGATAGTTCGGTAATTTTCACATCTGTCAACACCTGCTTTCTTTGGAATTGGAATTATTATATTCTTCTTGAAGTCTGAGGGTATTTCGCCTGTTTCATACATCTTGCTCACCAGACGGTAGAGTTTTGTCAGGACTGGCTCTCCCACGGCCGTCAGTAGTTCCAATGGAATATTGTCTACTCCGGGGGCCTTGTTTCGACTCAGGTCTTTCAGTGCTCTGTCAAACTCTTCACGCAGTATCGTATCTCCCATTTCATCTTCATCTACATCCTCTTCCATTTCCATAATATTGTCCTCAAGTACATCGCCCTTGTATAGACCCTCTATATACTCTTTCCACCTTTCTGCTTTCCCTTCTTTGCTTAGAACTGGGTTTCCATCTGAGCTCTTGATATTCATACAAGTCGTTCTCTTATCTCCAAAGGTCTCTTTAATTTTCCTGTAGGCGGTATCTATCTTACCCCTAGTGAGATAGGCCTCTACGTCCTTACATTTGTCCTCTAGCCATCCCTGCTTAGCCATTTTGCACTTCCTGTCGATCTCATTTTTGAGACGTTTGTATTCCTTTTTGCCTGTTTCACTTACTGCATTTTTATATTTTCTCCTTTCATCAATTAAATTCAATATTTCTTCTGTTACCCAAGGATTTCTACTAGCCCTCGTCTTTTTACCTACTTGATCCTCTGCTGCCTTCACTACTTCATCCCTCAAAGCTACCCATTCTTCTTCTACTGTATTTATTTCCCACATTCCCGTCAATTGCTCCCTTATGCTGTCCCTGAATCTCTGTACAACCTCTGGTTCTTTTAGTTTATCCAGGTCCCATCTCCTTAAATTCCCACCTTTTTGCAGTTTCTTCAGTTTTAATCTACAGGTCATAACCAATAGATTGTGGTCAGAGTCCACATCTGCCCCTGGAAATGTCTTACAATTTAAAACCTGGTTCCAAAATCTCTGTCTTACCATTATATAATCTATCTGATACCTTTTAGTATCTCCAGGGTTCTTCCATGTATACAACCTTCTTTCATGATTCTTAAACCAAGTGTTAGTTATGATTATGTTGTGCTCTGTGCAAAATTCTACCAGGCGACTTCCTCTTTCATTTCTGTCCCCCAATCCATATTCACCTACTATGTTTCCTTCTTTCCCTTCTCCTACACTCGAATTCCAGTCGCCCATGACTATTAAATTTTCGTCTCCCTTCACAATCTGAATAATTTCTTTTATTTCATCATACATTTCTTCAATTTCTTCGTCATCTGCAGAGCTAGTTGGCATATAAACTTGTACTACTGTAGCAGGTGTGGGCTTCGTGTCTATCTTGGCCACAATAATGCGTTCACTATGCTGTTTGTAGTAGCTTACCCGCATTCCTATTTTCCTATTCATTATTCTGCATTAAACCTTCAAAACAATGTAAAAAAGATTAATTAACAACAATACATCATTGACCAAGTCTTAAGCAAATAGACATATTAAAATAACATCATTATTTTGTAGTGTGAGGAAAACGAAGAAAGATAAATTGATCGTATTTTACTATCGTCAATTAATGATGGTGCCATGGGCTACTGGAACAGCGGTGATATGTGGAATTGTTCAGTATCCTGGAGACGAGGGCGGCTGCTGGACGCGCGATAGCAGGAAACGTAAGTATGTGAGCTGTAGTCAGGCTTCAATAGCAGGCCGGCCGGAGTGGCCGTGCGGTTCTAGGTGCTACAGTCTGGAACCGAGCGACTGCTGCGGTCGCAGTTTCGAATCCTGCCTCGGGCATGGATGTGTCTGATGTCCTTAGGTTAGCTAGGTTTGAGTAGTTCTAAGTTCTATGGGACTGATCACCTCAGCAGTTAAGTCCCATAGTGCTCAGAGCCATTTGAACCATTTCAATAGCTGGGTGTAGGCGCCGCCGACTATCAGCCGTGTGAGTGGCCTCAACTGTTGTTCACAAGTTGATCTACTGTGTGGAAAAGTGCCTACAGCTTATCTAGATGCAAGGTAAAACGTAATGTGTGGGAACTAATAAACATTGGTTGGCGTTTTCATAAGTCAGCGTGTGACAGCTACACATTAAATATAAGTAATAGTTCGTGGTTATACAAAGAATCTGTGTTCCATAACAGCCATTAGTACATACCGTATAGAAACGATAAAATTAAATTACTTTAAAATCTTTCTGCAAGCCAGCTTTGAATGTGTAATCAAATACAACAAGAGCTGGAGATGAACTAGGTCACTTTATATCACTGAACAGAGAATCTATACAATCAAAAAATAAACTGTCTGTCAGTGCGAATTGATCTATCAGCAAGTTCTTAGAGTTAATGGGGAGATGTTGCTAAATTTCAACTTCGTCTTAAATATTCATTTTGCGCCGTTTCTCGACTATATGAAAAATTTCCACATGGAATAAAGATGAGTGGATGGGCGGGGGTAAGCGTGTTTTTCAGTCTTAAGATGTTCTGCGAAACTTGACTTCTAAGAATTCTCACCATCATTGTTGATTAAGTGTTCGCGAGAATCGGTTTTATACGCGCTCCTTGTTTGTCCTATATAATAGCATGGCCACACATTGCGTTGAGCTTTACGCACCCCAGATTTGAGATACATATTAGTCTTAGGTATCTCGTTATGCGTCAGAAGCAACTGATTGGCATTGTTAGCGAAGAAAGCCACGTTGAGGTCAAATTTTGTTAGCAGTTTGGCAATCCGGTACGACATTTCCCCTAGGAAAGCAATTGTAAAACGTTTTTCCTAGTGACAGCATCTTCATCAAGTAAACACGAATCGCTGAGTTTACTAGTTTTAGCGATATATATTTTTGTACGAGGCTATCTGGATACCTTAGTTGACAGTAATGTGCTTAAGGTTGTTCAGCTCTGTGGCTAGCAGAGAGGCTAACAGGAACTTCAAATATGTGGTCAATCACACCATGAAAAATGACATTTTGTGCCTAAAAGGGCGACAGAGAGAAGTATGGGTAGTGTTATCTGTCGTGGTAGATTTCCTATGGATGTCAAAACTAATTCTGATGTCTACCAGAGGCAATTTCAGGTCGTAAAAACTAGGTTCATGGAACTGATTTTTTTATTTCTTAAGTAAACTTGATTTTCGGGCGCAAGCGATTCAGAGTCACTAAGAAATATGAAATCATCCACAGTACCTTTGAACATGACGATGGTATCATTCCACATTTTGTTGTTGTTGTGTTCTTCAGTCCACAGACTGGTTTGATGCCGTTTCCAATGCTATCCTATCCTGTGCAAGATTCATCATCTCCCACTACCTACTGCAACATACATCCTTCTGATTCTGCTTAGTGTATTCATCTGTTGATCTCCCTGTATGATTTTTACCCTCCACGCTGCCCTCCAATACTAAATTGGTGATCTCTTGATGTCTCAGAACTTGTCCTACCAACCGATCCCTTCTTCTAGTCAAGTTGTGCAACAAACTTCTCTTCTGCCCAATACTGTTCAATACCTCCTCATTAGTTATGTGATCTACCCATCTAATCTTCAGCATTCTTCTGTAGAACCAAATTTCGAAAGCTTCTATTTTCCTCTTGTCTAAACTATTTATCATCCATGTTTCACTTCCGTACATGGCTACACGCCATACAAATACTTCCAGAAACGACTTTCTGACACCTAAATCTATACTCGATGTTAACAAATTTCTCTTCTTCAGAAATGCTTTCCTTGCCATTGCGTCTACATTTGTTATCCCCTCTACATCGACCATCATCAGTTATTTTGGTCCCAAATAGCAAAACTCATTTACTACTTTAAGTGTCTTATTTCCTAATCTAATTCCCTCAGCATCATGCGACTTAATTCGACTACATTCCATTATTCTCGTTTTCCTTTTGTTGATGTTCATCTTATATACTCCTTTCAAGACACTGTCCATTTTTTTCAACTGCTCTTCCCGGCCCTTTGCTGTCTCTGACAGAAATACGATATCGTTGAACCTCAAAATTTTTTTCTTTTCAATTGATTTCAATTCCTACTTCGAATTTTTCCTGTGTTTCCATTCCTGCTTGCTTAATATACAGATTGAATAACATCGGGGATAGGCTACTATCCTTTCTCACTCACTCCCCAACCACTACTTCCCTTTCATGAACATCGACACTTATAACTGCCACCTGGATTCAGTACACATTGTATATTGCCTCTGGCTCCCTGTGTTTTACCCCTGCCACTTTCAGAATTTGAAAGAGAGTATTCCACTCAACATTGTCAAAGTCTTTCTCTAAGTCTACAAATGCTAGAAACCTAGGTTTGCCTTTCCTTAATCTATCTTCTAAGATAAGTTGTAGAATCAGTATTGCCTCACCTGTTTCAACATTTCTACGGAACTCAAACTCATCACAAATGGTTCAAATGGCTCTGAGCACTACGGGACTTAACATTGAAGGTCATAAGTCCCCAAGAACTTAAAACTTCTTAAACCTAACTAACCTAAGAACATCACACACATCCATGCCCGATGCAGGATTCGAACCTGCGAACATAGCAGTCGCGCCTAGAACCGCTTGGCCACCGCGGCGGGCTCAAATTGGTCTTCCCCCGAGGTCAGGTTCGATCAGTTTTTCCGTTCGTCTCTAAAGAATTCGTGTTAGCATTTTGCAGCCATGACTTATTAAACTGATAGATCGGTAATTTTCACATCTGTCAACACCTGCTTTCTTTGGGATAGTAATTATTATATTCTTCTTGAAGTCTGAAGATAATTCGCCTTTGTCATGGCTGGCTCTCCCATGGCTAACAGTAGTTCTAATGGAATGTTTTCTACTCCCGGGGCCTTGTTTCGACTTAGGTCTTTCAGAGTTATGTCAAACTCTTCATGCAGTATCATATCTCCCATTTCATATTCATCTACATCCTCTTCCATTTCCATAATATTGTTCTCAAGTACATCGCCCTTGTATAGACCCTTTATACCACCTTTCTGCTTTCCCTTCTTTGCTTGAACTGGATTTCCATCTGAGCTGAGATGTTGATAATCATACAAGTGGTTCTCTTTTCACCAAAGGTCTCTAGTTTTCCTGTAGGCAGTATCTATCTTACCCCTAGTGATATAAGCCTATACATCCTTACATTTTGCACTTGCTGTCTATCTCATTTTGAGAAGTTTGTGTTCATTTTTGCCATCTTCGTTAAGTGCATTTTTATATGTTCTCGTTTCATCAATTAAATTCAACATATCTTCTGTTACCCAAGGATTTCTACTAGCCGTCGTCTGTTTACCTACTTGATCTCGGCTTCCTTCACTATTTCATCTCTCATAGGTATCCATTCTTCTTCTACTGTATTTCTTTCCCCCATTCTAGTCAATCGTTCCCTAATCATCTCCCTGAAACTCTCTACAAGCTCTGGTTCTTTAAGTTTTTCTAGGTCCCTTCTCTTTAAATTGCCCCCTTTTTGCAGTTTCGTCAGTTTTAATCTACAGTTCATAACCAATAGATTGAGGTCAGAGTCCATATCTGCCCCTGGAAATGTCTTAAAATTTAAGATATGGTTCCTAAATCTCTGTCTTACCATTATATATCTACCTGAAACCTTCCAGTACCTCCAGGCCTCATCCATGTGGACAACTTTCTTTTATGATTCCTGAACCAAGTGTTAGCTATGATTAAGTTATGCTCTGTGCAAAATTCTACCAGGCGGCTTCCTCCTTCATTCCTTACCCCCATTCCATATTCACCTGCTACGTTTCCTTCTCTTTCTTTTCCTACTATCGCATTTCAGTCACCCATGACTATTAAATTTCCGTCTCCCTTCACTATCTGAATAATTTCTTTCATTTCATCACACATTTCATCAATCTCTACGTCATCTGCGGAGCCAGTTGTCATATGAAGTTCTACTACTGTGGTGGACGTGGGCTTCATGTCTGTCTTGGCCACATTAATGCGTTCACTATGCTGTTTGCAGAAGCTTATCAACACTCCTATTTTTTTTATTCAATTTTAAACCCTCTCCTTCACTACCCCGTTTTTGATTTTATATTTATAACCCCGTATTCACCTGACCAGAAGTCTTGTTCCTCCTGCCACTGAACTTGACTAATTCTCACTGTATCTAACGTTAACCTATCCGCTTCCCTTCCTAAATTTTGTAACCTACTTGTCCGTTCAGACACTCCACGCTCTGATCCGTAGAACGCGTTTTCTTTCTCCCGATAACTACGTCCTCCTGAGTAGTCCCCGCCAGGAGTTCCGAATGGGGTACTGTTTTACATCCGAAATATTTTACCCATGAGGACGCCGTCATCATTTAACCATACAGTAAAGCTACATGCCCTCGCTAAAAATTGCGGTTGTAGTTTCCCCTTGCTTTCAGCCGTTCGCCGTACCAGCACAGCAAGGCCGTTTTGGTTAGTTTTACGAGGCCAGATCAGTCAATCATCCAGACTGTTGCCCCTGAAACAACTGAAAAGGCTGCTGGCTCTCTTCAGCAACCGCACGTTTGCCTGGCATCTCAACAGATACCCCTCCGTTGTGGTTGCACCTACGGTACGGCTGTATGTACCACTGAGTAACGCACTCCCCCCCCCCCCCCACCAACGGCAAGGTCCTTGGTTCGTGGGGGGCGGATCATCAACATACCATCTGTAAAATGAAATACTACTAACCAAAACATGATTATATCTGAAAAAGCTGAGCTCAGAAAAATTAATAAAAAGACCAGGTAGGAAACCAGAGAGGCAATTCTCCACAACCAGGCCTTCATCCTGTTGAAAAATTGAAACATGGGGACTGAAATAATTATATTTGAGGATAACATCCAGATCGTTAATATAGTAAGAATTCGATTTCTTCTACTTTTTGAGCTTTTCTCCAATATAAGGATTGTTTTATCTCTCGCAATATTGGTTTAGAGGTTTCTGATATCAAGCGGTGCAAGAAGATGACCAGAGGAAAAAGTAGAATCTTTTAAAAACTTACTATATCCTCCCTATTTTTGACTGCAAAAAAAGTATCGTACGTTTAATATTTCTTGAGAAGAAGCTGTAACCTCTTGAATACGAAATACTCACGGCAACCAATTCCATTAATAATTATTGTTATGTATCCGCACTTGCGATCACAAAGATGGCATCTTGGGATCATGATCAACGATCTAACACGATCTTAGGTACAAGCAATGTCATTCCGAGAACCATAAGGCTTCAACCCAATAGCGGCAGAGCACTACTACCATCTCTTAAACAGCAACAATAAACCAAGCGTTACCATGTCTAAAAGCCTTAGTAATTAACAGTACTAAAATTGAAACTACATCCTAAAAATACAAATGGTCCATGAAGAATAGAAGTATTGGCCATTTTTGCCAGACTCTTTGCGACACCACTCCAGTACCACTGTTTGTTTCTATGTTAATTACGCTCTTGAAAACAATAGCACGATAATGCGCATGTCGACAACGTCCTTAATTGATGACAATATGCGATACACTAACCAATTAAAGCTCGACAACGCCTACTGCCCCTCCCCTTGGCTCATGACCATATGAGTTGGACCCTAGACGACTGGTAAACTCAGATGAGTCCAGATTTGAGCTGGGAAGGATGAACTCGGTCCTCTGGTCCTGCCGAACCAGTCATTGACTTGAAAAGGTTATGTTCAGTTACGTGGAGACCATTTGCAGCCATTCATGGACTTAATATTCCCCAACAACGATGTAATTTTTATGGATCATAACGCGCCATGGCCTTGGACCAGAATTCTTCGCAACTTTTTCGAGAACGTTCTCGACAGTTCGAGTGAATGACTTGGCCACTGGTAATGCCCTACAAGAATCCTATCGAACTTTTATGGGCTATAGTTGAAAGGTTGGTTCGTGCACAAATTTGTGGAACGACGACACTTTCACAGTAGGCAAATGCTATATAGGCAGGATGGCCCAATATTTCTGCATGAGACTTGCAACCGCTTGTTGAGTCCGTGCCACGTGGAGTTGCTGCACTATGCCGCACGAAAGGACGTCCGAAGCAGTAGTAAGAGGTAGCCTATGACTTCTGTCACCTCAGTGTGTAGACGCTGCTTTCCCACTTTCGTGTTACTGTTTTTCCTGGTTTGCTGGCTTCATCTTTATTTACTGTTGGAAAGTTACCTTTGAAATGGAATTACCTCACCGCTGCCACAAATGAGCTCATTGTGTGATTGTTCCTTACTTAGATGTGTAACATCTTTTCCAGAATTATTTAAAAACATTGTAACTTTTTGATGACGATAGTTAGTTAAAGTCTAATGATGCTCTGGAAACCCGCAAACCGGTTAACTCAATAAGAATAATGATGTGGAACAAAAACAATATTGTGTTTTTCTTTTCCTTTATGAAATTTACACTGTTACTTTCTAAGCTTTCACGGAGCACCTTGTTTCAACTCTACTGCGTCACTGAAGAACGTCGGAACCTCATCCATGGCATAGTATGTGAGAACTAGCAGCTCAGTGCAGGTGAAGAATTATCAACGGAATTTACTTTACGTATTGCAAGAGAACCTTCTGAATCCTCGTCCGACTAAGTAAAAAAAGACTCTTCTAAGTGAAACGAGAACCTAACACCACATGATCTCAATGAAAATCAAAACTTAATGCATAAGTAGGTTACGCACCTGTTGCGGCAACATACGATGCATGTATATTAGACTTACTTTCTTTCTGTATATTGCTCTTTTCATTACCTTAAACTGTCCCGGCTCCTGCAGTGTTGCCAACATTCAAACAAATTCTAGCAGTTACAAACCAGAAGTAACGAAACTATCAGTTTCATCGGCTTGAAAATGACACAATCTCAGTTCATTTCTTGTAGTTACATAGTAACCTGTCATGAGTATATGACAGTGATAGTGAAAGTTCCATTGAGGCTGCCTACGCAGTAACTGCCAGAAATGACCTAAAGATGGTGCTACGCTGACCAAAACCAGTCAGTTCGAGAGAATAAACACAGCGTTCGACAAACAGACAATACATCTATTTTCTACAAATGAGACTCCCAGATAAACACCTACCAATAATTATGTCCAGTTTTGATTTGTACAATTATTTCAGATTCAGGTAGTTAATGAGAGTATTCTATGGATACTGTACTTAAATGTCAGCCCTCAGCGAGGCACGAGAGAATAAATGGATAGCAACCCTAGAATGAATGGATATGTCCCACAGTAGCAAAATAGCCTGGAACCTGATTAAGAAACTGGATGGTGACCCAATGCTAAGCAAGGACCCGGCCAACGTAACTCCAAACCAGGTGGCCAACCAACTCCTTCTAAACGGCAAGTTCATCTCCAAACGTCAGAAAACTAAAATCACACGCCTACTGCCAACGGAAAACACCAACTTCCAGAAACCATTTACGATGAGAGAGTTGAACAGTGGCATAAATACCATGAAGAAAGGGAAAGCCGCTGGGTTTGATGATATCGGCCTTGGCGCCAGGGACGGGATACTTGGACTTTTTAACGTGTGCCGTGAAACCTTTCAAATTCCGAAACTGTGGAGGAAGTCAAAAGTTGTGGCTCTCCTTAATCCCGGGAAGGGCCCAGAGTCTCCGAAGAGCTATCGGCCCATAACCCTTCTCTGCCACCTGTTTAAGCTCTATGAAAGATTGATGCTCAACAGAATAGAGAAGATCGTTGATTCGAAGCTAATTCCACACCAAGCAGGTTTTAGACCTAGAAAGTCCTGTACCAATCGAATTCTGGCATTGACGGAACATATCGGGGATGAGTTTGAGAATAAACTAATCACCAGGCTGGCACTAGTAGACCTAAGTTCCGCCTATGATACAGTAGATCACCGGACACTACTGAATAAAATCTACGAGACCCTGAAAGACTACCACCTAGTCAAGGAAATCGAATCCCTGCTACAAAATAGACAGTTCTTCGTAATGCTTGAGGGGAAAAAGAGTCGATGGCGGAATCAGAAAAATGGGCTCGCCCAAGGGAGCGTGTTGGCGCCAGTCCTATTCAACATGTATACAAATGACCAACCAACTCCAGACAAAACCAAAACTTTTGTATATGCAGACGAAATGGCAATAATAGTTTAAGGCAACAGGTTTGAAGCCATCGAGGAGAAACTAGAAACCGCCCTTTCTACAATGTCAACCTACCACAAAAAGAGTTCTCTAAAACCCAATCCCTCCAAAACTCAAGTGAGTGCATTCCATCTAAACTCAAGGCAGGCAAAGTACAGGCTCAATGTTACCTGGGATGGGACATTACTAGAACACACAGATACTCCCACCTACCTTGGCGTCGTGCTGGACAGAACATTGACACACAGATATCATTGCGAAACAACACGCAAAAAAGAAGAAGCACGAAATTCCCTAATCAGAAAGCTATCCCATAGCAAATGGGGTGCCAAACCTACCGTGGTCAGAACTTCAGCCAAAGCTTTGTGCTTCTCAACTGCCCGGTATATCTGCCCGGTATGGTGCAGATCCGCCCACGCAAAAAAGGTAGGTATTGGCTTGAATGAAACATTCAGGATAGTGACAGGCTGCATGAAACCAACCCCCATAGAAAATCTTCACAGGGCCGCAGGTTTCACAAACCCTGACTCACGTAGGAAAGCCCATGAACATACTGAGAAGCTAAAACAAACCTTTGATGCCCGTCACTCAATATTTGGCCTAGAGTGCGGCCCCAGCAGACTCAAATCCAGACGCCGTTTCCTAAGTTGCGCCTTAGATGAGCCCCCCATCTACTATCCACTAAGAGAGGACCCACCAAGCGGCGTTTCTGGTGACTGGAAAACCTGGAGAATGCTTAACCGCATCAGAACTGGGATGGCTCCTGTGAAATCTAATCTGAACAAATCGGGTTTGTTGGACGAAAATGACGACAAATGTGACTGCGGCACTCGACAGGACATGGAACATCTTCTACAATGCCCTGCCTGTCCCTGCAGATGCCCCCTCGACGATCTATGGCTGGCTAAAGAGGAAGCATTGGACATTGCCCAATACTGGGCAAACAAATTGTAGTTTCCGGACACGAAAAAGTAAAAGTAAGTGTGAAACTTCCTGGCAGATTAAAACTGTGTGCCCGACCGAGACTCGAACTCGGGCATGGTAGAGCACTTGCCCGCGAAAGGCAAAGGTCTCGAGTTCGAGTCTCGGTCGGGCACACAGTTTTAATCTGCCAGGAAGTTTCATATCAGCGCACACTCCGCTGCAGAGTGAAAATCTCATTCTAAAAGTAAGTGTACTGATCAATACGGCTCAACGCCCAAAAAGTCAGTGTGAAAAAAAAGAAAAAATGGATCACAATCCAATACAGAAAAATCAAGCGGTTTTCGCCTTGACATTGAAGTATCGGTATCGACAATTACCACCTGTTGGCATTTAACACAACGGATGACTGCGAGTAGTCACCAGGCGATCGGCTAGGAGATCCGGGCGTCTTAAGGACGTAGCGGGCGCAAGCTGTGGCACCCCGGGGCCCCCTAAAGGCGCCGCCACGCCACGCGACGCGGCCAGAAGCTGCACAGCCGGGCTCATCGCAAATCGATGCGGTGGGGCGCGCCTCTCAAACCCGCCCCAGTCGCAGCCTGCAGGAAGTTGTGACCGCCTTCATCGCCACAGGGGGCCCATCTGCGCCAGCGATCCCACCGCCCCAGCTGCGGATCATCCACTCTGCTCGGCCGCCACGGCGCGCCGCACCGGCATGAACCAGTAGACCGAGTGAGGACCACTGTGTCCCCACAGGTCTGCCAACAGTGGCAGCTCCCCAATTTCTTTGTATGGGCTGTCCTCTGACGAGGCGTACTCCTGCGGAAGGCTGGTTCTGGCAGGTGTACTGTGGCTGTATTCAGGCCCGATTAACATCCTCCATTCTGAGCTTAGATTTAGTGAAAGACCAGTTTGTATTGTTATTCGATGCATCGGTATGGAGCAAAATAAGACTGAAGTACTAAAATTTAAAAAAAAGTGTAATTCTGAAAAAGTTTAGAACATGTTCAAAGTGAATACTATTTTATACTGTCGAACGCTTTTTCCAGGGTAGACAAATCCTTTGAAAGTGTCTTGATTTTTCTTTAGCCTTGCTTCCATTACTAGCCGCAACGTCAGAATTGCCTCTCACGCCCCTTTACTTTTCCTAAAGCCAAACTGATCGCCACCTAGCGCATTCTCAATTTTCTTTTCCATTCTTCTATATATTATTCTTGTAAGCAGCTTCGATGCATGAGCTGTTAAGCTGATTGTACGATAATTCTCGCACTTGTCGGCTCTTGCAGTCTTCGGAATTGTGTGGTTGATGCTTTTCCGAAAGTCAGATGGTATATCGCCAGACGCATATATTCTGCACACCAACGTGAATAGTCGTTTTGTTGCCACTTCCCCCGATGATTTTAGAAATTCTGATGGAATGTTATCTATTCCTTCTGCCCTATTTGACCGTAAGTCCTCCAAAGCTCTTTAAAATTCCGATTCTAAAACTGGATCCCCTATCTCTTCTAAATCGAATCCTGTTTCTTCTTCTATCACATCAGACAAATCTTCACCCTCATAGAGGCTTTCAATGTATTCGTTCCACCTATCTGCTCTGTCCTCTGCATTTAACAGTGGAATTCCCGTTGCATTCTTAATGTTACCACCGTTGCTTTTAATGTTGTTTTGACTTTCCTGTAATGCTGAGTCTGTCCTTCCGACAATCATATCTTTATCGATGTCTTCACATCGATAAAGCTTCCCTGCACTTCCTATTTACTTCATTCCTCAGCGACTTGTGTTTCTGTATTCCTGATTTTCCCGGAACATGTTTGTACTTCCTCCTTTCATCAATCAACTGAAGTATTTCTTCTGTTACCCATGGTTTCTTCGCAGCTACCTTCTTTGCACCTACGTTTTCCTTCCCAACTTCCGTGATGGCCCTTTTTAGAGATGTCCATTCCTCTTCAACTGTACTGCCTACTGCGCTATTTCTTATTGCTGTATCTATAGCGTTAGAGAACTTCAAACGTATCTCGTCATTCCTACAGGGTGTTTCAAAAATTACCGGTATATTTGAAACGGCAATAAAAACTAAACGAGCAGCGATAGCAATACACCGTTTATTGCAATATGCTTGGGACAACAGTACATTTTCACTCGAACAAACTTTCGAAATTACAGTATTTACAATTTTCAACAACAGATGGCGCTGCAAGTGATGTGAAAGATATAGAAGACAACGCAGTCTGTGGGTGCGCCATTCTGTACGTCGTCTTTCTGCTGTAAGCGTGTGCTGTTCATAACGTCCAAGTGTGCTGTAGACAACATGGTTTATTCCTTAGAACAGAAGATTTTTCTGGTGTTGGAATTCCACCGCCTAGAACACAGTGTTGTTGCAACAAGACGAAGTTTTCAACGGAGGTTTAATGTAACCAAAGGACCGAAAAGCGATACAATAAAGGATCTGTTTGAAAAATTTCAACGGACTGGGAACGTGACGGATGAACGTGCTGGAAAGGTAGGGCGACAGCGTACGGCAACCACAGAGGGCAACGCGCAGCTAGTGCAGCAGGTGATCCAACAGCGGCCTCGGGTTTCCGTTCGCCGTGTTGCAGCTGCGGTCCAAATGACGCCAACGTCCACGTATCGTCTCATGCGCCAGAGTTTACACCTCTATCCATACAAAATTCAATCGCGGCAACCCCTCAGCGCCGCTACCATTGCAGCACGAGAGACATTCGCTAACGATATAGTGCACGGGATTGATGACGGCGATATGCATGTGGGCAGCATTTGGTTTACTGACGAAGCTTATTTTTACCTGGACGGCTTCGTCAATAAACAGAACTGGCGCATACGGGGAACCGAAAAGCCCCATGTTGCAGTCCCATCGTCCCTGCATCCTCAAAAAGTACTGGTCTGGGCCGCCATTTCTTCCAAACGAATCATTGGCCCATTTTTCAGATCCGAAGCGATTACTGCATCACGCTATCTGGACATTCTTCGTGAATTTGTGGCGGTACAAACTGCCTTAGACGGCACTGCGAACACCTCGTGGTTTATGCAAGATGGTGCCCAGCCACATGGCACGGCCGACGTCTTTAATATCCTGAATGAATATTTCGATGATCGTGTGATTGCTTTGGGCTATCCGAAACATACAGGAGGCGGCGTGGATTGGCCTCCCTATTCGCCAGACATGAACCCCTGTGACTTCTTTCTGTGGGGACACTTGAAAGACCAGGTGTACCGCCAGAATCCAGAAACAATTGAACAGCTGAAGCAGTACATCTCATCTGCATGTGAAGCCATTCCGCCAGACACGTTGTCAAAGGTTTCGGGTAATTTCATTCAGAGACTACGCCATATTATTGCTACGCATGGTGGATATGTGGAAAATATCGTACCATAGTGTTTCCCAGACCGCAGCACCATCTGTTGTTGAAAATTGTAACTACTGTAATTTCAAAAGTTTGTCTGCCTGAAAATGTACTGTTGTCCCAAGCATATTGCAACAAACGGTGTATTTCTATCGCTGCTCGTTTAGTTTTTATTGCCGTTTCAAATATACCGGTCATTTTTGAAACACCCTGTAAGTACTTCCGTATCCCACTTCTTTGCGTATTGATTCTTCCTGACTAATGTCTTGAACTTCAGCCTACTCTTCATCACTACTATATTGTGATCAGAGTCTATATCTGCTCCTGGGTACGCCTTACAATCCAGTATCTGATTTCGGAATCTCTGTCTGACCATGATGTAATCTAATTGAAATCTTCCCGTATCTCCCGGCCTTTTCCAAGTTTACCTCCTCCTCTTGTGATTCTTGAACTGGGTATTCGCTATTACTAGCTGAAACATGTTACAGAACTCAATTAGACTTTCTCCTCTTTCATTCCTTGTCCCAAGCCCATATTCTCCTGTAACCTTTTCTTCTACTCCTTCCCCTACAACTGCATTCCAGTCGCCCATGACTACTAGATTTTCGTCCCCCTTTACATACTGCATTACCCTTTCAATATCCTCATACACTTTCTATATCTGTTCATATTCACTTTGCGACGTCGGCATGTATACCTGAACTATCGTTGTCGGTCTGCTGTCGATTCTGATTAGAACAACCCGGTCACTGAACTGTTCACAGTAACACACCCTCTGCCCTACCTTCCTATTCATAATGAATCCTACACCTGTTATACCATTTTCTGCTGCTGTTGATGTTACCCGATACTCATCTGACCAGAAATCCTTGTCTTCCTTCCACTTCACTTCACTGACCACTACTATATCTAGATTGAGCCTTTGCATTTCCCTTTTCAGATTTTCTAGTTTCCCTACCACGTTCAAAGCTTCTGACATTCCACGCCCCGACTCGTAGAACGTTATCCTTTCGTTGATTATTCAATCTTTTTCTCATGGTAACCTCCGAATGGGGGACTATTCCGGAATCTTTTGCCAATGGAGAGATCCTCATGACACTTCTTCAATTACAGGCCACATGCCCTGTGGATACACGTTACGTGTCTTTAATGCAGTGCTTTCCACTGCCTTCTGCATCCTCATGTCGTTGATCATTGCTGATTCTTTCGCCTTTAGGGGCAATTTCCCACCCCTTGAACAAGAGAGTGCCCTGAACCTCTATCCGCTCCTCCGCCCTCTTTGACAAGGCCGTTGGCAGAATGAGGCTGACTTCTTATGCCGGAAGTCTTCGGCGCAGTAGGGCGCGCCTCTCAAACCCGCCCCAGTCGCAGCCTGCAGGAAGTTGTGACCGCCTTCATCGCCACAGGGGGCCCATCTGCGCCAGCGATCCCACCGCCCCAGCTGCGGATCATCCACTCTGCTCGGCCGCCACGGCGCGCCGCACCGGCATGAACCAGTAGACCGAGTGAGGACCACTGTGTCCCCACAGGTCTGCCAACAATGGCAGCTCCCCAATTTCTTTGTATGGGCTGTCCTCTGACGAGGCGTACTTCTGCGGAAGTCTGGTTCTGGCAGGTGTACTGTGGCTGTATTCACGCCCGATTAACCTCCTCAGTTCTGAGCTTAGATTTAGTGAATGACCAGTTTGTATTGTTATTCCATGCATCGGTATGGAGCAAAATAAGACTGAAGTACTAAAATTTAAAAAAAAGAGTAATTCTGAAAAAGTTTAGAACATGTTCAAAGTGAATACTATTCTAGAAAATAATTAAAACAGTGCAATATCCGGAAAATTCAATGTTAAACACATGAAAGTTATAAAAACAGCGTAGGTTGGTTGGCTGGTTCATTTGGGGGATGGGACCAGGCAGCGAGGTTATCGGTCCCCTCGGATTAGAGAAGGACGGCGAAGGAAATCTGCCATGCCCTTGCAAAGGAACCATCCCGCCATTGGTTGAAGTGATTTAGGGAGGTTACGGAAAACCTAAATCAGGATGGCCGGCTGAGAGTTTGAACCGCCGTTCTCCCATGCCAGTCCCATGTGCTAACCACTGTGCCACCCCACTCTGCGAAAATGTAAGCACTGCCAAATGTAGTCCCAGTCCTACATCGTAAACAATACATCGCTACGATGTTGTGATGAACTGAAGAATCACTTACTCGGTAGTGTAGGGTTTATTAGCAAATTGCAACAGGGTGTAAACGCTTTCTAATCCAGAATTACTAGAAACAAACATAAATTACGTTTATTTTTCGACGACGTGCTGACACTGCAATTAACATCTTTTTTAAGCATATAGTGCAACGCTCTGAGAACATGCACAGACGGAAAAGAAGTGATGTAGTGAAAGTACATGGTGTAAAGTTCATGGTACACTACCCACAGCAAGTTTGCTTTATCCGTGGAACTAGAAAAAGATAAAATGTCGATGTGGCATACATGTTAAACAGGGACTAAAGAGGTTATATTGAGATAGGGAACCAATGGCCAGAAATGCATATTTATTGTGTAATGGACACACACAGGTACACCGCATAAAACAACGTAGCTCATTGTAATGGCTGTCCACCTTATGGCTAGTCGCCGTGCGACTACGCTTGCCCCACACAGAAATAAAGGCACCCGTGTACGTCTGTACCTCTTTCTCATCATGTACGTGCGAGTGATTCAGTTTACTCCTGTGTTCACAGTGGACGCTCTACTTTCATGTGGGGCACGCTATAGCGGTACAGCGATTAGCCGCACGGCGCAGGGGTGTAAACGCACCTTAACTGTTGACACTGACGACCACCAGTCTCATTGCATGCATGGTAATAGCGGATGCAGTTCTACCATACTCTCGAAAAGATTCCGCGTGTCTGTTGTACACTGGGACAGGCAGCGAATGATAAACAGCATACACTCTATATAAATTGAAGGTGGAGGGTAGATAAAGGAAAGGAAAGGAAAGGAAAGGGATTAATGATGTCAGCTCACCGGGATACTCTCCGCCACCTTTAGTTGTGTGGTCGGTGAGACAGAATGTCCATCCTAAGGGCCCGGGTTCGATTCCCGGCTGGGTCGGAGATTTTCTCCGCTCAGGGACTGATTGTTGTGTTGTCCTAATCGTAATCATTTCATCCCCATTGACGCGCAGGTCGCCGAAGTGGCGTGAACTCGAAAGACCTGCACCCGGCGAACGGTCTACCCGACTTGTGGCCCTAGCCACACGACATTTTGATTTACCGGGACATTATGCCAAATCAGCGGCGACGATTGAAAATGTGTACCGGACCAGGATTTGAACCCAGGATAAAAAAAAATGTTTTTTTATATGGTTCAAATGGCTCTGAGCACTATGGAACTTAACATCTGAGGTCATCAGTCCCCTAGACTTAGAACTACTTAAACCTAACTAACCTAAGGACATCACGCACATCCATGCCCGAGGCAGGATTCGAACCTGCGGCCGTAGTAGCAGCGCGGTTCCTGACTGAAGTGCCTAGAACCGCTCGGTCACATCGGCTGGCAAATAGGAAGTGTAGGGAAGCTAAGACGGCTGCAGGAAAAATGTGAAGACTTTGAAAGGGAAATGACTGTCGGAAGATCAGACACAGCATACAGAAAGTCAAAACAAACTTCGGTGACATTAAAAGCAATGGTGAAAACATTAAGAGTGTAACGGGAATTCCACTGCTAAATGCAGAGGAGAGAGCGAGTAGGTGGAAAGAATTCATTGAAAGCCTCTATGAGGGGGAAGATTTGTCTGATGTGGTAGAAGAAGAAACAGGAGTACATTCAGAAGAGACAGGGTATCCAGTATTAGAATCAGAATTTAAAGAAGCTTTGGAGGGCTTAAGATCAAATAAGGCAGAAGAGGTGGATGACATTGCATCAGAATTTCTAAAATCTTTGGGGGAAGTGGCAATAAAACGGCTATTGACGGTGGTGTGTAGAATGTATGAGTCTGGCGACATACCATCTGACTTAGGGAGAAGCATCATCCACTCAAATCCGAAGACGGCAAGAGCTGACAGGTGCAAGAATTATCACAGCATCAGCTTAACACCTCATGCATCCAAGTTGCTTACAAGAATAATGTACAGAAGAATGGAAAAGAAAGTTGAGGAAACGCTAAATGATGATCAGTTTCGCTTTAGAAAAGGTAAAGGCACCTGACAGGCAATTCTGACGTTGCAGTTAATAATGGAAGCAAGAACAAAGGAAAATCAAGACAGGTTCGTAGGATTGTCGACCTCGACCTCGAAAATGGTGCAAGATATTCGAAATTCTGAAAAATGCTATTGCTATTTTGAGGGAAAGTGAAGAAGAATTAGATGATCTGCTGAACGGAATGAACAATCTAATGCGTACAGAGTAACGATTGAGAGTAAATCGAAGAAAGACGGTGGTAATGAGAAGAGGCAGAAATGAGATCGGCGAGAAACTTAACATCAGGATTAATGGTCACGAAGTAGATGGAATTAAGGAATTCTGTTACCTAGGCAATAAAATAACGACTGACGGACGGAGCAAGGAGGACATCAAAAGCAGACTAGCAATGGCAGAAAGGACACTCCTGGCCAAGAGAAGTCTGCTAATATCAAATATCGGCCTTAATTTCAGGAAGAAATTCTGAGAATTTCTGTAGTACAGCATTGTATGGTAGTGAAACATGGACTGTGGGAAAACCGGAACAGAAGTGAATCGAAGCATTTGAGATGTGGTGCTACAGACGAATGTTGAAAATAATGTGGACTGATAAGGTAAGGAATGAAGAGGTTCAGCGCAGAATCGGAAAGGAACATGTGGAAAACACTGATAAGGAGAAGGAGCAAGATGATAGGACATCTGTTAAGACATGAGGAAATGACTTCTATGGTACTAGAGGGAGCTGTAGAGGGCAAAAACATTAGAGGAAGACTGAGACTGGAATACGTCAAGCAAATAGTTGAGGACATATGTTTCAAGTGCTACTCTGAGGTGAAGATGCTAGCACAGGAGAGGAATTCGTGGCGGGCCGCATCAAATCAGTCAGGAGACTGATGACAAAAAGAAATAGAGGCAGCATGGCTCGATATTTCTGCAGTGGACTTCCAATGACTAGTTGACTACATGCCAGGTCAAGCTGCTACACTGCGCCTGGCAAAATGATGTCCGACACAATATCAGGAAGTATATCATGACTTTTGCCGTCTCACTGTATCTGTGGACTCTTCTAGGAACTTTAACACTACAACTTTAACACTAATATGCAGGACGCCTCTTTTTTTGTTAGTGTCGCCACTGGAGTTGGTTGATCGTTTATAAGACTCTTTCGTGCTCACTTAATAAACCCGCAACGAAACGGGCAGCTCTTCTATGAATCTTCTCCGGTTCTTCTATCAATCTTATCTACGACGCTTCTCGTACTGACGAGCAATGTTCAAGTATGTTCGAACGATGGTTTCAGTCAGATACCTCCTTTGTTGATAGACTATATTTCCTGAGGAATCTCTCAATGAAGAACAGTCTCGCATCTGCCTTTCTTGTGACAGCTGTTATGTAATCATTCCACTTCAAATAGCTTAGTATGCATACTCCTAGATATTTTATGGAAGTAATAACTCCCATTGATTGTTCTGCAATCGTTTAATCTCACAGTAATTGGTCTTTGCGTACGCAATACGCTACATTTGTTTACGTTGTGTGTCGGTTACCAAACCCATCAACGAGCATCAGTCTCCTGCAGGTCTTCCTGCACTTCGCTGCAATTTTCGGACTTTATGACTTCTACGTACACAGCAGCATGAACCGAGGAAAGCCTCATAAAAATTCTGATCTCTTCTACGAAGCCTTTTAGAAATATTGTGAAAAGAAATGGACGTATAGCATTCCCTTTACGTACTGCCGCGGTTACTTTTACGTCCAAAGACTTTTCGTCTTTGATAAATACATACCCTTACTATGTCATGTGTGCGAGAAATTCTTCAGCTAACTCACACAGTTTGTCTTACATTCCGTTGCTCGTATTTCGTCTATTAGACAGCTGTGCAGAACAGTATCGAGCGCCTTACAGAAGTTAAGGAACACGGCAGCTTCCAAAACGCTGGTATTTACTACTTTCTGGGTCTCGTCGATGACCAGAGCGACCTGAGTTCCAGACGTTCGTTTTTTTTCGGATAAGACATTGATTTATACAGAGGAGATTCTCGTCCCTAGAAACAAGGGCATAAAACACGCTCTAATATCCAACAACATTTTGAGATATTTGCGAATATTTATTGTTGGCTGTAAAACTGCCACTTAGTCATTTTCAGTGTTTAACTTGGTTTTTCTTTAATTCAAGGACTTTTCCTACATCAAAATCACATGTGTCACTAATGTAGCCAATGTATGAAACTTCCGTTTTAGATGCTTGAAAATGGCAAAGGCCGAAATTGTACAATCGTACAAGAAATAAAGAAAATGGCAACCAAAGGCTTCAAAAAATCATTAAAAAAGTAGTCGGTCGTGCTATTTCTCTCGTTCATCTCTACATAAAGAACTAAGAAGGCAGACAACCTGTGGGGCAACCACAGCAATGAATAGTCATCTTGGGTACAAATAAACCGCGTCAACTGCATTTAGTCCTTTATTATTGGATTATTGCCGGTTTCCTGGCACTATAAACCACGTCTTCAGGTGAACATCTGTATACGGTAACATTAAATCCAGAAGGAATAGCAACCCTGAGATATACACTGGTATGTTAAATTATTTTAAGACTTCAAAAAATTTTAAAAACTACTTATAATTTAAATGGGAAAATGTAAATGTTAGTACTCACGTAATTGCTTCAGAACAAAAACTGTGTCGGTACCGAAATCATTTAATGTCTATGATACATTTCACCCTTTTGGGGTATCGTCAGATTGTGTAAATGTAGCTGGACTGCTGACCCATCAGTCAGAAAATCACATATAACATATATGCCGAGGTAACCTGATATATAATCCATGTCTCGTGAAAACACTAACATATGAAGATCACCTTGAGCACGCCATTCGGCTTCGCCATGGCAGTACAAGACAGAACTACGAATACAAAACAACAGTGCGAGCCGCACACGGAACAATGACTGCATTGGTGCGCATACAGACAATCATCTCTGGATTGTTATTCCTTCTCGGTTTATTAATGTACATATGTTCACCTGTTGACATTAAATAATTTCGCAACCGAGACTGTTTTTGTTCTGAAGCAGCGTGCCACGATCGTACTGCTAAATTTTTACTCACATAATGTTTTAGTTATGTTAGTACTAACATTCTCTTCCGAATGTATATGTTTATTCTGTGAACGGCAAGTGTACTGTATAGTTTTGGTACTCTCAAACTCCGAACAGTCCTTTCTTCGTGCCAGGATGTGCTTTCCCATATTACAGTTTCAAACTTATTACAGTACAAAAGCTGCCACGACCAGAGCTCGAAGGAGTGGTTCTTGATAAAACAAACTGACGCTTTACCGATTTCCCCACGGGAGCTTTCCGTATGTTCTGTAGGTCAGGTTATATTACTTGCCGTTTAAACACCTTCTCCCGGACGGCGGCACTAACACAAACAATATCGGAGCGTTGGTTGATACTCTATCGATATCCAGTATTTCGTACCAACCTGTTTCACGTCTGGAGGTTCTGTGGTGTTACTTCAAGAATTCGTGTAGGACTCAGGTGTTTCGGACTGCTAACTATGTGATTTACGTATGCACATGTCATCTTGACATTTCTCGTTGACAATAGTGATGCTATAACAAGAAACTGCAGCATTCATTCAGTGAACACTAGACTGAAAAACTATATAGTACATTAGGATAACACTTCGTTAAGCAGTCATATTCTGTGCAGGGCTTCTTCGAAATTGTCCAGATCTTTTATTTGTAATGTGTCCGTTTTTCATATATTCTCTCACGGTTTCTGTAGTTTATTAAGTCTTGTGTAAATACATTTTCTAATCGGTAATCTTCAAACTCACACGGAACCTGATACAAATTACGAATTCGATTTCGCTCTATTGGAAACGTTGAATCTGAGAGCCCAGTTCATTAATTATTTTTTTACGTTTTGAATTAATGCAGAAAAGGAGAGAAGAAGCTACACAGTGTTAGACAGTAGGTATTCCGATGTATGTACTATACACTTAACTTTTGATTTACCAAACTTTAGAATCGGGCGACCATAATACTACACTGAGGTTTCAAAAGTCATAGAATATCAATTAATATCATGTCGGATCTCCTTTTGGATGGCGTAGTGCAGTAACTCAATTTGGTATGGACTTAACAAGTATTTTAAAGTCCCCTGCAGAAATATTTTGCCATGGTGCCTTTGTAACCGTCTACAATTGCGAAGGTGTTGCCGGTATAAGATCACTCGATTATGTCCCCTAAATGTTCGTTGGATTTGATGTCGAGGGACGCGGGTCGTCCAACCATTCGCTCGAATCGCCCAGAGTGCTGTTCAAATCAATCGCGAACAGTTGTGGCCCGGTGAAACACACCTTAACACCATCATGGAGCCACCACCAGCGTCCACAGTTCCTTGTTGACAACCAGGGTTCACAGCTTCGTGGTCTGTGCCACACTCATACCATATTATCAGCTCTTCCAAACTGAAATCGGGACTCACCTGAACATGTCATGTTTTTCCAGCCATCTAGGGTCCAACCGATATGACTGTGAGGCCATGAGAGGCGCTGCAGGCGATGTCGTGCTGTTATTAAAGGCACTTGAGTCCTCCGTCTGCTTTCATAACTAATCATTTGGTAGGGTAAATGGGAAAAAGGACTATTTTTCATATCAAATTGATATACAAAATAATTAAATTGATCAATTAACAACTCACAACCACGCCCACCCCCACCTCCAGTCATGTGTTTTTCTCAGTACGCATGTGGGTCCACGCACCTCCCCCCCCCCCTTCCCAACCCCTTCTGCTCCCCCACCTGCCCTGTTGGTGATAATTTCGAATTTTGGCGACAATTCAGAATTTTCGCTGTACTATTCAATTATCAGTTCGGAGGATGTAATATTAACAGAAACTGTTGATGGAAATCGTTTATAAAACGGAAGTAGGTGGTTGTTGTTGTGGTCTTCAGTCCTGAGACTGGTTTGATGCAATCTCCATGCAAGTTAAGCTGCATGCCCACGGGAAAAATTACGGCTGTAGTTTCCCCTTGCTTTCAGTCATTCGCAGTACCAGCACAGCAAGGCCGTTTTTGTTAGTGTTACAAGGCCAGATCAGTCAATCATCCAGACTGTTGTCCCTGCTACTACTGAAAAGGCTGCTGCCCCTCTTCAGGAACCATACGTTTGTCTGGCCTCTCAGCAGATACCCCTCCGTTGTGGTTGCACCTACGGTACGGCTATCTGTGTCGTTGAGGCACGCAAGCCTCCCTACCAACGGCAAGGACCATGGTTGTTCGGGGAGGGGGCGGGGGGGGGGGGGGTGGTGGTGAAGTAGGTGATAGAAATTGAAAAAAAAATTACTGGAAGTTACTGAATTATGCTCTGAGAATGACATAATATGCATTTTTGAGGACAGGGATACGGTTGTTCAACTTCCGATCACTTTGTATACTGCGTTCGCAAAGTCATTAAGAAGCTCCATGGTGTGCTGCCGGGCACGAGTGCAATAGTGGTGTGCCAGGGTTCATCCCTTCCCCGCTTTCTGTACGTGACGTATCAATTGACCATATGAGGAGGAGGGGGGGGGGGGGGGAGCTCGCCTGTCCGCCCACCCCACACCACCCGGCAGCATTCACGACGGACATGGATGATAAACTACACTGCCGTATACCTGTTTCAGTATCACTTTCACTTATTCATCACGTGTCATCATCATTGTACTCCTCATGTACATTGTCCCCACAGTTGGTCATATACGACAGCATAAATTCAAAAATGGTTCAAATGGCCCTGAGCACTATGGGACTTAACATCTGAGGTCATCAGTCCCCTAGAACTCAGAACTACTTAAACCTATCTAACCTAAGGACAACACACACATCCATGCCCGAGGCAGGATTCGAACCTGCGACCGGAGCGGTCTCGCGGTTGCAGACTGTAGCGCCAAGAACTGCACGGCCACTCTGGCCAGCCAGCCACCAGCACCAAGCCTGTCTGAAAAAGAAGGCAACGTTAGCGCCCTCACCACACAGCTGCACCATGGCTACCAAAAACATGTATTTCGAAGGATGCAGCTGACAACAGAAAGTAATAAGCTATCTATGTGGCTAAGAATGAACAAAGAGAGTTTTTCTAAAACTAGCAGCTGCGTAAAATTTTGCAGCCCCTTTCCACCAAACAAAGGATGTTTTTCTCAGATTTTTTTTTCTCCTTTTCAGCCGTGTTCTGCTCCTCAAACACCTCTAGCGAGCCGGTTTGAAGAGAAAAAGAAGGCATGTTATAGCTTTCTGGATGGCATTCGGAGTTCCTTTTGGTCCTCTGTGGCGTCTGACAGTATATAAAGCCCAACCCGCGCCATAATCATCAACAGTCTTTGAGTTGTGACCATGCGATTCCTACAATACTAAACGGTCAGCAAGCTGCGATGCCAGCGGTAGTGGTGGTGGGAAACGGCCAAACTTGGGTCAATTGTGATGTTTATAAAAAACTTATGAGTTCAAATTGAGACAGTTATAAAATTTTGTAGCGAGGAATTCAAATTTTTAGATCTTGTGACACATTTTCGTAACAAATCATTGTTAAGTTCTTTTTTCTTGCTATTGCGTCATTCATTCCCAAAATGTTAGCAGAACTAGAAAACCAGCTGGAAGCTGAAAGGCGCCAGGAAGCCAAAGATTTTATGCTACCAACATGTAAGTACACCTCCAAATTCTGCGTGTGATAGTTTACTTGTTCAGAAAACAGCTCTTAAAGTATTCAAGTCTACTGTTGTTGTAACAGTAGAGCAGCGGCACCTGGAAGCTGACAATCGCCAGCAAGCCGAGGAGCTTGTGCTACCACTATGTAAGTGCATCTCCCAATTCTGTGCGATAGCTTAGACGTACAGAAAACATCTTTTGATGTGTTCGGATCGTAACAAGTGTTCACGAAATTTGTGACCGCGCTGTTGCAACATTAGAGCAATAGCTGACAGACATTGAGCTATGCTGGAGATCAAATGGTTCAAATGGCCCTAAGAACTATGGGAGTTAACACCTGTTGTCATCAGTCCCCTAGATTTAAAACTACTTAAACCTAACTAACCTAAGGACATCACACACATCCATGCCCGAGGCAGGATTCGAACCTGCGACCGTAGCAGTCGCGCGGTTCTAGACTGTAGCGCCTAGAACCGCTCGGCCACCCCAGCCAGCTCTTTAAGCTATCCTTTCTTGTTTAAACTTAGATATTCCGAGGCATACAATCCTTCATATTGTACTATCAAGTTAAGGAGTCTGATTTTGGTCCTGTTCGTTACGTTTGCTCTGTGTTATCTTGTAGGCCAGGTCTAGTTTAGTGCCTCTTCCTTTGTTTGCCTTCTCATCCAGTCCAATGGATTAGTACCATTCCCCATGGTATTTAAGCTCCTCTGTCCTCTTAATCTTCCCATGATCAAGTTTCAAGCATCTATCGCTTTTTTGCCTGTACTCCATATATACTCTGTCACACACATCCATGCCCGAGGCAGGATTGAACCTGCGTCCGTAGCAGCCGCGTGCTGGAGATCAAAATGCAGCAAGAACGTAAGTACACTTGTAATTTATCGCCGTTGGACATTTATTTCATCGTGTACAGTTGTGTGAAGCATATGTTATCCATTGTTACAGATGTTGCTGTAGATCAAGAGGAGGATGAGATTCTAGTAGGGGTATTCATCCATCTAGTTCGGAAATCTTATCTATTTATTTATTTTGTAGTTATGTATAATCAGAATCTTGCTGTAGTGAAATTCATCACAGTTTTGTTGATGTTGTTTCTTATGATCAATATCTTATTGTAGGCAACTTCCGTTAGATGAGTTAGTGGCTCCATGATAACAACAATTCTGGTGAAGGTGAAATAACGGAGTGAGAGTGGAAGATAGTGGCTGCTGAAAGGCAGTATCGCCTTTCTTTTATGGAACAGGAGATAGAGATATTTCACTGGGTGGGAGGACTAGCAGAGTGACCGACAGAACTGCTCAGTCCTGGGACCCAATATATAGAAGTTGATTAAAATGTGTCATTGTCACAGCATCTAATTTTTATTCTGGAATGCTGATGTACTTAATTGTTGCTATTTATTTACCTCATGTATTAAAAATTCTTGAGCATTGGATTTAATATTTTTCTGTTTTTCATATGTTACAGAGATGCCACCAACACCGTTCTGTGGCATGTGCACCTAGAGTGGTGGTTGTGGTGGCATGTATAAAACATTCACCCAAGTGAAGAGCACTGCTCTACAAAGGGTCGCTCGTTGCCGCACAACAGGCAGCTACTCGTATTTTTGCTGCAGTGGCTGCCCCCGAACCACAGCATACCCTCTGGCGTCCATTGGTGGTTCAGTCACAGCAACGATCTCCCAAGCCCCAGGCTGGCGATGGTGCAGACTCCAATATACGGCAGCGTCAACGAGAGGCCTCTCAACAGCCTGGATGATCCCACAGGAGTTTACTGCCGCCGCATCCTCCATCTCCAGCTCCGGCTTTTCGCCCTCGCAGCCACATAAATATGTGTGCCTCACCGCGTATCCCTCCGCCCTGAAGGTGCCTCCTCCCAAGCACCCGCATCCACCAGGTGGACACAGTCGTCTTCTAGTTGCAGTAGTAATGATATTGAACCTGTGGCTGGCGGTAGTGCCCTATCCCATACTGATAGAGAAGGACATCAGATTAGTGGCGTCATAGCCCCTCTAGAGTTAACGGCGGTTGCTAGGGCCTTTTAATGCCCTATCTCATTTACGACAATTGAGAATGCTGCTGGGGGGAGATCGTGATCCAACCAGGTTTCTAGAAGTATTCCTCCTGGTGCTGGAGGCAGGACTGCTCAAAGCCCTGGATTATCGGAGGTTTAATGCCATTGAATGTAACGCAGTAATCTCCTGTGAGTTGACTCACACTGTTAACAGAAGGGTTCTGTAGAGGAGACAAGCCTGAACTACATCTGGGGTGATAAAGTTATATCTCGGAGCACACCAATTCCTGAGTGGTACTACGAATCCACGTTTGGTGCTATACTGCCCCAGTTTTCCAAGATGGAAATAAGAGAGTCAGCTAAAGCACTCAGTCAAATACCACATTTCGACATCAATATTGATATCCACGATATGTTAAATGGAGGGTCCAATTATAGCAAACTGCTCAAGGATATTAAGAACAAGCAGGCTTGTCAGGCCTGCATTAAGATTGAAAATGGAAAGAATGGTCAATCTTGGCTTTCGAAAGAAATTACAAGAAACATCAACAGCACACATCCCTACATGGAGAAGTCCTTATCATTCGTGTACATTTCAACTTTGACGGTATCGGGTTCCCTGTAAAGATTCCAGACATAAAAATTTTAGGCTCAAACTTGTGGAATATCAGTTCACGTGTATGGCCTGTAGAAGAAGCAAGCCAGATGAGCAGAACAGGCACACTGTAGTTGGACCATTCCATTTTTCGAAATATGCAGGTGAGTGGGACCTTCATGTAAACATACTGCTCTTCTCTGAAGCTGATAATCACATTACGTATGGATCAAAGAAACGTCACACCTCCTTTACAGCCTATTGTCTAAACGTAATGATAAGTAACACATTTGCTTTAGATATCCAAATACCTTCCCAGAAGAAATGAATATAAAAAGACATCTGGAGGACTGCGAATCCAAGGAATCGGTACGTGTTGTTATGCCTACAAAAGAAAACAAGTTAATTAAATTCAAGAACGCTCACCACCAGAAACAATGTCCATTTGTTGCAGACACAGACTTTGAATGTCTCCTTGCCCCTATCACACACCGTGAAGGGAACTCCATAGCTTCACACACCACCTTCATGCACAAACATGTACCATATACAGAGGTGTACCAACTTGCACTATGAACCTTACATCAGGAATAATTCTGCGGTTCGGTTGCTAACTGAGCTAGAAAAACTCTCATTGGATGTTGACATCTCTAACATCAGCAACATCCCCAAGACCGAAGCGGTGGAGGTTAAAAAAAGTGTACAAGGATAAGGCTAACTGTCATATTTGTGGGCTGTCATTAGATAGAAAAGCCTGGACTCCATGTAGAGATCATTTTCATATAAAGCGGAAGTTCCGCGGTGCAGATCATAAGACATTCATTGTGAAGAATCATTTAGCACGACTTATACCCATCTTACATAATTTAAGTGGGTATGACACTCACTTTCTTGGTTAGTTTCGGCTTGGAGAAAAATCAGGTCAGTGTCATGCCAGAGTGTGTTGAGAAGTATATTTCATTCTCCAAACGAATGATGCCAAAAATTATGATCCATATCCTTGACACACTACGATTTAAGCATGCACCACTCACGAAACTCGTTGAAACTCTACTTCAGGAGGATATGCGTAACGTCCGATCTGCATACCACGATGACTAATAGTTTCAGCTTTTGTCTAAGAAAGGAGTTTTCCCTTATGAGTATGTGGACAGTAAGGAGAAACTCGACGAAACCAGGCTACCTGTTGTATCTACATTTGCCAGTGCTTTCATAGACGATGCCATAACTAGTGAAGATTAGGAGCATCCCTTGAATGTCTGATAAGAACTCAACATTCCTACAGGGCACCGAAGTGCGCTTGCTTGCGGATGTTTTGGAGAAGTTCTGGAGTGTATGGAAGGCCACATACACTTGAACCTCGACTTTCATCACACGGTACCTCGGTTATCCTGGGAGCAATGATCAAGAAAACGACTGAGCACTGAGCTTTTGACTGATGCAGATGTATTTCTTTTCTTTGAGCCCGAGGTCCGTGGAGGACTTTGTCGTGTTTCCATAGACACATCAAATCAAATAATCCATATATGGGTGTGGGGTTAAATGCTTTCATCGAGTCAAGTTATATTCAGTATCCGTATGCGAGTAATGTACAGGTAGACCATGATGCAGCCACTGCCGGTTGGTGGGTTTCAGTGGGTGCCCGAAAACAAATTACAAAGATTAGATGGAAAAATGTTAGGTCTGGCGGCTGACTGTGGTGTAGGGCATGTAATGGAGGCAGATCTCATATAACTTGATAGTTTGCATGAAACGATGAGCGGCTTGCTGTTATGTCCAGAGCAACAAGTTCCATGAGGATCCACCATCTCTAAACTCATGACCACTGTTGGACAAAAGCAGAGGTTTGCACTACAAATTCGTCGGGCAATAGACCACGCTGCTCGAACTCTCAACACCACTGGTACTGCTAAGAGTGTCCTACGACTTCCACATCGCTGGCAACGGGTTATACACAATGCTGGTGACTACTTTGAAGGTCAGTAAAACTTCGAAACACCTATGTATTTTTTATGAGCTGTAAATAAATAGTTGCCAGTATTAAAGTTCCAGCCTCGTATATATACTGCAGGAGCCAATTGTTCACTCCTTTATTTTGAATGTCAATACCGACACCACTGCAATTTTTTCACCATCCAAAATAGGTTTTATGATTAATTTGTATTTCAAATTGCTTCGAATGTTTGCATTCGCATGCAGATCAATTAAAAGCAATATTTCACGATACATTTCCAGGTCTTCAAACGAATAATTTACAGTTTCTTTTGGTTGTTAGGAAAGTGAGTGAAGTAGCTTTGGATTTTTTTGAAACGTTTTATGCCGATCTGCATTGTTTTCTCTTTCATTTAAAACTATAGGCTACGTGTCCAACATGTGTGGTTTCTCACCATTGACACCAAATGTTTTGTCTATCCTAGCATCGCTGTGACGGTTAATGAAATCGACAATAACGTCATCGTCATCGTCGTGGAATTTCGCTGAAAGTTCATCGAGAGATTCAGTAACATGTTTAAAGTTTTCTCGCAGCGTCTGCTCCCGTTTCAAATGCCCTAATCACAGCAATCGTAAATTCTCGCGAACGACTTTCCATGCCTGGACGACTTTAGCTTAGTCGACATCTTATTGTATACTAATCGGGCTTCTGTTCATCGTGAGGTTTTCCAAATCCACTCTTCTTCATATTATGCCACTCCGTCTTCTCGGTAACAGCTATTTTCACTTCAGTTAAGTCGCCTGCTTTCTTTTTGATTGCTTTAACACACTTAAGTCGTTTCCTTTTTTCTCGATTACATTAGTTCTGTTTCAGTCACAGAAGGGTACGACAATACGAACGTGCATACGCCTATATACAGGGCTTTTCAAAAATGACCGGTATATTTGAAACGGCAATAAAAACTAAACGAGCAGCGATAGAAATACACCGTTTGTTGCAATATGCTTGGGACAACAGTACATTTTCAGGCGGACAAACTTTCGAAATTACAGTAGTTACAATTTTCAACAACAGATGGCGATGCAAGTGATGTGAAAGATATAGAAGACAACGCAGTCTGTGAGTGCGCCATTCTGTACGTCGTCTTTCTGCTGTAAGCGTGTGCTGTTCATAACGTGCAAGTGTGCTGTAGACAACATGGTTTATTCCTTAGAACAGAGGATTTTTCTGGTGTTGGAATTCCACCGCCTAGAACACAGTGTTGTTGCAACAAGACGAAGTTTTGAATGGAGGTTTAATGTAACCAAAGGACCGAAAAGCGATACAATAAAGGATCTGTTTGAAAAATTTCAACGGACTGGGAACGTGACGGATGAACGTGCTGGAAAGGTAGGGCGACCGCGTACGGTAACCACAGAGGGCAACGCGCAGCTAGTGCAGCAGGCGATTCAACAGCGGCCTCGGGTTTCCGTTCGCCATGTTGCAGCTGTGGTCCAAATGACGCCAACTTCCACGTATCGTCTCATGCGCCAGAGTTTACACCTCTATCCATACAAAATTCAAACGCGGCAACCCCTCAGCGCCGCTACCATTGCTGCACGAGAGACATTCGCTAGCAATATAGTGCACAGGATTGATGACGGCGATATGCATGTGGGCAGCATTTGGTTTACTGACGAAGCTTATTTTTACCTGGACGGCTTCGTCAATAAACAGAACTGGCGCATATGGGGAACCGAAAAGCTCCATGTTGCAGTCCCATCGTCCCTGCATCCTCAAAAAGTACTGGTCTGGGCCGCCATTTCTTCCAAAGGAATCATTGGCCCATTTTTCAGATCCGAAACGATTACTGCATCACGCTATCTGGACATTCTTCGTGAATTTGTGGCGGTACAAACTGCCTTAGACGACACTGCGAACACCTCGTGGTTTATGCAAGATGGTGCCCGGCCACATCGCACGGCCGACGTCTTTAATTTCCTGAATGAATATTTCGATGATCGTGTGATTGCTTTGGGCGATCCGAAACATACAGGAGGTGGCGTGGATTGGCCTCCCTATTCGCCAGACATGAACCCCTGTGACTTCTTTCTGTGGGACACTTGAAAGACCAGGTGTACCGCCAGAATCCAGAAACAATTGAACAGCTGAAGCAGTACATCTCATCTGCATGTGAAGCCATTCCGCCAGACACGTTGTCAAAGGTTTCGGGTAATTTCATTCAGAGACTACGCCATATTATTGCTACGCATGGTGGATATGTGGAAAATATCGTACTATAGAGTTTCCCAGACCGCAGCGCCATCTGTTGTTGAAAATTGTAACTACTGTAAATTCGAAAGTTTGTCTGCCTGAAAATGTACTGTTGTCCCAAGCATATTGCAACAAACGGTGTATTTCTATCGCTGCTCGTTTAGTTTTTATTGCCGTTTCAAATATACCGGTCATTTTTGAAACACCCTGTATATATATATATAGGAACTCCTGGACGTTCCATCTATACCCGCTATCATTCAATTTTCGTGTAACGGGAAATCCAGTCAGTGAGCTATTCCAGCGATTTGCACATATCTGTACAAAATCATTGAAAGACGTATCGGTACCCATATGAGCCTCGTAAATGTGTTTTAAATTCAGATTGGCCTGTTTGAATGCATTATCTCTCATCAGCTGTTGTGGGATTATGAAATACTTCTGACTCAGATAAAACAGCCATATGGCGACCAAAACAGAAAAAATGCCGAATTTGACCTTGGTTTTCACAGCAATATCGTCAAATATGAACACCGTATTTGCCTTTACTTTTTCTGGTCGAGAGATACCACTGCTGTTATTGAATGTTGTCTACGTTACACCGTCTACACCCTGCGATATCTATCGCCTGTAATAGTTGATACTTAGACTGAAACAGTGTTTTTGAAGATACACGTCCATGCTCAAGGTGGACTCTATCCGGATATGTTAGCAGCGACAACAGATCATCTGTCTCGCCGAAGATGGATGGACCTACAATTATTGCACGTATGTTGTTGGGAAGGAGTACGCCATTCTTCTTCCGGTCATCTTGCACACAGTCACAGCTTCAGTCGCTTACAACAAAGTCTTGATGCTTTACCAACCCTGCCATGATATCTACTATCTCAGGGACTGACGAGCAATGGATTTTTATAGAAAATAGTGACACCTATGTCCCTCCACGATACCGACAATGTCAGTTACTGGCGTGTAATGGGCTTTTACATTTAGTTAAATGACGTAACTTTCTGCTGCTGAATGGTTACAGTGAAATTACTGGTAGCAATAGCTTCAATACTTGCAATATAATGTGGGGTAAGTAATAAAAATAACGCTTACTTGGTTATATATATTTTTACTCTGTAATCATACACAGGATACACTACATCAGTTACACTACTGGCCATTACAATTGCTACACCAAGAAGAAATGCAGATAATAAACGGGAATTTATTGCAAAAATATACTATACTAGAACTGGCATGTGATTGCATTTTCACTCAATTTGGGTGCATAGATCCTGAGAAATCAGTACCCAGAACAACCACCCCTGGCCGTAATAATGGCCTTGATACGCCGCGGCATTGAGTCAAACAGACCTTGGATGGCGTGTACAGGTACAGCTGCCCATTCAGCTTCAACACGTTACCACAGTGCATCAAGAGTAGTGACTGACGTATTGTGACGAGCCAGTTGCTCTGAAACCATTGATCCGACGTTTTCAATTGGTGAGAGATCAGGAGAATGTGCTGGTCAGGGCAGCAATCGAACATTTTCTATATCCAGAAAGGCCCGTACAGGAACTGCAACATGCGGTCGTGCATTATCCTGCTGAAATGTAGGGTTTCGAAGGGATCGAATGAAGAGTAGAGCCACGGGTCGCAACACATCTGAAATGTAACGTCCACTGTTCAAAGTGCCGTCAATGCGAACGAGAGGAGACCGAGACGTGTAACCACTAGCGCCCCATACCATCACGCTGGGTGATATGCCAGTATGGCGATGACGAATACATGCTTCCAATGTGCGTTCACCGCGATGTCGCAAAACACGGTTGCGACAATCATGATGCTGTAAACAGTACCTGGATTCATCCGAAAACATGACGTTTTGCACCCAGGTTCAACGTTAAGTACACCATCACAGGCGCTCCTGTCTGTGATGCAGCGTCAAGGGTAACCGCAGCCATGGTCTCCAAACTGATAGTCCATGCTTCTGCAAACATCGTCGAACTGTTCGTGCAGATGGTTGTTGTCTTGCAAACGTCCCCATCAGGGATCGGGACGTGGGTGCACGATCCGTTACAGACATGCGGATAAGATGCCTGTCATCTCGACTGCTAGTGATACGAGGCCGTTGGGATCCAGCACGGTATTCCGTATTACCCTCCTGAACCCTACGATTCCATATTCTGTTAACAGTCATGAGATCTTAACCAACACGAGCAGCAATGACGTGATAAGATAAACCGTAATCGCGGTAGGCTACAATCCGACCTTTATCAAAGTTGGAAACGGATGGTCTGCATTTCTCCTCCTTACACGCGGCATCACAACAACGTTTCACCAGGCAACGCCGGTCATCTGCTGTTTGTGTATGAGACATCGGTTGGAAACTTTCCTCATGTCAGCATGTTGTAGGTATCGCCACCGGCGCCAACCTTGTGTGAATGCTCTGAAAAGCTAACATCTTCTTCCTGTCGGTTAAATTTTGCGTCTGTAGTACGTCATCTTCGTGCTATAGCAATTTTAATGGCCAGTAGTGTAGTTCTTTCTTTATCTTTACGCCAGTACAGAATATAAAAAATAAAGCGATCTTGAAAGCACAGAATTTCTCTCAAATTTATTGGTACTACATTAGTTGGAACGGTACTAACCCACCGTTCAAAGTAATCTACATGTGCACTGTTCATACTTAGATTCTCTGCAATGGGTCTGTACACACCGGCTGCGGTGCAGGGACCTATTTGCAGACTGAGAAAAACACATGATGTCATCTGGGGTTGGCGTGTGCATGGTTGGGGGGTAGTTAATTGATGAATTTAAGTAATGTGTATTTCAATTTGGTGTTAAACGTGGCTCTTTCCCCCCCTTACCCTACTACAACTAATGTCAAATTTCGCCGCACTGTCCTAATGGATATCTAGGTCATACGCCCCAAATTGATGTCTGCAGTTAGTTTAGGCAGTTTTTCTTGTCTGTTTGCACTGACATCTCTACGCAAACGTCATTGCTCTCCTCGTTGTCACTGGTGAGGTGCAATGACTAAAATGTGCAATTCTCATCACACTATTGACACTGTGGATCGCGCAGTATTGAATTTCCTTAGGATTTATGAAATGAAAAGTCCCATGCTATTAGTTCCAATAACCAATCCGCCTTCAAAGTCTGTTAATTCCCTTCATGCGGCGATAATAATGTCGGAAATGTTTTCACCCGACTAAAAATGACAGCTCAGCTAATGCAGTGCCGTCTTAATACTTGTGTATGCTATACTAACACCATCTATGTATGTGAACATCGCTGACCGATGACTTTTACCACCTCAGTGTATATTCTGCATACGAATGATCGGCGTCACGAAACGAAAGAGACTCTACCGGGTGTATCACTGATAATAGAGTAAAGACGTTCTAATGGAAGTACAGGATACTAGATGGAATAAAGTCTCAGTAAACATTGGCTCAAAAATGCATCCCTTAACAGCTTGAGCAGTAGTTCATTTCCGATATTGTGAAATAGTCTCTTGTAATGCATGCTCTCTGCTTGTCATGCTTTTTGAGAAGGTAGTATGGATCTAAAAAATTAAAAAAATCAGTAAACATGGGCTTTGAAAGGCATACCATAAGAGTTATCAGCACTGTGAAAAGCGTCTTTTTCTGCTGTAAATTTTTGCTTACAGTATCGTGCACTTTCAACTATCAGCATTTGCGCCATTAATTAAATGGCTCTGAGCACTATGAGACTTAACTTCTGAGGTCATCAGTCCCCTAGAACTTAGAACTACTTAAGCCTAACTAACCTATGGACATCACACACATCCAAGCCGGAGGCAGGATTCGAACCTGCGACCGCAGCGGTCGCGCGGTTCCAGACTTGTAGCGCCTAGAACCGCTCGGCCACCACGGCCGGCGCCATTAATTACGTTACACCCTGTGTAATACGTACCCACTACATGTTACATCATTTACAAATTCGTTCCGATTGTTGGGGGTGAGTCGAGAGAATGGTCGCTCCATTTCGCTGACATACACGATCCTGTCACAGCAATGTTACCACCTCCGATGTTAGACAACATACAACAACCACTCACAGACGGTATGTGGCAGCACCAACAGTGGAGGGTACATAAAGCCTGTTGCGGGACGCGGGATAGACCGCATTCATTGTCGTAATGCGGAAACGCAGCGATATCGCTGACGTCCAAATGGGCATGATCATTAACTTTCGGCCCAAGAGTGGAAGCACTTCCGAACCAGTTAAGTTTCCAAATAGTTCACATGCCACCGTGTTGAAGTATACAGTGAATGGCAAACAGGACTCTCCATAACGACGCAGAGACACCTGTGGGGCACCACAGACCATATACGACAGGAGTGAACTATGTATACTGAAATGTGTGCCGCCTGAGAGACGTGCAGTTGTTAAGCAGCTGACCATCCAGATGAACCAAGGGCCCATCAACAGTGTCTCATCAACTTTCGTCCAGTATATTTTGCTGTGTCTAGGCCTCCACAGCAGTTCATGCACCCATGCTTGTTTCTGTCCATCGGCGATGAAGGCTGAAATTGGCACGACAGTATCATAGTTGGACGTCCACTCAGCGGCGACCGGTGGCCTTTTTAGATGAATCACGTTATGCACCACCGGATAGATGGCCATTGGCGTCTACGGTGTGGCCGGCCGCGGTGGCCGTGCGGTTCTAGGCGCTCCAGTCCGGAGCCGCGCTGCTGCTACGGTCGCAGGTTCGAATCCTGCCTCGGGCATGGGTGTGTGTGATGTCCTTAGGTTAGTTAGGTTTAAGTAGTTCTAAGTTCTAGGGGACTAATGACCACAGCAGTTGAGTCCCATAGTGCTCAGAGCCATTTGAACTTCTACGGTGTGAAACTTCTAAAAGCAAACATCCTGGAATAACAGCGTCAAGGATGCAGGCCAGGGGGCATTCCCAGGATGATCTCGCCATTCCGGGAGGTACAGTTGATCAACACAAACGTGCATCTTTCCTTGGGAGCCATGTCCACTCACATAACTAGCAGAGTACGTACCTGGTTCGAAGAGCTGCAGGATGAATTTACCGTGCACCTCTGGTCAGCGTAGTCCGCGATTTGAGCCCTATTGAGAATCTCTGGGACCACCTCCGTCGGGCCGTTCGCGCCATGGATATTCAACCGAGAAACTTAGGGCTGCTGGCGACGCCTTGGAGTCAACAAAGCTTCATACACCTATCGGTACCTTCCAGAACCTCGATAACTCTCTTGTCCCACGCCTAGCAGCAGTCCGCGCTATCAAAGGTATGTATACAGACTCCTGACAAATGGTCAAGTTAATGTGACAGGGCAGTGTACGATCCACATCATTCGAGGCTATTTAATGATTACTGGACGCACATCTGATGAGAAATAGTTCAATACGTCGTTCATTGTATTTCCGAGGATCATTCATTTTTGCTGTAGCTTCGAACTGTAATGAACGGCGTTGTTCAACGGCTAACAATGACTGCTGCCAGGGGAATACACGAATGGGTATGTTCATTCAACTCAGTGTTGTACAGGCTAATCAAGAAGTTGTAGATGCAGTGCAAGATAGATTTGTGGAGTCTGTATTGCGATGTTCACGCCTTCATCGAGAAGAGAGCTTAATGACATGGACGTGAAGTCGTACCCAGAGACTGTCATTACTGTGGAGGGACACCAGCTGACGGTCCGACGTTGACAATAGCTGTCGTCCTGAAAGACTGCTGTCGATACGGGCCTACGGGCAAGCGCGCATTGTCCGTTCTGCATCCAGCGATATGTAGTCTCTCTCTCTCTCTCTTTCTCTCACACTCCACTCCCCCTCCCTCTTCCTCTCCCCTCATCCCTCGCTCCCTCCCTCCCTCCCCCCTCTCTCTCTCCCTCTCACTATCTCTCTCTCCCTCTCTCCGACCGAACACTGGCTCTCGATAACCGTATTCAGCCGCGCTCAGAATATTGTGATAAATGTCATGGCGGCTGATTGAATTAAAAAAAAATTGAATTAAACCTAGAACGATGTTAAGCCAATTGAAAAGCTTTGTGTTAACCATATGAAACTTTAAACCCTCATATCCCTGTAGTCTCCCATGTCACTACGAATGTTAGTATCGTTCGGTACAATTTCAGTTACGACGTCAAGAAACATAGCACTACCTGGGTAGTGCAAATTTCACTATCGAAAACACAAAATTCTATCAACTGAGGGAGAGAAAGTATCGGGACAAATCACATGCAGTTCACGATGTAATGTCAGTTCTGTCACAGCGACGCAGTAACTGGATGAAAGCAAATTTCGCAATCGCCATTATTTTTAACAACATCGAGGCCCTTCGACGAGAGCCATTTATTTTTTTATGTTTTGAATTTTTTACGTTTTCGGTGAACGGCGCCAACGCAACAGCGCGCCAATGAATCGCAACCGATAATTAGCGCAATTACAGCAATCAAGTTGTGTCCCACCTCCTCACATCCTATTAAAGCAGAATGCCGCAGCAGCAGTTTGGAAAAATATCTGCCACTGTGCGTAGATCGATGCCGCTACGACGTTACTTCGTAAAAAGTTTTTGTTAATTTTACTCGCGTTTGTAGAAGACAGACATCAACGGGCAGGGGCGCACGCACACACATGCACGCGTGCGCATGTATACTCGAAACATTACCCATTATCCTTGTAGTTACCAAAGAATTTGAAGTTCGTTGGGGCAGTTTTTTTCCTTCTGTCATCGGAGTGGTTTGATGCGGCCCACTACGAATCTCACGGCTATGGCCTTTTCGTCTGAGAGTAGCGATTCCACCCAACGTCCTCGATTATTTGCTGTTCATATTCCAGCCATTCTCGGCTTGAACAGTTTTCACCATCTACAGCTCAAGTACCATGAAAGTTATTCTATGTATCTTAACACAGTGCTCTGCGGCACCACATCTTAAATTCTTCCTCTTCCTTTTCTGTTTTCCCACTGTCCGTGATACGTTACTATAATATTCTGTATTCGAATAGTAGATTCTCAAAAATTTCCTTTATAAATTATGGCCGATGTTTGTTAGTGGTAGATTCCTTTTGGCTACATATGTTCTCATTTCCCAGTTTACCAACGTTTTGTATCCTTCTAGCTCCGTCCTTCATGTTAGTTTTTTCCCCGTCGTAGCAAAAGGCCTACAGTTCGTCCTGTTCGTGGTAGCCAATTTTGGTGTTACGCTACGCTTCATTACTGTCGCCTTTCTTTTATTCCTTTCAACAAGTCTTTTTTGAAGGATACAAATGGCATTAACCGATCTTAGCACTGACATCCTTTCACCATGAATTTTAATGACACTCTCAAACCTTTTCTTTTATTTCCTTCAATGATGTTTTGATGTACAGATTGAACAGAAGGGGCGAAAGACTACATGCTTGGCCTCCGATTCGTATTTTTCCCCCGGGACTCTTGCGCTTATTGTGTATTGTTAGTCTTTCCCTGTAACTTACACCTATGTCCTACCTATGTCCTATGAATTTCAAACACATTGCTCCGTTTCTCAATGTCGAATGTTCTTCCTAGGTCGGCAAAACCTATGAACTTGCCTTGCATTTTTTCTTGTTTTGCCACCGTTATCAAGATCGTCACAAGTGCCTCTTTTACCTTTCTTAAAGTCAAATCGATCGTCATTTAATAGATCCTCAGTTCTCACTTCCATTCTTCAGCATGTTATTTTTGGCATCACCTTGGAAACTCGAGCTGTTAAGCTGATGTTGCTATATTCCTCGCACTTATATGCCTTTTCTATCTCTGGAATTGAATGGATGACATTTTTCCCGAAAGTCTGGTCGTATGCCTACATGCTTACTGATTTTACCAACCTTCTTAAATAGTAAGCTTGGTTGTCAGTTATTCCGAATTTAACACGTGACCAGTGCCTTCCTTCCCATTCCATCACAATTCTTCAAATGCTCTATAAAGTATGACTCTAGTATTGCATTTGCTACGGCTTTCATTTTTTTACCTATCACGTCATCGGATATTTTCTCCCCTCCGTAACGCGTCCCATGTACTTTTTCTATGTATAACTCTTTTCTCTGGGTTTAAGAGTAGGGTTTTCTTGCTCTATCAATGTTGACGCATTAGCTTTTAATTTCATCGAAGGGTGTCTTGACTTTCTGTACGTTAAATCTGTCATTCAGACAAGCAGTTATTTTTCGTCTTCTTGGTATCTCTGTTGCAGCCACTTTACACTGGTTTCTTCCATTTAGTATTTATTTTATTTTTACAGATGTCCGCTCGTTTTCAAACGAAACTCCACCTGTGGTATCCGTCAGCTCAGTATCTTTAGCCTTAGCTAACACACAAAAGGCTATAAGCACTATGGCCATCAGTTCCCTAGACTTAGAACTACTTAAACCTAACTAACTTAAGCACATCACACATAGCCATGCCCGAGGCAGGATTCGAACCTGCGACCGTAGCAGCAGCGCGGTTCCAGACTGAAGTGCCTGGAATCGCTCGGCCACAGCAGCCGGCGTGAACTTACAACAATATGGTTCTCTCTCAGTAGGTTGGTATCCCACTCCTTTCTTCTGGAAGATTTTCTTTGGACTTCATTCTAGGCTTTATAAATATTAAATTTTTTTCGAGTCTGTGTCGATCCCTGGGTGTACCTTTCAATAGATACGTGAAATTTGTGATTCCGGGTTATATGTAGAAAGCCGCTTCCTTGTTATTTAATTTTAGTCGGTAACTTGTTTCACTTCAGAATAAATGTCCTGAAAATACTTCCTTTTCATATAAAGTTTCAATTCATGAATGTTTAATGACACGATCTCACTTCATTTGATTATACAGCCAGAAGAAAGAAAGTCTTTCATAGAGCAACAAGAAAAGTAACCGGATCTTCTACATGTACACGTAGTGCATGCAAAACTTTTATTAACACGCTCAATACCTGCTAGCACGATCAGAAAATATATCCTCTTTTATGGACAGTATACGTGCAATGGGGATGCTATATAGTCCAACCCCTATTCGCAGTAAACATGGCTCATAATAGTCACTCTGAACATATTCCGAATTAGCAGGATTCTCGAAGACCGAAGCAGCACAAACCTGCCTTATACTTGCTGTTAAATGATAAATATAAGTTAAAACTATTCCTGTCATTGGCAGTTTATTTGAATAACGATTCCTCTGAAGTGAGACCGTACTAAATTGCTTGTTTACATGGTCATCTTAACCCTAGAACACTATACGCGGGAAAATGATGCATTTCTACTAAATCATCCCAAAATTTGCTACTCCACAGTTCATTCAAAGGAATCCATAATTTGTAGTCTATGCACTGGTTCATTACAATTATAAGGTTTGTAATGGTATCTCACGTACAAAACTTGTACAAAATGTCCAGAGCCTCTCGGGATTAGCCGAGCGGTCTGCGGCGCTGCAGTCATGGACTGTGCGGCCGGTCCCGGCGAAGGTTCGAGTCCTCCCTCGGGCATGGGTGTGTGCGTTTGTCCTTAGGATAATTTAGGTTAAGTACTGTGTAAGCTTAGAGACTGATGACCTTAGCAGTTAAGTCCCATAAGATTTCATACTCATTTTTTTTTTAATGTTCAATTTTACACCCTAATTTCCAATACTACGTATATTGGCGGGAACCACAAATTGGTAGCTTGTGCAGTTGCAATTTTACGAGCTTTTAGTAATCTAGGGTTAAGATGGAAATACCAGTAATAAATGGTAGTAAATGTTTCTCACTACAACAGTCGATTTAAATACGAATACGTGAAGAGACGTGTACAACCCAGAAAAAACGTAGGAAGGTATAAACTGTTTGTGCGTGACGAATTACAAAAGAAAATGTGAAATAACTTTCATTTGTTATCCATTAAGTAGTGAGGAGAATCTAGAAACAAGATTGCAGATGTCCTCCAACGGACCATGGCTTTGGCAAGATCACAAATGTTAAATAACAGTAAAATGTAACTTCATATAGTTCCTAATCCCCGAAATAATACTAAATTGGTTAGATAATAAGGAATGGCCTACATTCATGGATGAATAAGTGAAAAACTGAAATTAATCCTTGAACATGAAACAAATTTTCAGGCTTTGGACTAAGGATTTAACCTTGTTCACATAGAAAGTGCATCTTTAGAGCTGAAAATTCGGCTAACGAAAGATTAAAACACAGGGCGCATGTAAGCAGAGTTTTCACAAAAAATTACTGTATACTGCAGCGTAGATATTACCATCAAAATGAAACGTCATATTAGAGCAAAGAAAATAGCAGGTACTGACGACGCTAGGCGTGTAGCCCCACCGGTTCCAAAAACACGGTGTTTTGTCATACCGTCCACATGGGCAGCCTTGCTGAAGTCTAAACCACGCTGACCTAGAACAGGTCAGTCAGCCCCCCCTCCCCCCCCCCACAAGTAAAGTACAAGGTGTAGATAGACAGTATTTCCTCTATGTAACCGAAAGCTATGGCATTCGTAGGAGACGAAGCCATTGAGTAGAGTGTATTTGCACCTAGTCAGCGACTTACATCTCGTGTAGAGGTAAATGATACGAAAGACGTTTTGTATTGAGCAGTTTTCACAGCTAACCATGATGCAATCCCACTGGAATCTTCCTGTGTTGCTTTTCTACCTCTTGTAAGTTGTAAGCAGTGTTTTTGCCATTACTGGCTTCTGTTTCGTACAGAACTTAGTCCTTTCCCGCTCCCAGTCCTTCTAGCGAGCCCATATTCACAGTAACTTCGTCTTCTGTTACTTCCCCTACTGTAACGTACCAGTCGCTCGTGATTATTCTATTTACACCTACCCTTACATACTGAACTAAACGTTCATTATCCTCCTATACTTTCTTTATATCCTTACATTCTGCTTATGATGTTGGCATGTACACTTTAAGCAATGTTGGTGTTGACGTGCTGTCGATTCTGATGAGAATAATGCTGTCAGTGAACGTTTCACAGAGAATCTCTGTTTGCACTAAATTTCTATTCATGACGAATACTACTCCCGTTACACGCTGTTGTTGATATTACTCTATATTCGTCTGACCAGTATCTCTTATATTTCTCATTTTCTTTTCATTCCACTTCACCGAACCCTTCACTATATCATCTAGATTGAACCGAAGCACAACGCTCTGACTCGTCGAATAATTCTGTTTTGCTGCTTTTTCATTTTCGTCGTCATCTCCTCCTTGGCAGTGCCCTTCCAGAGGTCCGAATGGATCACTAACGTGGAACGTTTTGCGAAGAAAGATATCACAAAAATACATTCGGAATTACAGGTCCTACTACCTGTGCATACACTTTATATCTGTGAGACAATTATTTTCGTTTTCTTCGGCATCATGCCGTCGATGAATGCAGATTCCATCACCTTTCAGTGGTAGTTTCCCAACCAAAGCGCAGAAGTCTGCCCCCAAACCTTGTCTGCTCTCTTCCACAAGATCTTATACCGGAGGTCTGGGACAGCCTTTGCAGATGATTTTCATTCAAAATGTAAGCAGTGTCTGGGAAGTCACCATGAGACCCATGACGTTTTGATTGCAGTCAAAGACGCTACTCCTAGAACATTGTGTAAAAGTCTTGGTTATGACATCATGACACAGGTTATAGTTCATACGGACTTGGAGTCCTTAGATTAGTAGTGTTCATCTCCACTATGTTAGGTGCGGATCCAGGTGGAACTTTGTAATCGATCAAAAGGGAATTTTTCTGTTCGAGATGATGGAGGACGTTGGCTGAAGGGGTGTCCTGATCACCATAGTATACACCAGTGCCATTAGCCCAAATCCTCATCTTCTTACCATGCGCCATAGTGTAGAATTGTTTTATAATGCAAGTATTCGTTTTTCCCTCTAATAATGACAAGACTTTTAGTAGCTCCTGTCATGATATGTCAGGACAGAAGGTCACAATTCTTCACTGTCTCTCAGAGCTATTAGAACAAATGGGTACCAAACTTCCAACGACAGGTTACCCAGAATAGTAACACATCACATACCACAGGGAATTTTAACCGGGGGAACGATCTTTTTTGACTGAATATAGTTAATCAGTGAAATTTTATGGTCGTAATCGGTGAAAAAATTCATAGAGAGTACGTTCATACAACTTTCTTCTATCTTTCTATTGAAATTATTAATAGGAGAAATCGTAAAAATGTTTTTACGAAATTACGGATTAAGACCATATCAATCATGAGTAACATGCTTGACCTCTCCGCCGAAGAAAACATCGCTACAGTTGAAACTGTGTGTCCCCCTACTGGCGAGCTTCATAACCTTTGAAGACTGAGGTTGATTGTCAGGTGACGGGAGGTGATAAAATACACTCCTGGAAATTGAAATAAGAACACCGTGAATTCATTGTCCCAGGAAGGGGAAACTTTATTGACACATTCCTGGGGTCAGATACATCACATGATCACACTGACAGAACCACAGGCACATAGACACAGGCAACAGAGCATGCACAATGTCGGCACTAGTACAGTGTATATCCACCTTTCGCAGCAATGCAGGCTGCTATTCTCCCATGGAGACGATCGTAGAGATGCTGGATGTAGTCCTGTGGAACGGCTTGCCATGCCACAATTCCACCTGGGGCCTCAGTTGGACCAGCGCTCGTGCTGGACGTGCAGACCGCGTGAGACGACGCTTCATCCAGTCCCAAACATGCTCAATGGGGGACAGATCCGGAGATCTTGCTGGCCAGGGTAGTTGACTTACACCTTCTAGAGCACGTTGGGTGGCACGAGATACATGCGGACGTGCATTGTCCTGTTGGAACAGCAAGTTCCCTTGCCGGTGTAGGAATGGTAGAACGATGGGTTCGATGACGGTTTGGATGTACCGTGCACTATTCAGTGTCCCCTCGACGATCACCAGTGGTGTACGGCCAGTGTAGGAGATCGCTCCCCACACCATTATGCCGGGTGTTGGCCCTGTGTGCCTCGGTAGTATGCAGTCCTGATTGTGGCGCTCACCTGCACGGCGCCAAACACGCATACGACCATCATTGGCACCAAGGCAGAAGCGACTCTCATCGCTGAAGACGACACGTCTCCATTCGTCCCTCCATTCACGCCTGTCGCGACACCACTGGAGGTGGGCTGCACGATGTTGGGGCGTGACCGGAAGACGGCCTAACGGTGTGCGGGACCGTAGCCCAGCTTCATGGAGACGGTTGCGAATGGTCCTCGCCGATACCCCAGGAGCAACAGTGTCCCTAATTTGCTGGGAAGTGGCGGTGCAGTCCCCTACGGCACTGCGTAGGATCCTACGGTCTTGGCGTGCATCCGTGCGTCGCTGCGGTCCGGTCCCAGGTTGACGGGCACGTGCACCTTCCGCCGACCACTGGCGACAACATCGATGTACTATGGAGACCTCACGCCCCACGTGTTGAGCAATTCGGCGGTACGTCCACCCAGCCTCCCGCATGCCCACTATACGCCCTCGCTCAAAGTCCGTCAACTGCACATACGGTTCACGTCCACGCTGTCGCGGCATGCTACCAGTGTTAAAGACTGCGATGGAGCTCCGTATGCCACGGCAAACTGGCTGACACTGACGGCGGCGGTGCACAAATGCTGCGCAGCTAGCGCCATTCGACGGCCAACACCGCGGTTCCTGGTGTGTCCGCTGTGCCGTGCGTGTGATCATTGCTTGTACAGCCCTCTCGCAGTGTCCGGAGCAAGTATGGTGGGTCTGACACACCGGTGTCAATGTGTTCTTTTTTCCATTTCCAGGAGTGTATTATTAGCCATTATATCGACCAGACGTTCCCCATACGCCCAAAACTATTTGGTTAGCAGAGCCTAATAACTAGGTAAAGCGCTAGATATCTAGGTTCTAATAGGCATGAGACGTACTATAAAGCTTTCCATAACTCGGAGACCAGATTCGAATCTGTAGTACATAGTACAGAAACAGGTGCAATCGTTACACACAACAACAACGTTGAATGCATAAATATCTACAGAGGAACAGCTTTCGGTATTGAGGCTTAAAAAAAATTTGGTACTTGGAAACATATCACCGACTTAGCTACTACGTGTTTGGTCAGCGTGAGCAGAAAAAAAATACTTCGCGACTGTGAAATGTGAAAGGTAGTTCACTAAGAGGGAGTCAGTGCGTCATTGGTTTGATAGAAAAAAATCCTCGCTCGTTTCCTTAACTAATAGGTTATCAAACAACCAAATAATGTGTTCATTTCACACGAAATATGTAACAGAAATAAAAGATATATAATAATAAATGGTCTGCTTTACACAGTGACAGCAGAACTGTTAATGGTAACAAATTAATTCAATACGTATTACAACACGTCTTTTTCTTGAAAGCAAGTTTGTTTCGTTTCGGATTCCAAAACCAATTATTACCCACTCTTTTGGCTACAAAACCCAGTTTTTCAACCTGATCTCCTTTCGATGTGACGGCCTTGTGTCACCTTACTGGGAGGGCCTTTATGCCCGCATGGTACCACTCTTCTTGTCGACGTAGTCTCGTCTTTCTGCATTAATAAACTCCCAACCATCCAGGTCCTGCTTCACGCGGGGTGCATCCTTCTTTGGGCCAAAGGCGCGAGATCAGGGCTGTAGGGTGAATGAAGCAGAACTGTGTAGTGAAGTTTTGTGAAATCCTCTCAAGTGCGTGGATTTATGTGAGGGCTTGCATTGTCATAGAGAAGGAGAAGCTCGGTTGCATTTCTGTGGCAACGATCACGCTGAAGCCATCTCTCCAACTTCCCGAGGATAGCAAAATACTCTTCCTAGGTAATCATTGGACCATGAGGGAGGACATCACACAGAATAACTCTTTCAGAGTATCAGAACACTGTCGTTTTGACTTTACAGGCCAAGATTGCGGCTTTGAAATTCTTCTTCGGAGGAGGGGTGGTTTGGTGCAGCTCCCTGAACTGCCGTTTAGTTTCCGGTTCGAAGCGATCAAACTGTGTTTCATCACGTGCGACTATATTCGACAAAAAACTAACACGATCAGCCTCGTAACATTCTTCAGAATGAGTGGGCCTTGATTCATCACATGGTGGCAAATTACGTTAGCCACAGTCGAGTGGCTCCTATCCTATATATACATAATCGATTTTGCGGAATTAGTGGAGCCGCTTGTCCAAGTTGGGTCATGTTGATTGACAGCCCATTTCCAAATTGTAAAATCTCATGTGTTTTAAGTCACTTCCCTGAAGTGGTAGTCAAAGCTTTATACAAAGTCGTGTGTTGTACCTTTTTGGGTCCATAATCTGAAGATGGTCTGTTTCGTATATACGTAGTTTGTAATTTTTAAGATTGTTCATCTCTGTCTCGTGTGGTACCGGAAGGGGACCTTATAATTATGTTTCTTTATTATGTGTCTTAATGGACCCAGGAACAATCGTATTATAAGTAGCAGTTTTACTGAAACTGAAGGTCGATTTGCAACGGAAAAGCTTTAAAGTATCAATCAGCTGATCTAGTGGAGCTAAATTAAGAAATTATTTAGGCTGTCCAGTTGTTCAGTCTAATGCTACTAATCCACATTCCTGTTTTGGTCGTGCTTTCGTTGCTGTCCTATGTTACAGAAAGAACTTTGTACTATATCGGGAGATGATTAACGGTACTGAGGTTTGGTCACGCTAAAATTTGAGTGCTTATTCTGTAATAAGTGGTCTGATTAAAGGTGTGTAATGTTTCTTTTGACTTTCATTGTTTGAAAGGTCCTCGTTGGAGCGTAGTAGTAAACATATTTGTTCCCGTATTTCAGTGGACTATCCTCCCTCAATTAAATTTAACTTTCAGTTAAAATGTTAGTGCGAAACTACATTTTAATTATGCAACTGGGTTTTTGAAAAAAATATTTCTCCTATTAGCAACTGCTGTTTAACTTTGTGCTCATTTCCTCGTTGTATTGAATCCAGCCAACAGCTTCTTTTCTTAAGTTGTAATGGTAAATCTTGTTAGTAGTGTTGCCTAACATTGACGTCTATAAATTCCAATGTTGGAATGTTTAGTAACTTATGCCGGTAGCCTTTTTCAAAACCATATTAATAAATTTTGGTCGTATGAGTTGATCTGATTTGTTTTAATCTTGTCTTAGGGTTTTTTCTGGTGTGAAATTTCTTGCTCTTTAAAATAAAGAGGTTTTTTTGAATTTTTGATAAACTTATTCTGGTCCAAAACATACCACTCATGACCACCTCCCTACCGCTATGGAAAGGTAACTAGAAATCAGCCAAGGAAGCGTGCAGAGGAGACACTATTATTCGGTATCTCGACTCTTGGAATTCTATCGTCTTGTTGTTGGACACAAGGCTATTTGTGGTAAACAAAAGATGGTAAACAACAGACTGACCATCAGTGAAAGAGACGACTCCTGAAAGGCGGTTTTCACATCAGCCAAACGGCTACGATTAAATGTTTGTATGACCGGCCTCGTAATAGTAACTTCGGCTGTTCAGTACGAAATCAAAATTGAAACACCTGCAGTGGTGAATATATTATAGTTCTCATGTGAAGGATTTCAAACTGTATCTTAACTATTTTTCAAGCTATGCATGTGCGTTGTGTCAGTCTCTTAATATTCTAATGCCATCACTGGGCTGTGAACGACAGTATCATCGTACCAACACTCGTACATTACATTAATGTTATACCCGTACAGAAGAGACATTTTATTTGTAAGCAGCAGGCCCGGCATTGGCCGAAAAATACGAAATTGCAGTGCTTGCGTTGTGAAGAAGTAACAGGAAAGATTGTTTCAGACATGCGAGCATATCCGAAGGCGACTGAGGCTGCTATGATAGAAATGAAATCTATATGCAGTAGTTAATATGAACCAGCTCCAGCTTCAGAATGGAATGACGAGAGTGAAAACGGGCATGTCCGAAGTAAATTGCAACGCAGTTCTTCACAAAACTGCACTGCAGTATCATATTTATCGGCCGACACCAGGCCAGTGACTTACAAATAAAATGTCTCCCCTGTACGGAAATAACATTAATGGGATGTATCAGTACAGGTACGACACATGGACGACGACATATGGATAACCATAGCGGTTAGGGCGTCCGCTCAGGTAGAGCGGGATATCCGGGTTCGAGCCACCATCCGACACAAATTTTCATTGTCGTCACTCCATTATACAGCAGGAGTTGGCTCACATCCGTAACGGTGAAAGCATTTGGTGTTTTTCATAGCAACTGTAATCGCTGCAGTGCCTGTTCCTTCGAAAATTAATGACCGAAGGACCGTTGCAACGTACTTCACAATACGGGCGCTGCAATATCGTGTTCAGTTAGATGCCCAAACCCATTAAGAATAGCAGAAGGGTTATAACACTTATTAGGGGATCTGAAGATATTACTTCGATTTCATTCTGTGAATTCCCCTCATCTCATACGAACTGTGATATTTCTGAAAGTAAATCGCGAATCCAGCCTTGCAATGGAGTTGATACTCCATAGCTACGCAATTCTATTAGAAACCACTTCCAAGAAACGCTGCCAGTAAACTAATAAACTGTGCACTTCGACTGAAGATAGGGCGCTATACCGGCCATTAAAACTTCCAGATAAAGTACTGTTGTTTTTTGTTGTAGTTGTTGTTGTGTGCTTCACTATAAAGACTGGTATGGTAAAGCTCCTATCCTACTCTATTCTGTGCAGGCCTCTTCATTTCCAAGTAACTACAGCAACCTACATCCTTCTGAATCTGTTTACTGTATTCATCTCTTGGTCTACCCTATCACTTTTACCCCCCACACGCTTCCCTCCAGAACTAAACTGGTGATCACTTAAAGCCTCAGAACGTGTCCCACCAACCGATTCCTTCTTCTAGCCAGGTTGTTGCAAAAATGTCTCTCCTCCCCAGTTCTATTCAGTACCCCCTCATTAGTTACGTGGTCTAGCCATCTATGCTTCAGCATTCTTCTGTAGCACCACATTTCTAAAACTTCTATTCTCTTCTTATCTAAACTGTTGATCGTCCATGTTTAACCCCCATACATGGCTGTACTCCATACAAATACTTTGAGACAAGACTTCCTGACACATAAATCTACACTCAATGTTAACAAACTTCTCTTCCTCGGAAACGATTTTCTTGCCATTGCCAGTCTACATTTTATATCCTACCAAATTCGACCATCATTAGTTACTTTGCTTCGCAAATAGCAAAACACATATACTACTTTAAGTGCCTCGTTTCCTAATCTGATTTATCTCGACTACATTCCATTATCCTCGTTTTACTTTTGTAGATGATTATCTTATATCCCCCTTTCAAGACACAGTCTATTCCGTGAAACTGCTCTTACAACTCCTTTGCTGTCTCTGACATTGACAAACATCAAAGTTTTTATTTCATCTCCCTCAGCTTTAATTCGTACTCCAAATTTTTGTTTTTTTTCCTTTACTGCTTGCTCAATATACGGATTGAATAACATGGCGGATAGGCTACATCCCTGTCTCACTCCCTTCTCAATCACTGCTTCCCTTTCGTGCCCCTCGACTCTTATATCTACCATTTGGTTTCTGTACAAATTGTAAATAGCCTTTCGCTCCCTGTATTTTACTCCTGCCACCCTCAAAATTTCTCTAAGTCTATAAATGCTATAAATGCAGATTGTTCTTTCCGTAAGATATCTTCTATGAGGAGTCGTAGAGTTAGTATTGCCCCGAGTGATCCTATATTTATCCGGTATCGAAACTGATCTTCCCCGGGTCAGCTCCTACCAGATTTTCAATTCTTCTGTAACGGATTCATGTTATTATTTTTCAACCGTGACTTTTTAAACTGATAGTTAGTTACTTTTCACATCTATTAGCACCTGTCTCTTTGGAACTGGAATTATTATATTCTTGTCTAAGTCTGAGGGTATTTCGCCTGTCTCATACATCTTGCTCATCAGATGGAAGAGTTATGTTATGGCTGTCTCCCAAGGCTAACAGTAACTCTAATGGAATGTTATCTATTCCCTGGGCCTTGTTTCGACTTAAGTACTTCAGTGTTTTGACAATTTCTTCACAAAATACCAGATCCCCCGTCTGATCTTCATCTACGTCCTCTTCCATTTCCATAACATTGTCCTCAAGTACATCTCCATCTCTACACACTTCTTCCACCTTTCTGCTTTCACTTCTTTGCTCATGACTGGTTTTCCCGCTGAGGTCTTGATATTGATATATGTGGTTCTCTTTTATTCAAAGATCTCTTTAATTTTTCTGTTGGCAGCATCTCTCTTTCCCCTGGTGGTATGTGCTTCTACCTCTTACATTTGTCCTCTAGCCATTCCTACTTAGCCATTTTCCACTTACTGCCAGTCTTATTTTTGCCTTTCGCTGCTTCATTTATTGCATTTTCATATTGTCTCTTTTCATCGATTAAATGCAATACCTGTTGCGTTATCCAAGGATTTCTACTAGCCCACATTTTTTTACCAACTTGATCTGCCTTCACTATTTAAACTCTCAAAGCTACCCAGTCTTCTTCTACTGTATTCCCTTCCCCTGATATTGTCATGTAAACTGTTCCATAACGCTCCCTCTCAAACTCTCTATAACCTCTGGTACATTCAGTTTATCCAGGTCCTATATCCTCAAAATCCTGACTTTTGGGAGTTTTTTCAGTTTTAATTTCCTGTTCATAACCAATAAATTGTGGTCAAAGTCCACATCAGTCCCTGGAAATGTCTTACAATTTAAAATATGGTTCCAAAACCTCTGTCTTATTATTATATAGTCAATCTGGAACCTTCCGCTTTCTCCAGGTCTCTTTCATGTACACTGTGGTGTCACCGCCAGACACCACACTTGCTAGGTGGTAGTTTTAAATCGGCCGCGGTCCATTAGTACATGTCGGACCCACGTGTCGCCACTGTGTGATCGCAGACCAAGCGCCACCACAAGGCAGGTCTCAAGAGACTGACTAGCACTCGCCCCAGTTGTACAGACGACGTAGCTAGCGATGCACACTGACGAAGCCTCGCTCCTTTGCCGAGCAGATAGTTAGAATAGCCTTCAGCTAAGTCAATGGCTACGACCTAGCAACATTGCATGTATCTAAAGAGTCTCACTTGTATCGCCACAATCTGCAGATGTACCAAAAGGATGGATTAAAGTTAAGTATTACAGCAGCTACGTACTTTTCTTTATAGCAGTCATTACGTATCCTGTTTCAGACCTCACGCACCCTGATTTGGCTTAGTGCGTGCCTTTTGGCTTCCTCCCATTGTGTCTAGGCTGTCTTGTCTAGACACAACAATTTTTGGCGACGAGTCAACGGAAAGGGTTTTGTTCTTTCTAATTGCTTACATTTACTTGTGTCATGGCTTCGCCAGATGTACTGCCCGAATTTTATCGCTTGCAGAATCAGTAGACGCAGCCATTATTGGATGCCCTTGGACAGCTCATCCAGGGTCAACGTGCACTGCAAAATGATGCGGCCGCCGCCGCTTCACCGCTACCGCAGCCACAACATGCAGTTGCACCCCCATTTCGTCCCTACGAACCGGCTAAGGAAACATGGACGGAGTGGTCACGCCAGTTTGGATTTCATCTCGCCGCCTACAGAATTCAAAGTAACGAGCGGCGGCCTCATTTATTGTCGTGTGTAGGGGTGCAAACGTACCGTGTGATAGTGAAATTATTTCCCCGACGCGACGTAGCGACTCTGTCCTACGATGAAATTTTGTAGGCATTGGAAGCCTATTTCAAAGAAACAGTCAGTGTAGTTGCAAAAAGGTATACTTTCTTTCGTACAAAACGTACGGCCAGTCAAACTAATAGGGAGTGGGTTGCAACATTGCAAGGCCTTACAAGGGATTGTGCTTTTGAGTGTGAATGTGGCCTCCCTTATTCAGATACAATGGTACGTGAAGAATTTGCAGACATTTTTGCACCAGGCTTAGGTTGCGCTAAAAACTATGAAGCACATTTGGAACTGAAAGTCAACGCGCAACCGAAATTTTTCAGAGTGCGCAATGTTCCTCACGCATTGCGTGATGAGGTCGCAAGAACATTACACGATTTAGAATCACAAGGTGTGATTGAACGTGTGCAGACTATCGTTTCCGACAATGGCCCACAATTCATGTCCGCAGAATTTGTCATTCTGCCAGGCCAATGGTATTCAACATCTGCCATCCGCGCCGTTTTCGCCTCAGTCAAACGGTGCTACTGAACGATTGGTCCGGACTTTCAAGTCACAGATGTTGAAGCTGAAAGAGTCGAATTCTCGGGAGGCCGCGTTGTTGCTCCTTTTGTCATCGTATCGCTCTCAGCCACGAGGTGGTCGCTCGCTGGCTGAGTTGCTCCACGGTCGTCCTCATCGAACTTTGATGTCTTTGCTGCACCCGCCGCATCAGGTTCCTGTGCAGCGGCAGACTTCTGCTTTTGCTCCAGGCGACGTTGTATTCTATCGCAACTATCGAGGTTCATGGCGTTGGCTCGTAGGGCGCATTCTTCGCTGCCTCGGCCGCGCGATGTATTAGGTTTTGGGGGCCTCTGGTGAGGTGCGTCGGCATCTCAATCAGCTGCGCCTCTGCCGTCGCACAGGTTCTGCCACTCCCCGTCTGCTTTCAGCGACGGTGCCTGGGGACCCATCTACTGGCTCGCCTCATCCCCAGGTGTTACCGACGATGCCTTCCATTTTGCCCCATGGCAACGCGCCGCTGCCGCCTCCGCCTCCGCCGCCGTCGCCTGTCCTCCAGCCGGCGCCGCCCGCAGTGGACGCTTCGCTGCAGCCGCCAAGCTCCTCCCTGGGTCACGCGCCGCCGATCGCTTCCCGTGACCAGCCGTCCTCCGCCACGGAACTCTTGCCCGCTCCGGACCACATGGCGTCTTCGCGCGTCGGGTACCCCGACGCAATGGAGGTCGACCCTTCGGCCCCTCCTGTCTCTTTACGGGCGCATACACCGCATGTTGACGTGCACCCTGGGCTAGGTTTTCAAGTGTTTTCTAGCTCCCCTCGGACCGAATGGCCGGGTGCGGGTGGCACAGCCTCGTCTGTTGTTAGGCTCCCCACCTCATCGTATACGTCAACATGGGGTCCTCCCCACGGCGGGCGGAAGCCGTATAACACGACCGTTCGCCGATTTGCGGGGGAGGAATGTGGTGTCACCGCCAGACACCACACTTGCTAGGTGGTAGTTTTAAATCGGCCGCGGTCCATTAGTACATGTCGGACCCGCGTGTCGCCACTGTGTGATCGCAGACCGAGCGCCACCACAAGGCAGGTCTCAAGAGACTGACTAGCACTCGCCCCAGTTGTACGGACGACGTAGCTAGCGATGCACACTGACGAAGCCTCGCTCCTTTGCCGAGCAGATAGTTAGAATAGCCTTCAGCTAAGTCAATGGCTACGACCTAGCAAGGCGCCATTAGTAACATTGCATGTATCTAAAGAGTCTCACTTGTATCGCCACAATCTCCAGATGTACCAAAAGGATGGATTAAAGTTAAGTATTCCAGCAGCTACGTACTTTTCTTTATAGCAGTCATTACGTATGCTGTTTCAGACCTCACGCACCCTGCTTTGGCTTAGCGCGTGCCTTTCGGCTTCCTCTCATTGTGTCTAGGCTGTCTTGTCTAGACACAACATACACAGTCTTCTTTCATCATTCTTAAACCAAGTGTTGGATATGATTAAATTAGGCTCTGTGCAAATTTCTATCAGGCGGCTTTCCTTTTCATATTTTCCCCAATCCATTTTACCTACTACGTTTCCTTCTCTTCCTTTTCCTACTGTCTGATTCCAGTCCTCCATGACTATTAAATTCTCGTCTCCCTTATCTGAATAATTTATTATATCTCACCACACATTTCCTCAACCTTCTCCTCATCTGCTGAGCTATTTGTCATATAAACTTGTACCAGCGTGGTAGGTGTGGGCTTCGTGTCTATCCTGGCTCAAGAATGATTTCACTATGCTGTTCATAGTACCTTGTCTGCATTCCTATTTTTTATACATTATTGAACCTACTCCTGAATTTGCCCTATATGATTTTGTATTTGTAACCCTATATTCACCTGACCGGAAGTCCAGTTGCTCGTTCCACCGAACTTTACTAATTCCCATTATACATAACTTTAACCTATTCATTTCCCTTTTAAAATTTTTTGACCTACCTGCCCGATCAGGGGATCCCCACTCCACGCTACGATCCGTATAACGCCAGTTTTGTCTCTTGTGATAATGCGATGTTCTCCTGAGTAGTCCCCGCCCGGTGCTCCCAATGGGTGAGTATTTTACCTCCGGAATATTTGACCCAAGACGATACCATCAACAGTTAACCGTGCAGTAGAGCTGCATGCCCTCGGGAAAAATTATGGCTGCAGTTTCCCCTTGCTTTCAGCCGTTCGCAGTACCAGCACAGTAAGGCCTTTGCGGTTGATGTCACAAGGCCAGATCAGTGAATCATCCACACTGTTGCTCCTGCAACTAGTGAGAAGGCTGCCGCCCCTCTTCAGGAACCACACGTTTGTCGAGCCTCTCAACAGATATACCTCAGTTGTGGTTGGACCTACGGTACTTCTATGTGTATCACTGAGGTACTCAGGCATCCCCACCAACGGCAACGTCCCCCTGGCTATTTTATGTGATGCGTGTCCGACAGCTACACATACTGCGGTCCTCACACTGTGGCAGGTTGCAGTGTCCAGTCTGTAAGAGAGCAAGACCTTCCCGGCGCTGATCGTTTTCAATGTTAATGTGACCTGAGATCGCTACTGAGGTAATCCACTGAATTCTGCTGATTACTACTATTTCGTTTCTTGAGTGTTGGTGCGACGTGTACATTCAGGTCCATAACTAAGGACCTTTCCTTGATCGATCGTATTAATATGACTACTAGAACTGGTAAGTGTGGTGCTACAGAATATAATAGTTTGCAGAAGTTAAGGATGGAAGCAATTTTCCTATGATGCGTTACTATCAAGTAATACAGCGCTATAGAAAGAACCTTTACAGTAGAGTAGCGAATGTTATTGAAATAAATTCGCTATGAGACGAACAAACGTGATGATTGCATTCAAAGAAATTAGTGCACTGTAGTCGCAACAATTGGTAATGATCCCTTCGACAATCGAACGGAGAGACATGGTTCTTAATTGGGTGTGTGATCACCTGGGACGGCAATGGATGCTCTCAGTGTGCTTCCAAGCTGGCCACAAGGTTGGTAAGGTGTTATTGTGGTAGGGCTTTCCTTCCCCTGCATGTGGGCGAGCTCCAGTCCGATTCTCCGACTCATCTCATGCGTGATCGATGGGATATAAGTTGGGGAACGGGTAGCACAGCCTCTCTGCTGCATTCTTCTCGTTTCAAGAACACTTTCATCTACTAAATTAGATGGAGTGGCACTTTGTCATCCGAAAAAATGAAATCAAGGCAGCATGCAGCCCTAAAAAGGCGCACATGGGGAAGGGGTAAAGTGACACAAAAACGTTGGTCGGTGAGTGAAGCGTGTTCAAAACTTCTGAGGTTAGTACGTACATGTAGCATTGTGAGATCTGTGCCCGTGGTCTAGGGGGCCGGCACGATAGCTCAGCGTGCTCGGTCAGAGGATTACGTCTCTCTGCAATAAAAAAAACTGAGTCAATCGATTAACAACGAACATAAATGAATGTCTTACGAGGTCCGCGCCGAGCAGATGCAACGAACAAAATAAGATTTTTAAAAAAGCCGGCACGGTAGCTCAGCGTGTTCGGTCAGAGGGTTAGCTTGTAACCTCCCCACCGAAATTTTATATGACAGAAATAATAAATGAATGGTAGCCAAGCGTAACCTCCCTGCAATTAAATCTACTGACAAAGACAATTAAATGTGAAAAATCGCAATCTGTCTCATGTGTAAGCTCCCACAAAAAATAATAAAAAAATTCAATGCTAATGAAACTTCAGTGACAATGAAAACTAAATTAGACCGAAATGTCGGTCTTTGGCCCTGTGCAAAAAAATCAGAATTAATTTCTTACCTTATTCAAACTGCATGTCAAATTTCTGCTCTTATTGTTGGTCACGGCTTGGAGGAAATGCACCGCAAGTATTTTTTTTTTTTTTAATTTAACTGTAACTTTTCTTTAAAGGAAATGGAAGGAGATTGTTCGTTCAATTAAATGGTTCTTTTGTTAGAATGGATTGAAAACAAAATTATTATTGGGGCACTTGTTGAAAATTAATTACAATAAATAAACTTTACATTATCTGTTGTGCGCAATGCAGGTTGGTTACCTTAATTAACAATATACCTCATTAAGCATCTTCACGAGGGACCCATGTCGACGCCTGCGACTGCGTCCCGCTCGCGACTACCCACAGACTGCACTGGCCTACTGCTACCGACAGACTACCGTACCCGACTGCTACTGACAGACTACTGCTCGCAACTCTCGCGCGGTCTAGCGCAGACTAGGAACGACAAATAGCTCTCTGGTCAGAGACTCTGCAATGCCTCGCCATCGCCGCCACACAACATACGTGTTTCATAACCCTCCACTGGGGGGGGGCAAAAATTTGGCAGCGATGGTGAGTCATTTGGACTTGCCAAGCGCGGCAAAATTATTTTTTTAATTAATCAACTTCCACAATTTACAGAATATTTAGATGTAGTACATGAATTAAATGTTGTGCACATGCACCGAGTACAAAACATTTCAGACAAAGACAAAATGTGAGTACAAAACATAGTAGCAAATCAGCATTGGCGGCCGAAGACTTCCGGCGTAAGAAGTCAGCCTCATTCTGCCAACGGCCTTGTCAAAGAGGGCGGAGGAGCGGATAGAGGTTCAGGGCACTTGTCGTAGGGATGGGAAATTGCCCCTAAAGGCGGAAGAATCAGCAACGATCAACGACATGAGGATGCAGAAGGCAATGGAAACCACTGCATTAAAGACAAGTAACGTGAATCCACAGGACACGTAGCCTGTAATTGAAGAAGTGTCATGATGATCTCTCCATTGGCAAAAGATTCCGGAATAGTCCCCCATTCGGATCTCCGGGAGGGGACTGCCAAGGGAGAGGTTACCATGAGAAAAAGATTGAATAATCAACGAAAGGATAACGTTCTACGAGTCGGGGCGTGGAATGTCAGAAGCTTCAACGTGGTAGCGAAACTAGAAAATCTGAAAAGGGAAAAGCAAAGGCTCAATCTAGATATAGTAGGGGTCAGTGAAGTGAAGTGGAAGGAAGACAAGGATTTCTGGTCAGATGAGTATCGGGTAATATCAACAGCAGCAGAAAACGGTATAACAGGTGTAGGATTCGTTATGAATAGGAAGGTAGGGCAGAGGGTCTGTTACTGTGACCAGTTCAATGACCGGGTCGTTCTAATCAGAATCGACAGCAGACCAACACCGACAACGATAGTTCAGGTATACATGCCGACGTCGCAAGCTGAAGATGAACAGATAGAGAAAGTGTATGAGGATATTGAAAGGGTAATGCAGTATGTAAAGGGGGACGAAAATCTAATAGTCACGTGCGACTGGAATGCAGTTGTAGGAGAAGGAGTAGAAGAAAAGGTTAGAGGAGAATATGGGATTGGGGCAAGGAATGAAAGAGGAGAAAGACTAATTGAGTTCTGTAACAAGTTTCAGCTAGTAATAGTGAATACCCTGTTCAAGAATCACAAGAGGAGGAGGTATACTTGGAAAAGGCCGGGAGATACGGGAAGACTTCAATTAGATTACATCATGGTAAGGATGAGGAGATTAGTGGTTAACGTCCCGTCGACAACGAGGTCATTAGAGACGGGGCGCAAGCTCGGGTGAGGGAAGGATGGGGAAGGAAATCGGCCGTGCCCTCTCAAAGGAACCATCCCGGCATTTGCCAGAAACGATTTAGGGAAATCACGGAAAACCTAAATCAGGATGGCCGGAGACGGTATTGAACCGTCGTCCTCCCGAATGCGAGTCCAGTGTAGGTCAGACAGAGATTCCGAAATCAGATACTGGATTGTAAGGCGTACCCAGGAGCAGATATAGACTCAGATCACAATATAGTAGTGATGAAGAGTAGGCTGAAGTTCAAGACATTAGTCAGGAAGAATCAATACGCAAAGAAGTGGGATACGGAAGTACTAAGGAATGACGAGATACGTTTGAAGTTCTCTAACGCTATAGATACAGCAATAAGGAATAGCGCAGTAGGCAGTACAGTTGAAGAGGAATGGACATCTCTAAAAAGGGCCATCACAGAAGTTGGGAAGGAAAACAAAGAAGGTAGCTGCGAAGAAACCATGGGTAACAGAAGAAATACTTCAGTTGATTGATGAAAGGAGGAAGTTCAAACACGTTCCGGGAAAATCAGGAATACAGAAATACAAGTCGCTGAGGAATGAAATAAATAGCAAGTGCAGGGAAGCTAAGACGAAATGGCTGCAGGAAAAATGTGAAGACATCGAAAAAGATATGATTGTCGGAAGGACAGACTTAGCATACAGGAAAGTCAAAACAACCTTTGGTGACATTAAAAGCAACGGTGATAACATTAAGAGTGCAACGGGAATTCCACTGTTAAATGCAGAGGAGAGAGCAGATTGGCGGAAAGGATACATTGAAAGCCTCTATGAGGGTGAAGATTTGTCTGATGTGATAGAAGAAGAAACAGGATCGATTTAGAAGAGATAGAGGATCCAGTATTAGAATCGGAATTTAAAAGAGCTTTGGAGGACTTACGGTCAAATAAGGCAGAAGGGATAGATAACATTCCATCAGAAATTCTAAAATCATGGGGGAAGTGGCAACAAAACGACTATTCACGTTGGTGTGTGGAATATATGAGTCTGGCGACATACCATCTGACTTTCGGAAAAGCATCATCCACACAATTCCGAAGATGGCAAGAGCTGACAAGTGCGAGAATTATCGCACAATCAGCTTAACAGCTCATGCATCGAAGCTGCTGACAAGAATAATATACAGAAGAATGGAAAAGGTGATTGAGAATGCGCTAGGTGACGATCAGTTTGGCTTTATGAAAAGTAAAGGGACGAGAGAGGCAATTCTGACGTAACGGCTAATAACGGAAGCAAGGCTAAAGAAAAATCAAGACACTTTCATAGGATTTGTCGACCTGGAAAAAGCGTTCGACAATATAAAATGGTGCAAGCTGTTCGAGATTGTGAAAAAAGTAGGGGTAAGCTATAGGGAGACACGGGTCATATACAATATGTACAACAACCAAGAGGGAATAATAAGAGTGGACGATCAAGAACGAAGTGCTCGTATTAAGAAAGGTGTAAGACAAGGCTGTAGCCTTTCGCCCCTACTCTTCAATCTGTACATCGAGGAAGCAGTGATGGAAATAAAAGAAAGGTTCTGGAGTGGAATTATAATACAAGGTGAAAGGATATCAATGATACGATTCGCTGATGACATTGCTATCCTGAGTGAAAGTGAAGAACAATTAAATGATCTGCTGAACGGAATGAACAATCTAATGAGTACACAGTACGGTTTGAGAGTAAATCGGAAAAAGACGAAGGTAACGAGAAGTAGTAGAAATGAGAACAGCGAGAAACTTAACATCAGGATTGATGGTCACGAAGTCAATGAAGTTAAGGAATTCTGCTACCTAGGCAGTAAAATAACCAATGACGGACGGAGCAAGGAGGACATCAAAAGCAGACTCGCTATGGCAAAAAAGGCATTTCTGGCCAAGAGAAGTCTGTTAATATCAAATACCGGCCTTAATTTGAGCAAGAAATTTCTGAGGATGTACGTCTGGAGTACAGCATTGTATGGTAGTGAAACATGGATGAGGGAAAACCGGAACAGAAGAGAATCGAAGCGTTTGAGATGTGGTGCTATAGACGAATGTTGAAAATTAGGTGGACTGATAAGGTAAGGAATGAGGAGGTTCTACGCAGAATCAGAGAGGAAAGGAATATGTGGAAAACACCGATAAGGAGAAGGGACAGGATGATAGGACATCTGCTAATACATGAGGGAATGACTTCCACGGTACTAGAGAGAGCGGTAGAGGGCAAAAACTGTAGAGGAAGACAGTGATTGGAATACGTCAAGCAAATAATTGAGGACGTAGGTTGCAAGTGCACAGTGAAGAGGTTAGCACAGGAAAGGAATTCGTGGCGGGCCGCATCAAACCAGTCAGTAGACTGATGACCCAAAAAAAAGTAGCATTATGAGTCTCCATACCACAACACCTGGACAACCTAATCGATAATGTTCGGTAATACTGGACGTACCCGATATGACGGGAGGTGGGAACACGTAATTCACCAAGAGGAACTGCCGACTATAATCGTGTTGGCGGCGCGAACATCGCTGGTTGAGATATGGAACGCCTTATCACAAATTATCGACATTGTGACCAGCATGGGAGAACGTTGCAGAGCATGGATTGCCGTCTGTGGTCATCAGACAGCCAATTAAGAAGTCCAGGTGACCATAATAAAGAACACTGACTTCTGTGTCATTATTTTCCTTGCATAATAGGGTCATTTTTGTTTGTACGGCCCAAGTATCATCGAGCGAAGTCCTTGGCAGTAGGACTTCATACGAAGGATACTTTCATCCTTAAGTTTCGTAGACCATTGCATATCCAGTTAGTGCACGTATGGAGATTCTTTATCTCTCCTTTTTTTGTCTGATCACGCCACTAACTAGCTTCTAATAAAATTTAATTTCGCTTCTGATGCAAACCAAAGCGTTGTAGTGGTCTGACGGCGAAACAGACAGCAACACCCTGAAGGCGTTGGTGAGACATAGATGAAAGTTGTTAGGCGTGTTTGCACATCTGAAAGATGATGCATATTCAAATTTCGCGCCAGTCCATAGGAGTGGTACTAGTAGCTACACTATGGCGATGCAAGTCAGATTAAACACTCTAACGGTCGTGGGCGTTAGTCACCTTTTAGATTGAAGGTGGTGAGTTGACGTTAGTCAGAAGTGCTTTTGAGGCGACGAAGATGCCATACAGTAACTTTGAACGAGATCGTTTACTAGGGATACGAGAAGCTGGATGTTCATTCTGCGATACTGGTTAAGGCTTGGCAGGAATGTAGCCACTGTTCATGTTTGCCGGCAGCGGTGGTTACGGCAATGTAAAATAGCAAGAAGGCTGGGCTCTAGAGTGCCATGTAGCACTACCGAGAGAGAAGACCATTGTGTTCGGCGTATAACTCTGGCACGTCGTACTGCATCTGCAGCAGCAATTCGAGAGCAGTTGGCACCACAGCGACGCAATCAATTGCTAGAAATCGGTTAGTCAAGATCAGCTGGAAATTTGTACATTACGTAAGTGATCCATTCTCTTGTGCTGCGCCAGCCGGTGTGGCCGAACGGTTCTAGGCGCTTCAGTCTGGAACCGCACGACCGCTACGGTCGCAGGTTCGAATCCTGCCTCGGGCATGGTTGTGTGTGATGTCCTTAGGTTAGTTAGGTTTAAGTAGTTCTACGTTCTAGAGGACTGATGACCTCAGATGTTAAGTCCCATAGTGCTCAAATCCATTTGAACCATTTTGAACCATTACTTATTCCTTGCCGCGCGGGATTAGCCGAGCGGTCTAGGGCGCTGCAGTCATGGACTCTGCGGCTGGTCCCGGTGGAGGTTCGAGTCCTCCCTCGGGCATGCGTGTGTGTGTTTGTCCTTAGGATAATTTAGGTTAAGTAGTGTGTAAGCTTACGGACTGATGACCTTAGCAGTTAAGTCCGATAAGATTTCACACACATTTTAATCATTTTTGAATAATTACGTGGCGGTGTTGTAATTCCTTCTCTTTTTAGTGTAACCTCAAAACAGGAAAATTCCTAGACTTCTCAACAGCAAAAAATTTAATTATGTTGTTCACATTCAGTGTAACGTCCCAACAAAATAAATTCAGTAACCTGGCAATAATATAATGTAATTAACCTCTCAAATAAATTGTCGCTCACTTATAACTTTTCAATAATTGACTGTGAATGTAACCTGGTAAATTTTGTACGTCAGCAGTGCTGCGTCATGGCCCTGAAAGATCATTCTGAATAAAAAAGAAAAATTGTTACCTCAATGAAGTCGCCGGATAAGGCGTATATATCTGCTCTTACAATAAATTTTTCTGGCACAGCCATGTGCAATGCTGGCCGATAGATTTGTCATTTATGAAAGGAAATAACTGATTTTTCTTTTGCAATAATCGGGATGATCATGGATTGGATAAATTAGTAAATTCTTTAAATTGAAATGAATTGTTGTTAAAAGTTGCTTTTTATGAGAAAGATTATTATTAGGAGATTTTTAAAACATTTACATGGGACTTGAGATAACATTACTACATATGCGCGAGGCTGCTTTTTACCTTATACAATAATACTCAGGCTCCGGCATCGCTGCACCACGACCGGCCCAGCCAACACGATACACCAGACCAGACTGGACTGCTCGCTAGCTACAACTTACTGCTACGGCTACACAGTTCCTACTGCTGTCAACACTGCTCTCTGGTCTGAGATTCTCTTATACCTTGCATATCGCAGGCAGCGCGTGAGCAATACATCGAAATTACATCTGCTCGGACCTCTTACAATGCGTTTTTTTGCCGTCACTGTATACGCCACTGTGAAACTGTAGTGGAAGCAGAGATTTATTTGATGCGTAAACGGGGAATAGCACGAAGTCAATAACTACAAAAATACGTTCACAAAAGTTGTCCCTGAAGAAAGGAAACTCCAAACATTCCGGAAATATTCAACCTCATCGAGTCCCCGGGGCGCAGACTACAATTTGAATAACAAGTAATCGTAATGAATCAGAAAATGCAACAGCGAGGACGCAGAAAGAAACGGGTCTCCGCTCGCTCCTCCTTTGTGTGGCCCCTGCAGACCTTGGGGCAGCTCAGCGCACCGCGCTTCGCCTCAGAACAGCGAGCAGGCGGGCACCGGCTGGCGCTGGTGGCATCCACGTGCCGGGCCTTAGTGGGGCGCGTCTTTGAGGCGGCATTCCCCAGGGCACCCCGAGCGACACCGTTCCACCTCCTCGTCCCCACCCCTGACCCACGCTCCTCCCCCCACCCGCCCTCTAGCCCGTCGTGAGCCTGTTCACTGAGATGTCTCTCCGGGTACTGTGCAGGCGGACCTCTGCCGCGTAGGCTAGATTTCTCTGTGAGCAGCGCTACTTTGATTCGCGTCCTAACTCTCCTCAGACGCCAGCCACGGCGACGTCACAGAAAATGAGGGCATAGCACTCTTATGCAGGTCCCGGAGAACGTCGCGATTCCTTGCTGCGAAACGCTAACTTCTAAGGCAACTTGACTTCAACAAGGACGTCTCTTTATGAACGTGTACGCATAACGTAATTCCTTTCCCTTCAAAGACGTCGATTTAACCTCGTCCATTAATTTTCGTAGCTCAAAGACTCGGATACTTTAAGCTGATTACCACAAAAAATTGTGCTCAGAACAGTGTGTATAGCAAAACCGGAATTTCAAACCACACAAAACAACAAAGGCTTGTGGCCAACTATACCCATTTATTTACGACACTACAATACATTCCCAATTTCTCAAATAAGGATTATTGTACCACCAGTTAAAGTGCACCACTGGCCATTAAAATTGCTACACCACGAAGATGACATGCTACAAACGCGAAATTTAACAGACAGGAAGACGATGCTGTGATGTGCAAATGGTTAGCTTTTCAGAGCATTCACACGAGGTTGGCGACGGTGGCGGCACCTACAACGTGCTGACATGAGGAAAGTTCCCAACCGATTTCTCATACACAATCAGCAGTTGACCAGCGTTGCCTGGTGAAACGTTGTTGTGAAGCCTCGTGTAAGGAGGGTAAATGCGAATCAACACGTTTCCGACTTTGATAAAGGTCGGATTGTTGCCTATCGCGATTGCGGTTTATCGTATCGCGACATTGCTGCTCGCGTTGGTCGAGATCCAATGACTGTTAGCAGAATAAGGGATCGGTGGTTTCAGGAGGGTAATACGGTACGCCGTGCTGGATCCCAACGGCCTCGTATGCCTAGCAGTCGAGATGACAGGCATCTTATCCGCAGGGCTGTAACGGATCGTGCAGCCACGTCTCGATCCCTGCGTCAACAGATGGGGACGTTTGCAAGACAATAACCATATGCACGAACAGTTCGACGACATTTGCAGCAGCATGGACTATCAGCTCGGAGACCATGGCTGCGGTTACCCTTGACGCTGCATCACAGACGGGAGCGCCTGCGATGGTGTACTCAACGACGAACCTGGGTGCACGAATGGCAAAACATTTTTTCGGATGAATCCAGGTTCTGTTTACAGCATCATGATGGTCGCATCTGTGTTTGGTGACATCGCAGTGAACGCACACTGGAAGCGTGTATTCGTCATCGCCATACTGGCGTATCACCCGGCGCGTTGGTAAGAGTGCCATTGGTCACACGTCTCGGTCGCCTCTTGTTCGTAATGACGGCACTTTGAATACTGGACGTTACATGTGTTACGACCCGTGGCTCTACACTTCATTCTATCCCTGAGAAACCCCACATTTCAGCAGGATAATGCACGATCGCATGTTGCAGATCCCGTACTTTTCTGGATACAGAAAATGTTCGACTGCTGCCCTGGCCAGCACATTCTTCAGATCTCTCACCAACTGAAAACGTTTGGTCAATGGGGGCCGAGCAACTGGCTCGTCACAATACGCCAGTCACTACTCCTGATGAACTGTGGTATCGTGTTGAAGCCGCATGGGCAGCTGTACCTGTACAGGCCATCCAAGCTCTGTTTGACTCAATGCCCAGGTGTACCATGGCCGTTATTACGGCCAGAGGTAGCGGGCCACGGTGGCAGAGCTGCTCTACGCGCTTCAGTCCGGAACCGCGCTACTGCTACGGTCGCAGGTTCGAATCCTGCCTCGGGCATGGATGTGTGTGATGTCCTTAGGTTAGTTAGGTTTAAGTAGTTCTACGTTCTAGGGGACTGATGACCTCAGATGTTAAGTCACATAGTGCTCAGAGCCATTTTGAACGACCACAGGTGGTTGTTCTGGGTACTGATTTCTCAGGATCTATGCACCCAACTTGCGTGAAAATGTAATCACACGTCAGTTCTAGTGCAATATATTTGTCCAATGAATACCCGTTTACCATCTGCATTTCCTCTTGGTGTAGCAATTTTAATGGCCAGTAGTGTATTTTAAAGAATTGATGGTAAATTTCGAGTGCATTGTGGCAAGAATGTAATAATGACCAATCAGTATACATGGTAGAACACAGAGAAATATTTGTATGCGAATAGGATAATTTAATGTAACTAAAAAAAATCATCTCTTTTCCCTATGGCAGTAGACAATAGACAGTTGCTGAAACATACAGCGTAAAAAAACCAGCAAGACGAAAGTAATTATCAACGATGGTAACAGAAACTTGTGAGTCAGAAATCTTTTTACATTCTGAGGATGGAATTTTCTAAATTTAGAGAACAAATTTTGTTCCAGCACATAAAGATAATATTTTTCCGCCGTCAGTGTGTAAAATTACATTGCTATTAGCTATGGAATCATTATTCGTAATAGTGGTGTAACTACATTTTTACTAACTTGTATTTCATCTTACGCCTGGGAAACTTGTGGCAAAGATGAGTGTATGAATATGGAAAACCCAGTAAACCATGGTTTTATTTAGGTAAGAAGGAAGGCGGCAAGGACGTATCCGAAAAGTTCGAAGACTCTGCAGTTCAGGAATTGAATATGAAGTAGTAGTTTACTGTGTCTGATACGCGGGAGACTGTTTGTTTTTCCCCCCTTTTCTTTTTTTACACGATTCAGATGTTCTGCATCTCATGAATTTTAGTAAATATGGTAAACTGTTGTTTTGTTTCGCAAGAAGGGAAAAGGAAACTGTATAAATCTACACACATTGCTTTAAGCGTTCTAAAACGTAATGAAAATTGAAATATGAAGCAGGGACAAAGGAAGTAGGCACGCAGAAAACGTATTCAGTATTGCTCTATGTAGCAGAACATCTCTAATTGTGTAGAACGAGTTCCAGTTACTTAGATCACATTGCAATTTAGTAGTCAGACGTAGAACAATTCCCAGAACACACCTATCTAACTGACTTTACTATATACTGGAATTACTATCATAGAGAATAACAGGCATGAAAGGTTTTTGTAAATATTTTAATATTAAATTGGTAGGTCTTAGCATCTGCAGCTACAGATGCCGTTATATCAAAAATCGTTTATTGAAGAGCAAACAGCCACCTTATACAATCACTGTTGAGATTATTAACTCTTGAATACATAGGCAGAATTTATCAAATGCATTAGGAAATATATGCATCACACATTATTTTAGAGAAGCTGTTTGCCTGGTTTCTACGTTTAGCAAAGCGAAATCGTGAATTTTTAGTATCTCTGCAACTGTATCTCAAAGTTCAAATAACTCTTCTCCCTAACCTGTTATGGGTGCAAGTGCAGGTATTTCTGTTTATGACTGAGGCCAGTCTACTGAACAACGTTACATCAGTATTTACTTCTACAATCAAATCTGTCTTCCTGCCGCAGAATATGCATTAATATGAAACTTCTTGGCAAATTAAAACTGTGTCCTGGACAGAGACTCGAACTCGGGGTCTTTGCTTCTCACAGGTAAGTGTTGTACCTATTGCACTACCCATACATGACTCACGATGCTTCCTCCCGCTTTACTTTCGCCACTACATCTCCTACCTTTCAAGCCTCACAGAAGCTCTCCCGCGAATCTTGCGAGACTAGCACTCCTGGAAAAAATGATATTTCACATGGTTTAGCTACAGTCTTGGGAAGTCTCCGGAGTGAAATTTTTCACTCTGCTGTGGAATGGCTCTGATCCTTTCTTAAAAGGTGTGTTAGTCTTACAACGTTTGCAGGAGAGCTTCTGTGATGGTTCAAATGGTTCTGAGCACTATGGGACTCAACATCTTAGGTCATCAGTCCCCTAGACTTAGAACTACTTAAACCTAAAGACATCACCCACATCCATGCCCGAGGCAGGATTCGAACCTGCGACCGTAGCAGCAGCGCGGTTCCGGACTGCAGCGCCTAGAACCGCTTAGCACCGCGGCCGGCTGCTTCTGTGATGTTTGGAAGGTAGGAGATGAGGTACTGGTGAAAGAAAGCGGTGAGGACACGCTGTGAGTTGTGCTTGGGTCAGTCGATACAACACCAACATGGAAAAAGACGTAGTTACCGAGTTCGAGTCTAGTCAGGCATACAGTTTCACATTGCCAGGAAGTTTCCGTATTTTTCTCATTTGCGCTTGTAATTATAGATACGACAAGTGATATGTTTTTAGGTTAGTTAGTACCTCCAAGTAAGAATTGTGTAAGCAAGTTATTAGTGTTTATTTTTCCCTGGGCAGCAGGTCAGGTATCGAAATGTGGAGGCATGGACACAAAACAGATAATCTGTACCGGTAAGGAGTAATACACTTCGTGGTGCACCTATGACCATGCAGAAAACATCAGGTAGTAAAGTTTGTCGAATGTTTATGGGAAGACTATATAAGGTCCATTGATAGTGACTGAGCCAAATATCTAACGAAAGAAGCACCAAACGAAAAAACTACAAAGAACGAAACTCGTCTAGGGGGAAACCAGATGGCGCTATGGTTGGCCCGCTAGATGGTGCTGCCATATGTCAAAAGGATACCAACTGCGTTTTTTTAATAGGAAACCCCATTTTTATTATATAGTCGAGTCGTACGTAAAGAAATATGAATGTTTTAGTTGGACCACTTTTTTCGCTTTGTGATAGATGGTGCTGTAATAGTCACAAACGTATAAGTACGTGGTATCACGAAACATTGCGCCAGTGCGGTCGGTATTTGCTTCGTGATACATTACCCTTTCTTAAAATGGACCGTTTACCAATTGCGGAAAAGGTCGATATCGTGTTGATGTATAGCTGTTGTGATCAAAATGCCCAACGGGCGTGTGCTATGTATGCTGCTCGGTATCCTAGACGACATCATCCAAACGTTCGGACCGTTCGCCGGATAGTTACGTTATTTAAGGAAACAGGAAGTGTTCAGCCACAGGTGAAACGTCAACCACGACCTGCAACAAATGATGTTGCCCAAGTAGGTCTTTTAGCTGCTGTCGCGGCTAATCCGCACATCAGTAGCAGACAAACTGCGCGAGAATCGGGAATATCAGAAACGTAGGTGTCGAGAATGCTACATTAACATCGAGTGCACCCGTACCATATTTCAATGAACCAGCAATTGAATGGCGACGACGTTCAGCGTCGTGTACAGTTCTGCCACTGGGCACGGGACGATGGCAGATTTTTTGCACGCGTTCTGTTTAGCGACGAAGCGTCATTTACCAACAGCGGTAACGTAAACCGGCAAAATATGCACTATCGCGCAACGGAAAATCCACGCTGGCTGCGACAAGTGGAACATCAGCGACCGTGGCGGGTTACTGTATGGTGCGGCTTTACGGGAGGAAGGGTAATTGGCCCCCATTTTATCGATGGCAATCTAAATGGGGCAAAGTATGCTGATTTCCTACGTAAAGTGCTGTCAATGTTTCTACAAGATGTTTCACTGCATGACAGAATGGCAATGTACTTCCAACATGATGGATGTACGGCACATAGCTCGCGTGCGGTTGAAGCGGTATTGAATAGCATATTTTATGACAGGTGGAGTGGTCGTCGAAGCACCATACCATTGCCCGCACGCTCACCGGATCTGAAGTCCCTGGATTTCTTTCTGTGGGGAAGGGTGAAGGATATTTGCTATCGTGATCCACTGACAACGCCTGACAACATGCGTCAGCGCATTGTCGATGCATGTGCGAACATTACGGAAGGCGAACTGTTCGCTGTTGAGAGGAATGTCGTTACACGTATTCCCAAATGCATTGAGGTTGACGGGCATCATTTTGAGCATTTATTGCATTAATGTTGTATTTACAGGTAATCACGCTGTAAAAGCATGCGTTCTCAGAAATGATAAGTTCACAAAGGTACATGTATCACATTGGAACAACCGGAATAAAATGTTCAAAGTTACCTACGTTTTGTATTTTAGTTTAAAAAACCTACCTGTTACTATCTGTTCGTCTAAAATTGTGAGCCATATGTTCATGACTATTACTGCACCATCTATCACAAAACAAAAAAACGTGGCCCAACTAAAACATTAATATTTCTTTACGTACTACACGAATATGTAATAAAAATGGGGGTTCCTATTTAAAAAACGCAGTTGATATCCGTTTGACCTATGGCAGCGCCATCTAACGGGCTAACCATAGCGCTATCTGGTTTCCCCCTTAAAGCTAGACAAGTTTCGTTCTTCGTAGTTTTCTCGTTTGACGCTTGTTTCGTGTGATATTTGGCCTGGTCGCGAACTATGGACCACCCTATATATATATATATATATATATATATATATATATATATATATATATATATATATATGTGTGTGTGTGTGTGTGTGTGTGTGTGTGTGTGTGTGTGTGTGTGTCTGTGTGGGTGGGTGGCTGGGTGTATTTGTGTGTATGTGTGTGTGTGTGCGTGTGTGTGTGTGTGTGTACTGTGAGTTTGCACATCTGTGAAAGATGAGAAGCAAAAATGTAATTTGGACATCCTCGTATGAATGGAAATGCCATACAAGTTAGGTGAACCCACTTCAAGGATAGGGAAAAAAGATATTTAACAGTCTACATTCCAGTGACAAAGCACATATAAGGCAAGTAGAAATGTTTCGTCTTTGGCTCTAGCTCCACACGCAAGTGTTACCCGTGATGGTACTGTAGTGCATCCACTTAACCGCTGTTGCCAGTTCACTCTGTAACGGAGACAATAACCCAATATACCTACTAGGAACGGATGGACAAGGTAAATGGCAAAAGGCAACTGGCAACGTGGAATCAGTGTGTGGCAGCCAATCTGTATCGGAAAAATTATCTCAGCGACAGCAACTGCACTACAAACTGTTTTCATCAATATTCGTTGTTTGAGAAAGGCTTGTTTACGTAATGGGTAACCATGAAAGGCGAGTGCTCCTATAAGATATGCAGGCCTTGCAGGAACAAGTACTGAACACTGCGGAAGATGACCTCAGTATCATCATAATGCTGGCTGCTGACCAGCGGGACGATCGTGTGGAACATCCAATTGCCACAAAACGTATTACAAAACTTGAAGGCCATATTACACACAGACGTGCCTTCACAGTGAAGATTTTGTCACTGATTCGTAGCACAAGTCAACAAGGTGCTGTGTGTTCTGTTATTCACCCTATTCATTGATTAACCTACCTTTACAGCACCCGCCCAAGGCTGCACACGATTCCTATGATAAAGTGGTAGCGATTCATCAGTAGTGGTTCAACCTGATGTGCAGGGAGGGATTATGGGCGACTGCCTCTTGGCACCAGTCATCATTCAGCAACTCCTCAAAGGTGAGTCATATCTGCATCACCTGCAGGTGACTTTGCCTCCCCTGCTGGAGGGCGAGCCATTGGCAGTACGAAGGGTAATGTGGCAACTAAATGATGGTGTTCCAGCCAGCTCAATTTCTCACTTTTATGCAGAGGCTTCTCGACAACATCTAACCAGGCCGATGAATCGAACGGGGTGATCCACTTGTATAGACTGCCCAGTCAGTTAAACTCAACACTGTAGGTTTCCTCCTACGGGACAACTGCAAGAAATCATACATTTAGTATCCATCCTAGACATGCAGACACTACAACAACCCATTCATACTGCTTGTCACACCATTTGAGCAAGTGCATCAGTCACTTTTGTGTCATGTTTGCAAATGTTTGAAGGCCTGTTGGGGCCACTTTGAACACCATTTCTAACAGAGGTATCATCACAGCATGTACTGTACAGGAATGATAAATTGATAAATACCGTGTAGCATCGACACCATAAATTCTCAGCCATATGTCCATCTGATAGTTTTTGCTGCTTATCCTCTCAAGGATTGTTGCCTTCTGTTTTACATCATGTAGTAAAACTCCCCTTCATATAACCTCTAAATGGTAAAGTAAGGCAGCTGAGGTTTCTATCGATATCATGATAGCTATCAGTCCAACGTCTGGGACTGTGCGTAGAGCTTTTGAATATCTGTTTTCGTTATTGAGTAGCCAGTACACCACGAGACTCAAAGCACCGATTCGTTACTGCTCGAAACATTTGTTAATCGCATGTTTGACCTGTAGATTAAAACTGAAGAAACTGCAAAAAGGTGGGAATTTAAGGATATGGGACCTGGATAAACTAAAAGAACCAGAGGTTGTACAGAGATTCAGGGAGAGCATAAGGCAGCAATTGACAGGAATGGGGGAAATAAATACAGTAGAAGAAGAATGGGTAGCTTTGAGGGATGAAGTAGTGAAGGCAGCAGAGGATCAAGTAGGTAAAAAGACGAGGGCTAGTAGAAATCCTTGGGTAACAGAAGAAATATTGAATTTAATTGATGAAAGGAGAAAATATAAAAATGCAGTAAGTGAAACAGGCAAAAAGGAATACAAACGTCTCAAAAATGAGATCGACAGGAAGTGCAAAATGGCTAAGCAGGGATGGCTAGAGGACAAATGTAAGGATGTAGAGGCCTATCTCACTAGGAGTAAGATAGATACCGCCTACAGGAAAATTAAAGAGACCTTTGGAGATAAGAGAACGACTTGTATGAATATCAAGAGCTCAGATGGAAACCGAGTTCTAAGCAAAGAAGGGAAAGCAGAAAGGTGGAAGGAGTATATAGAGGGTCTATACAAGGGCGATGTACTTGAGGACAATATTATGGAAATGGAAGAGGATGTAGATGAAGATGAAATGGGAGATATGATACTGCGTGAAGAGTTTGACAGAGCACTGAAAGACCTGAGTCGATACAAGGCCCCCGGAGTAGACAATATTCCATTGGAACTACTGACGGCCGTGGGAGAGCCAGTCCTGACAAAACTCTACCATCTGGTGAGCAAGATGTATGAAACAGGCGAAATACCCTCAGACTTCAAGAAGAATATAATAATTCCAATCCCAAAGAAAGCAGGTGTTGACAGATGTGAAAATTAGCGAACTATCAGCTTAATAAGTCACAGCTGCAAAATACTAACACGAATTCTTTACAGACGAATGGAAAACCTAGTAGAAGCCAACCTCGGGGAAGATCAGTTTGCATTCCGTAGAAACACTGGAACACGTGAGGCAATACTGACCTTACGACTTATCTTAGAAGAAAGATTAAGGAAAGGCAAACCTACGTTTCTAGCATTTGTAGACTTAGAGAAAGCTTTTGACAATGTTGACTGGAATACTCTCTTTCAAATTCTAAAGATGGCAGGGGTAAAATACAGGTAGCGAAAGGCTATTTACAATTTGTACAGAAACCAGATGGCAGTTATAAGAGTCGAGGGACATGAAAGGGAAGCAGTGGTTGGGAAGGGAGTAAGACAGGGTTGTAGCCTCTCCCCGATGTTGTTCAATCTGTATATTGAGCAAGCAGTAAAGGAAACAAAAGAAAAATTCGGAGTAGGTATTAAAATTCATAGAGAAGAAATAACAATTTTGAGGTTCGCCGATGACATTGTAATTCTGTCAGAGAGAGCAAAGGACTTGCAAGAGCAGTTGAATGGAATGTACAGTGTCTTGAAAGGAGGATATAAGATGAACATCAACAAAAGCAAAACAAGGATAATGGAATGTAGTCTAATTAAGTCGGGTGATGCTGAGGGAATTAGATTAGGAAATGAGGCACTTAAAGTAGTAAAGGAGTTTTGCTATTTGGGGAGCAAAATAACTGATGATGGTCGAAGTAGAGAGGATATAAAATGTAGGCTGGCAATGGCAAGGAAAGCGTTTCTGAAGAAGAGAAATTTGTTAACATCCAGTATTGATTTAAGTGTCAGGAAGTCATTTCTGAAAGTATTCGTATGGAGTGTAGCCATTTATGGAAGTGAAACATGGACGATAAATAGTTTGGACAAGAAGAGAATAGAAGCTTTCGAAATGTGGTGCTACAGAAGAATGCTGAAGATTAGATGGGTAGATCACATAACTAATGAGGAAGTATTGAATAGGATTGGGGAGAAGAGAAGTTTGTGGCACAACTTGACCAGAAGAAGGGATCGGTTGGTAGAACATGTTCTGAGGCATCAAGGGATCACCAATTTAGTATTGGAGGGCAGCGTGGAGGGTAAAAATCGTAGAGAGAGACCAAGAGACGAATACACTAAGCAGATTCAGAAGGATGTAGGTTGCAGTAGGTACTGGGAGATGAAAAAGCTTGCACAGGATAGAGTAGCATGGAGAGCTGCATCAAACCAGTCTCAGGACTGAAGACCACAACAACAACAACAACAAGAACATGTTTCCATGGTATTTGTAGTCCATAGCCTAGTTTGAGTCTAGTTACAACGGTTCTTTATACTATTAATATGAGTTCACTTTAAGATGAAGGGCACAATTTTGTCATTACTTGGTTCCATCAAGGTTTAGCGGGTATGAAGCAAAAGATGTGATTTTTCAAAGAATAAGCAAGATATAAAGCGATGTGTGATCTATGTCTACACACTTAGAGAGGAAAGGGTCCACATTTAATTTCCAGACATTCATACTTAATGACATTCAGTAGCGAAAGTGCAAATACTCTTTACTTTGTTGTCGGTATAAGTTTCGAGAAGCTTCCTAAGGTATTTGTCTCTGCGTGCAGTTAGATATTAACTAGCACCTCCTCCTCCTCCCCAACACCAGAATGAACATTAGAGCCTAACTAAACTTTAGTTTGAAAACTAATTTTATTTGAACACTTCTATTTCAAAAATGACGAGAGGTTAATAATATTTAGTGTTTTAGGTGTTCCTTAAATTCAAAACTAATTATTGAACGATACGTTTGTTATAACTTATTTCTTATAACTTTTTTAATGATAAAGAAATTGTCATTTTATTTCAAGTTTTATTAATAACTATTTCTCAGAAAAGAAACTTTCCACATTGACGGTAGAAATTTCTCACAAACATGCTTTCTCCTTACAGCTTCTTTCCCTAGCGCCACTTTCTTCACTACCGCCTGCACATCCATTTAAAATCAACCAACTGAAAACATGTGCAGTGTACTTACTTTTTATAAGTAGTCTCAATATTGGATTCCTTACTCTTGTTGTGGAGAATGTGTAGGCCATATAGCATTGTAGTAGTCGTTTCTTAGTTACTGTTGTACTCTCAAGTAGTTTATTTATTTCTTGCGAAGTAAACAATGAAGCTATTTATGATCAGTATCAGGGAATACCTGCAACTAGGAGAATACATTTTCATGTGACAACTGATCATACGTGACGTACCTGTTTCAGTTTTACTGTCATAGGCGCACGACACAAAGTATGGGCGACGGTGTTGTGTACGAACTTTAATCTTCACTACTGTATGTGACGAGTTAATGCTAGTATTTTAAAAAATTGTATAAGTCGTTAACTTATATGGTCAGTATTACAGTCCTACGAAATGGCGGTAATAGTAACGCTTTCGCAAAAATATTTTAGTTTTGTGACCAAAACACGATCAAACCCTTTTGTTTCCACCTCTTAGAAAATTTAATTTTACGCTCAGTTAATTATTAACCCCAGGCTGGGAACCATTGTTATAGCCCGTTACTCGTAATTTATACATAGACAGTATTGATTCATACTCAAAAGCTTACTAGGAGCAGTCAATTTCTTTTTCCTACATATCTTCATGTAATGATAGAAAATGCTTATTTAAGGCATTTTTCCCACTATTAATAAAATCAGCACCTTTAATCATACCTAACTATGTACTTCACATGCACTGGTCAATAGCTAGTTTCCCCCCAACTTACCACTAGTATACATTATAATTCAAATACCCCACGACACAACTTTTTGTCAGCCGTATTCCACCACGCACTCCATTGGTTCCTAGTCTGTGGACTCACCTTCCTGGTTCTATGGGTGTTGCAAAAGGCATTGTGGTGGAATCTGCCTTTTCTGTTGGCTACCGGCTTCCTGGTTTGTAACGGACGATTCCCCTGTTCCGAGGTATCACCATTCCTGTCACAGAGGAGTGTAGTCGCATGCGAGCCCACTTCAACCCAGTTCTACTCTGTCCAGTTACTTTAATATGAATACTATATGATATATGATTGCAGTTACAACAGTTCCTAGCAACCTGTATGTGGGGATTAAAGCAGGATAGAAAAAAGCTCACGTCGTAATCATTAACGAACTCTCCAAATGTACCCTCCAGAGGGACTACGTTAGAGACACAGGAAGAGGAGTATAATTGAGCGACCCCAGAGGCACAAGGCAAACAGTCCTGCCACCACTCTATCCGCGTCTTGAAGTGCAGAGAATGACGATTGTTTAAGGTGGAGGCCAACAATGACAACCATCTGCTGAATCAGCTGCCAGGCTGATGCACCCCAGTTGTGACGAAGCGGGCCCAAAACTTTGCACTGTATATGTGTCGGGACAAGGGGGCAGTCAGCCTCCACTCTCTGACTGACATCGTCCAATGGATTGCAGGGTGCCGTCTCAAAAGGTCTCCTGGTGCAAGGCTGTCAGCCATCACCAACCGAGCCGACCTTGGAAGGCAACTGGAGATATTGAGGGCCTATTACAACGACGGCCAATGGCAGTTGCCCTTCGGCACTTTAAATGACGACACTTGGGTGAATAGCCATCCACGCTCCACAGGGCATGTTCTGCGCTTCCGCCTTGGTCAACATACGCTGCTGGTAACACTGGGTGAAGACGGGAGCCGTTACGTCATGGTGCGGCCGGCTGCCGTGGCAGCATATTCTGGCGCTGGCGTTTGTGCTGACATACGTGGATATGCAAGGCCGCCATCGTCTGGATTAGCAGAGACACCGTGTATTCATCCCCGCAGTAAAAGTTTTCAAATCGTCTCTCTATCTCTGCACGCCCTAGTGCTTCCAAACCACATCTCTCTGTGATCCTGACATGTTACGCCCCCTGACTTCGGGTAGTCTGAACAACAGGGTGTCATAGTGGTCACTTTGCTTCCCAACACAATTTGTGTTGAAAGTCTTCATCCATTTACAACAGAACAGTCTTGTGAGAGAGTTGGTTTTGGTGAGCAGTGAGTAAGGCACTGGCAACTGACGTAGGCTTGCTGGTATCAGATCAGCACAACTGCTTTTATATATGTTACTTTTGGTGTTTTCTCTCTGTGACAGAGTTAACTGTTTGAGCTACGGTGCATTACTCGCGTATTCATCCCTGTTTAGACCTAATGTGAACATGATAGTCTAGTACCGGTGAGGTTCCCTTATCGTAATTTGTCTGGCAACGATTTTCAGTGCAACAGAGCTGGGTATAGGCGAAATGGTCATGCGGCTAGCAACTGCACTCCGCGTAGAAGAGCGATCATTCACATGAAGAATGAACTTGTGGTCAGAGTTTTTGTGTGAGATGGTTCAATGGAAGTTTTTGTTTTTTAAGCAGTTGAGTTAAAGTTGAGTGCTCAAAATGGTGGAGACACCTACTACTACAACCGCAGAAGCGATTGCTACTTTAATGCTGGGAGTTTACACGTTAACAGTGGAACTGGAGCACGAGAGGCAGAGAAATTTCTAACTTAGTCTGAGTTAGAAGCTGCCAAATCGAGCTGGGTTGAGTGGCAATTAGAGTCAGGCGGAAAAAGATTGGATTGAGAACGCCGTCTGTTTCATATGAACCGGCAGTAGTTGCATCTAATTAATCCCTTCTGGGGGAAGGCAACAGAGTATATGACACTTTTTACTAAGGATGTTAGGCACGCTGTGGTGGCCCTTGGATGATCAGTCGAAATGACCCTGCATGTTGATAGTACACCTTTGGTAGAGGACTCCAAAGCATATTTTTATGTACCATGGCGCCTTGAGTAAAGCACAAACGTTTCAGGGGTGGGCTATCGGCCTGTGCCAGCGGTACTAGAAGAAAAAACAGTTCGCTGATTCTCCGCAAGATACTAAGTGCTTCGTCACTGCTGCACAATGAGTTTGTCGAAGCGTTCTCTTGTAGAATCTTTAAACTCAATGCAAAGAAATATGTACATACCCAGAGTGTACAAGCTAACAGGGTATTGTTACAAGTAGCATAAAATAGAGCAGTGGACGTGAACCGTGATTTATTTTCAAAGAATATTCTTAAGAATTTATTTTATTTACCAGCGATTCGTCAAGAACATTAACACATTTAATCACACTACATAGGCATGGAAGTAGTTGCCAGGGAGTAACTGATGAAATCATAACCAAATTCCTTTTAACAAATGGGAATTTCGTTCACTTTAATAGTGCCTAAACGCATTTTTTAAAAGAAACAGATTTAAAATTATAATCAGAAAACACCATCTAAAAACCAAAGTTAAAATTTATTCAGAGGCAGAAAGAAACAGGTTTTGACTGTATGAGCTTTCGGGTAGAGAACCTTGTCGCTCCCTTTTGACACAGTCGTAGTTACGACCGCTCACAACAGCCCCTGAAAGACTACACTGGTACAAATCTGCAACACACCAGATAACTTTAAACTAAGAGTTTTAACAATTTTCACAAGCACACTAACTATGCAACGCCCGTAGGAGGGATGGATATGGTACAAAACACTAACAATTAAAATATTAACCTTGCCACCAAAGGTGCAACTTGATTTTAACTGCTAAGAAAAGTCTTACAGTGAAAGGGTGGCAACTTTATATACTAATATGATCATTTAAATAAAAGCCTATGAAATGCAATCTCATATAGAATTCTACAATAGTTAAGATGCTCTACAATACACAGATACCGCTTCTCAGGATCATAGGCAATAATTTCAAAGTTTACAAAGATCAAAGCATATTTCAGGTGTTAGGCCGTTACACTCCAAGCAATAAATTCGTTAACACACCAAATCCGACAAACATGACAGAGGCAGCTACTAACGTACGGTAGATTGATAGGGACAATACCGAACATCCCGAACCCCAGGTTGCTCTAACCCGCCCCTACTCCACAAGGGAAAAATGGACTACCCAATTTATAAACAACCTCCTTCCCGCGGATGGGCAAACGGAGAAAAATGGTGGGACGACCCTGAAGCAAAACGGCTGGTGACCTCACCAAGAAAACAAGTAGAATTTAGCAGGAGTAAATCAAACAACATATCACCAATCACTGAACTTCCAATAAACTGCGATTTCTCGAAGACCTGGCGCAGCACCCCCAAATCGCTCTCCCGAAACGTCCGCTGCCAGCCGCCTCAACGGTCGCAGGAAGGCGCGCCGATCTCCCGTCTCATGGCGTCGCAGCTCGCACCGGCCAGACTAATGTCGTGGGTTGACTCCTTTTGCTCTCGTATCGACCGCGAAGTTACTACCCCTCGCTATATGCCGCGGCCCACTAGACTCACGTGGCCGACGCTCAAGACGGACAACTCATCTTGTGTCTCGCGACCGACCAACCGATCGATCCAACCGCCAACGACCATTGCCTGAGCAAACTCGAGCAGACTGGCGGCCTAACGCACAGTCTCAGATGCAGGAACTAAGCACCGACCGGGCAACCACTCGCTGAGTTCTCTTACTGGCGGAGTGGAAAGACTCTCATTTCCCGGCTTTAAAGGTTGATCCGAACGTCAGATATACTAGCACTCCGAACGACAGACAGACACTAACTGCCTAACAAATGCGGACGAGAGACAGATTAGCAAGCTGGGGACGAGACTCACCGACTGGCGAGCTCATAACGCCCCTTGAATGCACGTGAACAGACAACCTTTCCCCTTTCCCACCAGAGGGAGACACCAAAGCTCGATTGCCACAGCGGCGCCACCGCCAGAAACGGAAGACGACTGCTTCACACTACGCGCTGCGGCGCGCTCTTCAAAATAGCAACGGCTCAGAACGCTTACTTTTGCACGGTATACCCACAGAAATGTCATGGAGGGTATGAATTGATAATCTAGACGAATTAGCGTCAACTCTTAGGAGTTGGATACTGCAACAAAGCAAAGAGTGGACGACCAGGTGTTCGCTTGTGAAACCACGCGTCGTAGATGTGGTCAGCACGGGCATATAAGGAAGCATTGCAGGCAACCAGAGCGGATCAGAGGATTGGATCCCCTCATTAGAAGGCATCCGATTGCAAAGCCTGGGCTACTCTCAGGTAGGAATCTCCGTCTTCGAAGTTTGTGTCTGTCTGTCTGTCTGTCTGTCTCCTCGTCTGCCCGTCTGCCCGTCTGCCCGTCGCTTACTGCTGTAGCTGTTCGTTCGTCCGTCCGTCCGTCCGTCCGTCCGCCTGCCTGCCTGCTCGCTGTCCGTCACCGCCGCTACCGCTGCTGGCTGCAGTCCGTCCGTCCGTCGTCTGTTCGCTGCCGCCGCCACCGCCAGCCGGTGCTCGCCGCCGCCGTCGCCGCCGTCGCCGCCAGCCGGTTCTCGCCGCCGTCGCCGCCAGCCGGTTCTCGCCGCCGCCGCCGCCGCCGTCTTCGTCTTCCTCCGTCCTCGTCTTCCTCCGTCTTTGTCTTCGTCTTCGTCTGTCCCCTGTTTGTGTCCTTTCCTTCTGTGCGTTATTGTTTCTCCCTGACGTCATGTCCACCCCCACCACCACCGCCACCTCTACCACCACCGCCATAGTTTACACTTCCCCTTCCGCCGTCTCCACCACTATAACGTGGGGTGCCCAGTCCCACCCCCCTCCTTCAATCCCACCTTTTCTCACTCTCCCTTCGCCCTCGCTCTTTGTCGCCCCATCTCCAGCTTCTTCCTCCCGCTCCTCTCGATCTGATCCTTTCCCCCCACTCTCCCAGCCTGTCACTGCAGCTCCGGCTAGGGTGGTGGCCCGTCGGGCCACTGTCCATGCCCAGGTCTCCCCGTCGCCTTCGCCATCACCGCCGCCACCGCCACTGTCATCGTCATCGTCACCGTCACCATCTCTGGCGCCGACTCCAGCCCCGGGACCTGCCACTCCCCATCACATTCCAGTTGTTCCCATCCCCCACACCTCCTCCGCCGCCGTCAAGCGCACCAGTGGCACCCCTGCCTCGTCTGCTCCAAAAAAGGCTCCACCTCGTCCCCCTTCCCCCACCACTGATGCCATGGATGTCTCCCCGCCCGTCCCTGCCCCCTCCTCCTCCTCCTCTACCCCCTCCTCCTACCGCTACCTCCTCTACCGTCCCGATCCCTCCCTCCTTGAAGCCCGGAACCTCACCCTCTTCCTTCGCCAGAATTGTCCTGGTGCCCCCATCTCCCTCCTCACTCCTCGCCGTGATTTGGTACTCATCTCCTCCCCCAGCCCTACCCTCCACACAGACCTCCTTTCCCACATCTCTGTCACCCGCTTTGGCCCTCATGCCTCTCTCACCCCTGCTCCCTCGCCACCTCCCTCCCACCAACCCCAACCTCCGCGCCGCCCACCGACCCTCACCGCCATGATCACTTGGCTCAGTCCAGTGATCACGGAGGAGGAGGTGTTGGCGGAGCTTCAGGCCCATCCCCATCTGGAGGTGCATGCGGTTCGCTGGATCCATAACGCTGCCGGCCCCACCCGCCTTATGCGGGTTTTTTCTGAGTACGCCCCCTCCATAGACCGTCTCCTGAAGGAGGGTGCCCTCATTTTTAACCAGCGTTATAAGGTTGACCCCTCCCATTCCCCTCCCCAATCCCTGCACTGCCAGAGGTGTCTGCGCTATAACGCGCACCCCACAGCTGAGTGCCGCGAGGCCCCCACCTGCCCGCATTGTAAGCAAGCGCACTTCCTCAGACAGTGCTCTAACCTCCAATCCCCTCCTTCCTGCAATACCTGCACCTCCCCCATCCCATCTACTCCCAAAAGTGTAAAGCCCGACCCCCTCCGACCACTCCTGAATTCACTGTCCCTGTCCATCCCCTGGACGCCCCCACCCCCCCTGGCAGTTCCCTTCGTCCCCCCCCCCCACTGAGGACATCATCAGGTTCATCACCATCGTCCTTCAAAATGTTCATCCCTTTGAGAGCCCCCACACCCTCCAGCAGATCTCCCTTGCCGCCCGTTACATATTCTAACTCAAGATGTACGCCACCTACTCCAACAACCAGGCCCATTTCACCTTCTCCCGTCTTGACACCCACGTCTAAATCCCTGTCATGGCGCGACAGCAACGTATTCTTTTCAACAATATCCGCTCCCTCTCCGCCAACAAGAACCTCTTCCTGCACACCCTTGCCACCCACCGCGTGGATGCCTTCCTCCTCAATGAAACCTTCCTCCAACCCCACCACTCCATCCACACCTCACCCTATCTCCTCCACCGCTCTGATAACCCCCTCCCAATTGCGCGTGGCGGAGTTGCCATTGGTCACCACCGCCAGATCCCCGTTCGGCTCCAACCTCTCCTTCCCGACCCCACCGAACACCTGATCCTTAGTCTCTTCTTCCCTGGCCTTACCGTTACCTGCGCCACCATCTATGTCCGCCCTAACGCCCCTATTCCCTGCGACTTCCTCTCCCACATTGACTTTACCTTCTCCTCCTACGTGATCGCCGCCGACCTCAACATCCATAGTCGTTCCGCCGCCCAGTTACGGCGGTGGCATCGGTTCCTCTCCTCCCTTCAAGGCGACCTCATCCCCATTCCCCAGCACACCTGTCCTGAATCCAACTCCACTCCTGATGTTATCCTCTCCTCCCCCAACCTCCTTGGCTGCATAACGGTGGATGTCCTGGAGCCTATTGGTGGCGACCATCTCCCTGTTCTCCTCACCATTTCAGACGGTCGTCGCCCTCGCCCCGACCCTCGTACTGACCCTCCCCCTAAGTATGTCCACGACTATTCCCGTGCCGACTGGAATGCCTACCAGGATACCCTTTCCACCCAGGTCGATAGCCACCCCTTCACCTATCACTACCCTGATGATGTCACCCATGCCGCCTCCTTTCTCTAGCAGACATTGTCTGAGGCCGTGGAGGCCCACGTCCCTACTGTCGCCGTCCACCCCCACTGTCCTACCTTACCCCCACAGGCCGTTCTCCTCCTCCGTGAATCCCGTCATCTCTACCGTGCCTTCCTCCGCATGCATGACCCGGACACACTACAACGCCACCGGCAACTCCAGCGACACATTCGTAATTTGCTCGCAGCTAAGAAACGCCGGGACTGGCGACAGACATGCACCCGTTTAAATGCTACCCTACCAATCAACTCGTCCAAGTTCTGGTCGGCCTTCCGTCGCCTAACCGGAACTAAACCCTCCCCCTATTATCCTCTTCTCCATGATGATCACCCTTTCCCTCACACCCTTAGTAAGGTCAATCACTTTGCCTCCTACCTCTCTGATGTGTTTTCCATCCCCGATGATCCCCAGTTCGATTACTCCCTCTTCCCGGATGTCCGCGATCGAACTGACACCTCCGTCCCTCCCCTCGCTCCTGGTTTCCAGTACTTGGACAACATTGCACACACGGAACTCAATGCCCCTATCACTACACAGGATCTCATTGCTACACTCCGCACAAAATGCAACACCGCTCCTGGTCACGATGGTGTCACCAACCGTCACCTTCATGAAGCTCCTGTCTCTTTCCTCTCCACCCTGGCCAGGCTCTACAATGTAGTCTTGTCCACTGCTTACTACCCCGACCTGTGGAAAACCTCCCATATCCTCATGTTCCTTAAACCTGGCAAACCGCCGTCCGCCATCTCCTCTTACCGTCCCATTAGCCTTACCTCGGTCTTCAGCAAGGTCCTGGAATCTATCCTCACCTGACGCATCCACCAGCATCTCCGCCAGCACCGCCTCCTTCCTGTTACCCAGTGTGGCTTTCGGCCGTCCTTCTCTTCCGACGACCTTCTCCTTCACCTCACTCATGTCCTTTCCGAACAGCTTAATTCCCGTCGCTCCACAATCTTCCTCTCCCTGGACCTCGAACGTGCATATGACCGCGTATGGTATTCCGGTCTCCTCTTCAAGCTCCAAACCTTCGCCCTTCCCATTAACTACGTCCGTCTGATCGGCTCCTTTCTCTACCGCCGTCCTTCCTATGTCACCATCCATAACACAGATTCCTACATCTTTTTCCCCTCCGCCGGTGTGCCCAAAGGCTCCGTTCTCTCCCCCCTTCTGTACCTTTTGTACACGGCAGACATGCCGCCGCCGTCAGCCCCCGTCCACCTTCTCCAGTTTGCCGATGACACCGCCTTCCTTGCCCTTGCCCCCATCCTACAGCGCTCCCAACACCTTCTCCAATCCCATCTTGACCGGTTCACCACTTGGTGCAACCAGTGGTTGCTCAAGGTCAATCCCTCCAAAACCCAGGCGATCATTGTAGGCAAAACCACCCCTTCCTTCCGCCTCCTTGATTTCTGTCTCACCATCTATGGCCGTCCTATCGCCCTCACTCCCACCCTTAAGTACCTTGGCGTCATCCTCGACCGTCGCCTCTCCTGGACTCCCCACCTCCGGACAATCCAAGCCAAGGCACGCTCCCGCCTCAGTGTCCTCAAGCTCCTCTCTGGCCGTAAGTGGGGTCTGGACCCCTCCACCATCCTCCACACCTATAAGTCCCTCATCCGCCCTATCCTTTGTTATGCCCATCCGGCTTGGATCTCCGCCCCCCCTACCTTTTATAAATACCTCCAATTCCTTGGACGTCATGCTCTCTGCCTCGCCTATCGCATCCGTCTCCCCTCCCCCATGCGGATCCTGTACAATCTCATCCCCTTCCCCCACCTCCTCCTTTTCCTTGAAAGGATACAGATCCTGTACACCTCCCGCAAACTCGATCCTCATCACCCTCTCGTCTCCCCGATCCTCTCCCACCCCCGCCCACTGCCGCGCCTGTATTCGCACATCTCATCCAGTCTCCATCTCTCCACCCTCCTTACCCTCTCCCAAGGTGGCTTCCGCCAGCTCCCCCTCCCTGATGATGTCCTTCTCCCCTCCATCTACCCCTCCTATCAACTTTGACCCAGCCCCACCCCCCACTTCCGGTGTCCTTTCCTTTGGGCACCCTCCCTCCCTTCTCTTCTCTTCCCTTCTCTTTCCTTTTCCCACGTCCCCTCCCTCCGCCCCTCTTCCCCCGGGTTTCCCCTCCCCCTTCCTCCCTCCCCCCTTTCTCCCCTGCCCGTTGCATCTCTGCTCTCGCTCTCCCACTCCCCTTCCTCCTCCTCCTCTCTTGGCAGGTCCCCGGACTCGCACACGCATAGTGAACATTCACGCGCCGGAGATCATCGACATCAGTATCTCGTGTGTGTGCTTCGTTTTGTGTTTCGTGCAGTTACGACTCCACTGTTCACATGTGCCATCGCCGTTCTCCGTGTTTTGTGCGCCGTGTCCACAAGTGTTAGTGTTTTTATCGTCCAACGTGAACGGCTGCATGTTTATTATTTTTTTGTACCTCCATTTTTTGCCCGCCGTTTTTTGTATTGTCTGTATCCCCTCTATGTCATGTTACTGTTCCACTTAAGGCTGAAGAGCAGCGTAATGTGCTGCTGCCAGCCCGCCTGTATAGGTGATTAAAATTACAATAAAGGAAAAAAAAAGCAACCAGAGCGCTATGCGTTTGCAGGAGAAGTAGGAGTAGGAGAAGTGGGAAGCACCGGTAAGGGAATCAGCCCTTAAACGCTAACAGGAGTGCCGTCCCAAAGCAGTCCTGACAGTGCAAGTTAGTGCTCAGGCTGAATGTTGCTTAGTGGGGTTGGTGAATTGCGGGAAATAAAAGTTATTGGCAGACAAAGGGGCGCATTTGTCAGTTATCAATACGAAACTCGTGGGAAACAGGATACTAGGGCCACCACGTTATAGGTTACGTGGCGTTGCCGATAACAGTGTAGAAACGTTAGGTACAGCAGTACTGTGTTTTCGGATGGGAAAACTAAGTTCAGGGAACACATGGAATTATTTCCATGCATAACAGTATGTCATTCAGTGATTCTCGTGCTATAATTTCTGGACAAACATCATGATAAGGTTGATCTTTGCCAACACACTGTACAACTCAGTGGGAGCTTGTTCCAATCAGGGAACAGTTGCAACTGAGACAATGGGACAAGGTTTTCCTAGCATGAGGGTGAGACCAACTAAACTGCATACATTCTCAGTAAAGATTGATCAGAAGGATAATACAGAATCAGTCACAGGGAAGGTACTGTGGCTTTCAGTGGATGCTAATTTGCCACGAGAGGCATTATATGTGATTGAACTGCTCTTAAGCAATGATATGTTGGATAGTTCGCACTGATTTGTCTGCAAGAGGTTGGCACATGTGAGTGACATTAATGGGGAGCAGATGATTCCGGTTAGTGCGGAGTTTGTCAGAGGGGAGGAGGCCTAGTCACTCTCGAAGTCTTGGGGCATGAAGACTTTGATACATAGAGTCTAGAGGAAAACCACAATCAAAACCGTCGACACCAAAGTGTTACAAGGGAAAAATGTGTCACTTGAAGGTCGGTGATTGAAGGGCAATTCAAAACTTGTTGTTGACCTTTAGTGGTGTATTTTGCACTGATCGAGGGTTAACAGCAACCCTAGAGACACATCTTCATATACCGACAGGGATAGCGCACAAATTAAAGGAAGCTGTACTGTATAGCAAAGCAACTGCAACCATTATTAGAACAGTTTATTGAGCAACAATTAGATGATGGTATCATAGGACTGAGTGATAGACTTTGGAGCACAAATATAGTTACTGAGCCAAAGAAGTCGTTGGACAGAAGAAGGAAGCACAAGTTTTGCTGTGACAAAATGTCTAAACGTGCGAACAATTACGGATGCTTATCCAATATCAAACATGACAGAAGCTTTGATTAATCTGGGTCAGTGTCGATTCGTAACGGCTACGGATCTCAGGAGGAAGTACCATCAATTGGAAGTGGAGCTGAGGCTAAGCTGCAAACAGCATTTACGATTCAGTGTGGCCATTTTCATTACAAGCACGTGCTATTTACGCTAAAGAAAGCACTGGCAACTTTTCAGTGATTTTTAGGTGGGGTTATGAGAAAATTAAAACCAAAATATTCTATGGTTTGTCTGTATGACTTGACTGTCTTTTAAAGCCATTTACTGGAGCAACAAGGACTGTTCGAGGAGTTCTTTAGTACAGTAGAAGCATTTGCCGTTATGTGTGCATGTTTTGCTAACTCAGATCAATTATCTGGGGCACACGATTAGTAACCATGATGTACAGACCAATCCTCGTCTTACTAAACGCAGTTCAAAATTTTTCGACATCGTGAACAACCAGAAACCCAGAAACCTGCAGTCATTCATTGGCCTTCGTAATTATTATTGACAGATCATAAGGGACTTTACGAAAATTGCCAAACCCTTGAATAAGATATTGTAGATGGGGAAGAAATTCCAATTGGTTACAAGACTGTCAAGTAGCATTTGAAAAGTTAAAAAGAAAATATTATTTCCACATCCAGTATTGGTGTTCCTGGATTTCGAGAAAGAGTTCATCTTTTCGTGTGATACTTCAAATGGCATGGTTGGTTTTGTTTTGGGCAGATGGCAGATGCTTAGGAACATCTGGCAGCTTATGCGTCGAGGCACTTAAACAAGGTGGAGAACAACGATTTATAAAGAGATTTTCGCGTTAATACATGTTATTGTGTATTTAGGATGTTACCTGTAACGTAAGAACTTTAAGGTCGTGACAGACCATGCCTCACAGAAATAGTTACTTGGGTTAAAATATTCAAGTGCTAAATTAACTCGCTTGGAATTTAGTCTTAAGTATTCGCTTACAAGGTAATCCACAAGCCAGGAGATCACAGGCAAACGCTGTGGGGTAGCGAAGTTGAGGATGTTAGGGAAGAGGTGGAAGATTGTCTGGAGGCACAGGCAAAGGATAAGGAGTGCCAGGCAATGAAATCAAACATTTCAACATTCACAAAGAGTTGTTACGTAGGGTCATGTCCATACATTGTCAGGTCGTGGAGGGCAATGTGCGCTAGATAGAAGTGTGGCAGAGCATTTTTGGTAAGGATTGGTAAGTATAGTGTGCCATCTGAGTAAAGGCCTGATACTGTGCATCACGAAACGCCATTGCAAATATTATCAGTTGTTTCCTATCTGCTTTTTACATTGGGGCTGGATATTCTCATAACATTTGATAAAACACATTCAGGGAATACGTATGTTCTCATGATCATCTATCATTATTCAAGATTTTCGGCAATGGTACCGATGCCAGACAAACAAAAATGGTTCAAATGGCTCTGAGCACTATGGGACTTAACGTCTGTGGTCATCAGTCCCCTAGAACTTAGAACTACTGAAACCTAATTAACCTAAGGACATTACACACATCCATGCCCGAGGCAGGATTCGAACCTGCGACCGTAGCAGTCGCGCGGTTCCGGACTGAGCGCCTTAACCGCGAGACCACCGCGGCCGGCACCAGACAAACAGGCAAGGACTGCAGCAAAGGCATCAGTAAAAAACTATATACTGAAGTATGGAGTGTCTAACAATAGTTACGGATCAGGGTGCAAACTGTCTCGGATTTCATGAAACAACTATGTTACGTGTTGCATATACAAAAGTTATGTCCGAGTCCGTTTCATCTGTACACCAATGAGAGATCTGAATGCTTGCTTAAGACAATGGCTAAACTTTTGAGTTACTACGTTAATTCCAGGAACGATGACTGGGAAACACGAAGATACTGTTCCCCACGAGAACGTCTGTTATACACAAAATCTCCGTAAAGCCATTTAAAGGATTTTGTTGGCAACTAACCAGGAGGAGGAAGTTTGAAGGTGTGAAAAGAATGGACCTGGAATTGGTGAGCAGCGTAAGGTGCATGATGAACCAGACGGCTTAACGTAGCGTAATCAAGTTGTAGGTTTGTGATTTGTTGAGTTTTTTCGGATTAGTGTATTCGAGAATGTGTATTTTTATTGCCATAGGAGATTCCGTTTTCTTTTTTCAGTGTTGCTGTTTTTTTTATTTCGTTATTTTATTTTTTTTGGTCATCTGTCTACAGACTGGTTTGATGCGGCCCGCCACGAATTCCTTTCCTGTGCTAATCTCTTCATCTCAGAGTAGCACTTGCAACCTACGTCCTCAGTTATTTGCTTGACGAATTCCAATCTCTGTCTTCAGTTTTTGCCCTCTACAGCTCCCTCTAGTACCATGGAAGTCATTCTCTCATGTCTTAGCAGATGTCCTATCATCCTGTCCCTTCTCCTTATCAGTGTTTTCCACGTATTCCTTTCCTCTCCGATTCTGCGTAGAACCTCCTCATTCCTTGCCTTATCAGTCCACCTAATTTTCAACATTCGTCAATAGCACCACATCTCAAACGCTTCGATTCTCTTCTGTTCAGGTTTTCCCACAGTCCAAGTTTCACTACCATGCCATGCTGTACTCCAGACGTACATCCTCAGAAATTTCTTCCTCAATTTAAGTCCGGTATTTGATATTAGTAGACTTCTCTTGGCCAGAAATGCCTTTTTTGCCATAGCGAGTCTGCTTTTGATGTCCTCCTTGCTTCGTCCGTCATTGGTTATTTTACTGCCTAGGTTGCAGAATTCCTTAACTTCACTGACTTCGTGACCATCAATCCTGATGTTAAGTTTCTCGCTGTTCTCATTTCTACTACTTCTCATTACCTTCGTCTTTCTCCGATTTACTCTCAAACCATACTGTGTACTCATTAGACTGTTCATTCCGTTCAGCAGATCATTTAATTGTTCTTCACTTTCACTCAGGATAGCAATGTCATCAGCGAATCGTATCATTGATATCCTTTCACCTTGTATTTTAATTCCACTCCTGAACCTTTCTTTTATGTCCCTCATTGCTTCCTCGACGTACAGATTGAAGAGTAGGCGCGAAAGGCTACAGCATTGTCTTACACCCTTCTTAATACGAGCACTTCGTTCTTGATCGTCCACTCTTATTATTCCCTTTTGATTGTTGTACATATTGTGTATGACCCGTCTCTCCCTATAGCTTACCCTTACTTTTTCCAGAATCTCTAACAGCTTGCACCATTTTATATTGTCGAACGCTTTTTCCACGTCGACAAATCCTATGAAAGTGTCTTGATTTTTCTTTAGCCTTGCTTCCATTATTAGCAGTAAAGTCAGAATTGCCTCTCTCGTCCCTTTACTTTTCCTAAAGCCAAACTGATCGTCACCTAGCGCATTCTCAATCACCTTTCCCATTCTTCTGTATATTATTCTTGTAAGCAGCTTCGATGCATGAGCTGTTAAGCTGATTGTGCGATAACTCTCGCACTTGTCAGCTCTTGCCGTCTTCGGAATTGTGTGGATGATGCTTTTCCGAAAGCCAGATGGAATATCGCCAGTCTCATATATTCTACACACCAACGTGAATAGTCGTTTTGTTGCCACTTCCCACAATGATTTTAGACATTCTGATGGAATGTTATCTATCCCTTCTGCCTTATTTGACCGTAAGTCCTCCAAAGCTCATTTAAATTGCGATTCTAATACTGGATCCTCTATCTCTTCAAAATCGACTCCTGTTTCTTCTTCTGTCACATCAGACAAATCTTCACCCTCATAGAGGCTTTCAATGTATTCTTTCCACCTATCTGCTCTCTCCTCTGCAATTAACAGTGGAATTCCCGTTGCACTCTTAATGTTACCACCGTTGCTTTTAATGTCATCAAAGGTTGTTTTGACTTTCCTGTATGCTGAGTCTGTCCTTCCGACAATCATATCTTTTTCGATGTCTTCACATTTTTCCTGCAGCCATTTCGTCTTAGCTTCCCTGCACTTCCTATTTATTTCATTCCTCAGCGACTTGTATATCTGTATTCCTGATCTTCCCAGAACATGTTTGTACTTCCTCCTTTCATCAATCAACTGAAGTATTTCTTCTGTTACCCATGGTTTCTTCGCTGCTACCTTCTTTGTTTTCCTTCCCAACTTCTGTGATGGCCCTTTTTAGAGATGTCCATTCCTCTTCAACTGTACTGCCTACTGCGCTATTCCTTATTGCTGTATCTATAGCGTTAGAGAACTTCAATCGTATCTCGTCTTTCCTTAGTACTTCCGTATCCCACTCCTTTGCGTATTGATTCTTCATGACTAATGTCTTGAACTTCAGCCTACTCTTCATCACTACTATATTGTGATCTGAGTCTATATCTGCTCCTGGGAACGCCTTACAATCCAGTATCAGATTTCGGAATCTCTGTCTGACCATGTTGTAATCTAATTGAAATCTTCTCGTATCTGCCGGCCTTTTCCAAGTATACCTCCTCCTCTTGCGATTCTTGAACAGGGTATTCCTTATTACTAGCTGAAACTTGTTGCAGGACTCAATTAGTCTTTCTCCTCTTTCATTTCTTGTCCCAAGCCCATATTCTCCTGTAACCTTTTCTTCTACTCCTTCCCCTACAACTGCATTCCAGTCGCCCATGACTATTAGATTTTCGTCCCACTTTACATACTGCATTACCCTTTCAATATCCTCATACACGTTCTCTATCTGTTCATCTTCAGCTTGCGACGTCGGCATGTGTACCTGAACTATCGTTGTCGGTGTTGGTCTGCTGTCGATTCTGATTCGAAAAATCCGGTCACTTAACTTTTCACAGTAACGCACCCTCTGCCGTACCTTCCTATTCCTGACGAATCCTACATCTGTTATGCCATTTTCTGCTGCTGTTGATATTACCCGACACTCATCTGACCAGAAATCCTTGCCTTCCTTCCACTTCACTTCACTGACCCCTACTATATCTAGATTGAGCCTTTGCATTTCCCTTTTCAGATTTTCTAGTTTCCCTACCACGTTCAAGCTTCCTGACATTCCACGCCCCGACTCGCAGAACGTTATCCTTTCGTTGATGATGATGATGAGCGTTTGGCGACATTGGCCGGGAGGCCCCTCGCGGGGCAGGTCCGGCCGCCATATCGCAGGTCTTATTACATTCGGCGCCACATTGGGCGACCTGCACGCCGGATGGGGATGAAATGATGATGAACACAACACAACACCCAGTCCCGGAGCGGAGAAAATCTCCGACCCAGCCGGGAATCGAACCCGGGCCCAGAGGACGGCAATCCGTCACGCTGACCACTCAGCTACTGGGGCGGACCTTTCGTTGATTATTCAATCTTTTTCTCATGGTAACCTCCCCCTTGGCAGTCCCCTCCCGGAGATCCTAATGGGGGACTATTCCGGAATCTTTTGCCAATGGAGAGATGATCGTGACACTTCTTCAGTTACAGGCCACATGTCCTGTGGATACACGTTACGTGTCTTTAATGCAGTGGTTTCCATTGCCTTCTGCATCCTCATGTCATTGATCATTGCTGATTCTTCCGCCTTTAGGGGCAATTTCCCACCCCTAGGACAAGAGAGTGCCCTGAACCTCTGTCCGCTCCTCCGCCCTCTTTGACAAGTCTGTTGGTAGAATGAGGCTGACTTCTTATGCCGGAAGTCTTCGGCCGCCAGTGCTGCTTATTTATCAAGATTTAGGCAGTGGCGGGGATCGAACCCGGGACCGAAGACGTTTTGATTATGAATCAAAGACGCTACCCCTAGACCACAGGACTGTGTGTTCGCGGAAGGAGGGGAGGGTGACATAGTAATCGGGGATGCGTAAGTATCCCCTGTACGATGAGGATGGTCCTGCTTTAGTGTGCTTCATCAAGGGTGAGGCAGGACATGTAAGGGTTGTTCAGTCTCTAGAATCGGGTGAGTTTTCTAGAAACAACCGGATGTGTCGCTTACTAGTCATAAATGGACGCTAATCTGTGAGATTAGGAATGAGGTTCGTTGGTTAGAAAGTGTCTTTTCAGAATTGTGCAACGAGACGCAGGACAATAATTTTTTTGGGGGAGAATACCAGGAGTTGTAGTTTCCTTGCCGTAAACTAAGAACGCAGTTGTCACATTTGGTTTTGCAAGCCAGGAATCGGCGGAAAAGAAAATCAAATGGCTCTGAGCACTATGGGACTTAACATCTGTGGTCATCAGGCTCCTAGAACTTAGAAGTAATTAAACCTGACTAACCTAAGGACATCACACACATCCATGCCCGAGGCAGGATTCGAACCTGCGACGGTAGCGATCTCGTAGTTCCAGACTGAAGCGCCTAGAACCGCACGGCCACACCGGCCGGCAATCGGCGGAAGAGGGGCTGTGTAAATACTAGAGGAAAACTATTAAAGTCAATATTCGGAACAGCAGATGATAAGGAAGTGCAGGAATTACATAGCACAGTTGTTCAGGTTCAGCAGATGGACTGTTCCGTGACGGATGTTGTGGTGTTGCACCCAGTGCGGTTCTCAAAATCGGAACAAGGGATGCTGAATAACACGAGACTAGTACGGAAATTGGCAGCAGAGCTAACCCGATGTGCTAGTGAAACCGGTTAGCAGCTATTTGGAGAGTGCAGGAGCAGTGCAGGAGCAGTTGCGTGCACAGGACAACGAAATGAACAGGCAACTTCGTACCGTATCGGTTACACCTAGGGAATTCATGATGGGATTCCGTCGATGAGAAAACGTATTGCAGGAAAATCTGATGGTATTTTCTTCATATGGCTCTAGGAGGAAACAGCTGGGGCTAGGATGCATATAGTGATCCGTATACCTGTTGCGGGGATAAACTCGGAGTTAAACATGAACCCAGTGTAATGGCGGATATTGAAGTGGATGCAGGTGAAAGCTAAGGATGTACTGCTAGTCTCCAGGGACAGGTGGACTCATGCGGTCATCCCATGGGTAGAGATGGAGAGATGCGCACATGAGAAAGTTTTTATCAGTCTGGGTAGCCAGGTATGGAATGACATGCAGCGAGTTTCGTTCTTAGTGTCACCAATACTCAGTATCCACGCCAGAACGGGGAAGATCGGTACCGTTGAGAATACTGTATCTTCCTGAAAGTGAAATGGCACGATTTGTGAGAGAGACAATCAGGAGGGACTTCCTCTTTCCGGCTATGGCTATGGCCACAGGCTTGAATGTTATGACATTGCCACAGAATACCTTGTATTGGTCAAAAGGATCTCTGAGGGCATTACCCGTTCAAAGTTTAACCTATTTAAACAATACACCCTGAATAAGAACTTATGTAGTCTTTTCACAACAAGGGAGAATTTCGATGGAAGAAATGAGGCAGCGTATACATTACTTTCGGCAACAGCAACAGCACAAACTGTTAATAGTAGGGGTATCATCTAACACTTCTGGCATGTTTCTATCAGGCTTTTGCATACAGTATTCCCGGCAAAACAAAGCAGGCATAAGCTGTAGACGTACAAATACACCAATTACCAGTAGAATGGTTGACCAGCAGTGGTAGTGGAAGCAATTACTTTTCAGACCGTTATTGGTAAGAGTACAGTAGGAGTAAATGATAGTTATTTAACTGGAGCGGAACAAGTGTGGGGTGAAGTTCCGTGTAGGGACTCTAGATTGTCCTCAGTATACAAATTATTAGGGTTTAGTCGTAGCACGACATTAACGATTTGTAACGATTTGGAACGTAACTTCTCGGAAGGAATTAGGTATGTAGGTCACTAATAAATATAGGCATTCTTGAAAATTTTTGGGGAGTTATGGCAGGAAGGTGGAAGTTAAACGACTGATGGCTGTTTCAGGTAGTGGGCACTGTTATGAAGAAAACAGCTCTGCGAGGCGGGTTTATGACATCACTCGCAGGCGAGGAGGCCAAGTGAACTCCAGAAACAAATGCGGAGACGGTTGTCGAGTAATCAAGCGTAACCCTGGGCACTGAGATATTATGGTAAACCTGTGAATTGTAGTTGTTGCACCCTGCGTGCGGGGGCAAAAGCAGGCATCATAATTATTAAGGAATACGGACAATGTCTAAGGTGTAGGGAAAAGAGCGTCCATAAGCGATTCCTGAGTTTAAGGCAATAAGTCCTTTTCTGGAACTAGAGAGAATGACGGTTGCTTATGTTGTACGAACCACGACGACCATCTGGTGGTTGATTTCAGCGGCCAACCGGCCCAATGAATCAATCGCCAAGTACTGCGATACAGATGCGCCGCAGCTATGGTGAGGCGGGTCCGAAACTTGATGCTGAACTTGTGAGACAAGGAAGCTGGCGGCCAGCCTCCGCTCTCTTGACGACATCGTCCGACGGACTGCAAGGTGGCGTTGGCAGCGGCGCAGTCCGGACGCGATCTCACGACCTCCTAGATCCATGGATGACCTATATCACTCACCGAGTAGCAGACGAAGGGTGACGGGAGCTGCTGAGGCTCTATTTCTACTGCAGCGACAGCTGCTGACTGTTACACCTCGCCGCTCTAAATGGCGAGTACGAGCGGCCTACCAGCAATCTGTATTCTTTAGCGGAGTAAAATTCATCGTGGGTCTTGTTTGTGCGTGTCTGAACGCACCGGCGTGATTCACCCCTCTCTCACAAACCATATCTCTCAGTCACCCTGGTGCATTAGGCACCTGAGCTCTGGGGGTATTGGCGCGCAAATTACAGCCTTCATTGCCAGTGAACAGCATGCGTGAACGAGGAGCGTGCTGTGAAGGTCCAAGCGTAGCAACATTCTCTGTATGGTCATTGAGGAGACATTGTTGGTAGCCCTTTTGTTCATCTGGACGCTCACTTGCTCAACAGTTCTACTTCTGTCCGCCTGAACTCACTTCTGCCGGTATCGTTCTCCCCTGCCAATAGCCCATAGTGCACCATAATGGATTCAGCGCCAGTTTTGGATAGAGCAATGTTGTCATGCTTAGTGTATTTAACAGTAATTGCAAGTGAACAGTTTACAAACTTAGCCGTTTTGCAAAAGCTTCCACCCATGTCCCAGAAGCAAATGAGCATGCCTTTCCAGATGACATTTAAATATATCCGTTTCTGCATTATGATAAAGACTGCACTGTTTTCTCAGTCACCCAACAGGTTTTATATACCATCCACTGCTAGTTCTGCCACCTGTCGTCTGTGAGTGGTTATTGGACGTTGACGTCGAATACAGGGGCTAGTCACATTAATGTGAGTGGACCTTGAAATTCCTTTGTAGTGATACATGGCCCACTCTTGTGCTTCCTCTCAGGTCGTCGTGCATGGGCTGTTGGCTATTCGTCTGCTGCAATTGTTGACCTCACCTATCTTCTCTGCATTTCTTCTAGAAGTTTGGTAGCAACCACCCGTAGTGCAGAACACAGAGATTTGGATTCATTTGTTTATCTAAATACTAGTCGCTGTTTTATGTTTTGGAGAAAACAATAGGTTAATTTCGCCAGCCGAAAATGTCAGTCACTGGTGGAGGATCTGATACTTGATTTTCTGCTTGCATGTATTCGTATTAAGTGCTGCACTTCATAATATTTTACCCTTAGCAGCCAATACATCGCCAATGTTTTCTTACCTGGAGATCGAGTGGTCATGTCATAAAATTCGCTCCAACGCCTCAAGTTCCTGCCTCCCTTGCTCATTTCTTCAATCTGTCGACTATAATTTTGTCGCTCATTCAAAAATAAGGCAGGGTATCTGCTGACAACTTCCTCTTTATGGACCTGCAGCTTAGTTACATGATCCAATTTTTTAAATGTTTCCTTTTAATAGCACGTCCGTCATCTTTTCAGGCCCAACATACGATTTAACTCTTTGTCACCACTGATGTAATCCTGGAAGGACTGTGTTATATCTTTCTTCTAGGCTATATCTGGAGCTTCCCTTCATAAGGAGGATCGACTTAGGCCGCTTGGTTCACCTGCAGCTTTTCTAATACCAAGTCGAATACAAGACTCCAGATCACAGGACCACTTATGAACACCCAGGGGCAGCCTCCTGTAATTTCTTTTGTAAGGATCCCTTCTGGCCTCTACTGAATTGGTTCTCTCATTTGGCCATAGTTCTTAAAACAATTGCATAACGCTAAAGTAAGCTCTCAAGCGACCAAAAGTTCTGGCCACTGTAAGTGGTCAAACACGCAGACGATATCTGTCGTTGTGAATTTAAGAGAGGCGTTTCTTGCAAGTGTCATCGCTTTATTTACAGTGTCTTCAGTCGATTTCACACTTTCGAACACATATTGCATGGAGTTTTTTCCAGGAAGAAGGCATTTCTTCTGTAGTATACCGGATAGCAGCTTTCCCTAAGGTAACGAGTAGGCAAATTGGTCTGTAGTAGTCTGGAGCCATGGGACAAGTGTCTTAACCATTAAAAAAAAAATCACTCAGAAAGGGATTGAATGAGCTACTGGAAAGGAGCGACAGGGATGTAAGGGCCATGCCGACTCCAGCGCAATGCCCAGCTGCGCGAACAGCCCGATTATGATGTTCCCACAGATTCTCGATTGTCGTGAAACGGGGGAGTTTGGTGGTCAGGGGAGTACAGTAAGCTCATCTTGATGTTCTGTGAACCACGCACAGACAATGTGAATTGCGGCACAAATTAAATTGTCCTGTTGGTAAATGCTATTGTGTTCAGGAAAGAAACTGCATATAGGGATGGAAATGATCCCGAACGATAGTTGCATACTTCTGTTGATCCCTAGTGCCTTCCAGAATGACACGATCACGGACGGAGTGCCCTGCGACCTGGACTCCTCCGCGGCGATTGTTGCAGGATGTTTGCTCTCAGACGTTTCACACCCTGCAAGTCAACGGCCATTTGTCAGATGGAGGAGAATACGTGATACCTCCGAAAACGCCTCCCGTCACCACTCAGTGGACTTCGATTTGCGCTATTGGCATGTAAATTCCAGCCTTCATCGACGATGGGTGCATGAATCAAGCGCCTGCTGCGGAGGCCCATGCGCACCAACGTGCAGTGAACGGTCATTGCAGACACTGTTGTTAGCCTCGTAGTTCGCCTGTGCAGTCAGTTGATGAACAGTTTCACCCGTGAACATTCCCACAGCCGTCGCTCACCCCTGTCATCTACGGCTCGCAGTGCACCACAATTACTTCGATGCCATTTCTGGATAGCACCATTTTTCAATGCACGATATCTTTAATCAGGGGCGCAGGAACATTTTACAAACTTAGGCGATTCGGAAATGCTTCCACTCATGACCCGAAAGCCATTCCCCTTTGGACGTCACATAAAACACCCTTCCTCCGCATTAAGACAACGATTGCACTGTTTTACTGTTTTACGTGAAACGCTTTGTATACATATGACTGCTAATGCTACCACCTGCCGTATGTGAGAAGCTATTGCAAGATGACGTCGGACATATGTGACGGGGACCGTGAAAAGATATATCTACATGCGAACTGGAAAACCAGGTGATTCATTCCATTCGAGCTTCAGGTCTCCTTACTTCCCCTCATCTTCTGAAAGTGAATGAAGTATCTCGCCTTCGTCTTAAAATTCCCTGCTTTCAAATTCGTCCACTACAGTATCATCTGCAACGTAATCGTGCACGTTGTCGTCATTTTTCTGTCATCATTCTGTCTGTTCGATTTAAAGTTCCTAAGATTGTCGGAGACGCATTTTGACGGGCGACTTTATATGGCGTATTCCATAAGTCAGGATGTAAATTCTGTGGCACGAATCGATTTCAGCTGTCCGTCCTCGCCTGCTCCGGGCATTTCTTAAATTGTTGCTTAAGGTGCCTGTCAAACTGAGAGCTCTTCCTTCCGCTGTGCGGCCTGTCTGGCAGAAACTCATTGCCTTTCTGACGTCTGTCCTCAATATTTGGAGACCGTCGTTCAATGGTATTGGTGAACTCAAGGCCATTTGTCTTACGACTGCTACTGCACATTTCATGAATTCTTGTATTACACTGAACGGCTGTTTAGCTTTTCTGACCTACGTTATTTCCACAATATCAAATGCTTACGGAGTAGAATCTATTTAGTAATTTTACATTCATAATTGTGAGAACATCGTTTCGGGGAAAACCTCCGACGACCGAATCAACTTGTTTGAGACCTGTAGCCGCATTATTCCGACTGTAATAGCTATAAATTAGTTTAAGATTTGTCCCAAAAAGGTGGCCTGCACTTGTTAATTCGGCAGAAGGCTGACATGCGCTGACGGAAAAGACGTAGGACATAGAAATCTACCTAACACAATGTGTGTCCTTTACTGATAGGATGTCACTGATGGAAGTAGTATTCTCCCCGTTTGCATGGCATAAAGTGGAGATTTGCCTTGATGTATTATTCTGTTAGCGATTCTCTTGTGCAACATGAAAGACCTCGTTACCACTGTAATGGGAACAGACAGTACGCACAGTATATTCCACTTCACTTTAGGTACAGGTTGAGTAAACGTGTAACGGGGGATCAGTGTGAACATAATCTTTTGCTAGCGTGGAGAAACAAGTGGTTGGCCTTCAGACAGGTGGACAACAGGCACGATGCAGCTCGTCTAAACTGGTTCTGTGGCAGTGGAGATTGTGCCATCTGGCACCGCACCTGTGGGCTCAGAATCTGTGTGGCCGTTCACTTTCGTCACTAGTTGATAATTCAGGGCTGGCAAGCTATTTATTTGTTCAAATACGTATATGTTATAAAACTAGATGTACGTGTGTGTGCGCATGAATGGGCGCGAGCGAGCGCGTGCTGGAGTGCGTGTGTTCAATATCATCTCCTAAACTACTGGACTGATTTCAACCAAATTTGATACTGTGGAACAACAATTTAAGTTGCAATAAAAAGTAGCTGCCGCTAATAGTTCATGAGATATGATCAAATAAACATTGAAATGCGTAAAAATCTGCCGCGTTGTGCATGACGTTTAAATTTATTACTTCTTTGTTATTAACACTATTTCCAACACACTGTTCAGACAGAATCGACAGATGCCGCTGAATGTACCTACAAAGTAATATCATTGTATGACACATAGACCTGAAGATACTATGTCATAAACACTGAGATGCGTGAAAAACTTCATCATGGAGGACGTTTAAACATTTTACTTCTTTTCTACTAACTCCGTTCGCAACATAATTTCGAGGCAGTACCCAAAAATGTCTCTGAATGTACCTCCATTGTACGACTCATAGTTCAAAAGATATGGTATCATAAACACTGAGATGGGTCGGAAATACCACGTCATGCATGAAGTTTTACTATAATTGTGCCTTACTGTTAAGATACTCCAACAGTAGTGTCACCTTGAGGAAATCGCTGACACTCTTAGCATTTTTGACAGCCTTCAACTGCTAAGCGCAGATGACTTTAGGCTAAAACAATAGCCGTCTACAGAGCTATGAAGAGGCTTTGCTATACAGACGTTTGCAAAATCACGTTGCAGTCACGCGAAGCGCCTGTACTTACACATTTGTACATTATAGATATGTCTTTGTGTGATTGTTTCGGATTTCACAAGTACATAGAAATGAAATTTTTTCGGTATTGCAAACACAGTTCATTATTTGTTTTCGTTTCTAATTGGAAATTAGCAAAATGAACATCCGGAAATGTCGGGTTTGGCAGCTAGTATTCTACAAAGAGCGATAAAAAGTATCCGTTCGGAGGCCTTAAAGTCCATATTTGGTATGCCAGTCAGACAAAATGACCTTGAACATTGAGGCAGTCACCCCGCCGACACTTTAGGCTCAAGATAGCTGTTTAGTAAAACATCGCGTCCTGATACGTGAAGAGTCCGTAATTACCTGCAGCGCATTCTCGTCCAATAGGAATTTTTGACCTTTCTAGGCCTTTTAAACAGACTGAATGCATGATAAACGCATGAGAAAAAATGAAGACCATAGGGCGGATGCTGGAGTGTCTCCCACTTCGGTTGGCGTAACTTCTGCGGTACGACTTCTACGATAAAGCGACGAGCACTGTCATGAAACATCAGCCCCCCTTGTCTCACCATTCCACAACTTCTGTTTTCGACAGACATGCTGGCACACAATCCTTCTTCACTCTTCGATGGACACCTACCAGTGTCTGTCTTTCAGCAAAGAAAAGATTACCAGGACAATGGTTCTGTTCGGGCGCTATAGTTCGTGTCGCTATAGCTCATGTCACCGCATTTACCGCACGAAGGTCAGAAAGTCATGAATGCCAGACTAATCGCTTGACTACACGTAGCAGCCTATATAAATGCATCGGGGTCGTGTTACGGTCATATACCCTACAGCAACACCCTAAAACGGAAGCATTTTGGTCGCTCCTTATATTAGACAGATCAAGGAATCCCATGTAAGGTCACGAAAACTTTGCCTGAACGGTAATCAAGCAGATGAAATAGTACCAGTATTTTTTTCCAAGTTAACATGAAATAACTGATTCTGCCATTTTTCCATTCCCGAGTGGAAGCCCTGTAATTCTTAAGGGTATAGCTTTTCGTGTTTGTAACTAATAGTTAAACCTGATCCTGAGTCTTCATTTATGAATAATAGCCAGCTACAATGCTATGTAAGTTGTTTATATTATGTCTCATTCACAATGAGACCATTTCGGCAAATTGCCATCCTCAGGTTCTCTGTAAATTCACAGATAAGGGATGATCTTAATATAATGTTTTTTTAACTATGATCTGAAATTTTATAATATATCATTAGAAGTTTCACCTCACACGTAACAAACGTTGCTGTCATGTCCTCTCTGTAACTTAACTGACATAGACGAAATACATAAAACACTGAATCGTTACACCCCAATACGAAATTCAGCATACAACTCGAAACTAACAAAGATATTAACTTTCTCGACCTAACTATTGAGAACACGAACAACAAACACTGCTTCCAAATTTACAAAATGTTTAAAATTGCTCTGAGCACTATGGGACTTAACTTCTGAGGTCATCAGTCTCCTAGAACATAGAACTAATTAAACCTAACTAACCTAAGGACACCACACACATCCATGCCCGAGGCAGGATTCGAACCTGCGACCGTAACGGTCGTGCGGTTCCAGACTGTAGCGCCTAGAACCGCTCGGCCACACCGTCCGGCTTCAATGTTACAGAAAGACTATCACAACAGACGGTATTATCAATGCACACTCATGTCATCCCAAAGCAAACAAACTCGAATTCTTCCACACAATGCCGAACAGAGTAATAAACTTACCACTGAAAGACGAAGCAGTCCAGAGGGAAATAAAAATCTTAGAATACATAGCCGAGAAAAGCTATTGTGAACCCAAAATTATAACACAATTATACCGCAATAAAACACGAGCTGAAAGGCACAATATACATAAAGAAATAACACTAAGCATACACATAACGAAAAAGAAGAAAACCAAATACGTAACCACGATCTATCTAGGAAACATCACGAACAAAATTAATAAATTATTCTTCAGAACACACACAACCTCAAAAGCAAAATTCACAAAGACAGCTCAAAATTTCCATACATAAAAATCCGAGCGTTTACAAAATCTCGTGTAAAGCATGTCAAACATTCTACATAGGGAAAACGTGTAGAAACTTTAAAATTATGTAAAAAGAGCACACCAGAGGAAGTGAAAACAACCCATTTACATTTTTTGAACATTTACATGTTCAAAAAAATGGTTCAAATTGCTCTGAGCACTATGGGACTTAACTTCTGAGGTCATCAGTCTCCTAGAACATAGAACTACTCAAACCTAACTAACCTAAGGACATCATACACATCGATGCCCGAAGCAGGATTCGAACCTGCGACCGTAGCGGTCGTGCGGTTCCAGACTGAAGCACCTAGAACCGCTCAACATTTACAAGCAGAGACACACTATGTAAAACCCATATATTCACATGCATACAGCAACCCAACAAATTTACTGAATGAACAACCCGATTTTAAATTTTCAGATCATAGTTACAAAACCATTATATTAAGACCATCCCTTATCTATGTACTTACAGAGCACCTGAGGATGGTAATTTGCCGACATGGGCTCATTGTGAACGAGATAAAATATAAACAACTTACGTAACAGTGTAGTAGGCTATTATTCATTAATAATTATTTCATTAAAAGATATATGTTGCACTGCGGATCCCAAAGAACAAAAAGATCCTGAGTCATTGTTGCAATGTTGATTCGCACGTAAGGAGGCGAAATACTTTATGTGACGTTAGCCGGTAACAACAATGTTCGTGGATGTCACTTTACTCGGCACTTCTTCACAACAATTCGAACGGAAAAAGATATCTTTAAGAAAGATCACTAACGCGGAAGACTAATTAAACAGCATACGTTCGTAGAGTCTTTATTTTCTTCCGTGCAGAGAGTAGACATTTGCCTGTTCGGTCTTCGCAATGTGGGTATCTACCAGTTCCCTGACAGACCTATATCCCTCCTACCTTTATTGTTGAAAAATCAGGATAGTTTGATTGCGTCGCCTTTATTGCTCCATGACATTCGTGCGTTTTTTTTAACTCTCACTGTATTCAGTGATGTCTGTAGTAGCGAGAGGGTTTTTACACTGCTGCAGACATGCTCTTTGCACTACGTGCTGAGGCGGCTACTATTATGGCTATAGTGCTCGCCTGAAGCTAGTGCCTGTGCTGAGGGACGGCGTTCAAAAAAATGGTTCAAATGGCTCTGAGCACTATGGGACTTAACATCTATGGTCATCAGTCCCCTAGAACTTAGAACTACTTAAACCTAACTAACCTAAGGACAGCACACAACACCCAGTCATCACGAGGCAGAGAAAATCCCTGACCGCGCCGGGAATCGAACCCGGGAACCCGGGCGCGAGAGACGCCGTTCCGGTAGATATAAATTACTTACCTGTATCACTCGATTTTTCGAAAACTGTTAGGTGAAGAAGTTGATTTAAGCACATCTTACAGTCTGATAACTTCACTCGATGAAGAAATGACTTTGTTCCCGTTATCCGACATACGTACTGCTCTGTATCAAATTAAATGAAACATTGCACCAAATACTGAAGAGCTTGCACAGGTAAAAAAGCATTGTGTCAACTTTACTTACTGCTGATTTTAGCTCAAACACTACTGGGAATGAAATTCAGGCAAAATATGTAGATTATATTTAAAACTGGTATCATAACGATATCTTTCCTTTCGAGGTGTTGGGTTTTACATCCGAAGAGCGGTTGTGCAGGACGCGCCCATTCAAGTCCTTGCACATCACGAATCGTGTTGTCATAACACTCGTCATATCTCATGAACGATTCGAGGCACATACACGAGGCTTTTTTGCAGGTGATAGCACACAATGAGCACATATAATGTATTATAAATACACTAAACCTTTTTTAATCACCAAGATACTGAAGTCACTCGTTAGCAACAGACGTCGGCGGCTCACGACGTATTCAGACGCCTCTAGCACTGCAGGGCAGTCCAAGCGGCGCAAGTATACACGTCCACAACAGCTGGGGAACGGTGTAGCAGGACGTTTCTACACGCCCAAAGCAGGGTTAATAACAAGTGAATAAAGCTATTTCAACAAACCTTCCCTCTTTGTTAAGTTTCTCCTCAAGAATCTTATCTCTGCTGCTAGCACTTTGCTACTTATTTTTAAATTTATTTCTACAGCTCTCGCTTTCTTACAAAGTTTATAGCATTGCCTTACTTACATAAAATTTCATTTTTGCATTTTCTTGGTTTCTTTTCTTACGTATTCTGTTTGGTTTTCTGCATACTTCCTGAGATTCAGAGCTTCATCTGTATTATTACCATAATCATAGCCCTGGGTTGCAGCCAAGATATTTAAAATTTCAGGCCTTTTCAGTTATTGTTTTCGACCGTATTGGGCATTTACCTTGAAATGTCGTAACTTTCTTCTTATGTCATGCATTTTTCCAACATAATAAATAGTTTTCACCTCTGTTGAAGGTGTGCAACTTTTAATAAATGCAATGATAGTAAAAAATACGAAATGAAATCCTTCGCCCTAAAAGACGGGTAAAAGCGAGTAAAATAGAAACGTAAAACAAATACTCTGAAATGATATAAAGTAAGGAAGTAACGTACTAAAGATATTGTGTTTCCTTCCAATGTAGAATAGGTCATTTATGGTAGAAAACGGGTAATGCTGTATAATTTTCTCATGTTTTCAGCTCCGAGGAACGGCAGTTTAACACGAAGCACAACAAACAGACACCCTGCTACCTGACAAGAAACCCACTGACTGTAAGGTGATGTTTACAGCATTCGACGCCCCGCGTCTACCTTGCAACCACAATATTGGCTGCTAAATGGCAACATGGGTCAGGGATGGAAGTATCCTATGGAGAGCGCAGCATGAGTCTACTGAGCGTCCAAAGTGGCCGTGCGGTTAAAGGCGCTGCAGTCTGGAACCGCAAGACCGCTACGGTCGCAGGTTCGAATCCTGCCTCGGGCATGGATGTGTGTGATGTCCTTAGGTTAGTTAGGTTTAACTAGTTCTAAGTTCTAGGGGACTAATGACCTCAGGAGTTGAGTCCCATAGTGCTCAGAGCCATTTGAACCATTTGAATCTACTGAGCGTGGCTGAACTGCTGTGTTGACGAGTAACTCACAACAGTGCTACTGTACTAGTGCCGTTGGTAGACATCAGAGTAATACCCACTATAATTAAAGCACACATTGCGCTATATCAGCAGCAGTTACCGAAGTTGACATTTCGTCAGAAAGGAACCCATGGAATTGGGGGAGCGAGAAATAACTGGCAGATGAAATATTAGCGTTTCTTGCAAGATAAGTCAGTGGAATTTATGCTGTTGTATATGACCAACTGTGGGGACAATGTGCATGAAGAGTACAATGACGACGACAAGTGATTAATAAGTGAAAGTGATACTGAAACAGGTATCCGGCAGTGTAGTTTATCATCCTTGTCAAACAGGGAGCCACGAATCCCGTCTCCAGTGAAACTTAGTAAAGGACAATCTATGTCCACGGAGCGGGTACTAAACATAATTACGTACATGAAATATCACGCACAGCATAGTAAAAAAATCCGTTATGAACTGATTTCGAATACGTCCGAAACAATATGACCGTATAGTGCTTCGTAAAATATTTAAGGAAGACAGAGCGCACTTGTTACAAAAACTAGTACTTGAGCGTTTCGAGGATGCTCGATGCAATTTGCGGAATGTGCTTGATAGTTACCTTCTATGTGATGTAGATTACAGTGATTTAAACGGAAGAAATGTCCGCCCCGGCAGTTGAGTGGTCAGCGCGACAGAATGTCAGTCCTAAGGGCCTGAGTTCGATTTCCGGCTGGGTCGGAGAGCGTTTGGTTGTTTGAGGGAAGAGACCAAACTGCGAGGTCATCGGTCACATCGGATTAGGGAAGGAAGGGGAAGGAAATCGGCCGTGCCCTTTGAAAGGAACCATCTCGGCATTTGCCTGGAGCGATTTAGGCAAATCACGGAAAACCCCAATCAGGATAGCCGGACGCGGGATTGAACCGTCGTCCTCCCGAATGCGAGTCCAGTGTGCTAACCACTGCGCCACCGCACTCGGTTGGGTCGGAGATTTTCTCCCCTCAGGGACTGGGTGTTGTGTTGTCCTCATCATCATCACTTCATCCCCATCGACGCGCAAGTCGCCGAAGTGGCGTCAAATCGAAAGACTCGCACCCGGCGAACGGTCTGCCCGACGGCAGGCCCTAGTCACACGACATTCCATTTCAATGGAAGCAATGGACAGCTGTCTAACTCCAAACAGTGCTATAGAAGTGGAAGACGTAACATAGCTAGATTTCAAACAGAGCGTCAATCTGACGATGCACTGCAAAGTGCGTAATACGCACAAAAGTTTGTAGAAGAGATAAACAAACTTACCTATCGTTCAGTAAGGAATTTGTTTTCAACTCTTACCAGTCGGATTTTTAAGAGGAAACGCAAGTGAAAGGAGCCCTGGAAATTAGAGGTACCAAAGGAGTTGTATCAAGATCAGCTAATATGAGTGCCTTAATAATGAGCGTATGGCATTGGTGGCCGGGAGACCCCTCGCGGGGCGGTTCGGCCGCCGCTCCACAAGTTCTTTAACGCCACTGCGGTGACTTGCGAGTGAATGAGGATGAAAGACACACAACAGCCAGTCATCTCGAGGCAGAGAAAATCCCTGACCCCGGTGAGAATCGAACCCGGGACCCCATGCGCGGGAAGCGAGAACGCTACCGCAAGACCACGAGCCGCGGACGTCATTGCCTTAATGCATCCGTATACAACTATGTCGACTGTTAATCTGACCGGAAAATTGGCTGGGAAGTTATTTATTGTGTTGCAAAAAGTTGAAGGTGCTCTGCCCCCTACCATTCTTTCTAGTGTGCGTGATCTTGCAAGGGCAGTAGGGAGTATTTACATCGCAGCAAGCAAGAGTGGGGACAAGGGCGTAACACTACTATAACTATGTTACGAGCATTGCTTTTGGCCAATAACTGGTCAAAAAACTTGTTTTTTCTTGAATCCTTGTCGTGTATAAAAGTCATACTGCTTTCGAGCAAACTAATGCTCCTGGAAAGTGTGTCAACCTGGAACAAGAACCTGGAACAACTGGACATCAGGAACCACTGGACAAATCCAGGTTCAGGATGTTAGGTTTTCCGTACCTATAAAACATCACAAAATCTGCTGCTACGCCGTAAAGGATAGCCAGTTTGACGATACGCTCCACGACACACTGCCTCACATTTGGTTGCAGCCATAACATCCCACCATTATTCAGCATTCCCTTACATCAGTACGATTCCAATGCGTTCTTTAGGAGTGGATACCTAGCTGAAGGTCCAGCACTGTTTTTAACTTCCATGGAGTTCGTCACTGACCTTGATGGTGCGAAACGTTGCGATCACTTGGCGCACCGCCGACCGCGGTGGTCTCGCGGTTCCAGGCGCGCAGTCCGGAACCGCGCGACTGCTACGGTCGCAGGTTCGAATCCTGCGTCGGGCATGGATGTGTGTGATGTCCTTAGGTTAGTTAGGTTTAAGTAGTTCTAAGTTCTAGGGGACTGATGACCACAGCTGTTAAGTCCCATAGTGCTCAGAGCCATTTGAACCATTTTTGAACTTGGCGCACCATTTTTCATTCAGTGTTCGTGGCACAAGGTAATGGATTGTTTTGAACATTTCTTGAATGTCGACGATGTCCATTTTGTGCAGTGTAATACGTATATGCCATACATGGTTGGAATCTGCTCCTCACGGACATTCATTTTCTCCTGCCCTCCTGACGGCCTTGATGAGTCATTAGTATATAATATGTTTCCTGTCATAATTGTAAATACAACACTTTCAGATGAGTCTTACCTTGCGCTGAAGGAATCCTTGTGAGAAGAGCCGTAATTGCTACGTGTAGCGAAAGCGCTCTTGATAGGTCGCCTCCAAGTCGTCACAATGATGTCGCAGCAGCATTTGTACTCACAAAACTGAATTAAAGGATGAACGAAGAACTTGAACAGGCATCATGGGATCTCCGTCCCGAACAAACACAATGAAAAATGAGGAACAAAATGGGACAAAGAAAGGGGGTAGCGTCCTTGGAGTGGCAAACTGTCCCTAAAGGCGAAAGGATCAGCAATGACCAACGGCATGAGGACACAGAAGGCAATGGAAACTACTGCATTAAAGACACAAAACGTGTATCAACAGGACATTTGGCCTGTAATTGAAACAGTGTCATGATGATCTCTCCATTTGCAAAAGATTCTGGAAATGTCCCCCCATTTGGATCTCTGGGAAAAGTCTGGCAAAGGTGAGGTGACCATGAGAAGAAGATTGAATAACCAGCGAAAGTATGCCGTTCTACGACCGAGCCAAGGAATGTCAGAAGCTTGAACGTGGTAGGTAAGCTACAAAATCTGAAAATGGAAACATGAAGGCTCAATCTGTAGTGAGGTTAGTGAAGTGAAATGGAAAGACGGCAAGTATTTCTGGTCAGACAACAAACCACCATCAAAAATGAGAGTTCAAGTACTAGCAATCTGAAGATGAAGAGATAGAAAAAGCATATCAGGATACTGAAAGGGTAATAGAGTAATTAAAGGGAGATAATCTAATAGTCATGGGGGACTGGAATGCGGTTGCAGGGGAAGAAGCAAATGAAAAGGTTACAGGAAAATATGGGCTTGGGACAAGGAATGACAGAGGAGAAAGACTGATAGAGTTCTGTGATAAATTGCAGCTAGTAACAGCGAATGCTCCGTTCAAAAATCATTAGAGGCTGTGGGATACTGGAAAATTTCAGTTAGATTACATTATGGTCAGGAAGATATTCCAAAATCAGATAATCGACTGTAAGGCACACACAGGAGCAAATATAGATTCAGATCAAAAAGTAGTAGAGACGAAGAGTAGACTGAAGCTTAAGAGATTAGTCAGGAAGGATCAATACGCAAGGAAGTGGGCTACGGAAGTACTAAACAATGAGGAGATACGCTTGAAGTTCTCTAAGGACATAGACAGAGCAATAAGGAATACCTCCATAGACAGTACATTTGAAGAGGAGTGGACGTCTCTAAAAAGGGGCATCACAGAATTTGGGAAGATAAATATAGGTACGAAGAAGGTAACTGCGAAGAAAACGAAGGTAACAGGAGAAATACATCAGTTGATCGATGAAAGAAGAAAGTACAAAAATTTCAGGGAAATCAGGAATACAGAATTGCAATTCGCTGAAGATGAAATAAATATGAAGAGCAGGGATGCCAAGACGAAACGGCTGCATGAAAAATGTGAAGAAATAGAAAAAGAAACGGTTATCGGAAGGACTGACTCAGCATTCTGGAAAGTCAAAACAAACCGGTTACATTAAAAGCTAGGGTAGTAGCAATAAGAGAACAACAGGAATTCCACTGTTAAATGCAGGGGAGAGAGCCGACAGGCGGAAACGGTACTTTGAAGGCCTCTATGAGAGGGAAGATTTGTCTAATGAGACAGAAGAGAAAAGAGGAGTCGATTTAGAAGAGACAGAATCGTGATGTAAGCGAGATTTGGAGGACTTATGATCAAATAATTCAGAAGGCATAGATATTATTTCATCAGTATTCTTAAAATCACTGGGGGCGGTGGCAACAAAACGACTATTCAAGTTGGTGTGTAGAATATATGGGTCCGGTGACATACCATTTGCCTTTAGCAAAAATATCATCCACACAATTCCGATGACTACAAGAGTTCACAAGTGAGAGAATTATCGCGCAATCAGATAACAGCTCATGAATAAAAGTTGATTACAAGAATAATATACAGAACAATGGTAAAGAAAATTGAGAGTGAGTTAGAACAGTTTGGTTGACTTGGAAAAAGCGTTAGACAGTGTAAACTGGTTAAAGATGTTCGAAATTCTGAGATAAATATGGGTAAGTGATAGCGATACACGGGTAAATATACAGTATGTACAAGACCCAACAGAGAGTAGGAGTGGACGACCAAGGACGAAGTGCTCGGATTGAAAAGGGTGTAAGACAGCGATGTAGTCTTCGCCCCTACTGCTCACTCTGTACATTAAAGAAGCAATGATTGAAATAAAGGAAATTTTCAGGACTGGAATCAAAATTGAGGGTGAAAGGATATCAATGATACGATCCGCTAATGGCATTGCTATCCTCAGTGAAAGTGAAGAAGGATTACAGGATTTGCTGAATGTAATGAAAAGAGTAACAAGTACAGAATATGGATTGAGACTAAATCTAAGAAAGAAAATGTATTTAGAAGTAGCAGAAATGAGAACAGAGAGATTGATGGTCACGAAGTAGTTGAAGTTAAGAAATTCTGCTACCTAGGCAGTAAAATAACGAATGATGGACGGCGGAGCAAGGATGACTTCAAAAGAAGTCTAGAAAGGGCAAAAAGGGCATTCCTGTCCAACTGAAGTCTCCTAGCATCAAACGAAGCCCTATATTTGAGGAAGAATATTTTTGAGAATGTACGTTTGGAGCGCAGCGAAGTATGGTCGTAAAACATGGACTGTTGGAAAACCAGAACAGAAGAGAATGGAAGCATTTGAGATGTGCTACTGACGAATGTTGAACATCAGGTGGACTCATAGGGTAAAGAATGACGTCCTGTATAGACCCGGAGAAGAATGGAATATGTGGAAAACAGTGACAAGGAGAAGGAACAGGATGATGGGACATCTGTTAAGACATCAGGGAATAAATTCCACTGTTCTAGAGGGAGCCGTAGACGGAAAAAACTGTAGAGGAAGACAGAGATTGGAATACAACCAGTAAGTAACAGAGGATGTAGGTTGCAAGTGTTACTCTGAAATGAAGAAGTTGGCAAAGGAGAGAAATTCGTTGCGGGCCGCATAAAACTAGTCAGAAGACGGGACTAAAATGAAAAATAGCTTTTACTACATAGGAGTGAGTTAAAAATTGAGACTGTATCAGCCTACAGAATCAAATGTAAGCGTATTGGTAAACTGCTCCATTGTAAACTAAACAATGTTTACAAGACCTCGTGAACTTCTTAGCTGTAGAACAATTAAATACAAAGTTATGATACAACCTTGAACAACCTTAATTAAAGAATTGTTATCATGAAGACTAAGAAGAAAATCTAAGACATTTACTATTTCATAGGTAATGCAGGATGTTCGTTACCTCAACAGTACCTGAAGACATATTTAATTATATTTTTACTGTATATGAATACACTTGTTATCTGAGATAATTTGTACTTTAAAAAAGTAATATAATTCTTATAATTCTGGTAGTCTGAGCGTTTAGATTGCTTTTGTGGTCCGTTTACCTTGTCCAAACGCCCGAATGGATGAATGTTTGGAAAACAAGTACTGCTGGACCATAGCTAAATGTATATAAATTTCAGATCACCTGAGCGCATCAATTAATCGCTCAAAACATGTGCATCAAAACAGGTACTTATCAATTTAAAAACGGTGGAAAGCCTCAAATTTAACGTAATGTGAGTTTAAACGAGAAAACTCCATTTCGAGTAATCACTCTTAACTGAATTGTGGAAGTGAGGTCTTGTTTAACCGTAGCTTCCAGGATTTAAGAGGTTAGCAAAACATATGAAGTAAAGATAGACAATACTTTTTAATATTTTTATTCTTGCTGTCAAACTGGGTTGTATCTGTGCAAATATAACATAAAAACGTTTATAGTGTGATAATTAGGTAAAAACATAGATCACTCATATTACTAAACCATTTTTGATAACTGTATCGATATGTCAGGAGCAACTACTACGAGGTTTTGACAGACACTAGAAAAATTACCCAGGAAGAGGCTTCTTTCCATTCAGCTTACTTTCGTCTGTTCTTTCTGATACGACAGTTGTAGCTATGTGTGCGAATCTTGTAATTTGATTAATTCTGTATGATAACCAAATATTGAAAAAGTCGTCTGGAGTCAATGTAGTCTCCTACTGACTTCTCATATAGGTTTTCAGTTTATGTATTTTTTTTCTTCTAGTAATTATGTTTAGGGAAGGAAAATGTACATTGTTCAAATGACATCAGACCGATCACGTATCTCATATTGTTATTTCAGCATTTCATTTCGAAGAGAATCTGCTTCTTTTTTTAATACGAATCCGAATCAGTGTTACTGCCACTAAGCAATATGATAACTAAATTAATACTTTTCACGGTCATTTCTCTTACCGAACAACGGTAGTGCAGCAGCACCAATGACCTGATTGATGTACTCATCAATCACACAAGCGGTGGCTACTTTGTCAGGAAAACAAGTCAGTAATTAACTGAGTAATCAAGTATCTGATGTGTGGGTTTAAATTCAGTACGTCAGCCATCGCTTTTGTGATGTATCCATTACACGTCAAACCTTTACTTATGTACCACATACATTCGTGCAGATACGGATACCTTTATCATTTTCATTTGCTCTTTACTGCCAGACAAGGAATCCAATACAGGCAGATAAGTGCGAGAACTAGCGCACAATGATATTATCAGCTTAGGCCTCCAAGCTGCGGAGAGTAATATACAGAACAGACTAATATACAGAGAGGCAGTTCTGATGCTGTGGTTGATAATGGAAGCAAGACCGAAGAAAAGTCAAGACGCGCTCATAGGATCTGACGACCTACAAAAAGCGTTCGACAACGTGAAATGGTCCAAGAGGTTAGAAATTCTGAGACAAATAGGAGTAAGCTATAGGGGAAGGTGGGTAATATACAATATGCACAAGAACCAAGTGGGGACAATAAAACTGGAAGACAAAGAATGAGGAGCACGCATTCAACAGGGGTTAAGAAAGTAATTCAGTCTTTCTGCTGATCAATCTGTACATCGATGGAGCAATGACGGAAACACGATTCTGATTAAAATTCAGGATGAAAGGATATCGACGATTAGACTCGCTAATGAGATTGCTATTCTCAGTGAGTGCGAAAAAGAAATACAAGCTGTTTCGATTGGAATGAACAGTCCGATGAGTACAGGATATGCACTGCGAGTGAGGCGGAAAAAGACGAAGGTAACGAGAATGGCGGAAAAGAGAATGGCAAGGAACTTAACATCCAAACTGGCAGTTACGTAGCACATGAAGTCAAGGGAAAAAGGCATTGTTCCAAGGAGTGGTGGGATATGTAACAATGTATTAGAGTGAGAAAAAGACTCTAAAAGGACCAGGATCAAAATTTTAAATCTCTGACTGGCAGGCTATGTGGACAAGCACACTAATAGCTAACCTATATTCTAGAAAGGAACTGGAAAAAAATATATTTAAATACGAATGGGGAATGGCATTTTTTCGGTAAACGTACAGTTGTTGCGAAAGTGGATACCGAGTGACTCAATGTTTTCTACCCCATTATATGGCCTCTACTCTTCTACTTTCTAGTGATATTAAAATAATAAAGCCAAAAGAACTCCCATCTTATGCAGGGTTTAATATTCACTAAGAAAAATATCTTTCTGCGGAGTGTTTCATAATGCCGTCCTTGGGGAAAGATTATCGGTTAACTGGCCACTTAATTCAACCCCGATGCTTTCTGTTATGGGGCCTATCATCGAAAGCAGGTGTCTTTATTCTAATCTAACGCGATAACCTAAGCGACAACTGGTAATCCACAAATATCCCTCCTTCCTGAGTTATTCTCCTGTTACTTGTTCTCTTCCACTAGTTAATATTTCACACTTTGTCACTATGAGATAGTGTCAGCATCTTCTCATTACTTGATTAAGAGTGTGTTCACTGGGTTCGTTCCATTATACTATGTATACGTCAGTAATGGCAGTTGTTCTGTAGTTTATAGACCAGATTTTTCACCTGACAAGGATAAAAAATCTGTTGATGTCCTACTTCGTCTTTGGCTCACAGCATACCTTTCCCACCAGTTTCCAGAACTGGTCAATGAAGGACTCTGCTTCCATGTGGGAACGAATAGCAGTCTCATCTCACATGCAGGAGAAGTCCTTGTTGTCGTTTCTGCCACGCGAAATATCAAATTCCGTGACAGTGAATCAGTTAACGTTGGCGCATGTTCTAAATATCTTTCGAGAAACGTTTTGTTATTACATTTGCCTACCTATCCAGCAGTTATCTTCGTCAGCGCCAGGTAGCTTATAAAGAGAGTAGTATATCAAATTTGGTTGAATAGTTTCACAATGTTATTTACCGAAATTTGAAATGGCCAATGTGTAGGTAAAATGGCATTGTGGAAACGTTTCCACAATACCCACATCAAATAAATTACATGTAATAATTACTCTCTCAAAGGCGCTCCGGGAGAATTGTGGATTAAGTCTGTAGTGTGTCAGAAAGGAGTCACTCTTTGTGTTCAGGAAATGAATGTGATACTTACATATGCGATTTTTGCAAGTGAGCAAGGTTTATGATGCACTTTTCTATTGAAATTATGTTTAAAAAATTTTTTGTGGTTTAAATTTCATTTAAAATAAAATTGTTTCCTACAGCTGTATTTATTTTCATTTTAAATACTCAGTTTACCATAATTTATGGCGTTTACACATCTGAAAATATAGATTATTGTCTGAAAGTAAATCTTGAACGCTATCCAATCATGTACCGCTGTTGAAACATAATATGCTGGTATCCATTGTACACAGCCAGCAACTTCTATAAGAATTAAAGAAATATGGTACAAATAGGAATTTTTTTGCTTTTTTACACATATTGTTTATATGTTTAATGTTATTAGATACCTTTGAAAACATTATTAATTAGTTTTTGGAATTTTTTGAAGCTAAAAATGCAGCAAACATTTCTTATATACAGGAAAAACAAACAAGGTTTGCACATTTACATGCCCTCCTCTACCTTATTGATCTGGATACGTCTGGTTTCAAGACTTACATTATTTTATGCTTATGAAAATGAAAAATACACCATGAATCGGAATATAAACTCGAATGGGGGCACAAAATGCGGAATTACGTATCAAATGTAATACTGTCAGCAATTGGAACCAGATTAACTACTTTTTCGGTTACAGTTTGAAATAGCATTATATTCTGCAGATAATTACGTACGAAGCAATCTACTTGTTACCCTTATTGCAAAATATCTGGCACAGCTGGATTTGGAAAGAAAATAAAGACGTGTGTCGGTGTACTCCTAAGTAGTGAGTGATGCTGCATCAGCTACGGGAGAGGAGAAAAATCTCTTGCAGCAAAGATAAATGCCATGTATGGCAACAGAGGACAAAGGTATCGGACCTGAAACCTAACACAGAAAGCTGTATGCACGACAGCTCAGTTCAATTTTTCTCTTATTGCGTTGCTGGCTGTGTACAATGGATACCAGCATATTATGTTTCAACAGCGGTACATGATTGGATAGCGTTCAAGATTTACTTTCAGACAATAATCTACATTTTCAGAACGAAATTTGCAGTCGGCATCAGAGTGTGCATTGATATGCACTTCCTGGTAGATTAAAACTGTGTGCTATATCGAGACTCGAACTCAGGACCTTTTGCTAGTTAGTGCTCTGCCAACTGAACTACCCAAACACGACTCGTCCTCACAGCTCTATTTCCAACTCTACCTCGTGTCTTACCTTCCAAATTTCACAGAAGTTCCCCTGTGAGCCTTGCAAGACTAGAACACTTGGAAGAAAGGATGTAACGCTGCTTGTAGAGCACTTGCTCTTGAAATGCAAGGGTCCCGAGTTCGAGTTGCAGTCCTGCACATGGTTTTAATCTGCCAGCAGATTACAGTTTACATTTTGTAAAGGTCTTCTTACAATATCTTATTCAGTATCAGTCGAAGAAGTACAGAATACTATGATTATTCAGTCTTTATTGTAAATGATTATTAAGGAGAATTTACGATTATCTCGTATTGAGGAAGAAGGTATGACAAAATTTGTTCATGCCTTATGTGGTTACGAAAATTATCACCAAGATTCAAAGTGAATTCTTTAAATCCTTTAATATTTTTGTTTCACAAAAACGTTGCTAACTGAATACGTTTGGAATTCCAGTTTAATTTTCAAATGTTGATTATCTTTCGGTAACTGGATTAGTGGAAGATAAATACATTGCTGCAAAAGCATTGTTATCGACTTGAGAGAAGCAAGCTACCTTGTCATAAGGTGTGATACTGTTACAGTGATAAATTCCACCAGAAATTTTTTAATTATGACTCTCCACTACGTCAACTACTCTGACGAAAGTCTTAGCGGCGGCTGCCCTACTGCTTATAAAATTACATGGGTGGAGCTAATCCTGAATATTTTTCTCGTGCTATGTAAGAAGTTCTATCTAAGAAATCGGCAGTAACATAAAGTGAACTAGAATGGGGATTTTCGCTCTGCAACGGAGTGTATGTTGATATGAAACTTCCTGGAAGATTAAAACTCTGAGCCGGACCGAGACTCGAACTTGGGACCTTTACCGGGCAAGGTAGGAGAGGAGGTACTGGCAGAATTGAAGCTGAGAGGGCAGGTCGCGAGTCGTGCATGGATGGCTCAGATGGTAGAGCACTTGCCCGATAAAGGTAAAAGGTCCCTATTTCGAGTCTCGGTCCGGCACACAGTTTTAACCTGCCAGGAAGTTTTAATGTTAATTATATTATCAATTATTTATTGTTTTTCAAGGACACACCGGAGAATGTAACAAACAGTGTTTTGAAAGAAATCACAATAGTGTTCTCCACTGATAAAGAAATTTTCTTAAATATTTCCATTGATGATGGTAGCAACAAGATAGCTGCTTGAAAGGATTTTTGTGGGAAAACAAAAGAATTCGTTGTGTTGTTCACACCAGTAATTTGAAAATTTCTGAGAATTAATTCAAGTATTTGAAATTTGGTCAACCAAATAAAAAGAATTGTGTGACTTTGTCAAAGCCTCCGATGAGCTTAGATCAGAGCAAGAAGGAGAAGGAAAAAGAGGCCAAGCACTAATTCTCTTTCTAGCAGTACGCTCTCAGTGGAACTTGTGCCAGGAAATGAAACAGTGGTTTTTGCAATTGTCAGAAAATTGTTAGCAGGAAGAAGCAATCATAATGTACCAGACTTAGTGAGAGCTTCACGGTTAACTGTGCTACATGATTTAGTTGTGCTTCTTTCTCCATTTACAATGGCGACAAAGGACATAATTGCAGAAAATATGTGACAGCCAGTCAATTTACTTTTACATGAAAACGAACACAGAACACAGCAGTCGGAATATCTGTGCAAAGCGTCTTATTAAAAGGCATAATTAAAAGAGTTGTGCCTTTGGAACACAACATATTTTTAGTCAAAGCAACTGTAAATCATTCACGTTTCAAAAAACGTCAGTTCTACATCAGCTTTCGCATGGCAATTTCACATCTGCCAATGAAGTTACCATGGAACATAAAAGAAAAGGAAATCTATTACCTGGTGTAGAAGCTACTCCCTGTTGGTGGGAGAAGTTATTCAATCCCTCTGGGATAGACAAGAGCAAATGCTTTTAAAAATGTGTCAAATGAAGGGACAAGTAAGAATTTTGGTACTATGCCAACAGAACTGAAGCAACATTTAAATCGGCCTAATATTTTAAGATCTTCCGGTGACCTTAAATTATGTGTAGAGAGGAAGAATCTTATCCCTGTACTGTCAAAATGTGGTTGCTACATCAACATCAGTTGCTTCTGAGCGATTTGTTTCGACACTGAATCTCCAAGTTACAAATAAAAGGAGTAGCCAAACAACTGAATATATTACACAAAGAGTGCTTTAAAGACACCTCCTGAAAAATACTGGTATGTGTAAATGCAAATTTTTAATAACAAATATTCCAGTAACCTTAGATTTTGATTTATTGGGTTACCTCCATGTTTATTCATTAATTGCCATAGACAGATACGGATGTAGAACCACAATTTGTTTTACAATAATATTGATGACAGTGATTAGTGAGTACTTACGCAAACGAAATGTGGAGCTTTAGTTTTTATTTCAGTCAAAAAATTAAATGTTTCAGGTCTATCATCTCTCTGGATCAATTAACCATAATTCGAAGATTCAACAGTAGAAATGTGATAAGTATAATTAAACTTACATCAATGTAGTTGCAGTATTGCTTTTGTGCATTGCTTAGACAATAACCGCTAATTTATAGACGACGAGGGTTATGTTATATCGAATAAATTTACAATTTCACACACTAAGGATACGAAAAATAAGTGTCTAGAACGACACTTTTGCCACCTGATGGATGTGTTCTTGAAACCTAGGCTAACTTACGTACCAGATTCCAGATATCTCGAAAGGTTCTTCTTGCAACGATTTCACTATGTAAAATATTTTAAACTTCGCTATATCATGGAGAGAAATAGTTTATTTCGACATGTAACCACTGACAAATTAAGAAAATAGGCTATGAGAGAAGTGGAACGAAATCTTGCATGACAGTGCACCAAGTACACAGTTGGTAACTAATAACACCACAGTCGACCAAAAACGTATTGCAATACAAGCTTTTCATCTGAACAGAGTCCCTTTATTAACATACAGATTTTCACATTAAGTGTTTTCTTGAAGTCCTTGCTTAGGGATAGGCAGATTGCTTGCTTGTTGACGTACAGACTATCTAACAATAAATAAGTACTTAAATACACAGCTCTACAACCGGAAGTGTATTTACAACGTGCAGCAGATATTTTTTGAGGCTGATATGGGGATCATTTTTCCTCCGATATGTAGATACCATTTTTCGATGCATCGAAAGTCGATAATGATATCTTTGAAATATCGATGTATCGGATTCCATTATTTTTAAAAATATCAACAGTCATGTAGGGACTATAGCTGAAAGTTCTCATATGGTACTGAAAAAACATGAGTGATAATTGTTTATAATAAACAGATAATTATCGTGTAACAATAAACTTTATTTTGTCTTACTTTTGTCCAACTCAGTGACACTACGAGCCACTGTGCCACCTTATAGTAGAAGCGATCAAAAAAATTGACCATATTTCCTCAAGGGATATATGGTATATTATTACTAAAAGGAACACCAACTTAGATGCAAATTCTGTATGGCTTCTGACAGGAATCCCACCTGGCCTTTTGGCTTTATTCAGTGTCAGTGATTATACCAGTCTCTCTACGCCTCTGATAATGATATTTAGATCACTAACCTCTGCATTTGTGGTAGGATTAACTGAGGCATTACTCTTGTATCATGACCATATTGACATCCAATGCGCTCCATTTAGCATTTCGTTTCACAGCTGTTTTGCTGTAGTCGGTGTTTCGTTAGAAGTTTCTTAACGATCACTTAGCGCCTTCACTGTTCCCATTCGGCATGAACTATTCTCTCAGGTACGGATCTAATTCATAAACTACTCTTACAAATTAGCCACAGTTCCTCCCCATGTCCAGTGGGAAAGTTTTCTTATTTCTTACAACTTCGTATCTCATCCATGGGTTAGATGAAACATCAGTCGTGTCTATCCATTAAAATAAATCTGCGAGTAAGTCAGAAATAAGTGACATTTATTGGTAAATATGCTCTGTATTGTACATCGCGCTTCAACACCAACAGCATCTGGCGAAAGTAGGTGAGGCACAGTCGTGGCTCCGTGACGTCAGCAGGCGGATGAGATCAAAGCGTGGACGTCACAGGCTTAGGGAGGTCCCAGAGAACGGCAGACTCCGTGACTGCAAAAGGGTGCTGGCGAGGGCGTAACAAGAAGAAAGACATGTGGCTCTCACCAAAGGCGGTCACACGAGGCAACTCGGAGGAGACACCGACGTCATCAGATGACTTACATTTTCACAAACAAAAACTGGCCTCTCACTAGACGGATTACTTCCAATAAGTACTGTATTTCGAGAGGAACTTTTGTATGGTGACACATGACTTGTATGGGATTCCGATGGTGATATCATACGTTTGTGCTCTTATTCTCAATAGTGTTGTTACATGTAGCACTATAATTATGTCGGTAAGCACTCGGGTTTATTAGGAAACAGAATTGACATATAATGCAAATCAAAGCAAAATGGCCTCCGAAAGCACTTTGAACAGGATGACGTTGAAAACTTTCACAGCACTGACGATGCTAGAAGGCATAACTAATGGAAGGTGACTAGCTTCATAGATACGATGTACACAAATTTATACTTGAAAATTTGTGAACTGTAAATCTATTTTGGGATTCGGAAATATAAAGATTTTTCGGAGGAGTGATAAAACCTCTTTAAGATTTTTTATAATTCACAGAGCTCTTGAAGTACATATTTCTTCACTTCGTATCATTCTTAAATATAAGATATTTCGTAATTACTGTCAGTGATGGTCCACTCGTACTCCAGCAGCGCAACTCGTAACTGTGTACTCAATAGTACGACGGAAAATAACTCTACCATTACGGACATCGGTTTGAAGGAAACTTCGATCATTTTCCACTGCAGAACCCACCTGAGAAACTTGCATCGTTCGTATTACAATTTTCTAAATTTTCTATATGACACTTGTCCTCCTCGGTTGCCGAGTGGCTGGTGCGGCTGTCTCCCTTGCAGAGGACGCGGGTTCGATTCCTGGTTCTGCTACGACTTTTCCTTGGTAGGAGAACTGGTATGATGCGCACTCAGCCACGTGATAACAATCCAGGAGCTAAGGGACCTTGTGGCAGAGGCTGGGGATGATGAAATCTGCCAACGGTCGTTTAGAGCTAGGTGCCGATTCCACGCCTCTCCATACTACAACCGACGACGACATCGGCAGAGGATGACACGTCGGTCGGTCAGTTCCACTGTGCCCTCCGGGGCTAATGGACGGAGTTAAATTGATATGTTACTTAAAGAATGACAGTGACTGGTCGTCAGTAGACAAGGAAAATATGTCAGTTAGCGTTGTAAACTTCTGTTTTAACGTTAACACTTCATAATAATTAACTTGAAAGTTTAACTGATAGAATGGCCATCATATTAGGTGAAAGATATGTTTTGATACACTCTATCAAATACATTTGGCGCACGGTGAATAATTTTCACAAAGCAAAAAACCCTTGGAACCGGGTATACTTTCAAGAATGGATATGTTAAAGAAACGTCTAAACAAATCGTATTCTTCAGGGCAGAGTTTCGAGTTCCTATCCGATAGTCTTCATTTCAGTTTTACGTAATTTTATTGTATCATTTTCCCATTTGCCCAGGTGATTCCTTAGAAAGGGCTCAGCTGACTTCCTTCAACAACCTTCCACAATTCAATCTCGTGCACCGTCGTAATGATGTTATCTTTGACGGGATGTTTGTTGCTAATCTTCCGCACTTCCCTAAAATACTTTAATGTGGCGGCCATTGGTGTGCCAGAATACTGGTCATTTCATGGAAGGAACTGCAAAACGATGGGTGGAAATTCGTTTTGCAACCAAGTGCTTTTTCAAAGGGTCAGTGGCACATCATCCACGAATTTCTACAATTGTTGTGGTATTACAGTTGCCTACGCTTTCGAATACTTGACCGATCTTGAGTTCTGGTCACATCACATTCAGTCATTGACCTTGAATTGTTAACGTCACATTTCACCCTCCATCTTCTAAATGACATCGTTACGCTTTTTTATTATCCTAGTAAAAATGAATATCACAAGCCACGCCCCTATTTATATGACACCGCGGTGGGAAACGAACATGAAGCGGTTGATGTAACACGCTATTAATATGTTCAGTCCGAATACATACAAAATTTTTTAAATAAAGGCTTCACCTGAATTGCATTAAATGATGCAATGTTAAAAAGTTGCAGTATTACAGTATTCGCATTTCCAATAAAAGAAAAGACAGAAGCCTCACCTCACTTTGCGTAAATTCACACCATTCGTTAAATTCGTCTCTGTCGTACTTAAGCACGCACGCACGCACGCACACACACACACATCACCCGTCACGCCTCTCTGTACTTGAGGGTAGCTACTTTCTGAATGAACGAGAGAACTTCTTGCCCACTCCAGCGGTATACATAATTGTCACCCTCGTGAAAGGTGGAATAGGTGTGAGCGTGGTGTTGAAAAACTGTATTCTGTGGAGACCCGCCGTTTTCATGATGGATTCTCGTCAATGAAATAAAAACACCCCCAGGGCCAAAATTCTATCCTCTTGCAAGTAATATTTTGGGGGTTATTAGCAACTCATCGATGTTTAACTAAAACTGAAATCCTGCCGTAACTAAAGTTACAAACACCAAATTTTATTTAAGGACTTAATTATGCGTTCTGTTAACGGGATTAATAGCATATCGTGTAGATGTTGAGCTTCTCTGCTAATGAGTGTTCACTTTGAATTACGTCAATTGACATTTAAAATAATTTTGATAAACGTAATGAAGAGGAATTTTCCGTCAAACAGCTACGATCAGCTGTTTCAGACGCTTTAATAGCGTCACCAAATTAGAAAATCAGTCTTTTCTCTTCTATTACTGTATTAGTAATGATCTTTACTTACAGCTAGGAAGTTACATACAGTCTCAGTCCGTGACCATTTAAACATTAAAATGCACTAAAAGTCACGTCAGAGTTAACATATACAATGAATGGTTAAAATTGTGTTCGTTCTTTTTGAAACTAATAATTCAGCTACATTGTCTCTAATTAACTGTTCTGGAATTTTGCTTTATGTTTAACAGTGAGATATTGCGATGCCTGTGCTATTCCGAATTACGATGGAATGTTCCTTTGGAGGCATATGCGCTCATGCACGTCCAAAGGAAAAGGCACTGCGACGACTACAGCCGTCATGAAATACATGAAATGTATTCGCAATTGCGACCATGGACAACCGTTAATTCGTGACATTGCATCGTAATTAGAAATAACACAGGCCTTGCAACATCGTATTTATCCGCCGACATCAGACAAGCGACTTTCAAGTAAAATGCTTCACGTGTCTGGGAATATACATAATGGAGGTATGAGTAAAGGTTATAGACACGTGGTTGACGACACATGGAAGTTCGGGTCCGGCAGTGAGTCTTGCTCGGATAGCCAGAAGGCAAGGTGACCGCTCGTGATAAGCGGGAAATCCGAGTTCGTGCCCTAGTCTGGCACAAATATTGACCGTCGTCATTCCATTATACAGCTGATAGTTGTCCTTATTCGCAAGTGGGAATACTTTTCGTGTAGTTTAACAGTTTTCTGTAGTCAGTGAACTAATACACGAGACGCTTATTGAACAACTCGTCATTAGTTGTCCATGCATCTTTCTGAGTATCACTATTGATGACAGAAAAACAAAACTGATACGGAACCAATCAGTACGGAGGAATGCAAGTTAGTAGAATAACGTACGCACTACAGTTGCCAACAGCAAGTACCGTGAGTGAACGGAACATGTTTCTAGACTCATAGCACATATTCTCGTCATTTTCATTGCCGTGCAGGCAGAAAGCCAAGTGCTTATACCGAAAGATCCAAGAAGCTTTTAGTTGGTGGAATTTGTGTATGTTAGATGTATATAGGCCTATTTCTACCTTGTGTGTGTGTATTAAAGACACTGCAATCTTCTGTGATATTCAGCCAGCTTACAACATGGTATAAATACTTTCGTTTTGACCTTCTTCTTCAGTAGTGCTGGTTGTATCTGTTCCCTCTTCACTGTACCAGGATTGAGTCAACTATGGAACCTGTCAACTCATTGTCAACTGCAATCCGCATTACTTTAAAAGGCTTTTACTTTTCTTGCGCAATACTAACGTGTAAGCTATGTTGCTTCTTTATGAATGTTCTGTGATATGAAGCAGCAGATATTCTAGTGTTTGCAACTGCCAATGCCATTAATTTTGAAGGTCAGTGTACCGTTTTATTACAAAACGCTTTTACATGGCAGCATTCCCACAGAACATCAGAACGGAACAGAAGGTGTGGGTCGGAACGTATAAAGTCCCAAAATACATTGCGATGATGGCGTTTGCACAGACCGTGATAATGGAACGGATCGGAATCTCAAAACACATTTCCAATGCGGCTTTCACACAGCACATCAAAAGACGTCGAAGTTCATCAGATAGATGATTTTACGTTGAAGCTGGTGACCTAGTCTCCTAAAATTGAGAGCCGCGCCGGATAGCTGCGCGGTTAGGGGTGCTTTGCCAAGTTTGCTTAAGCTAGATTATGTAATGTGTAAGCTTAGGGACCGATGACCCCAGTAGTTTGGTCCCATAAGACCTTACCACAAATTCCCAAATTCCTAACATTGAATGTGTCCCACTCTCTCATATTGTACTAAAGGATGTATTTTTGTGTTTTCGTCTTAAGCTGCAAACAATCCGCGAGAACAAGCACACTATTTCCCACGAATTTCCTTCATTAAAGGAGGCCAAATATCTGAAAGCGAAAAAAGGATGTAGATTTTACAGTACCTCGATAAACATAAAGCTGACACTAATCACAAATAAGAACAGACTTGATTAAAAATTAAGCTTACTGGAAGAGAAATACCCGGCCTTTTGGTTGTTACTTGGCGTCTACAATGAGTATAATACACTGGATAAGACAAAAAGTCTCAAGGGATTGCCCTCTAAGTACTGTTTGTCTTATTTCTATATAGTTTATTTTCTCTATCAAATGAATGCCGTTGTTTTGATATTGCTGGACGACACTTTTCCTATTACTTCCACTTCTCAGGAGACTACTACCTATGCTTTTTTAGGATAGTCTGTTACGAATGCTACTGGTTCCTTAACTAGAATACTATATTCCAACTTCCTGCATGACGATGACGTTCAGTTTTTATCGGCCGTAAGTCTTCTATTTGGTTTGCTCCCGTTCGCCACAATTTCCTCAACTTTGACAACCTCTTCATTGTTGTCCGCGTTTTACATTACTTAAGACGTTGTCAAAACTCCTACATACAGGTTTAAATCACATTTCATTTCATTTCGTTTATCGTTTCACGCAATTTCAAACTCGATAAATAAATCGAAGCGCCCCCCGTCTCCAAAGGAAGTGCATTACACCTCTTGTATAAGGGCGTACTGTAAAGTAATGTCGCGGAACTATTTATGATAAAATTTCCAAAAATATTTAAATGAAACAGACTTTACTGACATTTTACATCTTTATTCCTCTTGTCTAAATATTTGCAGCCCTCTGCCACTAGACAGCTGGAATTAGAGCGTGTAACGTGATGGTGTGTAACGTAACTGCATCGGTCTATGAGAAACAGCGTACTATTATCGAATTCGAATTAGAAGCATCCCTTCTCTCATGGAGTATCCTCTCCATCAGTATGACAACGGCAGCCCACACACGAGCGATTGTCTGTAACAATCCGTAGCCCTGAATTCACTGCCATCGAAATCCTCCATGCAGTACCGACTTAGCCACATCTGATTTTCTTCTGTTTACAAAATTTAAAGAACACTTTCGAGGACTTCGCCTTTATAGTGAAGAAGTGGTTAAAGCAGAGGTGAGGTTGTCGCTCCATCAACACACTTTCTACAGTGACGGGATCAACAAGCTGGTCTCGCGCTGGTAGAAACGTGTTCGTCGCCAGACTGACTATAAATATATAAATATGATGAATAAAGATGTAGAACGTTAATAAAATGTGACTCATTTAAAAAACTTTAAAAGGCTTCAAATAAAAAATTCGTAGGCAATATTTTCCATCATGCATCCGTATCATCAAATACGTATTTGCATACATCATCCTTGTAAAAGCAAAGCTGTGCCCAACGTTCTACGGTGGTGCAAACACAGGCACGAATACCAAACATGTATTCCGTGCTTTTTTCTTATTTAGAACATCTGGAGTGATATCAACCAGTTCTTCACTGCAAAGATCAAATCTTTCTCTCAAGCGGCTCAGACTTCCCGCCAATGCATTTCAGCTGACTCAGCGAAATATGACTTGCATGCCAAATCCTAGGCAGTCTGTCGTTCTTCACTAAGCATTTTGCTAGTTGGATCAAGTCTAGACTTGCTGATGTTGCCAAGTCACTGCACAACGTACATTAACTACACCGTGTGTCAGTTTTATGTTGTGCTTTGTTGTAACGTTATGATGGTACACTGCCCAGGTAAAATGTACTATTATTTACATTTGCTATTGTCTTTTAGTCTGTTATCTAAATAAAAGAGCAGATCGAATGACGCATATGAATTGGCATTAAAGAAGCGTATGATATTTTAACATGATTTCAAATGTGTTAGTAACAACTAAGCATCATGCTATTTAAGAGAGGATAATCTACATAGAATAACTACATTAAAAATTATAATAATACTAATAATAATGAGTAAAGAAGTCTGCATACTATCATTTCGCCACGTGGTTCACAGATCCTGAATCTAGAAGGCACACACTACTGGTCGATTACACTATGCAGCATTGCTATATCACAAATTTTGTAATTTATAATTCTGGACTTCACTACTACAACACTATACCACACACCCCTACACTACACTACTCTGCTTGGTAATAAAACCTATCTGGACCTCTCAGTTGTCTACTTGGTTAGCCCCCGACACACTAAAGTGTAATTCAGGATTCATAGGGACTGTGCTGCTGTGCAGTCCAAGGTGTAGACTTTCGGAGATGACTGTCAGGGTCTCAGGAAGTCCTTCTTGGTCCTCCCCTAGGCTCGTCTCCTCACTCCTTCCAGAAAATTGTTTTAGGTTGCTATTTTGCCTTGGTGCGTCACGTTATCTTGGTGCAAGGGCTCTTCCTTCTCAATCGCGTAGGCTTGCGGTTCATAAGCTGATGTCTTAGCTTTAACCTAGTTCAGCTTATTCCACAGTTCTCCATTGCATTTCCAAATGCGTTCTTGTCCTAGTCTGTAACATCTTGTCTAATGAGACACTCGAAGGCGATGTGGTTCGGGGTTCCGATTTCTCGACATTCGCATTCATCTGTGATGCGATGTCCTATTTTCAGTAAGTGTCTGGGTTACCGACCACGTCCCGACGTCTGGTGTACAGCTCTCTCGATCAGAAGAAAGTATGTCATTCCTGTTGTTCCTACTATGTTAGGAAGGAAGTGATAGGTTCTCCTCCCCCTTTCTGCCCTGTCCCAGATGTCTTGCCATTCTGTATCAATGCATGCTCTTATTTCCTTATTCGATACGGCTTTTGTCCCAGTGTCTCATTTACCCCATCACACTCGCGCTTTTTGAGCCGATATTGTGCCCCTATCTTTCTTGCTGCTAGGTCTAGAGCTAGAGATAGCAAGCCAAATATCACCAGCAACGCCTCAATCGGTATCGTTCTACACGCACAGGAGTCCTTTCCTCTGTGATCGCAGTAGAGCCGGTGCTGTCCTTACCTTTCTGGCTCTACGAACCCACATGCTCGACCTATAGCCAGCTATAGCGAATAAAGTTGCATTGTAGTCAGATTTTATTCCATTTAGTGGCAATTGGAAACTTCTTTAGCCTATTGTTGCTATTTTATTTAGGATTTTAATTTCTCTTTGGCAGAAAATTTCTAAATGTACTAGCAAGTTCTGCTTTTCGTCGATGTTAATTCCAACCTACCTTTATGCTTCTTTTCTTTTCAAACGGTCATTTGTTCTGAATGTGGGATTTCTTGTTCTTGGTAATGGTCCTTTTAGTAACGTACAGAATGTTTTGTGGGCTGCTGCCATTGGTTTTCTTTCTGCGTACCAGATGCTTAGTCTTTCAAGAACGATACTACTGTTTTCCTCTAATTTAGCCATTCGGTTAGTAAATACTATAATTAGGAGATCGTTTGCACAGGCAGTGGAGCCTTTAGTCGTAGTTTAACTCGGAAGCTTTTTCAGTAATGGCTCTATGCCAACATCCCAGAACTCTGGCCAACAAACAGAGTCCTGTGCGTAGCTTTCGGTGATGTCTTTCACAGTTTCCTTTCCAGAACAATCTAATAGCACCTACCTGTCTGTGTAATAATTTGATAGACTCTTATAGAGACACCTTGGTCAGTCCATCTGTTTCAGTCTTTTGAACAGGGCAGGCCACCACAAATTATGTAGCACCCCATCAGTCTCAATCATCATGCTTATAACTTACATGTCTTCTGAGGTGTTCACAATAATCGCTGGGTGATTTATCGTATCCTCGGATAATTTCCCTTTCCTGAAAACGTACTGCAATGGGGTCATGCCTGCCAGCTGTCTGTGGTCCCTCAGGTGGCAGCACAGAAGTTTTTCCTGTATTTTGGTTAGAGCCTTTACCAAGGAAATCGGCGTGTAAGATTTCGGTTCTCTTGGGTCTTCGTCTTCACCATTTTTTGTGTAATGATGTTCGAGACATTCCAGATTCTGGTCACCCGACACTCCAAAAGACAGTCGTTTAATAACACTGTTGTATGTGGCACAATTTGGTGCATTATCTGATGCAACGTTTCTGCCAGTATTCCATCAGGTCCTGGTGCTTTCTTCTTTTTTAACTTCATTATTTCCAGTCTCACTTCCTCCTGGGAAAATGAACTCACACTACTGTTATTCACATGCTGCTCTAGTAAATCAGAGCGAAGTTTCTGATGGAAATCTGTGTCTTCTGTTGTTGTATCGTCCGGAAACAAAGTTCTGAGTAGCTAGTGCACTGATGTTTCCCAGTTTGTCGTCAACATGCAGTCGGATCTCCTCAAGGTTGATAATAGAGTGGGTGATCGAACCTTACTTGTAACAAGTTTGTACGAAAAACCCCAAACATCTGTTACATTTGGTCCTTAATGTACGGCTCCTACTTTCCTATTCTTGTTTGGTGTGGTAGTTCTTTATGTTGTTCTTTCACTGTTCGATAGAAAATCAGCCTTCTTTGTCGCTCTGTTTCCTCCTCGCTTTACTGTAGGGTTGGACTCCAGGGAATTTCAAACGCTTTTGACTTCCTAACAAATGTAGGGATCACCTTGTCTTGCGCCGTTTGCACCGATGGCACCAATTCTTGTGCTTTCGCTTCTGCACCAGATCCGCTTCCTTGCAGTGGTTGTATATAGAATTCTGCCTTTGAAGTTCCTAATTCGTTCTGCGTATATTGTATAGTCGCCCCAGGCTGTATGTTAGTGTCTAAGTCATTATCCGCGTTTGTAATTAGGACGAAAATGAGATTATAGTGACTTGTAAGTTTTCTTGTTGTAAGTCTAACACATACCTTCCAGTTGGCATTGTGGTCACTGACCACCAAGTTTGCGAGGGTCATTTCTGCATTTGCTGCAGCACCTGAACGATTTTTGGAAGTACGGGCGTTGAGTGGACTATTCAGCATATGATGGTCACGTTCTTGTATAGTGAGTGTCCTGAGGGCAGAGTCCTCTTTCGTGCATTACTCTACTATGGCACAATGTTGGTTTCACGTTTGCTTTCATTACGAAAATATGTCTGTCCTATCGACCCAGCACTGCTGCTGTTTTGATGTGTTCTTTGTGGTTATATATCCTAACTGCATTGAAAATATTGGTCAGTTGTGCGAAATTTTCCTGAGCCAATCATTATTTCTACTGTGATACTATGTTCCTCACAAAGTTTATGTATCTTTCGCACTGTTATGTTCTTATCTGGCACCACAATCGTGGCCATTGGATGCTGACATGATGTTTTGGTCAGTGCTGTAACTAGCATGTGGGGTAATGCCCCGTTTCCTGAATATGGCTCCTGTATACATAGTGTTTGTAAGTCCTACTTCTCTAATACTTTCCCGATCCCTTGCATCGCCATGGCACTGTGTATCGCATTTATATGGCAAGTTTTAAACATTTGTCTCTGTTCCGTTGCTGTTGGGCCGCAAGATGATAGTAAGTGAATGCTACGGAAACTAGTGAGCACATATCTGTGGGGCCACTGTAGCCAATAATCGTATACAATTCGACCATGTATAATCACTAATTGCCAGTACATCAACTTAATATGAAATGTCTTCCTTCTGCTCTTAAAGAAACAGCAAGTTTAGTCTGCAGTTCCTTAGTATTTGTAGGCAAGTTGTTGACACTGTGCTGAATATGATCAACTTCCCTCATGATAGGAAAAGTTATGGTATAATCTTTTGGGTGACTGGGCCTAACCAAGTGCCTTATTGTTATGGTTAAAATATGCATATCCTGTAATTTAGGCAGTCCCATTGCAATTTCACTCATTTCGTAAACAGGCCATATGTTCGGCCATAAACTTCCATTTTTCGTGTCATGTCCATCATTGTCTGTATCTTTTTCGCAATTCCCGTTGCCACCTGTAAGTTCTATGATCTGTGAAAATCATAATCTTCCACTATTAGCTGTAGCGTGCTTTCACACACCGCTACTACAACGTGTTGGATGCCATCAAGCCTTGCACTTACTGTAATTTCTACTTTTTCTCAATTTAATTGTACTCCCCTCTTTAACCCTTCCTTGTCTAGAGGTATGCATGCTGTCTGTTTCTTGTTTTCCTTTGTCCTTAGTCAGTTCCAGAAATTCCACTCCTCATTTCCTTTAATCTTACTGTTGGCCTTCTTATTGTCCACCTCGTTATCGCCCTTTTCTGTACGGTCAGTCACGTTTCCGGTTTGTGTCGCTATGTCTTTTCTCGTTGTGCCCTTCACACTGGACCAGAATATTTGGGCCCTTTCTGCATCTCGCTTTCTCGTGGATGAGAAAGATCACAGGTAATTTTATAATCTCTTCGATCTGTCCGCTCAGGTTTAATAGTTTCCTTCCTAGAAAGTGTTCCACGTTCTTCCACTGTGGACGTGATATTTGTTGCGTTTACATTTACTCAGTGATTTCCTGTGATGCTCGTCAGAACGCAATGGTTGAGAACCGGTATTCGGTTTTTTGGATTTGCCGCTGCTACGAGATCTGTTACATCGTGCAGTCTCGTTGGCTGCTTGGTTCCTTCCTTTTCGCACATGGGCTGTATACGTGTTACACTCTCCACAGTGCGAGTATGTCGCTTTGTTTTCTTTCCAGTACTCTGTTATGTGTCCATAGTTGCGGCAGTTGTAGCATTTCATGACTGCAACGTAGTCCTTCACAATGGTTGATCTAAATTCAGCGTAATTCTGTTTTACGCAACCAATTGTGCTCTGCCTTTTGGATTTAACGTTGGCCTGTTTTAAACCATACTTTTACTTCTTCTAAGAACTTATTCCTATTTATCGTTCCCGGTTAATTTCTGTTTGCTCGGTAACTCAATTAATTCACTTTCTGGCATGCTGACTGGGACGTGATACACTGTCAGCTTCGGCCTACACTTCCTAAGTGCCTCGCATATCATTTCCTTACTGAGCTCTCAATTTTGATTCAGCCTCCTGATTTCTTCTTCTGTTTGTTTGCTGACGTCAGTTTCTATTCTTATCTTTTCTTTCTTCTGATCAATTATCTTTGTTAGACGTGTCTGTATTTTCATTGCGTCTTTCTTGTCCTTGGGTCTGATGAATGGTGTGCTGCCTGTCTTGGCTTCTGTGGTCTCAGTCTTTAATTTTGTGGCAACGGTCTGAACGAATGGGACCATGGCTACCACACTAACGAACGAACGGACTTTCTTGCTTTTGTTTTCTTCCCTAAACCTGTCATTTTCTTTTTGCAATTCTTCTATATGCCCAGTCTGTTTTGCATGTCATATTGCCAATGAGTTAGTTTGTATTTCAGCTCTAGTACTTTTCCGGAAGCAACCTTTGTGGTTACGCTGAATTCATCATTAATGTACTGTATTATGCCCACAAGTTCGTCCGACTGTACATTACTTGAGTCACTTTTTGTCTCGTCCATGTTTCGTAATGTGTGGATGAGGTACCTAGGCCTTGCTGTGTGGGCACTCACGTGTACGTGTAGAGGCCGTCGTTGCTGACGCCTCTGCTGCCTGTGCAGTCGCCGTCGTCACACACCTCCTCCGCTGCCGAAGGCGATGCCCCCCCCCCCCCCGGTGGCCGGGGGTGTGACAGCTGGAGCTGGTGTTGCTACTGATGCAAGCTGCGTTCCTCTTGCCGGAACGCTGACGCTTCGCACTCTGACGCGGAGCGACGCGATCCGGGCCGCGGAGAACGAATGTTACACGTAGAAAGTTTACATGTACCTTATTATCACAGTAAATTCTGCACGGATTACAATCTCTCACAGCGGAATTGATGCCATTACACGCACTCGCTAACCGAACGCGAACGTTAGGGGATTCCTTTCTCCACCGCAAGCAGAGCAGAGCAGACATTAACCAACTACCGACACAGTGGCCATCTTGCCGCGATCAAGGTTAGAGGCATTGCTGCTCGAGGCAAATATGGAAGATCCTGTTGAAGCCCACAGCTTTTGCAGCTTAATTTTCCCTCCATTTAACAGGCTCAATGCAGCCATGTTGGCAGTTTTGTGTGGATATCGAGTGGGATGAATGTATGTTGTAAATAAATACATAGTACAGATCACTATTAATTTCCTGTTTCCCTGCTTTTGCTGACATGCTAATGATTGCACGGCATTAAGTTAAGCGGTCAACTGTGTATCACACAGACGTTTATTAAGAATTTTCGATGTATAATTTTTTACATTGTTGAATAAAATCGTTCGTTCAGAGTACAGCTAGTCACCATGATTAAAGAGTAATGGTAGCCATCCAGAAAACTGGACATCATTTCTCCCCAGGGTAATGGCAGTCATAATATAAACTGAGCATCTTTGTTCCATGGGTAATGGCAGTCATTTCACTAACTGAGCATCTTTACCCAGACGTAATGGCAGTTCTCCCATCTATTGAATGTCATTGTCCCTTAAAGGGATAATGGCTGTTTGTGTTCCTGATTATGAGTTAAGAAGACTAAACATTAACGTTTATCAGTCTCCTCAGTTTAACGTTATTCAGTGTGTTAAATTTTCCTTAAGATGAACAAGAGCTTCAATTCAGAATAAATGTCCTATACAGTTCAGTAATTATGAACTATTCTATACCCAATAGTAAATAGAACATGTGTTTTGTAATGTTTTCATATCGACGCCAAACGTGTGGAACAACTGACAACAGAAACCAGCTTTCACTTAAGTTTTATTTGTGACTGTCATCGATGCTCTGTTTTGTAATTGTTCTTCATCTCTTTCAGGATGCCAAATAGAGCAGATACACTACTGTTCAAGGGTAATATGGAAGATGCTTTTTGAGCTCATAGCTTTTGCAGCTTCACTTTATCTCCATTAAACAGGCACAATGCAGCTGTGTTGGCAGTTTTAGTGTGGATGTTGAGTGAGAGGAATGTTTGTTGTAAATAAACTCATAGTACAGATCACAATTAACTTCCTGTATCACTGCTTTTGCTGACAAGCTAATGATTACACATGAAGTGTAATGCAGTCTGCCACTTTCTGTGGTAATATACATTGTGTGACTTAAACTGAGTTTGTTTCAGTTTTGTTCATACCCACATTTATTTGCTGATACATGAAATATTACATAGTAATATTTGGCCATTCAAACTAAAATGGAGACATCATGTTTGATGATGAAAAGATCGGGCGCATTCGGCGCTTTGTTGTTAAATGTTACATTGTTTAAACTGTATGTGCATTTTCTCACAAAGACCGATAGCTTTGGTTTTAAATTATTTTTACATGTGTGTGGTATTATTAGTTAACTTATACAGTCAAGCGTCATAGAACACGAAGCCGACCAATAATACGTTTTGGCATATGCTTAATATGGACCCTTAAAACAGGTGAATAATTTAACAGGAAACACCAAATGTAAAATCTGATATTGAATGATTCCATCATCCTGTTAAGCAAAGAAAGTCAGATCCATATGATACTTGTAGTGCTTTCTTCTTCAGTACTTATATTAAAATAAGTATTAAAAGGTTACTGTACCATGAAAAAACATTTCAAATGCCCTTCTGGGCCAAAGACACATTTGGGATAATTACTGAAATATATGTATGTAAAACAATGTTTTGTTATATAATATCAAGTGATGTATTCTTTTTCACACTGTATGGCCATCGACTGAGGCAAGCTGTATGGTAGTGGAAGAAAGGTAATGAAAAGCAACAGAAGAGTAAAACAGATAGGAAACAAACAAAGAAACATCTCAATAAAAACATTATTCAAAGAATTGTAAATGATACTTCGTTTCAATGCTGATGGTAACGTAATCGAAATCGATATACTTATGTTTGCGTGTTCGGATTTCATGTCATCACAGTGAATGACTCATGACTATTAGTAATATCCAAAAATTTGGACATGGAAATTATAATGAGCTATCCTGTTGGGTACCGAACTGCCAACTACAACATGGATGACGTCAATTATTACATCAGCAACATGGAGCCACATCATTAGTTCATTCTCTCTTCTTTCGGACCTGTCTGGGTAGTCCGAAAGAACAGACAGCGCATATGTGTAATGAAGAGAAGTACAGCCTACGATTTCTTCAGTGGAGATGCAAACTAGGCTCGAACTCTTGGTGAAATGATGCAAATAATGAGGATAATTAGCAAGATGCACTACATTCATACTGTGTGTATATTAGTTGAGAATTTGGGTCTGATAGCGAGTGGGCTAGGGTTGTAGCCTCTCCTCGATGTTATTCAATCTGCATACCGAGCAAGCAGTGAAGGAAACAAAAGAAAAATTCGGAGTAGGTACTAAAATCCATGGAGAAGAAATAAAAACTTTGAGGTTCGTCGATGACATTGTAATTCTGTCAGAGACAGCAAAGGACCTGGAAGAGCATTTTAACGGAATAGACAGTGTCTCGAAAGAAGGTTATAAGAAGAACATCAACAAAAGCAAAACGAAAATAATGGAATCTAGTCGAATTAAGTCGGGTGATGCTGAGGGAATTAGATTAGGAAATGAGACACTTAAAGTAGTAAATGAGTTTTGCTATTTGGGGAGCAAAATAACTGACGATGGTCGATGTAGAGAGGATATAAAATGTAGACTGGCAATGACAAGTAAAGCGTTTCGGAAGAAGAGAAATTTGTCAAAATCGAGAATAGATTTAAGTGTCAGGTAGTCATTTCTGAAAGTATTTGTACAGAGTGTACCCATGTGTGGAAGTGAAACATGGGCGACAAATAGTTTGGACAAGAAGGGAATAGAAGCTTTCGAAATGTGGTGCTGCAGAAGAATGCTGAAGATTAGATGGGTAGATCACATAACTAATGAGGTGGTATTGAATAGAATTGGGAAGAAGAAGAAGTGATGGGTTGGTAGGGCATGTTTTGAGGCATCAAAGGATTACTAATTCAGTATTGGAGGGCAGCGTGGAGAGTAAAACTCGTAGAGGGAGACCAAGAGAAGAATACACTAAGCAGATTCAAAAGGATGTAGATTGCAGTAGGTACTGGGAGATGAAGAAGCTTGCTCAGAGTAGCATGGAGAGGTGTGCCAGGATAGCTCATACAGCTGTGGTGACTGCTGTGCCCATATGGCCCAGTAGTCCAAGCATCTGCCTAGTAAGCAGGAAATCCGGCTTCGAATCTCAGTCCAGCACTAATTCTAAATTTTCGCCATTGATTTTAATCAGTACCCACTTGCTACCAATGCCTGTAGTTCATTTGTGTCCTTTTTCATGGTGACCGCTGGATAAAATTGGTGTCTCTTCTTGCAGACACGTCCAAAGGAACAGACACCAGCTAGGGTAAAAAGAAAATAGGAGAAATGTCAACTGTCGACTCAATGAAACATAGTGATCACGATTCACTTACCAACGTTAGCTAATTCACTAATCCAGAGATAATTAGTCCGTAAATTTCACGTTATGAAATGCGACCAGGAACAAATGATGAAAGATGATGAAGAAGTACCGCAAATCAGAAGTATTGGGAATATGTTTATAAAAATATACCAACGATTACAAACAATGGAAATAAAATTTGAAATCGCATTTTAATGATACGTCGGCAAAGCAAAAAAAGTCTGTTCTGTTCTCTACTTATTTAAGTCAACCCAAGATGGATTCACGTTCATTAGACACAAAATTGAATGCCAATCCGTACGCAAATTACTTAACTGATGACATTAGTTCGATGTGGCTAGAACAGACTAATTTAATTGGCGCTGTACAGCAGCAATAGATTCTCCAATTAAGTGATGAAGGAATTACGCACTCTGCAAGAGGCGAAATATTACTTCTTAGTTATCCAGTATGTGACACAATGTTAACGATCAGTTTGAATGAATAAAGAGAGATGGGATGTATTGCAGCAGCTGGTCACCTCATCGTGTACAATGTGGGACAGTTACATCACTGATCTTGTTGTCATTCTTCCTATATGAAATCTCTTCAAACACAGACAGTTTCAGATGTTTTTACTGATGAAAAGTAAACCCATGCGGTAATCTTCATAAAATCATTATCCAAAATTGAACCTATTAACGGGAAATGAAATTCAGGACAACTTACATTCACAATGACACATAATTTCGGGCGACGAAAACCATAGAATGTACAAGCAGTTTCAGATCACTTTCTTATCAAAATACAGATCAATATGTGGGCAAGAGAGACAGAGAAAACAACAGCTGGAAGGTTGCTTTGCAGAAACATTTTCAGCGTTATTGCAGAAAACTCATTACTGAGAAAAGCCAGTTTCATACTATGATGTACTGAGAATTTTAAAAGCTAAATTACTGTTCGATATAAGAGAGAAATTCGACACGTCCTATTAACTAAGCTGGAACATTTGATGTCAGTACTGGATTCAACTGACCTGACACACAACAAACTGAAGATTAATAATGGAAATGATTGTTGCCAACTGAATCAATCATGCAACCATTAAATGGGAGTAATCGCAACAATGTTTGACGCAATAATTGCATGCTGTAGCAAGTATAAAGTATGTCAAATAACCATAAACAAGATGGTCACAGTTCTCCACTAATTGGTAAATGAAGCAAAAGGATAACAGTTGCAATCCTAGGTACCACGCAAATAATATGCAGAATCATATGAATACTTGGAACCATAGTGATCACAATAAAGGTAATCCAAGCCATGCACGACGACTTCATATACAGTGTGTTGCACTGCGTTGTCCCAAACGCACACATAAACATGTGATTAAGAGGGCAATCTATTTTTCAATACAGCACAATTTCCTGTCGTCTACATCTGGTTTAGGTCTCCTAAATAAAATTTCCTTGTGTACTTTGCAATTTTAATCAGTTATTTCTTCCCATTACTTACTGAAATTAAAGTCATCGTCCTGATTCTGATTTATTCTGAGATCTTAACATATTTTCAAAATCCTTTAACGCTTTTAAATACATAATTTGAATTCTTTCGCTCCCTCCCCACGATGTTGTTGTTGTTGTGGTCTTCAGTCCTGAGACTGGTTTGATGCAGCTCTCCATGCTACTCTATCCTGTGCAAGCTTTTTCATCTCCCAGTACCTACTGCAACCTACATCCTTCTGAATCTGCTTAGTGTATTCATCTCTTGGTCTCCCTCTACGATTTTTACCCTCCACGCTGCCCTCCAATACTAAATTGGTGATCCCTTGATGCCTCAGAACATGTCCTACCAACCGATCCCTTCTTCTGGTCAAGTTGTGCCACAAACTTCTCTTCTCCCCAATCCTATTCAATACTTCCTCATTAGTTATGTGATCTACCCATCTAATCTTCAGCATTCTTCTGTAGCACCACATTTCGAAAGCTTCTATTCTCTTCTTGTCCAAACTATTTATCGTCCATGTTTCACTTCCATACATGGCTACACTCCATACGAATACTTTCAGAAATGACTTCCTGACACTTAAATCTATACTGGATGTTAACAAATTTCTCTTCTTCAGAAACGCTTTCCTTGCCATTGCCAGCCTACATTTTATATCCTCTCTACTTCGACCATCATCAGTTATTTTGCTCCCCAAATAGCAAAACTCCTTTACTACTTTAAGTGCCTCATTTCCTAATCTAATTCCCTCAGCATCACCCGACTTAATTAGACTACATTCCATTATCCTTGTTTTGCTTTTGTTGATGTTCATCTTATATCCTCCTTTCAAGACACTGTCCATTCCATTCAACTGCTCTTCCAAGTCCTTTGCTGTCTCTGACAGAATTACAATGTCATCGGCGAACCTCAAAGTTTTTATTTCTTCTCCATGAATTTTAATACTTACTCCGAATTTTTCTTTTGTTTCCTTTACTGCTTGCTCAATATACAGATTGAACAACATCGGGGAGAGGCTACAACCCTGTCTTACTCCCTTCCCAACCACTGCTTCCCTTTCATGTCCCTCGACTCTTATAACTGCCATCTGGTTTCTGTACAAATTGTAAATAGCCTTTCGCTCCCTGTATTTTACCCCTGCCACCTTTAGAATTTGAAAGAGAGTATTCCAGTCAACATTGTCAAAAGCTTTCTCTAAGTCTACAAATGCTAGAAACGTAGGTTTGCCTTTCCTTAATCTTTCTTCTAAGATAAGTCGTAAGGTCAGTATTGCCTCACGTGTTCCAGTGTTTCTACGGAATCCAAACTGATCTTCCCCGAGGTTGGCTTCTACTAGTTTTTCCATTCGTCTGTAAATAATTCGCGTTAGTATTTTGCAGCTGTGACTTATTAAACTGATAGTTCGGTAATTTTCACATCTGTCAACACCTGCTTTCTTTGGGATTGGAATTATTATATTCTTCTTGAAGTCTGAGGGTATTTCGCCTGTTTCATACATCTTGCTCACCAGATGGTAGAGTTTTGTCAGGACTGGCTCTCCCACGGCCGTCAGTAGTTCCAATGGAATATTGTCTACTCCGGGGGCCTTGTTTCGACTCAGGTCTTTCAGTGCTCTGTCAAACTCTTCACGCAGTATCATATCTCCCATTTCATCTTCATCTACATCCTCTTTCATTTCCATAATATTGTCCTCAAGTACATCGCCCTTGTATAGACCCTCTATATACTCCTTCCACCTTTCTGCTTTCCCTTCTTTGCTTAGAACTGGGTTTCCATCTGAGCTCTTGATATTCATACAAGTCGTTCTCTTATCTCCAAAGGTCTCTTTAATTTTCCTGTAGGCGGTATCTATCTTACCCCTAGTGAGATAGGCCTCTACATCCTTACATTTGTCCTCTAGCCATCCCTGCTTAGCCATTTTGCACTTCCTGTCGATCTCATTTTTGAGACGTTTGTATTCCTTTTTGCCTGTTTCACTTACTGCATTTTTATATTTTCTCCTTTCATCAATTAAATTCAATATTTCTTATGTTACCCAAGGATTTCTACTATCCCTCGTCTTTTTACCTACTTGATCCTCTGCTGCCTTCACTACTTCATCCCTCAAAGCTACCCATTCTTCTTCTACTGTATTTATTTCCCCCATTCCTGTCAATTGCTCCCTTATGCTCTCCCTGAATCTCTGTACAACCTCTGGTTCATTTAGTTTATCCAGGTCCCATCTCCTTAAATTCCCACCTTTTTGCAGTTTCTTCAGTTTTAATCTACAGGTCATAACCAATAGATTGTGGTCAGAGTCCACATCTGCCCCTGGAAACGTCTTACAATTTAAAACCTGGTTCCTAAATCTCTGTCTTACCATTATATAATCTATCTGATACCTTTTAGTATCTCCAGGGTTCTTCCATGTATACAACCTTCTTTCATGATTCTTAAACCAAGTGTTAGTTATGATTATGTTGTGCTCTGTGCAAAATTCGACCAGGCGGCTTCCTCTTTCATTTCTGTCCCCCAATCCATATTCACCTACTATGTTTCCTTCTCTCCCTTTTCCTACACTCGAATTCCTGTCACCCATGACTATTAAATTTTCGTCTCCCTTCACAATCTGAATAATTTCTTTTATTTCATCATACATTTCTTCAATTTCTTCGTCATCTGCAGAGCTAGTTGGCATATAAACTTGTACTACTGTAGTAGGCGTGGGCTTCGTATCTATCTTGGCCACAATAATGCGTTCACTATGCTGTTTGTAGTAGCTTACCCGCATTCCTATTTTCCTATTCATTATTAAACCTACTCCTGCATTACCCCTATTTGATTTTGTGTTTATAACCCTGTAGTCACCTGGCCAGAAGTCTTGTTCCTCCTGCCATCGAACTTCACTAATTCCCACTATATCTAACTTCAACCTATCCATTTCCCTTTTTAAATTTTCTAACCTACCTGCCCGATTAAGGGATCTGACATTCCACGCTCCGATCCATAGAACGCCAGTTTTCTTTCTCCTGATAACGACATCCTCTTGAGTAGTCCCCGCCCGGAGATCCGAATGGGGGACTATTTTACCTCCGGAATATTTAACCCAAGAGGACGCCATCATCATGTAATCATACAGTAAAGCTGCATGCCCTCGGGAAAAATTACGGCTGTAGTTTCCCCTTGCTTTCAGCCGTTCGCAGTACCAGCACAGCAAGGCCGTTTTGGTTATTGTTACAAGGCCAGATCAGTCAATCATCCAGACTGTTGCCCTTGCAACTACTGAAAAGGCTGCTGCCCCTCTTCAGGAACCACACGTTTGTCTGGCCTCTCAACAGATACCCCTCCGTTGTGGTTGCACCTACGGTACGGCTATCTGTATCGCTGAGGCACGCAAGCCTCCCCACCAACGGCAAGGTCCATGGTTCATGGGGGGCTCCCCACGATAGTTTTCTGAATTGTCACTAACAGATACTTGAAATCACATAGACCTACCCTTGAATTTAGATAATATTGTAGTCAAGCTCTTAGAAAAATAATGTCCATCTAGTTATTATATTGATACAATTTGTTTTCCTGTACATACCACAACCCTAGTGATCGGATAAACAAGAATTTTATAACCCTAGTGATAATTCTTAACCTTGTTAAACATACAAAGGACAGCCAGAAGTTTCTTTTCCTTCATGGTGTATGGTCTCTCATGGTTTTACAATACAGTGCATGTAAAGGCTATGAATTTACAATCAACTACTCATCAAGTTTCGTCTTCTTAAAATAAGTGACCAGCTAGTCTTATATCACTACTGCCTCCCACTACAGAAGGGTAAAGAGACATATGTGGTTTATACAGGACTTGACTTTGATGCATTTGATTTTTTACTTCTTAAAATGCATTCTCTCATTGCTGATTCCACTACTGCCTCCCACTACAGAAGGATAAAGAGACATATGTGGTCTGTACAGGACTAGACTTTGATGCATTTGATTTTTTATTTCTTAAAATGCATTCTCTCATCACTGATTGCAGTCCCATAAAGCGTGGTTCTTTGATAAATTATGTAACATTTAAACCATGATTACCTATTAATTTTCTGTAGTATCTCATTAACCTGAAATATGACTTTATTCGCATTTTGTTCTTTGTTGCTGGAAAGTTGGCAATGGCTTTAATCTGATGAAATCTCATTTTTTGAAAATAACAATCAAAATATTAGTTCACTGAATCCAAATTTACACCTATTTAGTTTTAATGTCATTCCTCCATTTCTTACTTTTAAACACACCACCCTCAATAACTAAAAATGTTCTTTCTATGATTTTCTGTTGTTAAAATGACATACATACAAACCAGGGGCGGGCAAATAGCGGCCCGCGGGCCGCATATAACCCACAGAGAGGTTTTCTTTGGCCCGCCAAGACATTTACAAAAAACATAGGAAAAACATAATCCCATTCCCCGCGCGACTAAAAAATCCGCGAGCGTCTGCGGTACTTGGTTGTGCGTACTACCGACAGATATCTCTACAGTCATGCAATAAACCTAGCTGCATGTGGGCGTGGTGGATTATGGGAGCACTACCATCAGCCACCACGGGCACAGAAAAAAGCACTGTGCATCCTGCTATTGGCGCAAATTTATGCTCCACGCGGTGTCTGATGGGAGTGCTGTATTTCTCCCGCGCCGAGTGAATACTACGACGTTCAGAGCAATTTTCTTCTTCTTCGGTGGGTTACTTGTGTTTTGTCTGTGCAGCAGTACAATGTTGTTTTTCTATTTTTTTTTTTTTTGCTTCAGTGCAATCATGACTCCTAAGAAGAAGCCTAAGGTCGGTGAGAAGTTCCGTCTGTTTAATGAAGACTGGACGACCAAATATTTCTTTATTGATGCAGGATATAAAGCCGCATGCTTACTTTGCCATGATACAGTTGCCGTATTCAAGGAGTACAGTCTAAAACGACATCACGAAAAAAAACACAGTGACTTTGGCTGCAAACTTTAAGATGAAGAACGAAAAATAAAAGCAGCGGAGTTCGGGAAACGCTTGAAGAAGCAACAAGCTTTGTTTACGAAGCAAACACTACTTCAAAATAGTGCTACAGAAGCAAGTTTTATAGTCGCCTTTCTAAACGAAACAAACCTTTTTCGGATGGCGAGTTTATTAAACAGTGCATGGTAGAGTGTGCAAGTGTATCGTGTCCTGAGGTTAAAACTAAATTTGAGAGCATTTCATTGTCAAGGAGGACTGTAGCACAGTGCATTGATTGAATTAGTGACGAACTTGAAGATCAGCTAAAGACTGTGAGCGAAGAGTTTGGTTTTCACTGGCAATAGACGAAACCACAGATATTGAAGACACTGCACAAGTACTCATCTTTATCATTGGAATTACTGAATATTTCGTCATCACCTAGGAATTACTTGGTACAGGATCAATGAAAGATAGAACTGTGGTGTGCGTACTGTAAGACTTTCGGTACACACACCAACAGATTATTTGACTTGTCGCTCTAACGAAGTAGGCGAGTGTCAGCAGTGTGTCTCGTAGTCTTATCGTGGCGTGTTTATCTTCTGCCGTTAGGTCAGATGATAGAAATGCCACTTGCACACTTAGAGTAGCAGTTTGACAGTGACCAGCTTTAAACAGAACTTGATTAATTTTCACACACATTTATTAAAATAGTAACAAGCATAAACGTTACATAACTTGATTCTGGATGCTATTTACAATTAAAAATCTGAAGTTCCTTTGGTCTTTGTATGTTAATCTTATTCTCACATATCTCTGATACTTGATAAAGTGCCTACACATTTATCTTCATGTCTATGTACAGGAATATGGTAATCTTTATAGGCGCAGACTGAAACTTGACTATAGACTGGTACCGACTAATGTAGACTGGTACAGACAGGTGCAGATAAATGCAGACTTGTACAGACTAATGCAGACTGACTGATCGGAGGTCTGTACACTCGTTATAATACCTCGCGCGTTCAGGTATCACTGCGCGAGTGTGATCCGCGAGGAGAAAAGGTTCTATGGTAGCAGCAATCTCATTGGCTGCATTATATATTGATACGTGGATTGGTGGAAGCAGAATTTGGTCCGTCTCTAAGGCAGCGCCATCTCGTAGTGCAGAGATGGACGGGCGCTGCGCCAGCGCTGTTATGCTTAGTGGGGCCCGCTCTATTGGGAAAGTTCTGTACGCGCTGACTACGTGGAACTACGTACTCAACAAGAACCACTGGTTAGGACTTTTTAGAATGTGTTGTTAATTGTGGGCAAAACAAGTGGATTATCCTGGAACAAAATGGTAAGCATTACAACAGATGTGGCCAGAGATTTCTGTGGGAAAAATATAGGTATGGTGAAACTTTTAAAAAACAAGTTACAAGCTGAAGACACAGACAGTGAAAATTAGGATTTTCATTGTATTTCACATCATAAAAGCCTCTGCAAGACTGCACTAGACTTAAAGCATGTGGTAGATCCTGTTGCTGGTGTTGTGAACACAATCAGAACAAGGCATTCCATCACAGACAGCTCAAATCTCTTCTTGAGGAGGTGGGGCAGAACATGAAGATGTAATTTACCATAACAATGTGGGGTGGTTGAGCTTGGGCAAAGTAATAAAAAGAGTCTGGGCATTACAGGATGAAATTATTTTATTTATAGACAATGTGGGGTGGTTGAGCTTGGGCAAAGTAATAAAAAGAGTCTGGGCATTACAGGATGAAATTATTTTATTTATAGGCACTAAGGAGAAATCTCATGATTTTGTTGCAAAAATAGGATGTGAAGAGTGGAGGCATGAGATGATGTTTGCAGCTGATATTTTTGATAAAATGAATGAGCTGAATGTGACATTGCACGAAAAGGCGTTGTTTGCTCATGAAATGTGGACACATGTCAAAGCATTTAAAACAAAACTAGGCCTGTTTGCAAGGCAAGCAAATGAAGGCAAATTTTGTCATTTACCTTTACTAGGAAAACAGAAAGTACCTGGAAGTGATTCAGCTAAGATTAGGGATTATCTGCAGAGTTTAGAGGCTGAGTTTACTACAAGATATCAGGATTTTAAGAAAATTAAGCCTCAATTTAATGTTTTATCGTATCCCATCACTGCGATATTGACACTGCACCACAGGAGCTGCAACTTGAACTGATTGACATGCAGGCAGATCATGCAGTGGAAGAAATGTTTTGTGCTGTAACTTTAGTTGACATTTATAAGTCTTTGTCAGCTGAAAAATTACCATCGATCAAGAAATTTGCAGGCAAAATGTTCTCCATATTTGGATCAACGCATATTTGTGAACAAAGTTTTTCTTGCTTGAAAATCAACAAGACCAAATACCACAGCTGTTTAACAGACAGTAATTTGCAGGCTGTAATATAACTATCAACTAGCAGTCTGACTCCTGATTTTAAAAAAAATGTGCAAAATTGTGATAGGATGCATTTGTTCTGTTAAATTTGTTTTAAAATTTTATGTACTTGGAGATGATATTAAATCAACAAAATAAATTAAATTGGACACAACTATCTTATTTAAGGATGTCAGAAGGAAAGAGGTACAAGTGACTTTAGTCTTATCAAAATTATAAGAAGTATACTTATACCATTTTGCTTCTGACTTTTATTTATATTGAAACCTCTCCTTAGAAAAAATTATGAATTAATGTGTCGGTAAACACCTTACGTTATTTGATTTTCAAACAGCTGAGCAAAACTGAACGTGCTCAGACATTTATCTCTTTACTTATTCTTATCATCAATAAACTGACACACAATATTTTTAGTGCAACGCAGTCTGACTTTCAATAATCCCTACAAAAGGATGCCCATGACTAACAATAACCGATACCTTTCATGAATCACTTACCCTACAAAAATCTTCGTTACTCGAACTAGTGCAATACAGTGAGCGCAAAATACTGCCAGCTAAATAAAAGATTATAGCAACTGAAGGAACTAACTACTGATACGCACAGTTAGCAAATGAAAGATTTTGCTAGAGAACAAACAATGTATTTACCTCAATAGTGTTCAAAAGTCATAATATATATATCACTTCATGACATCTAGTCTTAGAAATTTAGACTCTGATGGACACACGTCCAGATCAACCACTCTCAAAACTCCGTCATCTCTCCCCCCACATCCACCACTGCTGGTGGCCCACCTCCAACTGCACAACGCTACGCACTGTTCACATCCAACTGCCCAACACTACAATAGGGAATATTCCAACCAGCCACAGACTGCACACAGCACAGCCAGTGATTTTCATACAGAGTGCTACATGGCGTTACCAACATAAAAACCTAAACAGCCTACTTACATAGCCCCCTTGGTCCCCACAAAAAATTTTACAAATTGTTTGGGCAGTGGTCAATAATGATTTCATAACATTTTTCCCTATTGCAATAACAAAGATATCAAATGCACACACTTATTGACGCACTGTTGGTCAAAAGGAAAAATTGTTGTCATAAAGACAGTCCTGATCATTTATCACAATAGTGATTGCCTTTTGCGGGCAAGTGCAAAGGACCCGAGTTCGAGTCTCGGTCTGGCACACAGTTTTAATCTACCAGGAAGTTTCATATCCGCGCACTCTCCGCTGCAGAGTGAAAATCTCATTCTGGAAACATCCCCAAGGCTGTGGCTAAGCCATGTCTCCGCAATATCATTTCTTTCAGGAGTGGTAGTTCTGCAAGGTTCGCAGGAGAGCTTCTGTAAAGTTTGGAAGATGGGAGACGAGGTACTGGCTGAAGTCAAGCTGTGAGGATGGGGCGTGAGTCATGCTTGGATAGCTCCGTTGGTAGAGCACTTGCCTGCGAAAGGCATAGGTCCCGAGTTCGAGTCTCGGTCCGCAACACAATTTTAATCTGCCAGGAAGTTTCATATCGGCGCACACCCCGCTGCAGAGTGAAAATCTTATTCTGGCAAGTACTATACTGTAACGTATTGTTGCGCTACGAAAAAGGCTGTCTCATTGTAGCTATACCACAAAAGTTACTACTAAAACGTGTTTTATTTTCCTGAAGAATTCAGAAAAACTGTGCAGATATAAAACAGATACACCACAAAAGAAATAACATAAATTGTGTCACTCATTAGTAGCGTCTAGATATAAAAGAGTAGCTGTCCCACAAACTAACCACTTAGTCATTTGGTATCTCTCAGAAAGCACTATAAATCCATAATGTATTTTCAAGTAAACCAAAATGTTGCATTAAAATCTCGTTAGCAGCACCGGTATATGTTCTAAGTACGAGGGCAGTTCAATAGGTAATGCAACACATTTTTTTTTCTGAAACAGGGGTTGTTTTATTCAGCATTGAAATACACCAGGTTATTCCCCAATCTTTTAGCTATACAACACTATTTTTCAACGTAATCTCCATTCAATGCTACGGCCTTACGCCACCTTGAAGTGAGGGCCTGTAAGCCTGCACGGTACCATTCCACTGGTCGATGTCGGAGCCAACGTCGAACTGCATCAAAAACTTCTTCATCATCCGCGTAGTGCCTCCCACGGATTGCGTCCTTCATTGGGCCAAACATATGGAAATCCGACGGTGCGAGATGGGGGCTGTAGGGTGCATGAGGAAGAACAGTCCACTGAAGTTTTGTGAGCTCCTCTCGGGTGCGAATACTTGTGTGAGGTCTTGCGTTGTCATGAAGAAGAAGAAGTTCGTTCAGATTTTTGTGCCTACGAACACGCTGAAGTCGTTTCTTCAATTTCTGAAGAGTAGCACAATACACTTCAGAGTTGATCGTTTGACCATGGGGAAGGACATCGAACAGAATAACCCCTTCAGCGTCTCATGATTTTACCGGCTGAGGGTATGGCTTTAAACTTTTTCTTGGTAGGGGAGTGGGTGTGGCGCCACTTCATTGATTGCCGTTTTGTTTCAGGTTCGAAGTGATGAACCCATGTTTCATCGCCTGTAACAATCTTTGACAAGAAATTGTCACCCTCAGCCACATGACGAGCAAGCAATTCCACACAGATGGTTCTCCTTTGCTCTTTATGGTGTTCGGTTAGACAACGAGGGACCCAGCGGGAACAAACCTTTGAATATCCCAACTGGTGAACAATTGTGACAGCACTACCAACAGAGATGTCAAGTTGAGCACTGAGTTGTTTTATGGTAATCCGTCGATCATTTCGAACGAGTGTGTTCGCACGCTCCGCCATTGCAGGAGTCACAGCTGTGCACGGCCAGCCCGCACGCGGGAGATCAGACAGTCTTGCTTGACCTTGCGGCGATGATGACACACGCTTTGCCCAACGACTCACCGTGCTTTTGTCCACTGCCAGATCACCGTAGACATTCTGCAAGCGCCTATGAATATTTGAGATGCCCTGGTTTTCCGCCAAAAGAAACTCGATCACTGCCCATTGTTTGCAACGCACATCCGTTACAGACGCCATTTTAACAACTCCGTACAGCGCTGCCACCTGTCGGAAGTCAATGAAACTATACGAGACGAAGCGGGAATGTTTGAAAATATTCCACAAGAAATTTCCGGTTTTTTCAACCAAAATTGGCCGAGAAAAAAAAGTGTTGCATTACTTATTGAACTGCCCTCGTACGTAAGCCATATAGTCGTCACGTAACTGTGCAACTAACAAGCAAGGATGTACACACACAATAACACTGTGTCATCTGTTCACTGTGACAATGCATTCGTAATTACTGTCTAAATATGTTCCCTAGGTTCTAGACTGGATAGTTAACTTTAAAACATAGTTGCATGTTAATAGTTTCTAAGTGTGACAGAGCGTACAAGTAGCGCGAGGTGAAAAATTTAATGGCTAAGACTAAGTTTAAAGCAGATTATCTCTCAATAAACGGTTTTACATGTGAAATGTAATGCAAACTTTTACGCTTTCTAGTGCGCAGATTTTCAACTTCAACGCAATTATCATGTTGCATACGTCGGTAAGGAATCCTAAAATTTTTCTGAAGGTTAGCGTCTATGTTATGTTTCTCAGAGCTAGCTGGCGCACGTGGCTGCCTGCGGTGCGAGTCATTGTCTGTCTCTTTGTTGGCGCGCCTCGTTATTAGGATTAGGAGACCTAACTTCTACAAATTCACGTTGTCGAGAGGGCCCTGCCCTGTTTGAATCCTGCCAGTTCTGATGAAATTCAGGTCTGTCGTTACGATTATATCGTCTGACGTCATTTCGGTACATTCCATAGTTTCTTTCTTGTCGGTCACGTGGTGAAGAACTTCTCCCGTAATCGTAACTACGCGGTGGACCGTTGTGCCTGAAGTTATTCTGTCTCCTTTGATAATAATTGTTTTACCATATTGTGTGCTTCTCTGATTGTCTCTGTTATAGTCATTACCATGGAGAGGTGATCTTTCCCTGTAATTATTATCACTCTGCCAATAGTTGTCATACGCGTGATGTCTATTTTGGTTACAATTTGCGTTGTAAGAATAACCTTGTCGTGTCCAGTTATTATTTCTGTCATCTCGGAATTGTGACAGATGTGACCTGTAATTGTTGTGTTCCTGTTTTCGCATCCGGTGATTGTCAGTGCCAATTTCCAATTCTTGCAACAGTCCCTGAAAAGCTTCAATATCGACTTTGCAACGACCTGCCAAAATAATATTTCGTAAATGTTCAGACAATTTGATTAAGCAATTGAGGTTGAGTTCTTATGCAACATGTCTTCAAAATATTTCACAAGACGGGAAAATTCAGATTGTTCGAGATGTTTCATCATTATGATGCTATGTTATACTCTGTCTTGTGTAGTTTGAGACCAATATGCTGAGAGGAAGGCATGATGTAATTCTCCTTCACTGTGACAATCGTGAATGACCGATCGCATTCTTATAGATGGTTCATTCTCTAAGTAAACACATAAATTCTAATCTGTGCTCTAGTGACCGGCTGGAAGGAAAACAATGAGAGAATTGATGAAGCCATGTTTGTGGATGAATGTCGTTGAGGGAAGTCTTAAATGTTTTGAATTTACGTGTAGTAATGAACAGATTATAGTCAAAGTCATCGTGTCGGCTATTCGCATATCGGTTATTGTTACGTCGTGTTGGCGGTTCCATCTCAAAATTCGGTGCACGTTGCCAATTTATTTCATAATTTCCCAAATGCCCTGTGTTATCATTTTGTGTCTTTTCCGTATTTCTAATTCCCTCTTCCCTTGTTGGAGCGCGAGTCTCCTCTGAAATATGTAATTCTTGTATTACTTGTGCCAAGTGATCTTGTACTTCCCGGATTTCTCTTTTGTGTTGCGTATTAATTTGATTCTGATTTTGTTTGAATTTCCTAACTTGTTCGCTCTTCTGTCATTAAGGACTACCGGTCTTGTGTCATTCAGATTATCATATACCTTCGTAGATAAATTATTTAGCTGATCCGAAAGTTCGACTACTTCTCTGAAAATGAACGAATTTCCTCCATGTGTATTTCTGAACCAATCTTCAGAGTATCTACTGTCTCGTTTAAGTTTTCCTGAGTTTTTGCAAGTTACGTAACCGAATCGGCAGATGCAACTGAGTCAATTTTAGCCCGCAAGGTCTCGTGATTTTCATGAACAATAGTTTGCAGTTCTTTTATGGCTGCTTCGTGGTACTGTAATGCATTTTCATGCCGTGAAAAAGTAGGTTGAAATGCTCACAAATTTGCGTTTTTGCGTCATTACAGACTTTTTGATATTTCGATTTGATTTTATGTAGCTCAGTAGTTAAATCTTCACGTGCTTGTTGAAGTGTTTCTTTAATTTGTTTCTGAATTTGTTCCATTTGTTGCTGTGTTTGTCTTTGATTTTGTTCCTTTGTCTCTAACTTTTGAAGCTGTTCTCCCATTTGTTGCATTAAATTTAATAACATTGCACTGGTGTCTGAAACATGTGCCTCTGTAAGTGCATTTGCACCCGCACCATTCACATTTTGACAAGCAGAAAATGTGTCTTGACTTGATTGAGAAACGGGTAATGACGCAAAACCTGAATCTACGATATTTGCAAAATTGTTTCTTGTCATTTCGGGTCCCTGTGGCGAGCTGTTGCCGACCGACCGATCGACAGTACTACCCTCTTCACTTGCTGTTCACTGTCTACACCATTATTGGCCGCCCGCTCTATTTCCTTAAGCACAAATACCAAATTACTAACTTGAATGTCTGTTAATTCATTACATGGTGGTGCTGATAAGCTACGCTCGTCGTCCCTATGATTTCTCAATTTACTTTGGAGCCTAGTGTTACGTTTTTCACACACCATAATTATTACGTATTTCACTCGATAACAAGAAAAGCACAATCTGAAGAGCAAAAAGAAGAAAATACAATAACATTGCACTGAAAATAATATCTAGTTAATTGCAAGCGCAGCTATGAAATACCTGGTGCAAATCTACATGCATGCAACAACTATTTTACTGTACAACAATGAAAAACTACAACTAAAAAGAAAATTCTCTCTACAATTACGCTGTAATAATAAAAAAAAAGCTACACTAATTACACAAACTACAAGAAAAATCAGATGATTCCGGTGAGGTATCCTCGGCTAAGGGTCGACATATGAAACATCCGCTTAGAAAAATTTATGAATTACTGTGCTGGTAAACCCCTTACGGTATTTGATTTTCAAACAGCTGAGCAAAACTGAACGTGCTCAGACATTTCTCTCTTTACTTATTCTGATCATCAATAAACTGACACACAATATTTTTAGTACAACGCAGTCTGACTTTCAATAATCCCTACAGAAGAATGGCCCTGACTAACAATAACCTATACCTTTCATGAATCACTTACCTCACAAAAATCTTCGTTACTCGAACTAGTGCAATACAGTGAGCGCCAATACTGCCAGCTAAATAAATGATTCTAGCAACTGAAGAAACTAACTACTGATACGCACAGTTAGCAAATGAAAGACTTTGATAGAGAACAAACAATGTATTTACCTTAATAGTGTTCTAAAGTCATAATATATATTTTATATCAGTTCATGACATCCAGTCTTACAAATTTACTGTCTCTGATGGACACACGTCCAGATCATCCCATCTCAAAACTCCGCAATCTCTTTCTTTACATCCACCACTGCTAGCGGCTCACCTCCAACTGCGCAACGCTACGCGCTGTTCACATCCAACTGCCCAACACTACAATAGCGAATATTACATAAATGCCAACCAGCCACAGACTGCACACAGCACAGCCAGTGATTTTGATACAGAGCGGTATCTTGCGTTACCAACATAAAAACCTAAACAGCCTACTTACAATATCTAATGATTCTTATACCTTTCATGAAATGTAAAGCTAACTAATCAATGCATTTTAACGCTTTCACTGCTAATCCCGAAATTGCAACTCTGTGTGATATGTGATTAGAAATAGAGAAAACTTGCATTTTCATAAAAATTTCCGGAATACTGCACACAGACACACACACCCACACCCACCCACCCACCCACCCACACACACACACACACACACACACACACACACACACACACATATATATATATATATATATATATATATATATATATATATATATATATAATGGTTCAAATGGCTCTGTGCACTATGATCAGTCCCCTAGAACTTAGAACTACTTAAACCTATCTATCTTAAGGACATCACAAACATCCATGCACAAGGCAGGATTCGAACCTGCGACCGTAGCAGTCTCGCGGTTCCAGATTGTAGTGCCTAGAAGGGCAGGGCCACTTTGGCCATCTATATATATATATATATATATATATATATATATATATATATATATATATATATATGCCGCCAGTATGTATACGGCATTAGAAGTGAAAGGTTTACAAGGTGCGGCCCTCTGCAAACGTCTGTGTCTATAATGTGGCCTCCCAAGCCAAAACAATTGCCCACCCTTGAAAGAAACAATGGTTTTTGAACTACCTTCATGTTGCGAAACAAAATTCAAGGTCCTAATAATTTCAGCAACATAGACATTTAATCCAAAATATACAACACAATATAAATAATCTCTATCTCTATATAGAATTGCAGTGTATTTTTTACATTCTAGTTCACGACAAATTTTATTAAAACCTGATGTCAAATCTAAACTGCTCATGTATTTTACACTTTCAGATTTATATAATAGTTTATCAATATTTTCTTGATGATCGTTCTCTCTTTTCAGGAACATACTTGCCTGCGACTGGAAAAGGTATTGAGTTCGAGTCTTGCATACTCATGTGTTGAGAACTAACCTGACATCACTATCTCGTTTTGAAACCATTATTAAGGGTTTGTTACACATGCTCCTAATTCTTTCTAAAATTCTTCATGATTTTTAATTTGTGTTTCTACTGATTTTGCTTTTGAAAATGAGATTTTGTTGGACTTCATAAAAAATTATTGGTGACATTTAAAATGTTACTTACACTGATAGTTTTCGACTCTGCCTGGTTTATCATACATCTTGGAATGTCCACAAAGCTTCTTTCAACTTTGCTTTCTGTTTCTAATTTTAAGTTATAGCCTCATTGACCTTACAAGTTCCTCAAAATTTTAACTGCGTGCATGATCCAAGAATATTTCAACAGAAAGTTATTGATTATCATCATGACTTGTTATTTCCCAAACATTGTTACATTCCAGAAGTTTTGAAGAAAGAAGAGAAGGTACTGGCCGAAGTAAAGCTGTGAGGACGGGATGTGAGTCGTTCTTGGGTAGCTCAGACGGTAGAGCACTTGCCTGCGACTGGAAAAGGTATTGAGTTCGAGTCTTGCTCCAGCACACCGTTTTAATTCGCCAGGAAGTTTCATGGTTACATTCATTTCCACTGTTTGGAATAAACACATCTGTCTTGAAAGTAATGTTACCCTAAGGTTTAGTAATTATTACTCATTTTACACCCCCCTGAAATCTTGGTTTTACTTTTACTAACCATCTCCAGAAGGACAGTTTCTGATGAGTTATTAGAGATCCGTGTTCTAAGTTTCTATTGTCCATATCATGAGTAGCACTTTATTCTTTCCAATCTTGCTTTGTCTTCCTGTAGCTTTCTTCACTTTCACCCCTTTCACTGGTAGTTCAGTAGAATACTTTGCATTCATAATTTTATCTTTAAGCTTCACTGTTGTTTTTGAGATGGAACTTCCTATGTCTATCAAACATTTATCTTCTCAACTATCTATTTTGACTTTTATGAATGAGCATTTAGATATTTACCCTCAGCCTTTTCTAACAATGAATTACTTTTCTTGTCTTTAAAATTTAATCCTTCCGTTTATCTTTTTCACAAGGTTTCTCAATTTCGGTTTCCAACATACCAACAGCTGTACCTAACACTTCATTGTTTTCATTATTTTCCAACATTGGATGAACGCAAAGTAAGCTACCAGTTTTTGCTGACTATTTACTTAGTTGGGTTTTTCATCAATTTGAATAAGACACCCTGCTGATTTCAACAAGCATATCCCATAATTTTTTTACTATCACCATTACTACCATAAGTATTTATCATTAATCTAAAAAAATTTTCTCCCTTCCCTTCTAAGTTGATGCATCTGTTTTCCTGACTGAAATCTTCTACCTTCTTTCTTCTCAACCGTTCAATGAATAATGGCTAACAAGAACTGGCAGGCTACATCTGTTTCTTTGGTACATCTCCACTAACAACTTCATTCCCTGCTACTTCAACATTAAAACCCTCACTGTCATTTAACTTCATTAGCTCATCTGCCTGTTAGTACTTTAAACACTGCAGCCCAGTCAGAAATCGTGATAATCGAATATATAAGAAATTATGAGCCTCGATTGATTTAATGAAACCAACCTTTACCTAGGTTTCAGCCCAAGTAATTGCGTCTTCTTCAGAGCTAAACCTAATTCTATAATATGTCTACTTGGGCATGGTTTAGAAATGAAACTAAAACAGCCTGAATAGGTGTAGTCACATTTTAAAAATGCGGTACATAGGTCCTAAGTAACCACCAAGACATAACTTAAGCTCCGTTGAGCGCCTCGTCTCCATGGACGCCATGTGGTGGGTCTCAGGAGCTCATGTGAAACTAAAATTTTTTATGCCTAGTTGTGAAATTCAGGTGTAGTCTCAACATCCATCTCTGAATCCCTTACTTCTACAGTCACATTTATTTTCTAAAGTATCACCAGCCCTCACAGTGTCCCAAAATGAGTCATTAAACCTTACAGTGTCCTAAGATACTTTATCAAATGCTAACCTATCCACATGACAGCTTGATTTTCTGTTCTACCCCCACAGGTTTTCTGCTGTTTATTCCAGTTTAACCTTTAGGCAAATGCGTTATTTTTCGTAACATACAGTCACACATGGGGTCTAGAAGAGCCTCGACAGAATTTAGGTATGTTTATAATAATTATTGGAAATAGTTTGTATATTTATATAATAAAAGACAACATATTTAGTATTTAAATCGTATACTGTGCTTGTAATAGTTAGTCTTAAAGGAAATTTTGCGTCAGCTACAAAAGCATGTTTCCTTCATTTTTATTTTTATAGCTCGTATAAAATGATGTAAAGATCAGCTCAATCATTGACATATACTTAAACTCTACATTTTCTTTAACAGAATAGCGATATAAAATGAAATTGAAACTGTAAATCAGAAATAACTACCAATAATACAAAAGACAGCACATTATTATATGTCTATAGAATCATCCATTTCCTTTGGGTTGGCACGAAAAACAATAACTGATTGCAAGTTTACAACATTTACACATTAGAGAGCTCTTTTTATCTTTCGATCTTGGCCAAATATGAAACCTTCGCGTTTTAGAAACACTAGGAGCAGGTTCATCTGAATTAGTCGTTGCTCTCTGCCAAAAAATTTTCACACTATCTACCATTCATCTTTTGACGAATTTCGGTTATTTTCTGATCTGCTGTAAATGTGTGGCTCTACAAGACTCACTGAAATGGACCTCATGCATTCTCTATGGTAGATTTTCTTACTTGTACTTGAACTAACCAAGAAAACGCATGTATTAACAAGAGAATTGTTCAGTATTGCAGTGAAGATTGTGTTTGTACTTCTTCTTGTTCTACGACAACCAGAATAATTTAAGAATTTGAAATCGAAAGAGTGATTTCTTCATTAAGTGTTATTTTAAAATTCTTTAATTTCAGGTTTCTTCGATTGTCGATTTACAGACACTTCATGACACGTAGAGGATAGTAAAACTACATTTTTATATCTCTTTGGAAAGTAGGACAGCAAGGTCTTGTCTTGTAAAAATCCTAACAATGATGATCCAATGGGTCTCCTTATATTAGGCAAAAACTCACGAGGAATTTCTCGTTTGTTTTTTCGTATTTCACACAGTACTCACATATGTTAGTCCGTGGTTCAATAATTTATGTAACTCATAGATGTTAGCCAACTGTCTCCACTGATATTTCTATTAACACCATAAAATGGCTCCACAAGTTTGGGCACATCCTGCATTGCCAGTCTGAAAAGGACATTTCTTTGAGTAATCGGTTTTCCAGAGTACATAAACGCATTGTATAAGTAACGAGTTTTTGCAAACACAAATACAATGCATTTTCAGGCATATTTCCCAGTTTTACTTCAGCTTAACATTCTGAATGAGCACCTTCCTCGAAATTTCACCAACATTTAATTGCAAATAAATTTTCAAAAATTTCTCGTATCTAGACCGGTGTATCTGCAGATTTTTTCCTACTGTGTACTGATGACATCAGTAGTTACATTTAAATGAATGAATAGAAATCTGTTTATTTCCATAACGCCTTCAAAAATATCTCTAACAATAAAATTAGTTGTCTATAGCGATCTAACATCTTGATGGTTTGATTTGAATAGGGAAGCAAACAGAAATAACTCAAGGTAAGCTCATAAAGCACAACACTCGATGATTTAAGAATAATGCTGTCGTAATAATGGAGTTCTCTTGGTATAGTGCATGATAGTCTCAATCGCATAATAATTCCTATCTCTCTACGGTGCGACTTTTCATATTTACAAGCAGCAAGTACTTTCAGTCCCGCGCGCTCCCTTACAGTATTGTCGCAGAAGAAGCTGAGTAGCACCGTCTTGTGGTGATGATACTAAATTGTTGCATCGAGGGTTATGAGTTGAAACCGCACTTTGTCTGTAGAATTTTAACTTCTACATTCGGTTCTAGTACATTCTAGAAGTATCCACACATGTTAAGAATCATTGTACTGGATTGTTCTGTAGCTGTACATATACTATATGTGCTCTGGCCGGCAGCTGGTATGGCCGAGCGGTTCTAGGCCCTTCAGTCTGGAACCGCGCAACATCTACGGTCGTAGGTTCGAATCCTACCTCGGGCATGGATGTGTGTGATGTCCTTAGGTTAGTTGGGTTTAAGTAGTTCTAAGTTCTAGGTGACTGGTGACCTCAGATGTTAAGTCCCATAGTTCTCAGAGGCATTTGAACCATTTTTGTTCTGGCCGGAGGCAGTTCGCTCTGCACTCTTTATGTGGAAGTGCTGAATAGACCTTCCTTATGTGAAATTAGTGTTCGTCATTCCTCTAGTTATACTTCCTTCCACGTGAAATTATTCTGGTGGAGGCGCTGGGTGTTGTAACTTGTAATAGCGCACATTATCGACGGCACAACGGCTCCCATCAGGCCACGACAGAGCCGCCGTTTACGTGGCGAGAAACCCGAGTTCGAGCCATATTCAACAGATCGCAATCGATCGGAGGCAAAAGGAGAAGAGGACGTTACGACGACAGCAACTGTGTGCCACCACATGAGACATCTTTCCGGGTTCTCTGGTGACGATGGCCAAGATCCAAACAAGTGGCAGAAGGTATATGAGCGTATAGCCAAATTTAACAAACGGGATGACACCGTGTGTCTGGCTAACGTTTTTCTACTTGGAAGGCACTGCCAAGCAATGGTATGAGAAAAACGAGGAGAAGTTCACAAGCTGGGAAGTATTCCAGGCTGAACTGCGGATGTCTTTTGGCGACACATAATGACAGAAGCGCAAGGCTAAAGATAAATCAAAGTGCAGAGCACAGCGTCCAGGAGAAACTACAGCATTCTATATTCAAGACGTCTCGAAGTTGTGTAAAATAGTGGATCCTAGAATGAAGGAGGGAGATAAGGTTCCGCATCTCTTGAAGGGTGTCGCTGAGGATATGTATCAAGTCCTACTCCTGAAGGAGTTTTCGACAGCAGACGACTTCAAAAAATGGTGCCAGCTTATCGAGGCAATGCATCAATAAAGAATTACACGCAAGAAGTTTGAACGGCTTCCAAACGCCTTATCAATGTCTGTGATGGAGGAACCAACTGATTTCACAAGTGTTCTTCGTCAGATAGTGAGAGAGGAGGTTCAGAAGGTACATGGATTTCACGCCAAGCAAACAACCGAGACGTTTCAAGAGGTCACATGGAAGGAAGTGGAACAGACATTGAACCCAATCTCTCATCCTTCATTTCCCTTTAAAACGATGAAAGTCGAGACCCAGCGGAGTTATGTTCCTACAATGCCGCAAGAGGAACCTCTTTGGGCACCAAGGAAGACCTAGGATAACCAATTAGTACGTTTCCACTGCGGAGGACCGGAACATGTGGTGCGCTATTGTCGAGAGAGGTGGCCGATATTTGATGACGACCGCACCAGAAGACAGCAGACCAATCTTAGCCGACGCCAACTCCGGGACGACGAAGATGAACAAGAAGATGTGGGTGCAGGACGACGTAGGTCACCGCCGCGCAAGATAGCAGCTGGAGATGATACTCCCCAACACACTGATCAAAGTCTCCATTGCCGTTTAGGAGCTCCAGCCGATCACCTACCCGCCTCAATCTGTAAAATTAAAGAGTGCGAGCTTCCTCGGATGTGAGGTCGCCGAAGAGAAAAATCCTCCGCCGTCGATCAGTAAAAAAATGATAAGAAACTACGTCGATATCCTCATGGACGGTCGACCAGCCCAAGCTCTTGTGGACTCTGGAGCATCATATTCAGTCATTTCGGAGACGTAACGTCACCAGTTGCTGATAACCGTATTCGTAGACAGCAAAACAGCTCTGCTGATGATGGCTAATAGGAAATAAGTAAAACCTACAGGAAGATGTGTCATTTGTGTGGGTATAAGTGGCCACACACAGCCCTTAGAATTCATCGTCTTATAAGAGTATAGTCATGACGTCATTCTCGGATGGGACTTTTTTAATGATTCTCAGGCAATTATAGATTGTGGTCGCTAGAAGATTCTGCTAGACGAGATGAGATACTATGGGCAGGAGGATGCGCATCCGAGTGTGTGGAAACTATGTGTGCTGCAATCAGCGCTAGGAACGTAACTGTCACGTGTCATGCCGTGCGTCAACCCATGGATCTTGTGGTGGGATGTAAGAGAAGCGTACCACTGAAGAATAACTTGGTCATTCCATTCTCTGTCGTCTCGTTTAAGAACGGATTCGGTGAATTGAGAATAGTTAACTGTCGCCGAGAACCACAGATCCTTCCAAGACGCATGTGCGTAGCAAATGCTGAGCCGTTAATTGCTGAACAGCTGAGCGCCATAGAAACCTCCCATGCCGAGTGTGTGAGTCTGTGAGCGAAATTGGTGCTACCACTACGAGACAAGATCTAGCTCGACTATCACCAAATCCCACCAAAGAACAACAGAAGAAGCTACTTACCATTCTTCAAGAGCTCTCAGAATGCTTCAATGCACAGCTGAAGAGCAAATTAGACAAATCGTCGGTGAAGCACCGAATTAGCACTGGAGACCATGAAACAATAAACCAGAGAACGTACCGTGTGTCAGCAACGGAACGTCGAATAATTCAGGACGTGGAAGAGAAAATGATGAAGAATGACATCATTCAGCCTTCGCAGAGCCCATGGTAGTCACCAGTGGTTCTCGTCAGGAAGAAGGATGGCAGTGGGTGCTTTTGTGTTGATTGCAGGAAGCTTAATAAGATAACCAAAAGGGCGTTTACCCCCTTCCACGAATTGACGAGGCACTAGATTGTCTGACGGGGGCTATGTTTTTCTCAACCATGGACATGTACTGGCAAATCGAAGTAGATGAGGCTGATCGTGAGAAAACTGTATTCATCACCCCTGACGCCCTGTATGAGATTAAGGTAATGCCGTTTGGTTTATGTAATGCTTCAGCAACTTTTGAACGGATGATGGATAAGCTTCTATGTCACCTAAAGTGGAAGATGTGTCTTTGTCATTTAGACGACATGATAGTGTTCTTACAGACATTTGATGAACACGTAAAAAGACTGAGGGCCGTTCTTAAGTGTCTCCAACAAGGAGGACTGAAACTTAATCCAAGAAAGTGTCGCTTTGGAGCAAAATAAATCAAAATACTTGGAAACCTTGTGTCAAACGAAGGTGTGCATTACGGCTATAACGGAAATTCCTAAAAGAATTAGAGATGTGGGAAGCTTCCTCGGATTATGTTTTCTACCGTCGTTTCATCAAAGACTTTTGTATCAAAGCCAGGCCAGTCCAAGAATTGTTAAAAGCCTATGCTAAATTTATCTGGGATGGTGCTCAATAAGATTCTTGCGATGTGTTGTGAAAAGCTCTGGCAGCTGACTATGTACTTGGTCTGTATGATGAGAGAGCACCTATAGAACTACACACAGATGCCAGTGGGTATGTGATCGGTGCTGTTCTAGTGCAAATTTCGGATGGAAAAGGTTATAGCCTATGCTTTTAAGACACTTACAAAAGCCGGGAGAAACTACTCAACTACAGAAAGAGAATGTCTTCCTGTGATCTGGGCCACGTGCAGATTTCGACAGTATCTCTATGGAAGGTTGTTACAGACCATCATTCACTTTGTTGGTTGACAAGTTTAAGGATCCAAGAAGACGACTCACCAGGTGGGCACTACATCTTCAAGAGTATGACATTACCATTGTGTAGAAAAGTGGAAGAAAACACCAAGATGCCGACTGTCTCTCAAGAAATGCTGTGGAAGACCATCAAGACTTTGATGAAGATAGTGACTGTCTCACTGCACTTCAGGAACTCCCTGCTGAGCAGAAGAAGGACGCCAAGATATCGCTCAGAGGATGTGAAAGGTAGTTAATCGATTACTTTGCAAGAAAAACTTCAATCCGTTTATAAAGGGGTGTCTACCAGTGATTCCTAAACACGTGCGCTTAGATGTTCTACAGAAATTCCATGACACACCTGAGGCCGGACATTTAGGGTTTATTAAGACATAGGATCCGCAAGAGATTTTTCTGGTCGGGTTTATTTAGGAGTGTCCGTCACTATGTGTCGCACTGTCGAGAGTGCCAGAGGAGAAAGGCAGTTCCTCAGAAACCACCTGGCCGACTCATACCAATTTCACCAGCCGAAACGCCTTTCCAGCGTGTTGGGGTTAACCTCCTCGGACGATTTCCAACGTCTGCTATTGGCAATAGATGGATTATTGTTTGCACTGATTATCTGACACGTTAAGCCATTACAAAAGCCGTGAAAACAGCCGAAGCATTCCAAGTAGCCAAATTTGTCGTGGAAGACATTGTATCAAAACACGGTGCCCCGGTGTCGTTAATTACGGATCGAGGGAAAGTTTTTCAATCAAATCTTGTGGCAGAGATAAACCGTCGGTGCAACATTACTCATCACGTGCAGAAAGCCTACACAAACAAACGGGCTTACTGAACGCCTCAATAAGACCTTGGCCGACATGCTATCAATGTTAGTCAATGTTGAGCAGCGCAACTGGGATGAGGTGCTACCTTTCGTGACGTTTGCCTACAACACCGCCAAACAAGACACCACAGGATATACGCCATTTTTCCTGGTGCATGGGCGTGAGGAAAGTACGACGATGGACACTGTGTTTCCGTTACATTATGATGATGTGGACGACGACTACATCAACCACGTGTTAACCAGGGCTGAGGAAGCTCGGCAGTTAGCTCGACTCTGCACGCTACAGGCTCAAGAAAACGATCGCCAAAGGTATGACGCGAGTCACCGCCCTGTTGTCTACCAGCTTGGTGACCTCGTCTGGATCTTCACTCCTGTTCGGAGGGTTTGTCTCTCTGAGAAGCTCCTCAGACGCTACTTTGGACCTTGGACCTTATAAGGTTGCAAGACAGTTGTCTGTTGTTACTTATGAAGTTGAAAATTTCGACCCCGACACAAGACCACGAAAGATCAGAGATACGGTCCACATCCTTCGAATGAAGTGATATAAGGATCCTGCAACCCAGGGTAAATTCGAAGCTCCAGCGACAGGCAACAAGCGGAAAGCTGACGAAGAGCGTAGCGGCAAAAGAAATTCTAAAAATATCACCGCAAGGTCGAGAATCAGTCATCGGGAGTCGGAGCATGCAGGACCAATGACTCGTTCCTGGACTAGGACGACGTAACACCGAGACGCTGTTCTCGGAAGGGGGGGGGGGGGGGGGGGGGGGGCAAGGTCTCAGGAAAATCTGCGTAGCACCATGGTGTAGTGGTTATGATACTACATTGTTGCGTGGAGGGTCATGAGTACAAACCGCACGGAGGCTGTAAAATTTTAATTTCTACATTCGGTTCGAGTACATTCTGGAAGTATCCGCAAATGTCAAGAGTCATCGTACTTGAATTTTCTGTAGCCGTATATATACCGTATGTGTTCTGGCCGGTGACAGTTCGCTCCGCGATCTTGTATGTGAAAATGCTGAATAAACCTTCGTAAAGGGAAGTTAGGGTTTGTCATTCATCTAATCACACCTTCTTCTACGTGACAATATTATGCTGGCGTATACGAGATGAAAATGGGGCAAATGTACTCCATTGATATCTGTTCTTAGCGTAGAAATAGCTCCCTGTTCTTTCTCCTTCTTCCTTTTCACTAGAAGATTAGCCTTCTTTTTATTCGATCTCTGACCGAGAAAGATGTTCGCTGTGTATCGAATCATGATCGCTAGCGTCATAAACTTCTTTCTTCTGGGTTATTTCTTTCCAGCTTTCTGAGGCACTTCCCATAGACAACAGTCGTAACATACCCTCATCACGGTGAAAGTGATCCACTGTTATAAATATAATGAATTAAAAGTAAATTATTGTATTAGCATATTGCAAATAAATACTGTGTAAATCCACGTGTCGGCTTTACAGAAACCACAATAATGTAAAACAGGTACTTACTGTTGCAAGAGCTCGTCGCACGTACGCCTTTCGCAAGCCTCCGTGGCATGATGAGAACACCTAGAAAAGCGAGTATGTAGTGTGCCACTGGTAGAAATATTAGACAAAAAGTGACTAGCGGTGTCTGCTCATACCCCTCCAGTGTGGTTAGAGGTTATATTAAGTGTATCTGTTCACCCGAAAGCTGTTGGCCGTCACTGAGGCTATCTGACGTTTTCCTGTTTAATTCCCGTGTTATTCTGCCTCTAAATTCAGTGCATCCCACTTTCTCCATCCCATCTTCTGTTTCTGTTACCAATATTTATTTACCAGTTTCTATCTCTTACCTTTCGATTAAAAACTCAGGCCACGTTGTTTTGATGTTAACATCTATGGATCACACAATCTACTCTTCCATCATTCCATGCTCCATCATCATTATTATCTTCATTAAAGATCTGCTCACTACTTCTTTCCAAACCACTATGTAATTAATCAAAATAATTCGAGAATTCATCTAGCAAATCGTCTGGACCATGTACCAGATCCGATTATGCCCTATGAGATAACCTTGCCCTAAGTTTATCAGTCTGAGTAATGTCACCAAAACCTTTCTCTAGGTGTAATATTTATCGGGTTCCTACAGAAATTCGTTATACATTCATTCTTACATCTTTAAACAGACCATTTAAATTTTTTAAAGCTCCTAAAATGATGCCCACTCATTAAAGTTAAGGTTATCATATGGAATATACTTTCTGACAAACTTAATTTTTTAGTTGTTTGTCATATCAGACAAAGTTTTATGTACAATTTTGTAAAAAGTCAAATGATTGTAAGCTGTCAAAGGGAAATCTCTTACCTGATAAGCTGGATTACGCAATTCCACTGTACGCCAACACATTTTAGTGTTAATACTTTCTTGGATTCCTACTAATTTATTATCTAATTTGGGCATTTCATAGCTTACATTTGCCTCCACATCATTTACCTTTTTATTTAAGTTAGATATCCATCCCACTGTTTCAATATCTAAATACATACTCTCTCTTCCATAGTTTCTTATATAATCTGGAATTGTTCAGTAGCCTTCGACTGAATGACAGTTTATTTAATAAATTCATTTTGTAAGATGATAGCTCTATTTTCAGATATGTCTGCTCTTTCATCCACCCACTGTAGGCCAGTTATCTCTTTAGTCCTGACATTAGGTTATTGATTTGTTCATTGTTGAAATTCATAGCAGACTATAATTTTTTTTCACTGTGAAGCTAAATGACAACAATTTGATTTCACTTTGCCTTGTCGTTCTGTTTTTAAAGATCCTTTAGAGAAATTTATCTCACCTTCTAAAGGTCACTATTATCTCTCTTTTTTATCTTCTAAAGATGATTACTTTTTACTTTCATATTTGACTGCATATCTCCAATTTTACCTAGGATTAGTCTTAAAATATCGTTCTGATTACGTTGTCTTTCAACTTCCACATCTTTTGAATTGTCAAAAATAGCCTCACATATAACCCTCCTGTGGCTTCACTTTCTCATTGTTTATTTACATTCATTTTAGCAATGTTTGAACGCAAGTAGCACTCAAAATATCAAGTTTAAAGATCTTTTTTTTGTATTTAGCTTAGTCCTTCCTCTGTAGTCTGAAGCAAAGATCTTTCCATTGTTGCTTCACTTTCATAAATATTTGTGGTTTTCCTACAAGTAGTTTTTTGATCTCCAACCAAGTGTCCATCATTGGCCCTTCCTTCTGTAAGTTTTTCAACTGCCATAAAATTTGGATTTCACTCTTCCAGTTTTCTTCTACAAAATGGGAGTTTTATTAACATTTCAGTGGAAAAGATGTATGAATCCGAGCTGAAGCACCAACATGCAAGGTTACTCTTTTAATTTCCTAATTGCCAATATTAACTTTAAATATAATTGATTCCATGTGTAAATCAGTTCATATGCAAAGAAATATTTATTTTAAATGTAAATGATTTTCAATTGTAAATTATTTCATATGTAATGTATGCAGACAGTGTTGAAGAAAGGTACATTTGGACATACTATTAATTACTTAACATGCAAATGCCATCAGAGATGGTGATAAATGCATACAATGCATGAGGATCTGGGTTGTGGAAGTGACATGGCTGAAACTTAACAACGTGTTTCCAGATTTTGATGCCTCACTCCCAATCAGTATTCATTAGCACAGAGTCACAACCACAGCCAGTTTTCACATGGAATCATAATGTAGTACAGAAAAAATTTGTTCTGAAATTCTTATTGTCTTGACAGCCAGAACATGTCACTGATCTTAATGACCTGTTCGTCATCATAGCCATGACTTGTGTACTGTTCCAACAACTTTCAGGAAATTCTATAAATCAAATTAGTATTTAGTAGGCTTCTATTTTGAAGAGTTTTCATCATTTCAAATTAATGGATATATTTTCCATATGTAAATACTTTGAGGGATTTATGAAAACGACATGTAGTGACAGAATTGTAAAAATAGTGTAAATATTTATAAAGTTATTGATTTGATGTTATGTTGATACCTTAATCAGATATCGGTTGTAAATCAATAAAAGCAGTATAATAACGTTTGTCTAGGGTAACTTTGAAATTGCTTGTAAAGTCAAGAATAGATGATAATACTTTATTTCTTAAGCATTTTTTCTGTCTTTTATTGGCGAACTGATTTCCGTGGTATTACATCATAATGTATGTAACTATCATTACATAAACAGAAAATCATGTGTGACACAAAGTTTCCACCAAGTGCTAGAAACCTTTATAAACGTCGAGAATCATGAATTATATACTTTCCAAATGAAAATAAGTTCAGTCATGGATAAAAATTAAGTGGTATCGTAGGTTTCCCTAGCTGAGAGATAATCCAGTAGATTTCATTTTACTACAAACTCAAAGGAATAACTGAGCCTTTCACAGGATATACTCTCATAAGAAAAGCTATTAATTTGTGCTTGTGCTGGAGACTCTCCTCCACTCTCCAATATCTCTGCCTCTCTTGGCGATTAACACACCTGGAAACTAGGGTTCTGAGTCCACATAGGCATGGAGGAGAGCGTCTTTGAACCTTGACGAGTAGGAAGCCTACTAGCAGAAATGACGATGTTAGTTTCAGTCACGAATCATGTCTGAACAACACAACAAATTTTTGGTTTTCAAGGAAATATTGGCACAAAGAGATTTCATAAATTATATTAATTATTGACGAAATGCTTCCAGAGAAAAATGTTCCTTCTCTTTAACTATTGCTGAAGGAATTGATTATGGTGAGCATAATCCGGTGCTGAAGGGATGAGAGGAGACTTCATTTATAGGGAAAGTTTAATTTTTAAAGAAGGCTCTATCAGTAAAAGCTGCGATATGTAAATAGGGCCTTCCAATCTCTCTGTGGAAAGCAGTTCTGTACTGCTAAGAAGTTTCATTACAGAACTAGTTAATTAGATCACTAGGAAATTTGCGTAGAAACTAAAGTGTTACACCATGATGAACTATAAAAATTTGTCAGACCTTATGATGTTCATCACATAACAGGTATTATATTTTATATTTCAGTTCGCAACTGATGTCCATAGTTAATACCGATAGGAGTTTTGGTCCTCACGGATAGGAATAGGTGTATTTATTATGGCAAGGTAGCAACAGATTCCGAATATCATCTTGAGAACTATTATGACATGCCTGAAACACCTACCTGCAATGAGGATGCAGATCAGGTGACCTGCTTGACCAGCAGTGTATCAATACATTCTACAAGTCTTAGATGATGTGAACTACAATGTTTGTACTTACACTATTCTCTTGGAATATGGCATTTTTCACACTGATCAGTATGATATAACAACAGGGATTAATACTATTTCCCATGCTGGCAACCATTCAGTTTCTCTTCAGCAATTTCCAAACAAGTCATGTCATTATAAACAATAGCTCTCACATCATGTTGTGGGTATTTTAGAAAGGTATGGATCTTGCGAATTAATGCTCATATGATCTTCGGGAAGAAAGCCCACAAACATGTTAGAGTCAATCTGACCATCAAAAACATATGCGACTCATTACTGGATAGCACACAACAGCTCGATGTAATCATAGGTCTAGCTGCACACATCTGCTTTCATGCCTTTCCGTTAACGCGCTGCATACTATAACCTGTAGCTGTCATCCTGCCGTCAAACAGTGTATGCATTGTCTAGAATGCTGCGTTAATGAAATACACAGAAATACAAAACAAAAGTTAAATGAGTAATTGAATGACAAGGGTTCTATAATAAAGTCTGTAATTGATGTAGACGACAGAGAATTATGCTGAATAATGTTTATTCAAGAAAGGAAATCGCAAATAAATGGGAAGTGGTCCTACAGTGTTCATTTAAAATGGTGACAGAAACATCCTTGCCAAATGCAGAAAAGTTACACGAGACTGGTAGCAAAATCCTCAAATTAAATATACAGCAAAGGCTCGCGAAAATTCAGTCCATTTCGTGATCACAATACACCAAAGATTAACCATCTGAAAACAGTTCAGAGTACAACAGGAACATTCATAAATTAACACACATGATACAAGGAATAGTAACTCATACTTTGTTTATTCTCAATTCTGTAAATGAGGCTGCAGAAGAGAGAGTCCTAATTTAGAGAGTCCTAATCTGGAGCAGATTCAAACCTATTAAAATACAGGTCTTTCAGAAGTTGAAGTATGGCAGCGGCCTTTCAGCACCCAGAATCAATCATGTCCCATATCGAATACCACTCGTTATCACAGGTAGGTTTTCCTCCCTCCAGAACTCGCGTAAAAGTCCCTAGAATCGCTGCGTTGAGCTCTTCACTCCAATTCACTCTAATGTACCGCTACTATCTGCATTTCCATTGACTGAAGGTCATCCCCACCAAAAATATACCGTCCTTACAACAACATTTAGATGAAGAAACATCATAAACATTCAAGTACAGTCACATCATTTACAATAAATAAATGTAATAGCTGATTCATAAATAAATAAGCCAGCATTTTTGTGCAATTGTTCTCACGATAAATTATAGCAAATTGATCTCGTGTATTTTTTAAACAATTATTTAGTCCTCCTTGACAGAAGCGTCCTTTGGTTTTGGTTCTCCTTTTAATTGTGGTGTTCACTAACATATGCGATTGATCCAATTTATAACAGCACAGTTTTTTTCACCTGCAGTCAGCATTTAAATGAATTTACTGGCAAAATAGTAAACTGCTCATTACATAACTAAGTATAGCAACATGTGAGGTATTTATGACGTAGTCATTAGCTGTATGAATGTGTTTAAAAAGATGTTCTGACAAAAATTATCATAATAAAAAAGATGTAAAAACATAATAAATCAACATATGAAAAGGTACAGATACTTATCTTTTGGAGATGATACCTACTGTGCAATGCTGTCAACGTTTGTTGAAATCGCATGAAGCGATTGAAAATTGTTAATTCACTTGTTCATTCTGAAAAACTTTATTTGCAGTGAAATATTAAATTTTGTAGTTTTAATGTAACTAAATACTTTAGTAACATTGGATGCGCGTCATATTTCTGAGATAGCTGATGTATTCACATTTACACTGATATTTGACTGAGTTATTGGTCTGTGGGTAGCATCTTTGATAGTAATCAAAACAGCTTTGATCCCAGGTTCAGAACACGCAAGATCTTAAATGTTGGTTCATATTCAGCATTGGTGGCCGAAGACATCAGGTATATAAAGTCATCCTCAATCAGCCAACGGCCTTGTCTAGAGAGCAGAGAAGCGAACAGAGGTTCAGGACACTGTCTTGTCCTTGGGGTGGGAAACTGCCCCTAAAGGCAGAAGAATCAGCAGTGATCAACGGTATGAGGAGGTAGAAGGCAGTTGAAGACACATAACGTGTACCTACAGGACATGTGGCCTACAATCGAAAAAGTGTTATGATGATGTCTCCAGTGCAAAAGATCCGCAGTAGTCCCCCATTCGCATCTCTGGGAGAGGACAGCAAATGGTGAGATTACCATGAGAAGAAGATTAAATAACCAACGAAAGTTTAACGTTCTACGAGTCAGGACATGGAATGTCAGAAGCTTGATGGTGCCAGGGAAGCTAGAAATTCTGAAAAGGGAAACGCAAAGGCTCAATCTAGAGACAGTAGGAATCAGTGAAATGAAATGTAATTGTGGTCAGATGAGCACAGGGTAATATCAGCAGCATCAGACAATGGTATAACGGGAGTAGGATTCATTATGAATTGGAAAGTAGGGCAAAGAGTTTCTTACTGTGAACAGTTCTGTGATAGGGTTGTTCTTATCAAAATCGACAGCAAATCTATATCTAAAACAATGGTAGAGGTTTACATATCGACGTCGTAGAGGTAGAGGCAGCACATGATATTGAAAGGGTAATACAGTACATAAAGGGAGTTAAAAATTTAATAGTCATGAGGGACTGGAATGCAGTTATAGGGGAAGAGTAAAAGAAAAGGTGTCAGGAGAATATGGCTTCGAACAAGGAATGAGAGAGGAAAAAGACTAATTGAGTTCTGTAATAAGTTTCAGCCAGTAGTAGCGAATACTCTGTTCAATAATCATAAGAGGAGGAGGTACGCTTAGAACAGGCCTGGTGATAAGTCAAGATTTCAGTTAGATTACATCATCGGCAGACAGAGAGTCTGAAATCAGGTAGTGGATTTTAAGGCGTACGCAGGAGGAGATATAGACTTACATCACAATGTAGTAGTCATGAAGAGTAGGCTGACGCTTAAGAGAATAGTTACGAAGAATCATGATGCAAGTAAGTGGGAGATGGAAGTACTAAAGAACAGCGAGATACGGTTCAAGTTCTCTAAGGCTATAGATGCAGCAATAAGGTATACCTCAATAGGCCAGTACAGTTGAAGAGGAATGGACAGCTCTGAAAAAAGGAGGTAACTGTGAAGAAACCATGGATAAGAGATGACGGACTTCAGCTGCTCGACAAAAGATGGTAGTACAGAAATGTTCAGGTAAATATGGGAATGAAGAAATACAAGTCACTGAGGAATGAAATAAATAGGAAGTGCAGGGAAGCTAACACGAAATGGCTGCATATGGCAAAGTAAAAGAAATTAAAAAAAGACCTTCAATGAAATTAAAAGCAAGGTTAGTAACATTAATAACGCACCGGAATTCCATTGTTAAATGCAGAGGAGAGAGCGGATAGGCGGAAAGTGTACATTGAAATCATCTATGAGTGGGACGATTTGCCTGATATGATAGTAGAAGAAACAGGAGTCGATTTAGAAGATATAAGGCCCCAGTATTAGAATCAAAATTTAAGAGAGCTTCAGAAGACTGAAGATCAAATAACGCAGAAGGGACAGTTAACATCCCATCAGAAGTTCTAAAATCATTGGGGGAAGTGGCAAAAAAAAAAAAAAATGGTTCAAATGGGTGTGAGCACTATGGGACTTAACATCTGAGGTCATCAGTCCCCTACAACTTAAAACTACTTAAACCTAACTAACCTAAGGACATCACACACACCCATGCCCGAGGCAGGATTCGAACCTGCGTCTGTAACGGTCGCACGGTTCCAGACTGAAGCGCCTACAACCACTCGGCCACAGTGGCGGGCGGAAATTTCAACAAATCTACTCTTCACGTTAGTGTGTAGAATGTGTGAGTGGCGACATACCATCTGACCTTCGTGAAAATATCATCCACACAATTCCGAAGGCTGCAAGGGCTGAGAAGTGCGCGAATTATCGCACAATCATGTTAACAACTCATGCATCCAAGTTGCTGGCAATAACGTTCAGAAGAATGGAAAAGGAAATTGAGGATGTGTCTGATAACGATCAGCCCAGCTTTAGGAAATGTGTTGGCACCAGAGAAACAATTTTGACGTTGGTGTTGATAATGGAAGCAAGGCTAAACAAAATTCAACCCACGTTCATTGGATTTGTCGACCTGGAAGAAGAGTTCGACAATTTAAAATGGTGGAAGATCTTTGAAAATCTGAGACTAATAGGGATAAGCTATAAGGAGAGACAGGTAATATACAAGATGTACAAGAGCACAGTGGGAGTGGACGACCAAGAACGATGTGGTCGGATCAAAACCGGTGTAAGACAGGGATGTGGTCTTTCACTGTTGTTGTTCAATCTATCGTTGAAGAAAGAATGTGGATATAAAAGAAAGTTTCAGGAATGGAATAAAAATTCAAGATGAGAGGATATCAAAGAAACGACTCGTTGATGACATTTCTATCCTGACTAAAAGTGAAGAAGTATTACATAATCTGCTGAATGAATGAACAGTCAAATAAATACAGTATATAAACTGAGAGTAAATCAAAGAAAGACGAAAGTAACGAGAAGTTGCAGAAACGAGAACCGCGAGAAATTTAACAGAAGAGAATCGAAGCGTTTGAGATGTGGTGAGAGAGACGAATGTTGATAATTAGGTGGACTGGTATGAGGAGGTTCTGCGGCAAGGAAATGAATATGTGGAAAACACTGCCAAGGAGAAGGGACGGGATGATACGAAGTCCTTTACGACATCGGGGAATGAATTCAGTGGTATAAGGGAGGCCTGTAGAGGGCAAAACCTGTAGAGGAAGACAAAGATTTGAATACGCCGAGCAAATAATCGTGGGCGTAGGTTGCAAGTGCTATTCTGAGACGAAGAGGTGGGCATGGGAGACCAATTCGTGACGGGCCGCATTAAACCAGTCAGAAGACTGATGTCTCAAAGAAAAAAACTTGTTGAAACTCAAAGAGCTGTAACCTAGGCATCTTTAAGATTATTTGACACTCCACCATTTCCTGGAGCATATCTTGCACAAGGGCTATGCGAGTAAAAGCCGTAAAAGGTTCCAGCTTCCGGATTTTCCCCATTTCCGGCGACGCTGCTTGCCTTTGTACCTGGACTCGTTCCTGCCTGTGACCTAGCCGGAAGCCGCGATTGCCACGGCGCGCCCTGAAACCTGGGCCCGCTATTGTTCAACAGTACAAAAAATTAATCCTACCTCGTACCAATACTGGGCTGCCAGTTAGCTCGCCTCAACACTTGTGACGTTACAATCTCTTTATTCCTCTGGGACACTCGTGCAGGTATGCTGTCTTACCGAGGTCTATTACCTCGAGAAGGTTAACTGTTCTTTCTCCACTCTTATGGTGAGTTGACCACTCGCTCTGCAATTATTATACTACGGCCAAATGTGCGATCGATAGTTATGATACTGCCATGACTTTATCGCCAGTGGTTCAATCTTTCTCATACAGGTGGCAATAAGTTGCAAGCAAATGTTTTTTGAATATGCTGTATTAAAAGAAAAACGTTATTAGACTGGAGCACAGGTTCGTGAAGTTTTTGATTTGCACATTAGTATTCTATTCGCCTTCAGTTTATTCATCGAATGTAATTTTCTTTTGTAGGTCATGTTACTGTTTGAGTTTACAGATCGTAATTTTCTTATTTGGAGATAGGGAATGGAGCTACTGGCGCTGAAAAATGACAAGAAACATGGAAAAATCAGTACGTCTGCAACGTATCCTTCTGGTTATCAGAGGGCTGACAGCGGCGGAGGCAGTCAGGGGATAGCGCCATTGGACAAAGCAAGGCAAGGAATGGTATTGTTGTTTTAAGAAAGATCATTTTGATTTTAGTGACTTCCGATGTTCAGGAGGATCCTTGGGGTTTGCTGAACTTCGTTTAAACGCAGCAATCCACAATTATTCACGTCAATGTTTTCGAGAACTTTCAAATGTGATGAACTGTGACGATTCAACCACATGACTATTCAACCGTCATGCAATATCTGCATGCAATGGGGAAGGTTCAAAAATCGAGTATATGGCTACCGGATAGTCCAAGCCAAAATCACAAAAATCAACGGCTGGCTACATGTGGCACCCTTATTGCTCGCCCTCCATTAGCTAGCGAACAACACCGTCCATTCCTAACCTCTGTCATTACCGTATCGTTATTGGTGACGAGAAAGGTTTTTTTCTAATTATAGGCAGCCGCAAAACGTATGGTAAATTCTGCGCTGCCTCGCCCTTTCCACAGTCCAAACGAATGCATATCACTCGTTGCAAAGGAAAGGCGGCTGAAAATCAAAGTACATGACTGATAAAAGAGGACTGTATTTGGATATCACATGGCGAGACACAGATACACATGCGTGCGCGCCGCTTAGCGGTCACGGCCCGGTTCCGTCACGGCCCGTTTCCCATGTCCGAGCCAGTTCAACTGTGCATTGTGTGGACGGGCGGGCAGAAAAAATCCTTGCCTGCAGCGAGCGTCCGGTCACTGCTGCGTCCTTGGGCTCGTTACACCATTACAGAACATTCCGCCCACCTTATTTAAATTACACAAATACAAATAATCACATAGAGCACAAATTACACCAAACAAACAAGGAAATAAAATGATTGAAGAAATTATGTTCACTGTAAACAAAAGAAACACTATAGTTAGTAATCTGGCATTTTTGTTCACCAGAGTCTATGTTTTCTGTGGAACAACACATATCTTCGACAGTGGTCTTTTGTAAGTTCCCATTGCTGTGCGCACTGGAACAACTCGTACCATACCATCAGGACCAATGTGTGTACCAACAGTGACCCCAGACCGCCACACGAGTGGTGGCAAATTGTCTTTCTTCAGAAGAACCAATGTACCTGGCTGAAGATTGTCATTTTTTGATGAGCACACCATCGCAGGCGCTCCTGTCTGTGACGCAGCATCAAGGGTAACCGCAGCCATGGTCTGCGAGCTGATAGTCCACGCTGCTGCAAACGTCGTCGAACTGTTCGTGCAGATGGTTGTTGTCTTGGAAACGTCCCCATCTGTTGACCCAGGGATCGAGACCAGATGTGCTGCTTGCACTGTTGGATGAACTGCCTTCTTGACAACTTGGATGATTGTTCTGAAAGCAAGCCTGCCTCTTGGATAGTTGTTAAGGGTTCACCAATAATAAAATGGCTTGGAGTAAGGTACGAGAATTCAGCTGGGTTGTCAGGAAGTTGTATAATGGGTCGGGAATTCAAACATGCTTAAATTTATGTTACAAATGTGTATAACTCTTCAAACGTCAGCACTTAGTTTCCCACAACTCTCTGGAAATGTGTCTTGATAGATTTTACGCCTGCTTCCCACATACGACTAAAATGCGGGGCATGAGACGGGATAAAATGCCAGTGGATACCATTCTGCGATGCATAGTTCTGAATTTGGTTTGTGTGAAACTAACATCAGAACAGTTTATGCAGTTCACTCAGCTCATACCTTGCACCCACAAACGTCTTCTCATTGTCACTGTACACTTTTGCGCAAACGCCTCGTAGTGAAATTAATTTTAGAAGAGCGGCAATGTAAGCTTGGGAGGACAAATCAGTGAAAAGCTCGACGTGTACTGCCTTTGTTGCCATACAAACGAACAAGGCAATGTAGACCTTTGTCCTAGTTTTTCTCCTCTCTCCTCCATTCCTTACGTGTAGTGGACCACCCATAGTCAATCCCACAGTTGCCGGCCGAAGTGGCCGCACGGTTCTGGCGCTGCAGTCTGGAACCGCGAGACCGCTACGGTCGCAGGTTCGAATCCTGCCTCGGGCATGGATGTGTGTGATGTCCTTAGGTTAGTTAGGTTTAACTAGTTCTAAGTTCTAGGGGACTAATGACCTCAGCAGTTGAGTCCCATAGTGCTCAGAGCCATTTGAACCAATCCCACAGTTAAGGGAAGGTCTGCTTTGCTCTACATGGACTGACGGAAGTTGTCCCATGAGCTGTGTTGCAGTGGTTGCTTTCAAGTGGTAGCAATGAAGGCACTTGTGAATTATTTGACTGATTTCAGATCTTCCACTGGGTATCCAGTACCTCTGTCTGAGGCTTGCTAACAGCAGCTGGAATCCTGCATGCAACAAACTTTCCTCGTCCAGAAAGGGGTGAAGTGAGTTCAAATTGCTTTTCTTGAGGATTGGTCGGCACTGTTATACTTCTTCAATTTTCTTGAGATAATCTTACTGTTGCACCATGCTAATGACTGCCTTCAATGCTGTGTGAAGTTCTGCTGTTAGGTTTCCACTATGGCTCTCCGTGGGTTGCCGCCTAGGATACACTACTGGCCAATACAATTGCTACACCAAGAAGAAATGCAGATGATAAACGGGTATTCGATGGACAAATATACTATACTAGAACATTTTCACGCAATTTGCGTGCATAGATCCTGAGAAACCCGTACCCAGAACAACCACCTCTAGCCGTAATAACGGCCTTGATACGCCAGGGCATCGAGTCACACAGAGCTTTGATGGCGTGTACAGTTACAGCTGCCCATCCACTTTCAACACGGTACCACAGTTCATCAAGAGTAGTGACTGGCGTATTGTGGCGAGCCAGTTGCTCGGCCACCATTGACCAGACGTTTTCAATTGATGAGAGATCTGGAGAATGTGCTGGTCAGGGCAGCCGTCGAACATTTTACGTATCCAGAAAGGCTCGAACAGGACCTGCAACATGCGGTCGTGCATTATCCTGCTGAAATGTAGGGTTTCGCAGGGATCGAATGAAGGGTAGAGCCACGGCTCGTTACACACCTGGAATGTAACGTCCACTGTTCAAAGTGCCGTCACTGCGAACAAGAGGTGACAGAGACGTGTAACCAATGGCACCCCATACCATCACGCCAGGTGATACGCCAGTATGGCAATGACGAATACACGCTTCCAATGTGCGTTCACCGCGATGTCGCCAAACACGGATGCGACCATCATCATGCTGTAAACAGAACCTGGGTTCATCCGAAAAAAATTACGTTTTGCCATTCGTGCACCTAGGTTAGTCGTTGAGTACACTATCGCCGGCCGTCCTGTCTGCGATGCAGCGTCAAGGGTAACCGCAGCCATGGTCTCCGAGCTGACAGTCCATGCTGCTGCAAACGTCGTCGAACTGTTCGTGCAGATGGTTGTTGTCTTGCAGACGTCCCCATCTGTTGACTCAGGGATCTAGACGTGGCTGCACGATCCGTTACAGCCATGCGGATAAAATGCCTCTCATCTCGACTGCTAGTGATACGAGGCCGTTGGGATCCAGCACAGCGTTCCGTATTACCCTCCTGAACCCACCGAATCCATATTCTGCTAACAGTCATTGGATCTCACCAACGCGAGCAGCGATGTCACGATACGATAATCCGCAATCGCGATAGGCTACAATCCGACCTTAATCAAAATCGGAAACGTGATGGTACGCATTTCTCCTCCTTACACGAGGCATCACAACAAGGTTTCACCAGTCAACACGTGTGAATTGCTATTTGTGTATGAGAAATCGGTTGGAAACGTTCCTCATGTCAGCACGTTGTAGGTGTCGCCATCGGCGCCAATCTTGTGTAAATGCTCTGAAAAGCTAATCATTTGCATAACACAGCATCTTCGTCCTGTCTTGGATGGCGTGTACAGACTCAGCTTCCCGTGCAGCTTCAACACGATACCACTGTTCATCAAGAGTAGTGACTGGCCTATTGTGACGAGCCAGTTGCTCGGCCACCATTGACCAGACGTTTTCAATTAGAGAGAGATCTGGAGAATGTGCGGGCCAGGCAGCAGTCGAATATTTTCTGTATCCAGAAAGGCCCGTACAGGACCTGCAACATGCGTTCGTGCATTATCCTGCTGAAAATGTAGGGCTTCACAGGGATCGAATGAAGGGTAGAGCCACGGGTCGTAACACATCTGAAATGTAATGTCCACTGTTCAAAGTGCCGTCAATGCATACCATCACGCCGGGTGATACGCCAGTATGACGATAACGAATACACGCTTCCAATGTGCGTTCACCGCGATGTCGCCAAACATGGATGCGACCACTATGATGCTGTAAACAGAACCTGGATTCATCCGAAAAAATGACGTTTTGTCATTCGTGCACCCAGGTTCGTTGTTGAGTACACCATCGCAGGCGCTCCTGTCTGTGACGCAGCATCAAGGGTAACCGCAGCCATGGTCTGCGAGCTGATAGTCCACGCTGCTGCAAACGTCGTCGAACTGTTCGTGCAGATGGTTGTTGTCTTGGAAACGTCCCCATCTGTTGACCCAGGGATCGAGACTTGGCTGCACGATCCGTTACAGCCATGCGGATAAGATGCCTATCATCTCGACTGCTAGTGATACGAGGCCGTTGGGATTCAGCACGGCGTTCCGTATTACCGATTCCATATTCTTGTCGATTAAATTTCGCGTCTGTAGCACGTCATCTTCGTGGTGCAGCAATTTTAATGACCAGTAGTGTAGTTTATATGTCTCAACACATACACCGTAACTCTTTGCAGTTTTGACCATGAAGTATAATGTTGGGCTGTCTCGTTCACAATGCAAGTAAATGCCAGCAAGCAAACATGTTTAATACATTTCTCTGGTGCGTCAGCTGACTCGTCGGCATACTTCATGGTGTTAACGCACCATGCTGGTGGTGGCTGATGGAGCCAGCAAGGACCTGTCCGCCATAGGTTATTGTCTTGTAGCTGTTGTGGTGTAATTCCTGGCGGAATGATGTCAGCAGGATTACTCTTGGAGGCTAGGTGATTCCAGTCTTCTACCGCAGAGAGTTACCAGTTATCAGAGACACGATTTCCGACAAACGTTTCCCATGACGCTGGGTCCTTAGCCAACCACGCCAAGAGAACAACAGAATCTGTCAAAAAGTAAATTTTGTCGATGTTTTGGTGTAGCCCAGATTTTAGCCTCTCCATTAATCTAGCCAGTAGTAGGGCTGCACACAGTTCAAATCTTGACACTGATATTGGCTTGATTGGTGCTAATCTGGATTTCCAAGTTAAAAGCTTGATGGAGAAATTATTTTCTTCACAGACACATCTAAGGTAAATGCAGGGTCCATATGATTGCTCGGAGGAATCTGAGAAACCATGTAGCTAAAGCCATTTAACTCCGTTGCTAATCACTCTTCGTTCAATATTAATGCTGTTCAGTGATGGTAGATGATCATTCATCTGTTCCCACTGTGTCTTCAGGTCATCTGGTGACGCGTGTCCCATTCTATTTTTCTTTGCTAGAGATGTTGCAGAAACACCTTGCAAGTAACTACCACTTGTCCCAGAAGTCCCAATGAATCGAATATAGAAGCAACCCGAGAAAGTATACGTCGTTTAGTCCAGCTTGCGTTACTGTTTTCTGCATCAGTGACTAGGAACTGCAAGGTATCGCTATGTGAATGCCACAACAGACCCAAAGTCTTCATTGTTTCTTGCTGCTCGTTGCCACACTCCATGGTATTTCCGTTTCACGATGTCCTGCTGGGATGTTTTAGAGCAATCTTGAATCTTTTGCACATCATTTGCGAAGAGGAAACCCTCCACTAAGAAGTAATCTAATAAGCTCTTCCTGCAGACTGAGTGTCTCCTCTATGGTGTCAGCTTCGCTCAAAACATCGTCTACGTAGAAATCCCTTTCTAACGTGTTTACAGCCCTTCGATATATTGTTCTCTCATCTTCTGCTAGTTTTAATAGACTTCTTATTGCTAGAAAGGGCACTGTTGCTGTACCAGAAGTGACTAGTTAAGCGATAAGCCTTGACTGGTTCGTTGGGAGACTCACGCCATAGAATTCATTGTAGGTCTTTATCTTCCTTTCCGGCTTCAATCTGTCTGTACATTCTTGTAATGTCAGCAGTGAATGCATATCTGTGTGGTCGCAACTGCAGGGCAATTGAATATAAGTCTTCTTGTACTGTTGGTCCAATCATCAAGATGTCATTTAGGGAAGTTGCAAAGGAAAGGCGTTGGAAAATTAAAGTACATGACTGATAAAAGTGGACTGTATTTGGACATCACATGGCAGGACACATTTTTAGATGCATGCGTGGTGCAACAACAACCCTTACAATGACCTGCGTTTATCCACAAAAAATAAATAAACAGCTCGGCGTGGTGTACTATGAATTGCTTCCATGCTTCCACAATTTGTAACCATCAATGCCTACATTTATTGTCAACAGCTGAGACTACTTTCAAACACAGTCCACAGATAACGGCCAAGAATACTGCATGAAGTGATGCTACTACACGATATCGACCTCCCACATTCCTCTAGACTAACAGAACACACTATGTGGGAGTTGGGTAGGGAAGTCGTTCGGCACCGACATTATTCACCTGATCTTTCGCCCTCAGATTTTCGCCTTTTCTTCTCTCCTTCGAACAACTTTCAAGGTACTTCCTTTCCGGATGAAATGCGCTCCGAACATGACACGAAAGGTTCTTCACCCAAAAACCATTTCTACAGTCACTGAATCGAAGAATTACTCAAGAGTCGGTTGAATATGTTATTGATGACTAAAATCTCTATTATGTATTTGTGTTGTGTCTATTAAAATTACGAAAATACGCTATGAGCTTATAAACCAACCTAACACATAATATTCAGATTAAACGATTGTTTTCATCTTAAGGGGGGAGATTCCATCTTAAGTGGGAAGACACAAAGTCATTACAGACGTAGGCTGTCGCCGGGCATTGATTGAAATCAACGGCGAAAGTTGAAAACTTCTGCTGGCTTTGGATTCGGGAACCCGAATCTCTAGCTTACGAGGTAGATGCTGAGACCACTAAGTCATCCTGACACAGTGGTCATTGCGTCTGCACGGAATATCCTAGCACGCCTCTTCTCAGACTTAAATTCTCGGATGTCCACTCGGTTCCTAAGTAGTTCAAAAATGGTTCAATTGGCTCTGAGCACTATGGGACTCAACTTCTGAGGTCATCAGTCCCCTAGAACTTAGAACTGCTTAAACCTAACTAACCTAAGGACATCACATACGTCCATGCCCGAGGCAGGATTCGAACCTGCGACCGTAGCGGTCTCGCGGTTCCAGACTGCAGCGCCTAGAACCGCACGGCCACTCCGGCCGGCTCCTAAGTAGTGCCCTTGCCGGTTATCCTAATTACTCGCACATTTTTCACAAATATACGTGTTGTGTATGTGATTTCTGTTCTTTTTGACGTGTCCAAAAAGAAAGACAACGCTTATGGGAAAAAACGCTGCGAGTAATGAAGATAATAGGCAAGGGGCAATACTTTAGTAAAGCGTGGAAAAGTTGACAATTTGGGTCTGATGGGAGGCGTGCAATTACAATGACCATTGTGTCTGGACGGCTTCGTGTTTAGCATATGCCTGCTAAGCAGGAGACTTAGTCTCGAATCCAGGCGCAGCATAAATCTTCAGCTTCCCTCACTGATTTCAATCATTCACACCTGAAGCCAATATCTCTGATTACTTTTGTTTCTTAATTTATAATGGCTCCTGGATAAAAATGGTGTCTGTTCCGCAAGACATTACCGAAATCAGAGTTACCACTAATTACAGTGAGTCCCATTTATCTTGTTTACCCATAAAAACTTTTTTCTGATGTGTTAAATGAACAAGTGTTTCAACCAATGTTTTTAACATCATTGGGTAGTTCTTGCTGAGGGGTATGCGTCTTACGAATTCTTACAGATGTAGGAGATATGGAGCAGACAATAAATTCTTTAAATAGAACCATGCACATGATTTTCTCTCAGAACGGTCGCAGTTTGTAGTAATAGACGGAAAGTCATCTAGTAAAACAGAAGTAATATTCAGCGTTCCCCAAGGAATTGTTATGGGCCCTCTATTGTTCCTGATCTATATTAACGACATAAGAGACAATCTGAGTAGCCCTCTTCGATTAATTGCAGATAATGCTGTTATTTACCATCTTGTAAAGTCATCAGATGACCAAAACGAATTGCAAAATGATTTAGATATGACATATGTTTGGTCCGAAAAGTGGAAATTGGCTGTGACTAAAGAAAAGTGTGAAGTTATTCACATGAGTAGAAAAATAAATCGTCTAAATTTCGATTACCCGATAAATCACACAAAGCTGAAAGCTGTGAATTCAACTAAATACTTAGGGTTAAAATTACAAGTAGTCTAAGTTGGATCGAAAACATAGATAATATTGTGGGTAGAGCAAATCAAAGACTGCGATTCATTAGCAGAACAATTACAAGGTGGAACAGATCTACTAAAGACACTGCTCACACCACACCTGTCCGCCCTATTCTGGAGTATTATTGTGCGGTGTGGCATCCGCATCAGGTGGGACTGACGGATGACATGGAGCAAGTTCAAAGAAGGGCGCTCGTTTTGTACTATCGCGAAATCCGGGAGATAGTGCCACAGTAATGATACGTGAATTGGAGTGGCGATTGTTAAAACAAAGGTGTTTTTGTTGCGACGGGATCTTCTCATGAAATTTCAATCACCAGTTTTCTCGTCCGATTGCGAAATTATTGTGTTGGCACCTACATAGAGAGAAATGATCGTCACGATAAGATAAGAGAAATCAGGGCTCCCACAGAAAAAATTAAGTACTCGCTTTTCCCGCACGCCGTTTGAGAGTGGAACGGTAGAAAGACAGCTTGAAGGTGGTTCATTGAACTCTCTGCCAGGCACATTATTGTGAATAGCGGAGTAATCACGTAGATGTATATGTAAATTTTCTTCAAGAATACCCTTTCCCTCTCCAAGAGCTATTCAAGAACATATTACACTGTTTCGTTTTATTGACAACAGTAGTATGAATATGATAAATTATATATAACTTCTCTAACTTAAATATCACTTCACTCCATTTCATTAACTAAAACACTTAACTTCTTCAAGACGCGTTGGAAAATTTTACAAATTACCAATAAATACTGAATGCAACAATACTGCCCCGTACAGTAACTGGATTTTGTTACTGTTAAATGCTGTATTACAGTACTTATGACAATGGAGAAGTAACATGGCCCTTTGTAGTAACTTTTACTGTGGTACTACCACTACATAAAATACAGAGCGCTTACATCACATGCTCAAAATGGTTATTATTTGCATTCACACATATGGTCACTTTGTAGATGTAGGACGCCCTACGCCGTGATTCTACTTCATCTATGATGGCTCTACAAGCATAAATAATGCATTGCTGCGTGTTTTCTGGTGATATTTACATATCTGTAGACAGCATCCTTGACTTTTCCCCACAGAAAAATATCCAGCGTTCTAAGGTCCGGAGATAGGGTTGACCAACTATCTGGGCCACCACGTCCAATCCTCCTATCCGGGTTTTACAGTTCAGAATTCGTGGTGTTTGTAAGGCGTTATGTGCAGGGCATCCGTCATTCTGATACCACATGACCAAACTCTGATTCAGAGGTACGGTGTACCAGATAACAGGAAGAGCGTGTCTTAAAAATCGAACGTATTGTCTGTCACTTTGGTTGTCATTTACAACGAAAGGCCCGATAATGGTATCTCCAACAATTCCGTACCAAATTAACGTTCTATGGACTTTGATGCTCTGCCTGTCATAACCATTGTGGGTTTCTGGTTGACCAATAAAGCATATTCTCTAATTGACTTCTCCTTTGTTGGAGATTGACGCCTCTTCAGTAAGAAGAACATCTGAGAAGAATAGGATTCGTTAAAAGGTGTCATAGAGCCTACTGACAAAACTGAAGCCTGTTGCCGAAGTCATTTCCATGAAGTTCTTGGTGTAAATGAATATAGTAAGAATGGAATTTATGACGTTACAGAATCCGATGTGCACCTGTTTTCGAGACACCAACATGTTATTGAAATCGTCGTGTGCTGACTTGAGGATTCATGAATACGGAAGCCAGCACAGCGACCTTGGCAGCTTCGTCTGTTCTTGTTCTACGATGATTTAGAGGTCTTGCATTTCAACTTCCAGTTTCAAGTAGACGAGAAGACGACGGCTTCTCAGGGAATCTTCTGCTGTACACTAGTTGTGCCTGAACCTGCACCGAGCGAGGTAGCGCAGTGGTTAGACACTGGACTCGCATTCGGGAGGACGACAGTCCAATCCCGCGTCAGGCAATCCTGATTTAGGTTTTCCGTGATTTCCCTAAATCACTCCAGTCAAATGCCGGGATGGTTCCTCTGAAAGGGCACGGCCGACTTCCTTCCCCATGCTTACCTAATCCGATGAGACCGATGACCACGCTGTCTGGTCTCCTTCCCCAAAACAACCAACCAACCTGAACCTGCAGCAAATTACAGAACATATATGTACAGCCGGCCGGATTGGCCGTCCGGTTCTAGGCGCTGCAGTCTGGAACCGAGCGACCGCTGTTGGTCGCAGGTTCGAATCCTGCCTCGGGCATGGATGTGTGTGATGTCCTTAGGTTTTTTTTTCTTTTTTTTGGTCATCAGTCTACTGACTGGTTTGATGCGGCCCGCCACGAATTCCTTTCCTGTGCTAACCTCTTCATCTCAGAGTGGCACTTGCAGCCTACGTCCTCAATTATTTGCTTGACGTATTCCAATCTCTGTCTTCCTCTACAGTTTTTGCCCTCTACAGCTCCCTCTAGTACCATGGAAGTCATTCTCTGATGTCTTAGCAGATGTCCTATCATCCTGTCCCTTCTCCTTTTCAATGTTTTCCACATATTCCTTTCCTCTCCGATTCTGCATAGAACCTCCTCATTCCTTACCTTATCAGTCCACTTAATTTTCACCACATCTCAATTGCTTCGATTCTCTTCTGTTCCGGTTTTCCCACAGTCCATGTTTCACTACCATACAATGCTGTACTCCAGACGTACATCCTCAGAAATTTCTTCCTCAAATTAAGGCCGGTATTTGATATTAGAAGACTTCTCTTGGCCAGAAATGCCTTTTTTTGCCATAGCGAGTGTGCTTTTGATGTCCTCCTTGCTCCGTCCGTCATTGGTTATTTTACTGCCTATGTGGTGTCACCGCCAGACACTACACTAGCTAGGTGGCAGCCTTTAAATCGGCTGCGGTCCGTTAGTATACGTCGGACCCGCTTGTCACCACTGTCAGTGATTGCAGACCGAGCGCCGCCACACGGCAGGTATAGAGAGAGGTCCTAGCACTCGCCCCAGTTGTACAGACGACTTTGCTACCGATGCTACACTGACAAATACGCTCTCATTTGCCGAGACGATAGTTAGCATAGCCTTCAGCTACGTCATTTGCTACGACCTAGCAAGGCGCCATTACCAGTTTGTATTGAGATTGTAAAACATGTACCGTCAAGAGCGATGTACAATAATTATGGATTAAAGTTAAGTATTCCAGCAGCAACGTACCTTATTGGCTATATTAATTACATTGTCCTGTTCCAGACCTCACGCCAGTTTGCGTGAGCTTAAAAGCGTGTATTTCGGCTTCCTCCAAACTCCGGGAATTGGCTCCTGCCAATTCACAACAGCGTAGATAGCAGAATTCCTTAACTTCATTGACTTCGTGACCATCAATCCTGATGTTAAGTTTCTCGCTGTTCTCATTTCTACTACTTCTCATTACCTTCGTCTTTCTCCGATTTACTCTCAGACCATACTGTGTACTCGTTAGGCTGTTCATTCCGTTCAGCAGATCATTTAATTCTTCTTCACTTTCACTCAGGATAGCAATGTCATCAGCGAAACGTATCATTGATATCCTTTCACCTTGTATTTTAATTCCACTCCTGAACCTTTCTTTTATTTCCATCATTGCTTCCTCGATGTACAGATTGAAGAGTAGGGGCGAAAGGCTACAGCCTTGTCTTACACCCTTCTTAATACGAGCACTTCGTTCTTGATCGTCCACTCTTATTATTCCCTCTTGGTTGTTGTACATATTGTATATGACCCGTCTCTCCCTATAGCTTACCCCTACTTTTTTCAGAATCTCGAACAGCTTGCACCATTTTATATTGTCGAACGCTTTTTCCAGGTCGACAAATCCTATGATAGTGTCTTGATTTTTCTTTAGCCTTGCTTCCATTATTAGCCGTAACGTCAGAATTGTCTCTCTCGTCCCTTTACTTTTCCTAAAGCCAAACTGATCGTCACCTAGCGCATTCTCAATTTTCTTTTCCATTCTTCTGTATATTATTCTTGTAAGCAGCTTCGATGCATGAGCTGTTAAGCTGATTGTGCGATAATTCTCGCACTTGTCAGCTCTTGCCGTCTTCGGAATTGTGTGGATGACGCTTTTCCGAAAGTCAGATGGTATGTCGCCAGACTCATATATTCTACATACCAACGTGAATAGTCGTTTTGTTGCCACTTCCCACAATGATTTTAGAAATTCTGATGGAATTTTATCCATCCCTTCTGCCTTATTTGACCGTAAGTCCTCCAAAGCTCTTTTAAATTCAGATTCTAATACTGGATCACCTATCTCTTCTAAATCGACTCCTGTTTCTTCTTCTATTACATCAGACAAATCTTCATCCTTATAAAGGCTTTCAATGTATTCTTTCCACCTATCTGCTCCCTCCTCTGCATTTAACAGTGGAATTCCCGTTGCATTCTTAATGTTACCACCGTTGCTTTTAATGTCACCAAAGGTTGTTTTGACTTTCCTGTATGCTGAGTCTGTCCTTCCAACAATCATATCTTTTTCGATGTCTTCACATTTTTCCTGCAGCCATTTCGTCTTAGCTTCCCTGCACTTTCTATTTATTTCTTTCCTCGGCGACTTGTATTTCTGTATTCCTGATTTTCCCGGAACATGTTTGTACCTCCTCCCTTCATCAATCAACTGAAGTATTTCTTCTGTTACCCATGGTTTCTTCGCAGCTACCTTCTTTGTACCTATGTTTTCCTTCCCAACTTCTGTTATGGCCCTTTTTAGAGATGTCCATTCCACTTCAACTGTACTGCCTACTGCGCTATTCCTTATTGCTGTATCTATAGCGCTAGAGAACTTCAAACGTATCTCGTCATTCCTTAGTACTTCCGTATCCCACTTCTTTGCGTATTGATTCTTCCTGACAAATGTCTTGAACTTCAGCCTACTCTTCATCACTACTATATTGTGATCTGAGTCTATATCTGCTCCTGGGTACGCCTTACAATCCAGAATCTGATTTCGGAATCTCTGTCTGACCATGATGTAATCTAATTGAAATCTTCCCATATCTCCCGGCCTTTTCCAAGTATACCTCCTCCTCTTGTGATTCTTGAACAGGGTATTCGCTATTACTAGCTGAAACTTGTTACAGAACTCAATTAGTCTTTCTCTTCTTTCATTCCTTGTCCCAAGCCCATATTCTCCTGTAACCTTTTCTTCTACTCCTTCCCCTACAACTGCATTCCAGTCGCCCATGACTATTAGATTTCGTCCCTCTTTACATACTGCATTACCCTTTCAAAATCCTCATACACTTTCTCTATCTGTTCATCTTCAGCTTGCGACGTCGGCATGTACACCTGAACTATCTTTGTCGGTGTTGGTCTGCTGTCGATTCTGATTAGAGCAACCCAGTCATTGAACTGTTCACAGTAACACACCCTCTGCCCTACCTTCCTATTCGTAACGAATCCTACAACTGTTATACCATTTTCTGCTGCTGTTGATATTACCCGATACTCATCTGACCAGAAATCCTCGTCTTCCTCCCACTTCACTTCACTGACCCCTACTATTTCTAGATTGAGCCTTTGCATTTCTCTTTTCAGATTTTCTAGTTTCCCTACCACGTTCAAGCTTCTGACATTCCACGCCCCGACTCGTAGAACGTTATCCTTTCGTTGATTATTCAATCTTTCTCTCATGGTAACCTCCCCCTTGGCAGTCCCCTCCTGGAGATCCGAATGGGGGACTATTCTGGAATCTTTTGCCAATGGAGAGATCATCATGACACTTCTTCAATTACAGGCCACATGTCCTGTGGATACACTTTACGTGTCTTTAATGCAGTGGTTTCCATTGCCTTCTGCATCCTCATGTCGTTGATCATTGCTGATTCTTCCGCCTTTAGAGGCAATTTCCCACCCCTAGGACAAGAGAGTGCCCTGAACCTCTATCCGCTCCTCCGCCCTCTTTGACAAGGCCGTTGGCAGAATGGGGCTGACTTTTTATGCCGGAAGTATTCGGCCGCCAATGCTGATTATTTATCAAAATTTAGGCAGTGGCGGGGATCGAACCCGGGACCGAAGACGATTTTGATTATGAATCAAATACGCTACCCCTAGACCACGGGTACATAAGCAGGTTAGTTGGGTTTAATTAGTTCTACGTTCTAGGCGACTGATGACCTCAGAAGTTAAGTCGCATAGTGCTCAGAGCCATTTAGGTATGTACAGCAGAGCGCAAGATAGATATAATAACGTAAAGATCATAATGTTCTCAATCAGCATTGAACCTAAAAATTCAAGCTATTACAGTATTTCTTGTAAACGTACTTCCTCCGTTGATCAGCAGCATATCTACCTTATCGACATGCGTCTACATCTTACATCTTTATACAACAAAAATTTTATTCAAGATGTCTACTTCCACCATGCAGTTACTAAATTATTCTGATGCACGGCTGCACTGATATACAGTGTACTGTACGCTAAAGCAACAACAAATGAGGTAAGCGGGTGGGAGAGAAGTACCTGTGTTTACATGGTTCAGAAATCATAAAAAACTCACACCTTTACTACAGCACTACAATCAGTATGTAATGCGTACAATCAAGGCAGTAAACAGCTCGGTTTCTTCGCAACATGTGTATTCTTTAACCTTTCCACATCTACATTTCATTGACAAAAATGGTTCAGTGTGGTACATTTTTGAATAGTTGTGGAAGAGGGTAAGTGTATTCTTAAGTAAAATAGACATGATTCCATTTAAAGATTTTACCTCTACCTACATCTGTGAAGATACAATAAAACATATACCCCTAGCAAGAACTACACAGTGATGTTGAAGAAAGTTGGTTGAAACAATTTTTCATTTGACGCACCAGAAAAAAGTTTTTCGGGTTAACATGGTAAATGGGACAATCTGCGCAAAGCCCTCGGAAAAAATTCTGCTTACATATCTACATAAAAAAATTCCACTTTCAAGATAACGTAAACTACAGAAAACACTCAAATGCTCTCATTCCTTTTTAATCCTGACTTGTTTTCATTCAACTCACTTTAGGTCTATCACAGTGAGTATGACCCACAGAAGTTACGAGTTTCTGGTTCCCCACTGACGTTTTTGTCCGAAATTTCCTTTGGGTCGTTATTAATCATATTCATGAAGAGTATATTACATATCTCTCACAGTTACGGTACACTTATTTTGGCGAGTACTTTCGAATCGTCTGCTTCCTTCATAACCCTCATCAGCTTGATTCTTACTGGTATATTAAACAAATGTATGTTTTGACATCTACCTAGCGTCACTGTGTAATGCATATATTGTCAGTTTTAGATTCTTGTCATTAAGATCAGGCACCTTCAATATACACCCAGTAGGTCAGGATTGAGAATGAACTAGTCGGTTCTAAATTAGGCGGCAAAATGTATGTGCTGCAACTGTGATAGGTTTGTATTAATGTCTCCATTACATAAAAAGGTTGCTGGTTATACATGAACAAAGTGATGACATTGCATTACCATAACTGTCGCATTTCTTAATATGCGCTTTATAGAACTATACGTTTCTTGGGAATTTCTTAAGAGAACTTAATAACTGTTATGCATAAATTTGCAGATGTGTTGGCATATTGTTAATGTTTATAAATATCCAACTATCATCAAGTCTACATAGCAGTAGTAATTGCTTTTCTCCACTTTTCTTCGTACTGAAATAAATATTTCTCAACCTACGACTCAATTAACGTTTTTGTGGTGTAACATTTTTGTGTTTTTGAGTATGAAGATGTAGCACTGGAATTCATTACGTTCATTCGTTTTCTTCTCCTGAATCACATTGTATACATTGCTGCAGGACACATATTGCATTACGAAACATAAACAGTGCTGATGAAATGCCATTTTCTTCCCTTCTCGTTGTCAGTCAGCGTTCACTACTTTTGCAGGCCCCTACACGGCCGCGGCGGGGGTAACTCGAAACAACCCTCACCCTGGCATCAGGGTAGAGGGCGGAAGTGTTTTGCTTGCAGGGCTGGGGTCGCGGCCGGCGGCGACAGTGCGCATGCGCACAGGGCGGCCCGGGGCCGCGCGCCGGTGGGCGTGGGCGGCGCCGCCTCAGTCCGGCAGGCGCCTTCACCAGCGCCACACCTCGCCATACCGCTCACACCTCCGGCCGCACCTGCCCGCCACCTGCGCCGACGTCCGCGCCGTCAGCCAGCGGAAGCAGCCCGCGAAGCGCGCGCGGCAACCAGCGTCACGCGCCCAGTCGGCAGCTATGGGGCCCAGCCTGTGCGGTAGCAGCCCAGGCGGCGACCGGCCGCTCTCGGCGTGCGTGTGAGGTCACCCGCACTCGCCGTGCAGTCTGCGGGCAGAAAAAATTCGGCCCCCGGTTCATGCCCACCGTGTGTAGCTCTGTCTGACTACTGTAGAAGTGCTATGCGGGACCTGTTCAGTGACTCTCAGTGATCCTCCGGGTGTTAGGGTACCTCACGTACTGACAGTGATGGCCTGCGTTGTGGGTTGTGCCACCGTGGCCGGCATCGTCTGGTTGGTGTTCGCCGGACCCGCTGCACGTCCCGGTGAGTTATGCTACGCTACATAACTCTATTTTATTAATTCTTAACAAGTAATTAATCGTGGTTATGACTTGTTATTCGCATCTCAGCTTCCTCATCGCGTATGCAAGTTGTACTCTAACTGATACACAGGAAACACTGGACCCATTAAAATCCTTCCGAATGTAATGCCGTTTCATCTCACATTATATGTGAAAAAACTGAAATAACTGACAGTTCGGTCATGCTGCCGCCGGCATCCTCAGGGCGCAGAGTAACACGGCTACGAAGTTAACTGCTTCAATATATTGCCTTTATAATAGTGTTACAGGATTACCGATGTGATGACACCGTTAGAATTGCGATATACTGAAGTACCTGCTCTACAGATAAGTTAGTCTATGGATTGAAGAAGGCCGCCTTAAGAGCATACGAAACACCAGTTATATTAGCATTTGAGCATTTGCAGTGTTTTGTGAAATGACATATCAGTAAAAACAGAAGGATTTTACTGAGACTGGGATCGTTCATGGAAGACTATGTTGTACTGCTCATTGGTGTGAAAAATTTTATTTCTCTAAAACAATTTCTTTGGCTCCTAAGGAGCGCTGTAATATGTTTTGAATTCGAACGTATGACATTCCTTTCCTAATCACTAAGTCTCGCTTCCGAATGAATTGTGGTTGATTACTACAGAACGCACATCGGTAACTGATTACAGAACGAGTAAGTGTTTTGGTCTTGAGTAATCCGATGTGAATGCCCACGAAGACGCGCGGAATGTATGGCAATGTTATATAAATTGTCATAGTTACTGAGAAGTTGGGGATCACAATACTGAATATCATTATTAAAATAACATATAGTCAACTATGTGTTCGTAGTTTAGTCAAGCATTACCTTCTATCTGAATTCCTCTTTCTCTTTTGTATGTCGTCCTTCCACCATTTCCCTCACAACGGGATTCGAGTATGAACAATGTAGCAATAACGATTAATATCTCTGTACACATCTTTATAACGATGCATAACGTTGTTGTTTGTACAAGTACCTGCATCTTAACTACAGTTGATAATAAAAATACCAAATACAACTGCTGATTCCATCCACCATAAAAATGTAGTAATGAAAAATATTGCGAATCCTTCAGCATGTAATTATCTATTATTGTTACGTGAATAAAACAAATGATTACAAAGCTCCAGAAGGTAATGTTTGAAAAAATAAACTATTTTGACACTCCAGAATGAGATTTTCACTCTGCAGCGGAGTGTGCGCTGATATGAAACTTGCTGGCAGGTTAAAACTGTGTGCCCGACCGAGGATCGAACTCAGGACCTTTGCCTTTCGCGGGCAAGTGCTCTACCAACTCATTTCATCAGGACGTATTTTGTAGTATTCACCTATGCCAAAAAGGCATCAGGTTCAGGATTGTGTTGTGAGATATAAGGCTATTCACTTACTACTTTTTTCTGCTCAGCTGTATTTATTGATTTCTGTATTTACCTGCAGTCGATTTCGACGCAACAACGGCTTCATCTTCAGTCATTTTAAGGAGTGTCATCCACGTGAAACGTCATTGAAGGTTTATACTGTTAATCTGAAAACTGTGAGACTTTGTCTCCAGAAAGTTGTTAATTGTGATTGCTGCTCTATTGATACTTGAAACACTGTCGCCATGGAATTAAAGTCATGATGACAAATAAATTTGGAAACAGCGGGTATTACTTAAATATGATCCCACAGGTCATTGTCCCTTACAGTAGACAAGTGAATGTTATAGTTACCACACCAGATAAACCGAATATAGCATTTATTACTGTACTTTTCTGCCGAATGTTGACATCGTAATTGCTTTGAAACGTACATAAAGTAACTGAAAAGCAGCAAACACATATGAGTTGATGAAAAATAACAAGAAAACAGCATTTATACTCCACAGCCAAAAATGTAACAGCTGAGGTCCCTCAGATCAATTTGAAAACGTTACCTAGCGGCGTTCTTTCTGCGATTACTGAGATAGCATGTATATAGAAATAGAGAAATATGTCGCATTGGTTCCTAAATCTATATACAGCGAGTAGGGCATAGGGATGAAACACGATTATATTCAAACTACTTTTTAAATCTGATAACGGTTACGTACGCGACAGCCATCCCATTTTTGCGCCTATCTGCACATAGAATGCTTATGATCAAGGAAGGATATGGTACAGCGTAAACAGCCGCTGTGTGATTGCTTGTTGGTCCACTGCTCTGGCGTCTGTTACCTTCTTTCATGGGAAAAAGCTGAAAGTGGTACAGTATACAAAATTTATTTCACCTGATGCGGTGACGCATCTTTGTGAGCAAACCCAGAAAACGTCACTTCCGAAATTAAATGCGCTCTCGCTTCTTCATTCTGTATCGCTCTCGACATGACCATAATTTATATCACTCTTTCCTTCTTTCTTGTTTTTAACTTTGTGAGTGGTTTGAGTACCTACCAGAATGTTGTCTGTAAGAACAAAAATTCTCATGATCCTGCTCTTTTAGACACTTACCACGACAATAGCAAAGTTCCAATATTCATTGTTTTGCTCTTGTATTGTTTCAATAAAGGACCAAAGATGTAAAAGACCTATTCAAAGAAATTATTTTTGATCTCTCAACTGTGACCTACAGTAACGACAATATGATCTTTATGTTACCAGTAACTGTTATACAACAAACTTTTTGTGTTACTGAATCTCAGAAAAAGAAAGAAAATCGGTCATTCTGCATCGTGTCAGTTGACAGACTCTAGTCCAAAGTTTGCTTGCTATTCAACAGTGAATGCGCTTCTGTGAGAGCAGTGAACTCATCTCACTCCAGGTACTAACTGAAATAAGGTTTACAACTTATCGCAGGTGTGAATGTATGTAATAACGCTGAAAGAAATCCATTAAAATTTTTTTGTATTGTGCGAAAATGCTAATGTGCTGCCTGTAAGATTCCTAAGTTCGTAAGTAATACTTGTTATTTACATTCCATGCTCACTTAACATCGACAGCAGACGGAGTAGAATTCCGGCAAATAGTAGATCGTTCAAAACCAGAAATGTCGGCGACGTGAATTGATCGCTAGATATTTAATTAATACTATCGACCCAGAAAATTACGTATTATAGGTAAAGACACTATTACAGAAGTATCCTTTTATTATCTTTGTCTTTTCAATTCTCACTGTCTCTTTTTCTCTGTTCAACTTATACGGAACACGTAGTAAATATTATGCTGTCGAAGGCGTAATCCACGAGGTTTCGCCATTTTATTACCAGCCTCTATCAGAAATCGCAGAGGAGTGCTTCAATCAGTATTTGTTTTTCTACTTTACAGACATCACAGTAGATTTCTCTTACTGGTGTATTCCGAACACAGCGATTTTAAATACTGTGAATAATCGCTTCCATCACTTACAAGCTTACTCAAGACAACATTACTAGTTATGAACACTGGGGTCATTCGTTATTAACTCTCAGAAAGTAAAGGGCCACTCAGTCTTAATTTTGCAAAATTATATTCGCTTTAGTGGTTTAGTGTTTCTAGAAATGCTACAAATTTAGCTCAAGTCTCTATATTGTCCAGTATCTCTGGTCTTCATTCCTGCAATTAATGGGTTGACGTGCGTTCTAATTAATCTCAATATGAACTAAAATGGTAGTTACCTCCTACCTAGGAACATAGAGGTAGTTATTAATTTCAGCTACGAAGGTGCCACTTGATTCTATGAGTGTATTCTTTCTATGGTGCGAGGATAAAATATTCTGTTTATCAAATCTATACATGATTGTCTTAATGGGATTGCCGCGATCGTTCTTTAAATAAAAATATGGCATTTAAGTCTTTGATCGCTATTTTTTATTTTCAATGACAGCGAACCGAATGAGTTATGACAGCGAAACGATAGTTCTGTACTGACAAGTTCCTCTGTAACTGCAATATATGATCTGAAAATGGGCAGCTAGCCTGAAACCGGTCATTGAAAATAAAAAATATCGATCAAAGACTGAAATGCCATTTTTTTTAATATTCTGTTGTAGTGTATAGACACAAGTAACTAAACGATCCTTCTAATACTTTCCGATGTGATTGTCATAATTACTCACATCCAGTCTGCTTTTTTTTACTTGTAATACTCAGAAATGCCTTCTCGAAAGAAGACGAAGTAAATGTTTCAGAATTCGCATCAAGAACAGCTGCCAGCATGAGTAACATAGAAATGGATATCCTAGGAGTAGTGAAGCAAATTAAATCACTTAATGAGAGCAAGTCTTCTGATCCAGACTATAAATCAATTACATTCCTTTCAGGGTATGCTGATGAAATAGCTCCATACTTAACCATCATATGCAACCGTTTGCTCTCCGGAACTTCCGTACCCCAATGCTGGAAAGATGCACAAGTCACACTAATATTCAAGAAAGGTAGTAGGAGTAAACCATCAAATTATAGGCCCACATAATTAACGTCGATATTCAATAGGCTTTCAGAACATGTATTGTGTTCGAACATTACGAATTACCTCGGAAAAAACGGTTTATTGACACACATTCAACAAGGATTTAGAAAACATCGTTCCTGTAAACACAACTAGCTCTTTACTCGCGTGAAGTGTTGAGTGCTATTGACAAGGGACTTCAAATTGATTCCATATTTCTGGATTTCCGGAGGGCTTTTGACACTGTTTCACCCAAGCAGCTTGTAGTCAAACTGCGTGCTTATGAAAATTCGTCTCAGTTATGTGACTGGATTCGAGATTTCCTGTCAGAGAGGTCACAGATCGTACTAACTGAAAAGTCCTCGAGTAAGACAGAAACGATTTCATGCTTTCTCCAAGGTAGTTTTATTGGTCATTTTCTGTTTCTTATCTATATAAACGATTTGTGAGACAAACTGAGCAGCCGTCTTAGGTTGTTTGCAGATGACGCTGTCGTTTGTCGACTAGTAAAGTAATCAGAAGACAAAAAAGAATTGCGAAACGATTTAGAAAAGATATCTGTACAGTGCGAAAATTGACAGTTGACCCTAACTAACCAAGCGTGTTAGGCCATGCACATGAGTGCAAGAAACTTTTAACATCGGTTACACGATAAGTCAGTCGAATCTAAAGGCCGTAAACTCAGCTAAATACCTAGATATTACAGTTACGAACAACTTAAATTGGAAGTAACACATAGAAAATGTTGTGGGGAAGGATAACCAAAGACTAAGTTTCATTCGTAGGACACTTAGACAATGTAACAGATCTACTAAGGAGACTGCCTGCACTACTCTTCTCCGTCCTCTTCTAGAATACTGCTGCGCGGTGTGGTATCCTTCCTAGGTAGGATTGACAGAGTACATTGAAAAAGTTCAAAGTAGGGTATCACTTTTGTGAAATAGGGAAGAGAGTGACACTGAAATGATACAGGATTTGCAATGGACCTCATTTAAAAAACGCGTTTTTCGTTGCGGAGCAATCTTCTCACAAAACTCAAATCTCCAACTTTCTCCTCTGATTGCGAAAACATTTTTGTGATGCCAAACTATATAGGGAGAAACAATCACCGTTAAAAAACAATGGAAATCAGAGCTCGTACGGAATGATATAGGTGTTCGTTCTTTCCGCGCGCTATACGAGATTGGAATAATAGGGAATTGTGAAGTTGGTTCGATGAACCCTCTGCCAGACACTTAAATGTGATATGCAGAATATCCATGTAGATATAGATGTAGGGTAATAATGTGCATGATATTAGGTTTTATCTTAATCACATTGTGCTTAGAAACAAAAACTCTGACGAACACGCCTATAAAATTTCGCAACGAAGATGTTTAAAAGTGAATTTCAGTTTCAGTTGTCTTTCACTCTCAAGCAGGAATCTCATGGTTTCCAACGATTACTTAATGGAGTGATGACACAGAAAACGGTCTCTACGGATTATACCATCTGTCGCACCTTGGATAACAACTGTATGTACTCATCCAAAAACCTTAGGGATTCTTGGTGTAGTATCATTGCCACAGATACTACAACAACGCCACATCAAAGTAAGGTCGGCAGCCCGTCGTCTGCCGAGCACAGCGCACTCCAGCGGGCTGTGCATCTCGACGGAACTGGAGTGTGCCTTGTTTACTTCTTAGCTAGATTTCAACCTAGGCAGACGCACTTTCATAATCGGGCCTCAGCCACTTCTGTTTGCATTGATTCTCTGAGGAGGGCCCATCAGGCTTAGTCCCTGAGAATATGTTGTGTTAGTTATAGCCGTAGCTGCAGCCCTACAAACTACTGAAGATAAGTAATTTTCATTGTACTATGTGTTTCTTGAATAATAAACCTTCTCTCTAACAGTGAGCCGTACCGCATATTATTGCAACCTGTACTTCATCTCCTATCAACCCGGCCTCCTACTTATTTGCATTTAGTAACGAGCTGAAAACACCCACGCGTTTTGTGCCTGTAAACAGTGAGACACAATACTGGGACTAAAGAGTGGATGGGAATCAGAATGCTATAGATAAGTTGGATAAGCTGTCCTGTAGACAGGTTGGTTATATAAAATACCAACGTGATGCAACAAAAATGCTACCCATAAAGAGGAATACATATTGACATACTCAAATTAGTTCTTTTACGAAAGGAAGATTCTGTGTATTCATATTGCTTTTAACAATACCACGAAAATAAAGCGCGCGAATGCCTCGTAGCTACAGGAATACGAAAAGGCAGAAAAATGTGCGTGTGTTTGTGTGTGTGTGTGTGTGTGTGTGTGTGTGTGTGTGTGTGTGTGTGTGTGTGTAGTTATGTGTTACGTGTGTGCAGAGTAACGTTGAACGCTTGCTCCACTTCTACAGTGTACCTCCGATTCCTTGGCGATGCTGCGGTCGGTACTCTCGATGTATATTTATATCAGCATGATTAAAATTCAGACTTAATGCCTAGCATCCGGTCCATAGAACCATATTCAGACAAATTCTCTACCGTTGCAAGGTAAGCGAAAACGGATGCTTGCAAACTACTTATGCTAATGTTGTTGCAGGTCTTGTCTGTACGGTTTTAAATGCTTTCAATGCATATATCGACTTTATATTTGGCATTTTGCGCTTAATGCAACTGTTGGTAATTCAATTTAGATCCGTCTTTATGACATCGTCTAACCCGATTTCTACGTTTAATGTACCTAATGCGAACACTGGAGGCGTGGCATCATGATGTGATCTAATAGATACACTACGAGTTGTAGGTGAACGTGAGATCTCGGTGAACAGAATGGGTGGAAGGACTGGGTGCTTCTTTTTGTTGTACACCTAAACAGATAGGCGAATAGAATGATATTTAATTGGTAACATCAATCACACAAAGATGCAACAGATTTTTTTACGTATAAAACAGCTAGTGTCAAGACTAGAGTCACAATTCTTCCACGAAGAAATGTGACTGCCAGTTACTTATATTTTTATTTACTGTTTTCAAAATAGCACCTTAAGGTTATGGAAACGTAAACGATCGTGATGCAAGAGTACGAAACAAAACATATGATTACAGTTCGCTCAATCTCTTTTCAGAGGGAAAGAAAACTGTTTAATTCGCATTGATTTCGGGTCAATTGTCAACAAGTATGTCAACATTTAATATCGGTGAAGGGTAGCAAACGCTGACGTAATACGGTGAAAACTTCCCAGAACTATATTGGAGGAACTGTGGATTGACAACATCAGTTTCCGATATGTCACACACAGGTTAACTGAGAACAGGAAACAAGACGCGCAGGAATTGACGCAGATTTAGTTGACTAGTTTTCTGAAGATAGTGATGAGACCTGAAACTTTTTTTTTATTTTTTACAGAGTAGGATAGACAAGCATCACGGAACACGTGTACATCTATCTACACCATATTATGACGAACATCCAGAAACGCTATGACTCTCACAACCTTCTAACATGCATTTTCTTCGGTTTTTATGATTCGTACTCAATGAGCCCCAAATAAAAACTCTCTAGGAATCGGAAAGCACAATGGTATATGAACCAAACAGTAGTTCCCTGTTAAAAGCTACTTGTCATGATAGAGAATTATTGGTACATTTTATTGTACCAGAGAATATATTTTTTTATTGGAAGACTAGAACCAAGTGCAGTCTATTTTATGATAATGACGAGAAAGATACCTGGCGGGGAATTGGAGACTTTCAACTGCGTGTGTCGTGTAGTGATGATACGATACTTCTATGAGGGCTCAGATTTCGCTCTGCTATGATGGCAGCCTATTCTTAGACCGATATGTTGTGTAATAAAGAGACCACTAGGGAAAGGTGATTAACTTTTGTGCTGTCTTCTGCATAAGCTTCTGCAATTGAAGGAGTGTACAGTCAGTACTCGACAGATAAAGTAGTTACAACCACCTTTAGAATCAAAAGTCTCGACACCTCCGTTTACGTATTATCGTACGGATGATTGATTGTGCTTTGTGCTAGTCCTCCAATCAAAATTATTGACGGAAATGGGAATCGCGCTCTGTCACGCTGATAGTCATATTCTGTAGCAGATTTATAACAGATATATTAAAGAGTAAATTGTCATTTGCGAAATTCATCCTCTGATTTTCTTCGAAGAACAGGCTTATAGTCTGTTCTTCTTCAGAAAAGCCATCTTTTCCTTGGTCATCCTGTATCTTACTTTCCTTTAGGTCTGTACTCTGTTAGTTATCTACTTATTCATCCGTTCACGGTTCTTTGAATATGCGTCTTTCGTTTGGCGATCTAGTAGTCTGTTCTTTCATTTATTCAAAATACATTTAATTCTCTCCTTATGTCACAATTATTGTTTTTATCTCTCAGAGTATATTCTTTTCCTTTCCTTAAACATTTCATTTCAGCTGATTATATCCTTGTTTGGTCTTTTTTAATTATTGTCCAGGTCTCACTTCTGTATATGTGCGGAGGTGTAGCTTTTACTTCGTAAAATTATGTTTTTCGGCCTCACCTAGTCTTATTCGCTATATAGATAGACTGATTTAATCACTGGAGGTCTCGTTGTTGTTGTGGTCTTCAGTCCTGAGACTGGTTTGATGCAGCTCTCCATGCTACTCTATCCAGCACAAGTTTCTTCATCTCCCAGTACTTACTGAAACCTACATCCTTCTGAATCTGCCTAGTGTACTCATCTCTTCGTCTCCCTCTCCGATTTTTACCCTCCACGCTGCCCTCCAATGCTAAATTTGTGATCCCTTGATGCCTCAGAACATGTCCTACCAACGGGTCCCTTCTTCTTGTCAAGTTGTGCTACAAACTTCTCTTCTCCCCTTTTCTATTCAATACTTCCTCATTAGTTACGTGATCTACCAATCTAATCTTCAGCATTCTACTGTAGCACCACATTTCGAAAGCTTCTATTTTCTTCTTGTCCAAACTAGTTATCGTCCATGTTTCACTTCCATACATGGCTACACTCCATACAAATACTTTCAGAAACGACTTCCTGACAATTTAAATCTCTATTCGATGTTAACAAATTCTTCTTCTTCAGAAACCCTTTCCTTGCCCTTGCCTCTCTACTTCGACCATCATCAGTTATTTTGCTCCCCAAATAGCAAAACTCCTTTACTACTTTAAGTGTATGATTTCCTAATCTAACACCCTCACCATCACCCGACTTAATTCGACTACATTCCATTATCCTCGTTTTGCTTTTGTTGATGTTCATCTTATATCCTCCTTTCAAGACACTGTCCATTCCGTTCAACTGCTCTTCCACGTCCTTTGCTGTCTCTGACAGAATTACAATGTCATCGGCGAACCTCAAAGTTTTTATCTCTTCTCCATGAATTTTAATACCTACTCCGAATTTTTCTTTTGTTTCCTTTATTGCTTGCTCAATATACAGATTGAATAACATCGGGGAGAGACTACAACCCTGTCTCACTCCCTTCCCAACAACTGCTTCCCATTCATGTCCCTCGACTCTTATAACTGCCATCTGGTTTCTGTACAAATTGTAAATAGCCTTCCTCTCCCTGTATTTTGCCCCTGCCACCTTTAGAATTTGAAAGAGAGTATTCCAGTCAACATTGTCGAAAGCTTTATCTAAGTCTACAAATGCTAGAAACGTAGGTTTGCCTTTTCTTAATGTTTCTTCTAACATAGGTCGTAGGTCAGTATTGCCTCACGTGTTCCAACATTTCTGTGGAATCCAAATTGATCTTCCCCGAGGTCCACTTCTACCAGATTTTCCATTCGTCTCTAAGGAATTCGCGTTAGTATTTTGCAGCTGTGACTTATTAAACTGATAGTTCGGTAATTTTCACATCTTTCAACACCTGCTTTCTCTGGGGTTGGAATTAATATATTCTTCTTGAAGTCTGAGGGTATTTCGCTTGTCTCATACATCTTGCTCATCAGATGGTAGAGTTTAGTCATGGCTGGTTCTCCCAAGGCCGTCAGTAGTTCTAATGGAATGTTGTCTACTACTGGGGCCTTGTTTCGACTCAGGTCTTTCAGTGCTCTGTCAAATTCTTCACGCAGTATCGTATCTCCCATTTCATCTTCATCCTCTTCCATTTCCATAATATTGTCCTCAAGTACACCGCCCTTGTATAGACCCTCTATATACTCCTTCCACCTTTCTGCTTTCCCTTCTTGTTTAGAACTGGGTTTCCATCTGAGCTCTTGATATTCATACAAATGGTTCTCTTTCTCCAAAGGTCTCTTTAATTTTCCTGTAGGCAGTATCTATCTTACACCTAGTGAGATAAGCCAGTAAATCCTTACATTTGTCCTCTAGCCATCGCTGCTTAGCAGTTTTGCACTTCCTGCCGATTTCTGTTCCTTCAGCAAGAGGTGGTCAGCTATTCTAGCCGGTTTGTTATTAATTATTCGTGCTTACAAATCACAGTCAGTGTGAAGAGACTTTACCAGTGCAATTTTCACAAGCATTTCTAGTGCCACTTTTATAGAATTTTTTACTTCTACCAGTCTTCAAGAGTCGTGTACAGTCTTCCATTTTCAACATTCATTTATTAAAAGCTACAGTCTCAGTATAAATATTAATCCTCCTGTTTTGATAAAGTCTTCATTAACAGTATCGGATTTTGCTCAATTTCTGTTCTTTATCTACTCTAATGCTTCTTTTATGTCTTCGAATGTAATATTACCTTCTGGGTATACTTCACTATCTTGCTTTCTGGGTCTGATTCCGTTAGTTCAATTTTATCATTGCTTTCTACCTGTAATATTAGACAGCGTTTTATCGTCATTTTTTTGCCTCTTACGTGCAGTCGTGTAGAATCTTTTTCCTGTTTGTTTGGATGATCGAGGAATTAATAAGCTATCTCTTTTCTACCATGGACATCATGTTCAATCTTTCACATAATTCTATCCCAGGTTTCTTGACGGACTCCTCACACTGTTTCCTTAGCATAGCTACGTTCTCCTTTACATTGCGCCTTTGTTTTGTATGTATTGTGCTGTAGATTTGTAATGCAAGCTTTTGGTTTCTCTTTCATGCATTTCCTAATTCTTTACTTCTTCCTCCTAATTTCTTTTTCTTCCTTATTGCCTCCGTCATCGTTTAGATCAGATACGCTTTTACGTTTCCTCAATCTGAATTTATATTGTTTCTCTAAATTTATTTTGTAAATAATGTGCGAGTCTAAACTCCTGCAACATAAATAACGTACGCCTCAACTTAATGAAGATCGATTCTGTGTAAGATTACTAAGTGCGCTGCCTGTCTTCAGTCATTATGTCTACTCACAAATAAACGATTTAAGCCTGAAACTGCAAGATATGGGAGTGCCAAGATTCTCTATTGTTATGAAACTCTCAGCTTACATGGTATTAAAGTTTTTACACAGTAGTACTGTTCTGTGATGGGACTTTGGACTCAGTCCAGTAGCTTTATCTCTGACTCACGGTGAAAATATTACGAAGACTAAAATTCGGTAAAAGGTATCTCAAATGATAAATTGAAAGGTTAAATATGAAACACCATACAGTATTTAAATCAAAGCTGGATTTATTTAAGACGTTTGCCGTTATTATGTGGCAGAATGAAAAACTATTGGTCACTTACTCAGGCGACTGTATATAGCATTACGTAATTTCTCACATAGTTTCGATTATGGAGACCCATATACTCAGGAACTCCCCAGCGATAAGGTGATAGTTCCATCACTATTGTCATTACACTGTCTTAATTTGACATTATCAATTGCGATTGGGTGACTGCTAAACTAGTGTTAGTGAAACAAAGACACAGTCCTGGTATGGAGATAAGGTATTATCTTTTCTACAGTTCGAATCAGTTTCGGAATGACAACTGAGTAATCTGTTTGGAATATTACAAATTCGATGATTATTTTCATGGTCTGGCGTTATATTTATGGCACTGGTTGAAATATGCATTTGTAAATGGCTGCAAAAGCATGTGCAGAACTTAAACTATTTCATAGTTGGGGTATGATTGTCATGTAAACCCATTCGCAGAATTTCGGATATTTGTGTAACATACTAAAAATAAGTCCCGAAGCTGACTTGTATCGACTTCTGTACCCAAGCACGAAACACATCTGCGGTAAAATTACACTGCACATTGAAAATTGCTTTCATATGGATCAAAACTGAGTCACTGCTTGTTTCGTCCGAAACGTGGACGTTGGTGTTCGTCTGGTATATCAGTGATAACGTGAAATCGGAGTTCTGGGCTTTTGCATACCATAACCTTCACAGCCTATAACACACATACATTTATGAGTCCATGGGAAATTAAAGGTCATGGAGAAAACACCATGGAATTCGTACTGTCGTCGTCACTGATGTCAATGACGTTTTCTCTTGTTCAAAGATGGCTGGAAATTTTATTTATTTGCGAGCATTACAGGTATAGTAGCAAATAATCAAATACTGTCACAATTTTTTAAGAGATGTGTTAGAGTCCGCATAAGGAAAAGATAAGCAGCTGTAATCATGTAGTACCAATAGATCAAATAAAATTAGACATAAGTCGTACTTGTGTTGCACAAGAAGTGTTATGCTCAATGATGAATCGTATTTTGGTACGAAGAGAGTCAATGTCGACTTCTATGTGAATCTTAAAAGTCAGTATTCATGATTTTCATTTTGGTCCTTTCATCTGCCTCTGTATTCGCCACTGCAGTGCTCTCTCTGGCGTATCTGTTTGCGGGCGGACGTAGTACCAAATCTATAGCAATTTTTCATCTCGTTAGTGTGGTGGAAGAGAGGCAACTGCTGTTCCGCGTAAATATAAAGTGAGCAAAAATGGTTATGGCGCTGCTGTAACGATGTTCGAAGAGATTTGTACCACGTTAGGGATCACTCTCAAACAACATTCGACTGTTATCTCGATTCTCTTTACGGAGCGGTGTGATTACCCTAGTAACTATTTACGATATGGAGCTGATTCTCCCAGTAGCCAACGTGGTTTCGTGTCAACACCTCTGGGTGAACTACGTAAACTATTCGCGTATAAAATATGAAATGCGGAACAGATGTATCGAAAAAAACCTGAACCCATTGATTCTGATTAGGCATTTTTCTGTTCCGCCATTTGAAGCTGATAACATCTCCCTTCGTCCATAAATCGAGAATTGTAAATAGGTCACAGAACATGTGACAGGGTGCCATTTGCTAATTGCATACCGGGACTTCGACGGGTTGTGACATTAAAAACTTCACAGTACTGATGGTGGTATAGAGTGGTAGAGTAATGCAACACTAAATAATAAATATTAAAATAATATAATAATAAATAATATGTTATTGGGACGTATTTACTCCTAGTCATTACTTACAACTGTTCTGAGGTGACTAGCGGTAGCACAGCAGTAACATACCGTCTGTTTGTGCAACCACTGGATCAAGCATTTTATTGATTACTCTGAGATCGAAATTTTCCAAGGTTTTCTCTGCGAATATAGAAGTAAGTGTTTGTAGACCAAATCTACGCAATGAATTTAGTAATAATTTCGAAGAACATTGGTGTACACTATCGGGTTGTAATCCAGTATCTGAAACACATCATTTTGGCTACCGAATTTATTGCTTTAATAATATTCTTATTTACTTGTGTTAGTGTTCTTGGTCCAAGGGATCATTTCAGGAAACACATATAATAGCTAAAACGGCATGTGAGTATATAGTTAAAATTATGGTAGTATGTTCTTCCAGATGATGCTGCCTCATAAGCAAACTGATCGCAGACATAAATACCCCTATTATTAATTCAACAAATTTTGTGATGATCAAGTCATTTTACCAGTGTTTTAAAACTGTACACCATTGGTTGGATACATTGACATAATGTTGTTGCACAGCTACCTCTAATGTAAGGCACTCTACTCTGATATTGAACAGTAGTCTGTGTTTTCGGCTACTGATCGCCTTCAGCATGGATGCTCTCGATATTCGGGGGTTCTAGTGCGTTTAGTGTCTAAATATTTACTACACCAAAGGTTCTATTAATACAAATCATTCGTTGTAGATAAATATTTATGTAAAAATAATAGCGTGTTCCGAGCACTGTATTCAGGGTCAGGTACGTTTTCAGTAATGTGATTACTGTAGTCTGCTTCAGTACGAAGACTGACTCGCTGTAGCTGTCCTCGCAAGACTACATTTCAAAACTTTCTATTGACTTCTGGTATGTGCTATTTAACGTTCGTGTTTCACTTTTCTGTAAGGCTCCATTTTAGAGAACAATTTTCAGGAAAGACACTATAGATTTAATTATTTCATCCGCAAGAGGCAGATCGCGATAACTACGACTAAAATTTAACACTTTTCTGTAAGTCACTCGTTTCTTTAATGGTTACGCGTTTCTATGGGTCAGACCACCATCTTCAGATTTAGAAATAGGTATTAACGCAAAGCGCAAAAACGGAAACATTTTCGGGCCATTAGGCCGAACCAAAACATGATGTTAGGTCTTTCAGTATGAACGAAAATCCTTTTTATTAGAAACACTGCCATTGAAGTTAAAAAAAAGTTTTTCAAGACTAATGTTTACTTATCGGTAGAGTAGACCAAAAAAGTTGCTGAACGCTGTTACTTGTTATATGTATTCTTCACTTTACATCACATGTTAAACGCTTTTCTTCTCCTCTGTTATTAAAATGATGATTGATTTCAACTCGTAAGGTACGGCTGTACAATCTCGAGAGCGGGTAAGTAATGGAAATAGGAAAATTATGTTCATATATTGTATCATGGATATAAGGAAATAAACGTTTCAGGTGTCAGACTTTGGTTGCCTATTTTGTTACTTTAACACAAGTTCACTTGTACAGTAGATCTTCAGTATTTCGGACTTTAGTAATTCGGAATCCGCTATATTTCGGAATTGTTTTTATCACGAAGTGAGACACTGCCAGACATCATTCGCGGAGACCGCTTTTATTGTTTGGGGGATTGAAGATATCTCTTCCCTTCCCATCTGGGTTACCAGATGCTCGACATTTACTGAAGTGTTCGGCACTCCAGCCCCGTGTTCGGCTTTCGGCATTGAAGTGAGTGGTTCGGTGGTCATACAATTACATTCATATCTCTGATCTGTTTATTGATTTCCCTAAAACAAAAAATCATCAAAAGGGTAATGGAGGTTCCACGCAACAATGCCAGTGTGGAAAGAGTTCTCAGCCACATGAATCATTTATGGCCTGACGCTAAATACAAATCGAGTGTCGACATGGTAAAAGCCGAATTATGCATTCGGTTTTATTTGAAATTTGAAACGTGCATGACATTTACCAAAAAATTAAAAGTAAAAGAAATTATTGAAATGTGCAGCTAGTAATAACACCTATCATTTATGACGTTTACTAAAGATGTTATTGTGTCACCCTCAGCTCAGCAAATGCTTTCTTAAGGTAATGTTCGATAATTAGGTCAGTCTAATCTGGCGACCCAGGGCCAATAATGAGTGATTTATGCGTCATTGTTGGTCACAAGCACACAAAAAAATCAAATCCAGTTGAATTCACTTTCTGAAAACCACGTGGCGAATTGTGTTTAATTCCATTTGTTTGATTTGTTACAAATAATGTGTTGCACTTTAGGATGCAGTGATAAAGACGAGCGTTAGGAGTAAACAAAATTCTTTAGGATTAAAACCAAACGACAGTACTTACCAAGCTGGAAATTTGCATATTGGTAGGATGTTTCTATAGAACTAAAACAAACTTACGCCCCAATGCGGGAAGCCGCACGAACCGTGGCAATCCGCTACAGACTGTGCGGTTACTTCGTGCGGTTTACCAAGCTGGTGTGTCTCCTCAGAGTGATGTAGAGGTGTTTGGTATTGCTAAGTCGACTTTTGTGACATTACGATTCGATTCAATATTGCAGAGCCTGTGTTGTTCAATCGTGCGATTCCAACTTCCTTCAGAGATGAACGCATGTCAGTAGGAACTGGCACTGTGGCAAATACAGCCGTTATGAAATACATGAAATATATACGTTGTTGGTAATGTGGACTACTATTAGGTGTATAATGAAATGAGGACAATGAAAATTTCTGTCGGACCGGGACTCACACCCGAATTTCCGGCTTATCGCGGGCGGTCAGCTTACCATTAGGCTGTCCGATTACGCCTCATGACCAGAACTAAACGTCACTGTGTCATCGATCATTTATCTACAACCTGCACTCCTACATCAATTATGTACATTCATGTACAGTGGAGATATTTTAATTGAATGTCACTGACCCAGTTTTGGTATATAGATACGATACTGAAATGTCCGTGCTGTTCCAACGTATAGTGCGAAGTTCCTTCCTAAATGCATGTATGAGAATTATGTTCTCGTCACTGGTCCAAAACGAATATGAATCTGTCTTGTTTGACAGTCCAGTCTCGACAATACGCTGGCCAACAAAAAAGACGATTCACCTAGTTTTCCATGAACCACTAGAAACACTGTACGCTATATTCCTAATTATAGCTTTTGGTAACTATGTCAGAAAAATTTGTAAAATTCGGATATGAAATAATTCGGACCGGAACCCGCCCCAAAGACTCCTAATTAGTTATGATTCAGTGAGTGACCCTATTACTTGTTTGAATGCATAATGAACGTGTTGTGTTAAAAGAAACATACATCTGCCTGAAACGCAACGCGTGTTTTGGTGCATCCATTCGGTGAGCGTCTACGTGACACTCTTCTATTTATAAAACGAGCCAGTGTTGTAACACCCGAAATCGCCGTTCGAAATAGCGTTGTGACACGGCTGATGTCGTTCAAACACTTTCCTGGCTGCTCCTGGACTATGTACCTGTAGGACCTGACGCCTACTTTGTCCTTGCCCTCACTCCATTCCCCAGTTCTGCCCAGAATACTACTAGAATCACTAGGCTTCCCAATACATCATGAGAAACATTCCGCTTTATACCTGAAATCTCCACAGACCGTATGTTTTTCCCCGCCCACTGTTTTTCGAATTTTAAATCTCTTTTGTCAATAATTAAAAACAGAATACTTTTATGGACCTTGGTCTATTTCTGATGGGAAATCTGTCTACTTTTTACCTCTTTCGTTCGATATATTTACCTACAAACTGCTGAGAAGATAGTGCACATACACGAATGCGAATGGTTATTACTAACGTTCTAAAGGGACTGTAGAACAAATAACCTATTCAAATGGTTCAAATGGCTCTGAGCACTATGGGACTTAACATCGGTGGTCATTAGTCCCCTAGAACTTAGAACTACTTAAAACTAACTAACCTAAGGACATCACAAACATCCATGCCCGAGGCAGGATTCGAACCTGCGACCGTAGCAGTCGCGCGGTTCCGGACTAAATAACTTATTCAGTCGAAAACAGAGTAAGGGATAGGTTAGTGGGAAATATGTTAAGAGATGGAGAAGTATAGTAACATGAGACTGGTGGTAGGTATAGGCGGTCTGATAGAGATTACGGTATATAAATAGATAATCAATATCCAGTGGTCAATGAAGAGGTGTTGGGTACAGGAAACCAGTTCGTTCTGGAGGCACACCCAGACAAAAAGAGGCAAAATCATAGGACGCATTTTAAGGCACAGTAATGTCATTGTAAAGATAGCTAAGTGGGTTGCTGATGAAGAAATAAGGTAAAGCTAACTGAACTAAACTAAACTCTGTCTGTACATGGCTTGGAAGGCCCAAAGACACCGCCCAACCGTCTGGTTATCCTCAGTCTATCGGCGGGACTGGATGCGGACATGGAGAGATACGTAGTCGGCACACAGCTCACCCGGCTGTTGTCAGTTTTCGTGACCGGGGTTGCTACCTTTCAATCAAGTAGCTCCTCAGTTGTTCTGACAAGGGCTGAATGTACTCCGCTTACCATCAGCGCTCGGCAGACCCGAATAGCCACCAGTCCAAGTTCTGTCCCTGCCAGACAGCGTTTAGTTTCGCTAATCTTAGGCGAACCGGCGTTACCACAGCAGCAAGGTCACTGGCTTATGAGTCATATAGGGTGCCCTAAATATGCAGATATGAAGTTGAAGCAGACAGAAAACTGGGAAGGCGTGCTCTCTGAAATCAGTGCCAGGGTTGAACACCGAAGGAGAAGAAAAATCGAGATAATTAGGTGGCCGATATGTTGCTTGCGAATCACTTACAGATGGTTCGTTTCACCTTCTCCTTCATTTGGAGCTTCGTTGTAGATATTTTCATTTTCTTGTCTTGGACCAACTTGCCTACTTTACACTCTAATACGTAACTTCAAGTACATAACAAACAAAAAAGAAGGGAAACCTTTGCAGTGAATTCCCGAACACAGAAGTTTCAGTGCAAAGACTGATGTTCTGATACGGTGTCCTCAATGTTCTTCAAAGATACAGATACTATTGTTCAGACGTAACCATTAATTTCTTTAGGAAAGCTTCGTAAGAAAAGGATAATCTAAAGAAAAGGGGTCCAAAAGTATGGAACTGTCACTAAATAACTTTTATCTGAGCATGTTTTGAGGGCATTTTGGGAATATTAATGGAAATTTATAGCCAGTTACAACATCGTGTCTGTACATAAAGAATAAATGAAAAGAAATAAAGAGTGGGAACTCTTTCCAATAAGATATTGCCAATTTGAGATCTGTGCACCATATTCCACACGAACTCGATTTATAATAACGTTAAAGCGCGGCGGAACAGTATTCGTCTAACACTATCAAGTTATTTATTTTTGTGTTTGTCCAGTCACATGATGCAAATACTGTTCAGACACAGTGCTTGGTCCTGTATAAAAGAACCAAACGTCTTTTTTCCTGTGTCTGTGCTGCAATACCTGTGTGATACACTCCAAGCAAATATCACGCTAATATTCCACAGGGATTTTATTCAAGCGTTTCTAATGTTTTGTTTGGTATTTGTGTTCCCGTAAAGCGGCGTCCGCGTCTGGCTAAATGACGTAGGCGACATGTTCACAGCGGACTCTGTCGGTGTCGACACTTGATTTCACTCGACACAGGACAAATGAAATGCATAAAACCAGCAGCGGGTTGAATTCTGGCAGACTAATTAATAAGCTAATGAACAGTGACATTTCATATTAAATAAAGCTGTGTCACTGTTGTTACACTCTAAGGTCTACTTAATTACAGTTTTTCTTTTTCTCTTAATTGCTTTGCTTGTGTACCATCTCGTATAATACACATGTTCAGTAGCAGTTACCACTTTTGGTCAATTACATGAAAGAAATCCGGAAACACATTGATGTATACATTAATCCACTGTCATCAATTTATTTTCAATATGTAGAAATATTGGCGGTGATTTTTGGTAATTACTTCAATCTGTACCCTCATGAAAACTGAAATGAAACTGTATTTGTTTTTGGAAGGGATCCACCTTGAGCAAAACAAAGTTCTTTCTCGTCTTCCCTTATTTAGACATGCTTCGCAGAATATTTATCATCATCAGTGGATTTTTATAAATGGTTCAAATGGCTCTGAGCACTATGGGACTTAACTACTGAGGTCATCAGTCCCCTAGAACTTAGAACTACTTAAACCTAACTAACCTAAGGACATCACACACATCCATGCCCGAGGCAGGATTCGAACCTGCGACCGTAGCGGTCACGCGGTTCCAAACTGACGCGCTTAGAACCGCACGGCCACACCGGCCGGCTGGATTTTTATATTCCTATTACTAGACAACAGCAAAAATGCTCTCTTACTAATTATGCACACATAAGTTCGAGTTTTTAAGAAAGTATTGGCGCATTTGAGAAGCTTACAAAGTTTTTTATATGTACCTTTTATTATTATTGGCATTTTTATTATTATATAGGTTCAAATGGTTCAAACAGCTCTGAGCTCCATGGGTCATAACATCTGAGGTCAACAGTCCCCTATAACTTAACCCTAACTAACCAAAGGACATCACACACATCCATACCCGAGGCAGGATTCCAACCTGCGAGCGTAGCTCTCACGCGGTTCCAGACGGAAGCCCCTACAACCGTTCGGCCACTACGGCTGGCTATTATTTTTATTGTTATCATTACTATTATTATTATTATTATTATTATCATTGTCATTTCCATTACGGTTGTTCTCCTTTCACATTTAAGTCGTTTGCAGCCGCATGGAGTTACATGTAGAGAAGTTACTGAACTACATTGTGGTTAGACCCAACATCAATTAATTGCGTCTGTAAGATCGTAGTGTGTGTGTGTGTGTGTGTGTCTGTGTGTTTCTGCCTATGTGTATGTGACTGTGTCAGTGTGTGCATACGTCTCACTTGCTTTGCGAACACACACACACACACACACACACACACACACACACACACACACACACACACACACATACGCATGCATGCACGCACACCATGTGCTACAAAGAATTAATTAATGTTGAGCCTAATCAAAATGATCCCAGTCGTAATATTTAGAGGTAAATAACTTTCTTTCATGAATTTCTATACGGTTGTAGATGACAAACTGCAACCCAAAACACAGTACGAGGTAACGGAGTTTGAATAGAAAAGTTGGTCTGTTTTTTATAGTTGTAACTATTTTCCTAAAAGCTCCACTTTATATATGCACATATAGTAAAAGCAGAGTTTTCCTGTTGTTTAACAGGAAAAAATAAAGGCGTACTGGCCGTCGGTGTGGCCGTGTGCTTCTAGGCGTTTCGGTCTGTATCTACGTGACCGCTACGGTCGCAGGTTCGAATCCTGCCTCGGGCATGGATGTGTGTGATGTCCTTAGGTTAGTTAGGTTTAAGTAGTTCTAAGTTCTATGGGACTGATGACCACAGATGTTAAGTCCCATGGTGCTCAGAGCCATTTGAACCATTTGAAGAGCGTACTCAAGATTCCTAAACTTCAGCAACATGTATCTGGATAACAGAAGAAATGAAAGAAACGTATCATGCTCAAGGAGGACGCTTCCAAAAACAAATTTATTTGTAAGCAAACACTGAAAGAAAAGCTTCCAGATCAAGATGAGAAATGAAATTATTTCTCACTATTAAATTTTACCCTTTCCTCCCCCAAACTCAGTTTTATCTCTCTGAAATTCGTGGAAGACCACTACTTGTGTTGTTTCGAAAAGCTCTACGTGGATACCAAATAGGGATCCGTTACAATACGCAGTTTGAAATTATTGCTGCAAAGTAATAGGTGAACACCGGACTCCTCACCATTGGTAATTAGCGTTGTTGTAATCAACAAAACGTGGCTCATATTTCGGCTATAGGAACGACAACGCAAAAAATTGCTTCTGGTATAAGAATACGAATTTGAGGTGCACATTTTGAGATCGTGCAGCGTATACTATTTTCATAATTGACCGTGATCTCCGCAGCAATAATGAATAAGAACCATTTCTGGATTTTTTATTAATGCTAACTGGTTTCGATGCGAATAGCGGTTCATCTTCACATGTATGCTAAGGAAAGGAATATTCAGGAGCGAGAATGTAAAAAAATAGCTAGGTTTAACACTGTAAATAGATAAAGGAACAAACGACGCTTTTATTTCATTAGACGTTAACAATCTATTTCACAGTATTTCGTAATATTTGATCTTGCGCTAAGCTTCGTTGGAGAAAATCCCTATTCTCAGAACCTTTCGGAGTATGCTGATGCATAAACTCCATACTTAACAATCATATACAACCGTTCGCTCGACGAAAGATCCGTACCCAAAGGCTGGAAAGTTGCACAGGTCACACCAATATTCACGAAAGGTAGTAGGAGTAATCCACTAAATTACAAACCCATATGGTTAACGACGATATGCCGCAGGATTTTAGAACATATATTGTGTTCGAACATTATGAATTACCTCTAAGAAAACGGTTTATTGACACACAGTCAACATGGGCTTAGCAAACATCGTTCCTGTGGAATACAACTAGCTGTTTATTCACATGAAGTGTTGAGTGCTATTAATAAGGGATTTCAGATCGATTTCGTATTTCTGGATTTCCGGAAGGTTTTTGATACTATACCAACCAAGTAGCTCGTAGTGAAATTGCGTGCTTATGGAATGTCGTCTCTGTTATGTGACTGGATTTGTGACTTCCTGTCAGAGACGTCACAGTTCGTAGTAGTTGACGGACAGTCATCGAGTAAAACAGAAGTGATTTCTGCCGTTCCCCAAGGTAGTGTTATAGACCCTCTTCTGTTCCTTATCTATATAAACGATATGGGAGACTATCAGAGCAGCCGTCGTAGGTTGTTTGCAGATGAAGCTGTCGTTTATCGGCTAATAGAGTCATCAGAAGATCAAAACAACCCACAAAACGATGTAGAAAAGATATCTGAATGGTGTGAAAAGTGGCAGTTGACCCTAAATAACGCAAACTGTGAGGTCATCGAGATGAGTGCTAAAAGTAACTCGTTAAACTTCGGTTACACGATAAATCAGTCTAATCTAAAAGCCTTAAATTTAACAAACTACCTAGGTACTACAATAACGAACAACTTAAATTGGAAGAAACACATAGAAAATTTTGTGGGGAAGGCTAACCAAAGACTGCGTTTTATTGGCAGGACACTTAGAATATGTAACAGACCTAATATGGAGACTGCCTACGCTACGCTCGTCCGTCCTCTTTTCGAATACTGCTGCGCGGTGTGGGATCCTTAGCAAATAGGACTGTCAGAGTACATCGAAAAAGTTCAAAGAAAGGCAGCGCGTTTTCTATTATCGCGAAATATGAGAGAGAGTGTCACGGATATGGTACAGGATTTGGGCTGGTCATCGTTAAAAGAAAGGTATTTTTAGTTGGGACGGAATCTTCTCACGAAATTCCAATAACCATCTATCTCCTCCAAACGGAAAATATTTTGTTGACACCGACCTACATAGGGAGGAACGGTCACCACGATAAAAGATGGGAAATCAGAGCTCGTACGGAAAGATATAGGTGTTCATTCTTTTCCGCACGCTATACGAGATTGTTATAATAATAGAGAATTGTGAGGGTGGTTCGATGAGCCCTCTGCCAGGCACTTAAATGTGATTTGCAGAGTATCCGTGTAGATATATGTAGGTGTAGCCCTGCCAGTCGTCAGAAGGCAATGTGGTCGTGTGTATACGGAATACGTGGACAGGATGGACAAAACAAAAGTGGCCCAGGAAATAAACTATCGGAAAATAACTAGACACCCTTTTAGAGGTTTCCAATTTACTTAAGATTTACTGGTGAAACAGTACATACAGAACACACGAAATAATTACATCTGCAAATCAATAGTACACGAGGTTGTGAGGTTCCAGGTATCGACCCATGCAGAAACACCCATAGCTGTACGTGATATAACCTCCACGGGCGGCAATGGAGGAGCATACTGTGGCATCCAGTCGATTGTTTAGATGGCGAATACTGTCCTGAGATACGTTATGCAGTGCCTGCTCGACCTGTTCACGTAGTTTTGTAGGAGTTGTTGGTCGACGAGTCGCGCGAGTCGTTTGTTGTCGCATCAATCCCACATGTGCTACATTGGAGACAAGTCGAGAGATTGTGGTGGTCAGCGAAGTTGCTGCACGTCTCGCAGAGAACGTTGAGTTTTATGGGGACTGTGCGAGCAAACATTATCCTGTTGTAATAACACATCACCTTCCTGTTGCAAGAACGGCAAGAAAACGATCTAACAACATTCAGCGCGTAGAAAGCGCTGTTGAGCGTCCCAAACAGAAACACCAAACGTGGACGAGAGCTGTACCTTATCGCACCGCAGACCATAAGGCCTGGGATCACCAGGTCTTCGTCGTACGCACAAACGACAATCACTTGCGTGCAGGCAGAATCTACTTTCATCACAATAGACCACGGCGCTCCATTTTATTTTCCAAGTGATCCTCTAATGGCACCAGTCGATCTGTGCTCGCCAGTGTAGAAGACGGGTTAGTGGTGTACTTACCCGTAGTCCCATTGCTTATAACGGGTCCGCAACAACCTCATCTACTGGTGGCAGAAAGTTCACGAAACCACTGTTACCAGCATCGTTGCACAACTGACGCACCACGTCCAACTTCCGTGACAGTTCTCCGAAATACCATCCCGTAATACGAAAGGCCACAATTCGTTCCCTTTCAAACTCGCTCAGCTGGCTGTAGGAAGTAATAGTGCGTCTCCGTGGAATGTTTGCCTGCTAGCGTTACACGTTGGCACCACACGGTACCTTCTGGCTGTGCGCATTGTCTACGACCCTCTGGTAGGTATGTAACTACTCCATCTTGTTAAGTTTTGTTAATTTCAACATTATTAGTATATACTTTAGAGTTCAAGTGGCATGTACTGACATCGGATCAATTATCGACGTCGTCTTTCCGGATGTACTAATTTTTTCCGGTAGTGTATTTAGAAAAAAAGGTTAAGACTGGTTTGAACCGTGTTGATAAAGATTACCTTCCTTATTGGCTACAGAATTCGTCTGACGCCATTCTATCACACTTTCTTTCCTTTTGTGACTCAGCGTATTTGCTGAGTGTGTTTACGGACTTGTGAGTGAACACTGAAGAATTGCAGATTGTCGTGATAAAGCGGTGTTAAGAGTTATATTGTAGTTACTCGTCTTTAAGGAAGAAGAAGGAGAAATGGGCACATGTTTAACTGCTGCGTGCAGATCTGGCTGTTGTTGTTGTTGTAGTATTTAGTCCTAAGACTGGTTTGATGCAGCTCTCCGAGCTACTCTAGCTTTTTTATCTCCGAATAACTACTACAACCTACATGTTATTGAATCTGCTTACTGTTTTCATCTTTTGGCGTCCCTCTACGAGATTCAATTCCCACTCCCACCACCCGTTACTTCTCTCCAATACTAATCCGGTCATTCGTTAATGTCTCACAATGCGTGTTATCAACCGAACTTTCCCTGCAGTCAGGTTGTGCCACAAATTTATTTTCTCCTAAGTTCTACACATTACCTCCTTATTAGTTACGCGATCTACCCATCAAGGCTTCAGCATTCTTCTGTAGCACCACACATAGAAAGCTTCTACTTTCGTCTTGTTTAAACTATTTATCATCCCTGATCACTTCCATACATGGCTAAACTTCAAACATACACTTCCAGAAAGGACTTTCTGACTCTTAAACCTATATTTGAACCTAACAAATTTCTCTTCTTCAGAAACGGTTTTCTTGCCATTGCCGGTCTACTTTTTACAGTCTCTCTACTGCGGCCATCATCAGTTACTTTTCTCCCCATGAAGCCAAAGTCATGTAATACCTTAAGTGTCTCATTTCCCACTCTAAACCCTTGAGCAAGAGCTGATTTAAATCCATCAAATTCCATTACCGTTGTTTTGCTTTTGTTGATATTCATCTTATGTCACTCTTTCAACATACTGTCCATTCCGTTCAATTGCTCTTCCACGTCCTGGCTACAGAAAAAGCAAAGGCAAACATTTTCTGAACTTGCAAAAGACTCAGTAGAATTTTCAAAACGGGTGACTGCGATTCCTCGCAATGATAGAGTTCTGACTCACAATAGTTTTTCGTGCGATTGACATTTCGGTGAGGAACGTATTACAAAAGCAGACTTATTTATCATCTGTGGTAAGCAATTTCATATTCCAAGACAAAGGTGGTCTCTAAAACCGGAAGAGGGCCCTCATTTATTTCCCAATTTACTGATATATCCATCGAAAATATTACACAAAGGGAAGTCGCCAGCATAACACTCCCAAAAGAGAAGTTGCGGCAAAGAAGAATGTGCAGAATAAATTGGTATCGGAGACAGCATGATTTCATTCAAAGGAACACTGAGGACTAAGAAACCGGAAGTTTTGTGATTACGTAATAAATTAAGAACATCGAATTTCGAAACCAATCAACTGGAAAGCAGCTCTCAGATGAAAACGTTTAGACAGCTAAATCAAGTCTCCTAAGACAGAAAAATCAATCGTCGTACTGTGTTAAAGAAATGCCAATTGCTAAACAGTAAAGGAATGCGGTATGATAACGAGTGTCTTCTGGACAGCGTGTGTCCGCAGCTCATGGTCGTGCGGTAGCCTTCCCGCGCCCGGGTTCCCGGGTTCGATTCCCGGCGGGGTCAAGAATTTTCTCTGCCTCGTGATGACTGGGTGTTGTTTGATGTCCTTAGGTTAGTTAGGTTTTAGTAGTTCTAAGTTCTAGGGGACTGATGACCATAGATGTTAAGTCCCATAGTGCTCAGAGCCATATGAATCATTTTGGACAGCGTGTTCTTAAAAATTGAGTTACACAAACTATACAGACTTTGTTTGAAGCACGGATTCTTTACCACTTCCTTTCTTAACACATCTACGAATTGTGGTAGAGGGTCTGAAATGCTCTTACGGAATCAATACAAACACTGCGGCAGCAATTAAGATTTATTTTCGAGAAGAACAAGATTAAAGCAAACTTTTAGATTTGCTGATTTTTTTAAATTGCAATAAAAAAATTCATATCAACAGCTTCGGTGAAAGTTGATAGTTTCGTAAGTTTAGCGGTATACGCCCCAGGCAATTGTAAGAATAAATTTCCAAATCCTATTCTGCAGTTTATGTTTGTTCCTCTGCAGCGTAACTGGATTCAAGCTGTTGCTGTGTATGCAAGTCCCAACGCAACTTCTGTCGACGTCGTCTCACAGATACAGATTCTAGTTATTATCCAATCAGAGCAAATCGGAATAAGATTTGTTGGATTCACTTATGAGGTCATTGAACCCAATACAAAGTCTGACAGTGTCTAGGAATTAGTGGCACCAAAATGAAATTACTTTCCTTACATCAAACTCATTAAGCGAAACCAAATGAGTTAGAGCGTTTCCAGATGATATTCGGGTAATAAATGGATAAGAAATAACAGGCATGATAAAACTAATGTACTTTCTACGGATGATGTCATATTTATCGAAGAATTTATCAACGAAATAATTTCCTAGCGTTCGTTGAATTTTAAGTTTGCCATAAGTAAACAGCCATTCACTTAGATCAGACGTCATTTCAACTGATGAATGTAAGATTAGTTCTGCAGTTATCCAGTCACTCAGTAGCCCATGGCATGATGTTCTTCAGGGAAATTACAGAAGCAGGATTCGATGCCAGTGAATCAACGGAATCAGTCAGTAGATTTATGAACGATTCATCAGAGGTCCGCAAAAAATTAACGGAGAAGCATTCTTGCTGGTAAAAGTACAAGTTCTTCTTCCGGAAGAATTCTCCCCTCTCTAAGCACCCTAGCAATATTGGATCACTAGCAGGAAAAGGGATTTAAGGTATGACTTGACGACAATATTTCATCATAATGTACTTGAAGACATTTCGGAAGCGAAAGGTCTCTGAATTGCAATTATCATCCATCAGTAACAGATGTCATCAGCTTGCACATGTTACAGTGGGTTTACATTGCTGATAATTTCCTCTATCTTCCAGCGAGAACCGTAAACACAAAATTTTCGTTGACGTAATGCTCAAGCCAATTGTGGACGTTGGATGTATGTTTGCAGCAGAAGAAAACACCGAGATTTAGAACTGGGAAATAGAAATTAAGAAAAATAGAAAAAAAAGAAGCGGTGTGCCTTCCACATAACATCACAGAGAATCAATCCGTTTCACAACGTATGGCGGAGAGCCTTATAAACAACTCTGGAAACCAATGTTTACTTTTTCATCTGACACGTTACATGGTGCATCAAGCAAGGAGAGTCACAAAATACACCTATTATTTATGCCCTTTATGTGGGAATTTGCCTAACACGCCACTCACTCTTCTACAGAAAAGAAATTGGTTCAAATGGCTCTGAGCACTATGCGACTTAACATCTGAGGTCATCAGTCGCCTAGAACTTAGAACTAATTAAACCTAACTAACCTAAGGACATTACACACATCCATGCCCGAAACAGGATTCGAACCTGCGACCGTAGCGGTCACGCGGTTCCAGACTGAAGCGCCTAGAACCGCACGGCCACACAGGCCGGCAGAAAAGAAATTACTGAAGTACCAATCTAAAGTTGTTGTCAGTGTTCTTATGCAGATGTAACATACGGTCGCGCTAAAAATTCCATGACGACAGTTTATGGGGCGACATGTTACATGAATGTTAAATAGTCTGAATCACATTGTTGTTGAAATATCCAACGTTGGATGCTGTGAAGATCATTTGGTAGACATCGTTCCTAATCTGATTGTTTTCTATACGAAAAGTCTTTATTCACGGCCATTAAACAACTTCAGAAGGAGCTGAATTCTTCAAAATCTTCCAACACTGCCCGTTGTTGTTGTGGTTTTCAGTCCTGAGACTGGTTTGATGCAGCTCTCACAGTAAAGCTGCATGTCTTCGGGAAAAATTACGGCTGTAGTTTCCCCTTGCTTTCAGCCGTTCGCAGTACCAGCACAGCAAGGCCGTTTTGGTTAATGTTACAAGGCCAGATCAGTCAATCATCCAGACTGTTTCCCCTACAACCCCTCCGTTGTGGTTGCACCTACGGTACGGCCATCTGTATCGCTGAGGCACGAAAGCCTCCCCACCAACGGCAAGGTCCATGGTTCATGGGGGGGGGTTACACTGCCCGTAAGCTACCTAAATTAGTTGGCAACTGATGTTCACGTACCTTTTATTTCCTTTAAGGGGGGTAGGACGTCAAACGGGCCGTCTTAGAGCAGAAAAGACACCACGGACATTTTAATTTCCACTGTCTATACTTTTACGAATAAATTCATAAAACTTTGTCAGCATGACCAGGAAGGATTCAGGATTCACAATCATAGCAGTAGAAGTTCCAAAAAAATAACACAAATTTTTTTACATGTGAAAGTTCATAATTTTTTCACTTCTATTGGCTGCGTTTGTGGCTATAGTTACACGTTTCTTCATAAGTAAGAGAGATTCTCCGATGAATTTTGCACAGCATACAAACCATACTTACAGGTGTGTGAAATTCTAGAAATTATTTAATTTATGAAAAAATGGATGTGCTCTTACATTTTAAACTTTATGTTTAGAAAAAACTCAAATATTATAGTTAATTATCGCAATTTTTACCACAGATTTTAATATATCTGGAAAATTCTAGAGTTTCGTGCACCTGTAAGTATGGTTTTTGTGCTGTGCAAAATTAATCGAAGAATCTGCCTTACTTATGATGAAAAGTATACCTATAGCAACAAATGCAGCCAATGGTAAGTGAAGAAAAGGTGAAAAAGAAATGTAAAAAAAAATAATTATTTTCTTATATTTTTGAATTTCCACCACTATAAGTGTAAATCCTGAATCCTTTCTGGTCATTGTGACATAGTTTTATGAATTTATTTTTAAAAGAATAGACAGTGGAAGTTAAAAATTCCTGTGGTGTCCCTCCTGCTCCAAGTCGTCCCGTTTGACGTTCTACTCCCCTTAATAAATTTCATGAATGAATATGTTGGAGTGTGCGTTTGCTGTCGTAACATGTATTTCCTTGAGTCAAAATATGGGCAACTGATGTCGAGCGGCAGAACCGGTCAACTAAGGCTGTCAGCGCACTTTATCTTCTACTCACTGTGGTAATAATGTTACCATGGACGTTTGTTAATCTATATATAAATTAAAGGACAGTGATGCAAATTACTTATGTGCAGTAGTGATCTGAACTGAAGGATAAAAGTAACATCCTGATGATGGGATCACTGTGATTGAAAGTAGTGCCCTGAAGATTACAAAAGGTGTGACATGGATTTTAATAAGGGATGTGATCACTATGGACGGCAGAACATGCTCTGCAACGTGCTCCCATGCTGGCCCCACGAGGTTGGTAAAGAGACCTTGGGATAGGACGTTCCATTCTTCTGCCAGCAGTACTTACTGTCGTAAGGCACAAGATCATTGTCGAGCAAGGTCTGGGTGTAATGGTGTAGGGATGCAAAATGTTGCACGAACGTACTGTCTCCCAAACCCTCCGACTCAGTTCACTCACAATTTACGTGGTTGTGACACTGTACTCATCCCCCAAGTGCTTCTCTTCACAGGTGCACTCAACCCCGATTTCCTCTTTTGTCCGTATCTAGCTGTGCAGATGGGGAAGCTCTTGGAACGAGAAGAATTCGTTGAATGGACAGCCCTTTCCGTTCTGTCTTACATCCAGTGTTTCCACTGCAGGAAGTACAAGTCTAGCACGTGGGGTTGTGTTGAGGAGATGTATTGCAGCATGTCCATATATACCAACGACCATCCAGCAATTGTCAACCGCGCTGATGGAAGAATAGAACGCCCTATCACAACAACTTCTTGCTATCCTCTTGGCCAGCTACAGAGAACGTTGCAGAGTACGCAATGACGTCCACGCTGATCGCACATGCCTTTAAGAAACATAACCCACTCCTTCTCCCTCAAGAATCAAAGTGACTTCAGAGTAACTATTTTCTTTGAACAAAAGTGTCACTTCTGTTCGTCTGATTGCGTATGTCTTTCAGTTACCTTCTGTATTGCACTATACTGTAACGTTTTATCTACACTCAAGTGGCAAAAGTCACGGGATAGCCGCAGATATCGTGTAGGACCTCATTTTTCGCGGCATAGTACAGCAAACGAAAGCACTCAAAAGCTCTCCGTCTTCAGGCAACGAATGGCCTACCGGCACCAACCGACCGCCGTGTCATCCTTACTGGAGGATGTGGATAGGAGGGGCGTGGGGTCAGCACACCGCTCTCCCGGTCATTATGATGGTATTCTTGACCGAAGCCGCTACTATTCGGTCGAGTAGCTCTTCAATTGGCATCACGAGGCTGAGTGCACCACGAAAAATGGCGACAGCGCATGGCGGCCTGGATGGTCAGCCATCCAAGTGCCGACAGCGCTTAACCTCGGTGATCTCACGGGAACCGGTGTATCCACTGCGGCAAGGCCGTTGCCACAGCAAATGACATGGTTTGTTTTGTGTCGTCTCGTTGCCACTGCAGGCCTGTACCATGGGAAGGTAGGAAATACCATGGCTGGTATCATATCTCTATAACACAAAATGCACGCGTATGTCACCAGGGTAATTTATTCTGAGAATAATCAAGTTACGAGAGTCGAGGTGTTCTGGTACAAGCTCTCCGTAATAGTCCACGTTAGCCTCACTGCTGGTGAAGTACAAGTCCATTATGTACACAACTCTGGTCGCCATGTGCTGTCTGACTGAGCTAGAGTATCAGCTAACTGCGACTGCAACTCCCACTGGGCTGTGACTGATGACATTGACACACAGGATGACCCACTGACCCTGACTCGGGGACTGAGTAGGCCCTCTTGTCGGCGGCGGCGATCTAAATACTGGCGGCCGAGAGGACGTTGGCGGCGCGTTTCTTGTGGTTCTGTCTTTGGCCTCTATCGATCTTCTCGCAACGTCTTTGCCGCCTGGTCTGTTGGCGCCAGCTTATGCCAGCACAGCATGTACTCAACACGTCGTTGGAAGTCCCTGACAAAAAATTTTGAGCAATGTTGCATCCGCCCATAATTGCCAAAGTGTTCCCACTGCAGGATTTTGTGCACGAGCTGACCTCTCTTATGTCCCATGAATGTTCTGTGGGTGAGAAAATCATTCGCTTGAGTTTTTTTCAAACAGGTAGTGAAAAATTGTGGTACAGTGACATGGCGCCCTGTCATCCACAAAAACTCCATCATCAATGGGAATATGAATTGCATGATTGGCATGAAGTGAGTGATCTCCAGTTACCTGAACATAACCATTTCCTGTCAATGAGAGGTCTATTTGGACATGAAGAGCCATCCATTCCACGTAAACACAGCCCACAACAGATTGCGCTGTGTCTTGTTGACAACTTCGTGGGGTCTGTGCAACACTCGAACCCTACCATCGGCTCTTATCAACTGTCATCGGGACTTATCAGACCAGGCCACTGTTTTCCAGTCATCTGGGGTCAAAAGGAAATGACGACGAACCCAGGAGAGGTACTGCAGACTATATCGTGCTGTTAGCGAAGGTCTGTCATCTGCTCCCATAGGCCATTAACACCAAATTTCGCCACTCTGTCCTAACGAAAACCTCGTCGCACGTCCCACATTGATTTATGCGGTTACTTCACGCAACGTTGCTTGTCTGTGGGCACTGAGAACTCTAGGCAATCGCCACTGCTCTCGATCGTTAAGTGAAGGCCGTTGGCAAATGCATTTTCCGTGATGTGAGGTAATGCCTGATATGTTGTACTCTCGGCACATACTTGGGATTGTAGATCTCCGAATACCAAATTCCCTAAAAATTTCCAAAACAGAATGTTGTCAGGCGTTGTCGATGGATCACGATAGCAAATATCCGTCAACTTTCCCTACATAAAGAAATCCAGGGGCGTCAGATCAGGTGAACGTGTGGGCCATGGTATGGTGCTTTGACGTCCAATCCACCTGTCATGAAATGTGCTATTCAATACCTCTTCAACCGCACGCGTGCTATGTGCCGGACATCCATCAGGTTGGAAGTACATAGCCATTCTGCCATTCAGTGAAACATCTTGTAGTAACATCGGTAGAACATTACGTAGGAAATCAGCATACATTACACCATTTAGTTTGCCATCGATAAAATGGGGGCCAATTATCCTTCCTCCCATAATGCCGCACCATACATTAACCCGCCAAGGTCGCTGATGTTCCACTTGTCGTAGCCCTCGTGGATTTTCCATTGCCCAATAGTGCATATTATGCCGGTTTACGTTACCGCTGCTTGTGAATGACGCTTCGTTGCTAAATAGAACGCGTGTAAAAAATCTGTCATCGTCCCGTAATTTCTCTGGCAGAACTGTACACGACGTTCAAAGTCGTCGCCATGCATTTCCTGGTGCACAGAAATACGGTACGGGTGCAATCGATGTTGATCCAGCATTCTCAACACCGATGGTTTTGAGATTCCCGAATCTCGCGCAATTTGTCTGCTACTGATGTGCGGATTAGACACGACAGCAGCTAAAACACCTACTTGGGCGTCATCATTTGTTGCAGGTCGTGGTTGACGTTTCACATGTAGCTGGACACTTCCTGTTTCCTTAAATAACGTAAGTATCCGGCGAACGGCCCGGACACTTGGATGATGTCGTCCAGGATACCAAGCAGCATACATAGCACAACCCGGTGGGCATTTTGATCACAATAGCCATACATCAGCACGATATCGATCTTCTCCGCAATTGGTAAACGGTCCATTTTAACACGTGTAATATATCACGAAGTAAATACCGCCCGCACTGGCGGAATGTTACGCGATATCACGTACTTACACGTTTGTAACTATTACAGCACCATCTATCACAAAGCGAAAAAGGTGGTCCAACTGAAACATTCATATTTCTTTGCGTACTACACGAATATGTAATAAAAATAGGCGTTCCTATTTAAAAAAAAAAACAGTTGATATACGTTTGACGTATATCAGCGCCATCTAGCGGGCCAATCATAGCTCCATCGGTTTCCCCATTCAAGCTAGACGGGTTTCGTTCTTTGTAGTTTTTTCGTTTGATGCTTATTTCAATAGATATTTGGCCCGGTCACTATCAATGGACCAGTCTGTATATGTGGTCAGAGACCCATCGGGTTAGGTTACTTGGCAGTGATACAGTATGCGGTAGTTACTTTCGTCCTTACGTTTTGCATACCAGTGTGCGATTATTTTGGCTCTGGCGTTTGATTGTTCTAGGTAGAACTCAGTTTCATCTGATATAAATAAGACACGACTTCGTGACAGTTGTAAAATCTATATTGTAACGCAGTGTCATATTCCTCTTGAAACTTCTTCAGTGGTTGACGTTTCGACCTGTCTGGTGGGATATTCTTCACGATTCTACTGGTGTCAGCGACCTCTGAAGAAGCTTGAAAACCAGTATAACGCTGCCTCACAACTCAGAAGATTTTACCACAGTTTTTATCTTACTGTTGGAATCATTGTTTCTGGTTTCTCTTGCACTGATAATGCTGCGCAGTTGTTCACTTTGCGTCCATTTTTTCGAGACGTTTCCCTACATCCAGTCTAAATTTCTTGTGTGATACAAGTGCTTTCAGATTATCAGATTACAAGGGATTGTTTTTCTTAGCCTTTTCTCGGTTTAAACTGAGTGAAGTGACCGCATCATAAGGATTAATGGCGAAGGGCAAAGATCACTGAGATAACACCTTTCTAGATAAAATCAAGAAATCGTACTGATCATATATTTTACAAGGGCTTTCAGTTAGAACTGTGTTTGTAATCTGATCAATATTGCTCGGACGTATAGTGCGTAACAATAAGCTTCAAGCTTTCATTTTTCGTCTTAATTGCAATCAGTACCGTAATTAGCGCAGAGGCTGACGGCCAATCACTTAGGGCGCCGTCGCGCAGGGCAGGACAGGAGAGGGCAGAGCAGGGCAGGAGTGGCCCCTGCGAGCTCAAGCCCCTGTCCGCCGGCGGCCACGTGGCCACGCCTCTAATTACCTCGCTGCTGAGTGTTGCCTTTAGCAGCTAATCAATTACCCGCCGCGACAAACAATACTGCCATCGACCGCCCGCCGCCGCCGACAGCCGTACGCCAGTGTCTCCGGCTAACGGTGCCAATAATCTGCACAGCGCGCCTCTGGCCGACTGTGCCCTAATTGTCGTTCGTTATCCTGGGTCGACCTAGCTGCGAACTCGGCGCAATTGTCGACGAGGGGCCCTTGCTCTCCTCTCACACCCCTTGCCTCCATTCTTCTCCCCAACCACGACACCCTTCAGCCCTTTTTTTCGGTCCAAACAAAAAAATGAAGCATTTTCATTTCCATACACAGCCTGTTACCCACATACGAGTTCGAATATTTATAGGGAAATTTCGCAGCAGTTAAGTCTGATCAATTAGTTCCTGCCACGTAGGAAAGTACGATGTCAGTCCCCTTTTTGTTAGGGATCACCGAGTAGTTAATTAGAAAGATCTACTGCAGCGCTTTTGGTTCTGTCAGTATTGCATGGGTTGGATAAAAAGTAGTGGCAACACTGTTACAGTTCAAACCAGACTCTACTGACCGACGTTCACCGTATTACGCGCCCTAAATATAATCGCCGTGCATGTCCAACACCTTCGCACAATCATATGAAGCATCAGCGCCTCCATCTCTCATGGTGTCTCGCAAGAGGCGTCCTATGGCACGGATCATGCCGTCTCTTGTGTTGTAGCGCGTCTCACGAATTTCCTTCATTTTGGCAATTATATTGTAACCTCACGGACTCATATCGGACGAATATGGTGGATGTTTCATTATATCCCACCCCGACATACGCAGGATCATCTTAACACAGTATGTAGTGTGGCATTTTGCATTGTCATGAACGATAATGGGCTGCAGTTCATCGGCGATCCACATAACACAGTGAGACAAGGAGCCCAGTTGTCATGTTGTCCATGGGCAGACGTCGAGAACGGGACCGATCTTCAATGACATCTCTCCCATCCCGAAAACTTTCACCCACTTCGCCACCGTAGGACATGGCAGCGTTGCATCACCACACACCTCACGCAGTCCCTGAAAAATTGCTCCAATCACGCCCCACTTCAATGTTTTTCGTGCTTCCTCAAAATTTTGTTAAGGCGCTTGAACTGGCCTTCCGCACCTTCAGACAGTACACACTGCGAGCGACTCACGAACAGTCGTGCCGCTCACTGCAATACTTCCACTGGCCTTCTCCTCTCAGCTACAGCAGCGCACATGCCACTGGATGTACATCATTCATGTTACAGCAGTGATGCCACTACTGTTTATCTACCTCTATGTTTCAGTGGCGTAACTGGTGTATACAGGGTGGTCCATTAATAGTGACCGGGCCAAATATCTCACAAAATAAGCGTCAAACTAAAAAACTACAAACAACTAAACTAGTGTAGCTTCAAGGGGGAAACCAGATGGCGCTATGGTAGGCCCGCTAGACGGCGCTGCCATAGGTCAAACGAATATCAACTGAGGTGTTTTTTAAATAGGAACCCCTACTTCTTATTACATATTCGTATAGTACGTAATAGAAATATGAATGTTTTAGTTGGACCATTTTTTTCGCTTTGTGATACATGGTGCTGTAATAGTCACAAACGTATAAATACGTGGTATCACGTAACATTCCGCCAGTGCGGAAGGTATTTACTTCGTGATGCATTACCCGTGTCAAAATGGACCGTTATCAATTGCGGAAAAGTTAGATATCGCGTTGACTTGTGGCTATTGCGATCAAAATGCCCACCGGGGTGTGCTATTTATGCTGCTCGGTATCCTGGACGACATCATCCAAGTGTCTGGACCGTTCGCCGGATAGTTACGTTATTTAAGGAAACAGGAAGTGTTCAGCCACATGTGAAAAGTCAACCACTACCTGCAACAAAAATGATGCCCAAGTAGGTGTTTTAGCTGCTGTCGCGGCTAATCCGCGCATCAGTAGCAGAAAAATTGCGCTAGAATCGGGAATCTCAAAAACGTCAGTGTTGAGAATGCTAAATCAACATCGATTGCACCCGTACTGTATTTCTATGCACCACGAATTGCATGGCGACCACTTTAAATGCCGTGTACAGTTCTGCCACTGGGCATAAGAGAAATTACGGGACGATGACAGATTTGTTGCGCGCATTCTATTTAGCGACGAAGCGTCATTCACCAACAACGGTAACGTAAACCGGCATAAAATGCACTATTGGGCAACGGATAATCCACGATGGCTGCGACAAGTGGAACATCAGCGATCTTGGCTGCTTAATGTATGGTGCGGCGTTATGGGAGGAAGGATAACTGGTCCCCATTTTATCGATGGCAATGTAAATGGTGCAATGTAAGCTGATTTCCTACGTAATGTTCTTCAGGTGTTACTACAAGATGTTTCACTGCATGACAGAAAGATGATGTACTTCCAACATGATGGATGTCCGGCACATAGCACGCGTGCTGTTGAAGCGGTATTGAATAGCATATTTCATGACAGGTGGATTGGTCGTCGAAGCACCATACCATAGCCCGCACGTTCACCGGATCCGACGTCCCCAGATTTCTTTATGTGGGAAAAGTTGAAAGATATTTGCTATCGTGATCCACCGACAACGCCTGACTACATGCGTCAGCGCATTGTCAATGCATGTGTGAACATCACGGAAGGCGAACTACTCGCTGTTGAGAGGAGTGTCGTTACACGTATTGCCAAATGCATTGAGGTTGACGCGCATAATTTTGAGCATTTGTTGCATTAATGTGGTATTTACAGGTGATCACGCTGTAACAGCATGCGTTCTCAGAAATGATAAGTTCACAAAGGTACATGTATCACATTGGAAAACCGAAAAAAATGTTCAAACGTCCTTACGTTCTGTATTTTACTTTAAAAAACCTACTTGTTACCAACTATTCGTCTAAAATTGTGAACCATATGTTTGTGACTAATACAGAGCCATCTATCACAAAGCTAAAAAAGTGGTCCAACTAAAACATTTATATTTTTTACGTACTACACGAACATGTAATAAACATGGGGGTTCCTATTTAAGAAAAGGCAGTTTATATCCGTTTGACTTATGGCAGCGCCATCTAGCCTGCCAACCGTAGCACCAACTGGTTTCTCCATTCAAGCTAGATAAGTTTCGTTCTTTGTAGTTTTTTCGTTTGACGCTTATTTTGTGAGATATCTGGCCCAGTCAGCACTAATGGACCAGCTTGTATAAGGTGACCCACTGACATTTCCCTGCTCTCTCATTTCATTATAGATCCATCACAGCGGTTGTTAAATGGTTAATTTCGATGGCATCATGTACTGTGGTACATCTATTTGCCTATTTGAAAAATCCGCTGTTATGAGGACGGGTCACTTTGTAACAACGAGATATGTATGATCTGAAGATGGACGACATTGCCAGAAAGCAGTAATAAAAAAATTTAAAAAAACTTACCACATGTAGAACTGCTGCTGAGCACTTTAACGTTAGTGCATTGCTCACTGGTGGACAATAACATGTATGTAGCACAGTTCAGCCCTACAAGACACACACAGTACACGACAGTGGTTCTGCTGATGGCACTAAGCTTCACAATACTACCGACGAGGAGCAAAAACAAAAATACGCTAGAAAAACCTCATCCCAGTAATAACAATAAATTCTTCATTGTATAAACGACAGTTGGTTGCAAGCTGTTACATACAAGGACAATACCCTTTCGCAACCGTTTCAATCGAATTTATGTCCTCCAAACTTGCTTTCTGCGTGCAAAGAACAATCGCAGTAGTAGCGTCCCCTCTTTCGCAGATCGGTCGGGCAAACGGTGTTTGTTTCTAAACTGTCGTTGGCCGAGACGCGATCCCCTTCCCGCCGTGAGCTCTCGGCTGGGCGCCCAGGGGGCGGGACCGGGGTTCCCCGGTCGCAACCAGTCGCGCGATTTATCGCCCTGTTGTTTCCGCGCGACGCCGGCCAGCTAGAGCCACGACCCGCGCCGCCCTTCACGAATATGGCCGCCGGCGGAAGCGACGTCGGCCGGTCTTCTGTGTCCGCAGCTCTGCGTGTCGCCCTACCACCGTCATCTGCAGCTTCCGAACAATTAGTTGTATAGAGTGGAAAAATTATATCAAACCAGGGCATGAAAGTCAATCAATAATTAAGATTTGGTTTGTAGAGACTGACTGATATAATACGAAATACAACTGAGGCGCTGTGAACCATAAGGGCCTAAAGCACACCGTTATTGAGTTTGATATTGTAGTATGAATGCACTCTCCTGACATCTCTTGATCTTACAGTGAACTGTTATGCGTACGGGTCACTTTGCTACAACGAGGTATGATCTGAAGATGGACGATATTGCCAGAAAGCAGTAATAAAAAAAATACACACACTCATGGTAAAAAATCGAAACACCAAAAACAAAATTTACAGAGTTAAGAAATTTCAGGAACACGTTTTTGTGCGTAAAATAATTGATAAACGTTGCAAGATCACAGGTTAACGTAAGTGGGAGCTAAGCCATTGCAAATGTGGAATGCCGGTACGTTAATAAGCGGTTGTAAGCGCCAGAATGTTCAATGCAAGCATGAAAATGTGCATAAATCTTGCTGGACAGGTGCCTGATGTCAGTTTGTTGGCTGGAGCTCCATGGCTGTTGCACTTGGTCCGTCACCACAGGAACGGTTAATGGTATTTGTGGATGATGCTGGAATCGTCGTCCGGTGATGTTCCATATGTGCCTGATTGGAGACAGATCTGGTTATCAAGTAGGCCAAGGCGATCTAGTGACACTCGGTAGAGCATATTGGGTTACAACAGCGGTGTGTGGGTGAGGCTTTTCGGTTGAAAACACCCCCTGAAGTACTGTTCATGAATGGCAGAACAACTGATCGAATCATCAGACTGACGTACTGTTTTGCCGTCGGGGTTCATGGGATATCCACAAGAGCGCTCCTGCTGTCAAACGAAATCACCCACAGGCTGTAGCTCCAGTTGTTTAGCTCGTAGACAGGTTGGTTGCAGTCCTTCGACTAGCCTCCGGGTAACCAACACACGGCCGACACTGTCACAGAGGTAGAACCAGCTTTCAACAGAAAACATACCAGACCTCCACCCTGACCTCCAATGAGCTCTCACTTAACACCACTGAAGCCGCAAACGGCAGTGGTATGGTGCCAGGGCAATTCGCGCTACAGGCCGTCTGGCTCGATGCTGTTCTAAAATAACCGATATGCAACAGTTCGTTGCATCACTGTGGTGCTAACTGCTGCCCTAATAAGCAGCTGCAGCTGCAGATGCAGTACGATGCGCCGGAGCCATCTGCCGAACACGATGGTCTTGTCTCCCGGTAGTGCCACGTGGCCGTTCAGAGCCTGGTCTGTCTTGCAACCGTACATTCTCGTAACCTCAGCTGCCAGAAATAATGTACAGTGGCTACATTCCTGCCAAGCCTTTCCGCAATACCGCAGAAGGAGCATCCATCTTCTAGTAGCCATATCACAAGACCTTAGTCAAAATTCAGTGAGGTGTTGATAACGGCGTGTTTGTCGCCTTAAAGGCATCCTTGACTGACGTCAACTCACCACGTCGAATCACAAAGGTAACTAACGCTCACGACCGTTACAGCACGTATTTAACGCAAACCTAATCTGCATTCTCATAGTGCCACTACTAGCGCCGCACTTTCGCAACTGCCACGATATTTGAATAGACATCATCTTTCAGATGTAGAAACACTACTACCAACTTTCGTTTATGTCCTTCTTGGTGTTGCCATGTTTTCTTCCGTCAGTGTATACCCGTACCCCTACGTTGTATGTATGAATATTTAAGGAAACATGTCTCACTGATTTCTCTGATATTCATTTCAATGTGGGCCCAAAACGCAAAGTATAATAGTCAATTTCACAATCGGATGCGTATTGGAACCTCAAACCAAAGAATGCGGTTAATGAGAAAGATGATAACGAGGACCAGGAAATGTTGGGATGGATCGTAACTGTGCTTACGGTGCGTTTAATAACTGCTCTTAATGTTTTGACTCTAGAGTCATATCAATTACAAACTTTGCAACTATTAGAAGACAATATTGTCACTAACCTTTAAATTTTTTGTGAATTAACATTAATAATCAATATAGTCTTAAATATTGATCAATATTTTATAACATTAAAAGAGTACATTATTTTTTCATAGGAAGCGTAGGATGCTGAGATTTGGTTGAAAAACTGGTCAGACTGGTAGACGGTCTATAAATTTGATTTCCAGAAATACATATTTTTCTCAAAACTTAGTTACTGGGCTTTGGACCCTTATGGTTCTCACCTCCAATTAGGATTTGCGCAAACAGTGATGTCTGTACAGGCAGTAATAAACAAAAAAGTTCAGAAACCGTTAAGAGTGTTAAGATATAAAATGAACTGCTTTCTTCCAATAAGCCAACTACCTGAAAACTCTGTAAGTTGTCCCATCCTTAGTTTGAGATTGAAAACTGTGTTCTTTTGTGCTCTCAATTGATTTCCACGATATACGCTGTCTAAGTGTAAACTGGTATGGGACGAATGCCCAAAATTTACCACTTCTGGGATTTTATTTGTTATAGCGTAAACAGTAAGTCACAAAATTATTAAAACGCGGTCATCCTCAGCTGTAGGATATTGTTCTTGATGTCTGATTTAAAGAATGAAAATGCTTCAAAAAATTAACACAAAGCACTTAATTTTCTAAACATCCGCAAGTGCAAGAAAAATAAGTAATCAGGTTTCCTAACTTATACCAGTGAGTGCCTAAATTGTACCACTCCCTTAAAATAGGTCTCTGAGCTTCAACATATGTAGTATTCTAAGTTTGAAGCAATGTTTTTACATCACTGTTACGAGGCACTGCAATGTAACATTTTCACTCCTTTTCCCTCACCTTCACGCTTTGCTTGAATCCATGTTTTGCTTCTCCTGCAATTGCTAATTGCTTCCAATCTATCTTCCTCGCACAATTCACTACATCATTGTGAATTAGTTTCTGTGATGGCTTCCCCGAAGAGCCTCCAAAACACTTCCTACTCACAGAGAAGCTATAGTTCTAGTTTCTTCTCGTTTGCTTGGTTACCTTTTCTCGCATGGCTTCCTAACAGGCTGCTTGGCTAGGTCTTGAAGTTTTGCGTGGAGTTTTTATCATTCCCCACGGATTCAGCGATATTTCTCGGATGGACACCTTCATTCAGTTTTCTGCCTTCCACGATTTCTTTTGCACTAAAATTCAGGGGCGAACCGTTTCGTTTAGCAATAGCGGACTTGGTTTTTCTTACGTTCGAAATATTAAACCGACATCATCGCTTAAAACATAAGAAAATGCTCTTTCATTCCATTTACAGCTTCAATGGAAAACATTTTACCGCGGCCAAAAATTTTTACGTTACAGTTTTGAAATCTGTATTACTTACAGCATGAATCATAGCTGTTGGCTTAGGCACATGCAATTCATTCATCTGTTCTCCACTTTCCATAACCCCTTCCTATTGCTGCGAAGTAATACAAAATAATTATTTAAGTAACAACTCAGGGTCAAGCCCGCTTTAGACAATTCACCGTATCGTTTCTAAACTTTATGTTGCATTATTAATGCTCAACGCATGTTTAAAGCCCACTATACGAGAAGTATTTTAAATTTTACCTGTACAATATCGGAAACTTATAGTTCTGTATTATCGAGAACGTCGCTATTTTGTCTTTGTCAGTTTTCTTCAAACGAACCACAACGAACACAGAATCATGAGTGTACGAAAACTATGTTTAGTCTGTGTACGTTCAACCGTAAATAAGACATTACACGAAAAATTCATTTTTAACAGTCAGCTGTTTATTTTAAAAACCGATACGGCTAACGGTTTCGGTCATGGACCAAATTCACAGAACATCGGTCGACATGAAAACGGAAGACATATTATGAACACAAAATTAATGTACTTACAAGGTGAAAACAGATCAGATAAAGTATATTTCATGTTTCTATTAGGCTGACACAATCTCAAAGTTATCGTAGTGAGAGTCCATAGTCTATAGCCAAACACAGCACTTACAGTAATAACGAACACGCTTCACAGTGATTAATATCAAAAGTACGAAAAATCGTTCCGGAACATACACACATGAAACAAACTATCACAATAATATCACAGGTCATTATGCCTGTCATACATCAGGAAATGGAAACTTGTGGTAAGGTCACATGGGGTCAAACCGCTGAGGCCAACGGTCCCTAAACTTCCACACTAATTAATCCAACTTAAACTGACCTACGCTATGGAAACACACACACTCATGCCCGTGGAAGGACTCGAACGCCCGGCGGAAGGAACCGTACGGACCATGACAAGGCGCCCAAGACCGGGCGGCGATACATCTGGTTGAGTAGGCATATAGGTTTTTAAAATAAACAGCTGATGGTTAAAAATACATGTTTTCACTTCCTCTCAGGCTGTTGCTTGCAACTTAACCAAAACATTAGAAACACTTTCTACTCACTTACCTTCTAACAATTACTCCCTTCGCCAAGTACACAGAAAGTACACGGAAACTACAACAAAATGAACGCTGTCTTCAGACGATATGTTCCTCAACATATGGAACTCATTGCTTATGATAAGGCTCCAAGAAGCACATAGTTCACCCTGATCTCATGAAATGGCGAACAGTACAAGAGCTAGGCGATATATAGTGGTACGAATTAGGTGCCGGTACGGTGTAGGCGATATCTTCCTATGGACTTCACAGGCAGGAATATACTCTAGTATTCGCTGTAGAATGTAAGAAAACAGCCTCCGAAAGTAATCTTTAAGAATTTCTTGCCATGCCTAAAATGCTTCCCGTGTTAGTTCATGAACATTACTGGCTGTAGGCTGGTTTCAAATATTAAAAAAAATGTTCTCACCACATCCAAGATATGCTCTACAGGCGACCAGTCGAAAGATAATTTAGGGCAGTCATTATCCACACAATCCTCAAGCCATTTTTGATGTGAGGTATAAATCATGTCTCTTGTATAATCGGAATATTTTGGGGATTTAAATGTATACTGTGAACTGAGGTGCGCCATCCTCGTTGCGCAGTTAGTTAATTATTTAGGGTCGCCACCATACAAAGGTGATAAAATTAAGTAATCAGAAACAGAATTAATCACTCCTTTGATCCGTATTAATTATGTGTCCTTCAGTTGATCATTTAGAGTCAAATGATTTATGAAGTATCCTCCTTTGGGTCAAATGTAACAGGAGTTTAAGGCTCGGCACAATATGTATTAAATTCTCACTGACAATCACGAAAATAATTAGTCTACAATAACTGTTGTGCTAAGGCAAACGCCAGGTTGGATACTCTGTGCTTATCGTAACAAACGAGGAAGGAAAGGGTAGCTCAAGAAATATTCATCAAATTTTAAAGATTTGTTTTTATAGAAACAAACGATCAGTGAATAATCACTTAAAGTTGCCGATTCCCGTGCTTACGTGTTGATATCATCACAACGAACAGTATTTTTGACACTGAGGCACCTCGTGGCTATACTTCTTGTATGAATTATATTCGTGAAGTGCAATAGTGAGGAAAGGGTAGAATAAATTCACAAGTACACTAAGTTCATACTAAAAGAATACAGACTGAACGACGTCAGCCCTTCACGACGTAGCTGTAGATCACGTGGTTCGTGCCTTCCAATACATTAAGGCTGGAGCAAAAATGAAATAGCACCGAGCGTTCACACAAGAAGCAAGTCAATGCATAAAATAACCACGTAGATCCAAGACTTAACGAAAAATTGATGATTTAACTACCGCCGCTTCGTACCATATCTCCCTTCACTAGCGTCTGTCACCAGCCCGAAGCATGGTGCCCAGTGTGCGGGGACCCCGGGCTTCATCGTTCTTGTTTCACCTGAAGATGAAATTACAATCGCCGGAAACCGGTCGTGATTGAACAAACAGATCATTCACAACTGAAGTGGTTTATTGTCTGACCCCACGACACTTAGATGCTGATGTCCGGTCAGACAAATTTTATGGGAAACATGTGCCACGGAGAGAAAAATCCAAAGAAATGCAAAGGAAATTAGCAGGCGGTAAACAGCAGCTAAGTGCTCAACAGACTTACCTGAGCACATGGCCTATACGAAGAAACGAAATACACGAAAATCAGAGCTTAACACAGTAAAAGTAATCGAAAACATTGAACTACCCTGATTAATTACTATCATATGAGTTCACCATATAAAATACGACTGGATAGTGCTGATGTCACATGGAAAGGATTTATGACCAGATGTAGCAACAATAGTGGGATTTATTTCTCCTTCGATGGGTAACAGTTTTATAACATTTAACGTTTTATTTTCACACCTGTGTGGTTTACCTTCAGCTAAAGGTTTGGTGGTTTACTTGATACGTTGCATAACGCAGGTATCGGATTACATGTAAGTTTACTGAGTTCCTAATTCACTGATTTGACTCGAAGTGTAGTGAGCAAAATTTTACATATCTGAGCAGATATACGAAGTCTTTGTGCAAAACGTCAGGTCTTCGCTGTTTGCTTTTTTTTTTTTGTTCGTAAAAGAAAACGACATCCTTCAACAAATAACTGTAGGTCACCCGAGAATCGTAAGTAAACTGTTCTGTAACCTGCCGTTTCATACAGCCCAAGATGCTTAACAAACTAAATAAATACATATGTAGTGTAATTTTTTAGTTAAGGTCAATTTTTATGGCACTACATACGCTCTCCATTGTAAAAACTATATCAGAATCAATATAAGCGGTACTATTCGCACTTACCCAATAACGTATTCAAAATTATTTCTAGCTGGCCGCTTAGAGCGCTGCTGTTGCAGAGCATAGCAAGGTTGCGCTTGAGTGTCGCGACTGTTTGTTTCAGACTATGGTAAATCTGTCAAAAACGAAAATTTCAGCAAGAATTACTCAGCAGCGACAGCTGCTGTTGTATAAAAAAAAAAAATCTGCCAAAAACATAACGCAAGAACTGTACATACTAATAGCGCTTTATAACTGCAGATCACTTGAAAACGGTAATGCCGCCGAAATGAGCTTATGGCTTAGCTGTACAGTTCTTGATTAAAGCTTCTAAAACAGCGGAGTGAAATACATACGAAATGTTGTTGTTGTCGTGGTCTTCAGTCCAAAGACTGGTTTCATGCAGCTTTCCATGCTAGCCTGTGCAAGCCTTTTCATATCCGGGTAACTACTGTAATCTTCATCCTTCTGAATCTGCTTACTATAGTATCTCTTGGCCTCTTTCTACGACATTTACCCGCCACGCTTCCCTCCAGTACTAAATTGGTGATCCCTTGATGTGTCCTAGCAACCGATCTCTTCTTCTAGTCATGTTGCACCACAAATTTCTCCTCTCCCCAGTTCTATTCAGTACCTCCTCATTAGATAAGTGATCTATCCGTCTAGTGTTCAGCATTCTTCTGTAGCTTCTGTTCTCTTCTTGTATAAACTGTTTATCGTCCATGTTTCACTTCCATACATGGCTACGCTCCATATAAATACTTTCAGAATGGATTTCCTGACACTAAATCTACGTTCCATGTTAATAAATTTCTCTTCTTCAGAAACGCTTTTCTTGCCGTTGCCAGTCTACATTTTATATGCTCCCTACTTGGACCAGTTACTTTGTTTCCCAAATAACAAAATTCATCTACTACTTCAAATGTCTCATTTCTTAATCTGACTCCCTCAGCATCACCTGATTTAATTCCACTCCTTTCCATTATCTCCGTTTTGCTTTTGTTGATGTTCATCTTATATTCTCTTTTGAAGATAGTGTTCATTCCGTTCAGCTGCTCTTCGTAGTCCTTTGTTGCCTCTGACAGAATTACAATGTCATAGGCAAATCCCAAAGTTTTTATTTCTTCTCTCTGGACTTTAATTCCTACTCCAAATTTTTCTTTTGTTTCCTTAACCGCCTGCTCATAGTGCAGATTGAATAACACCTGGGCTTGGCTGCAACCCTGTCTCACTCCCTTCTCAACCACTGCTTCCCTTTCGTACCCCTCGACTTTTATATCTACCATCTGGTTTCTGTAGAAATTGTAAATAGCCTTTCGCTCCCTGTATTTTACCCCTGCCACCTTTAGAATTTGAAAGACTGTATTCCAGTCAACTTTTGTCAAAAGCTTTCTCTAAGTCTACAGGTGCTATAAAAGTAGGTTTGGTTTTCCTTAACCTATCTTTTGCGAGAATTCGTATGATCACTACTGCCTCACGTGTTCCTACATTTCTCCGAAATCCGAACTGACCTTCTGTGAGGTCGCCTTCTACCAGATTTCCCATTCATCTGTAAATGATTCGTGTTAGTATTTTGCAGTTTGTTAAACTGATAGTTCGGTATATTTCACACATGTCAGCACCTGCTTTCTTTGGAATTGCAATCATTATAGTCTTCTTGGAGTCTGAAGGTATTTCACCTGCCTCAAACATCTTTCTCTCCAGATGGAAGAGTTTTGTCATGGCTGGCTCTCTGGGGACTCTAACGGAATGTTGTCTACTGCCGGGGCCTTGTTTTGACTTAAGTTCTTCAGTGCCTTATCGAATGCTTAGCCCAGTGTGATATCTCCCTTCTCATCTTCATCTACATCCTCTTCCATTTCTATAATATTGCCCTCAAGTACATCTCCTTTGTATACATTATCTACTCCTTCCAGCCTTCTGCTTTCCCATCTTTGTTTAGAACTGGTTTTCCATCAGAGTTCTTGAAATTCATTCGTGTGGCTGTCTGTTTTCCAAAGGTCTCTTTAATTATCCTGTAGGCAGCATATATCTTACATCTAGAGATATATGCTTCTACTTCCTTACACATGACCTCTAACCATTCCTGCTTAGTCATTTTGCACTTCCTGTCAATTTCAGTTTTTAGACGGTTGTGTTGCCTTTCGCCTGCTTCATGTATTGCCTTTTTATATTTTCTACTTTCATCGATTAAATTCCAAATCTCTTGTGTTGACCAAGGATTTCTACTAGGCCTCCTCCTTTTACATACTTGATTCTCTGCTCCCTTTACTATTTCATCTTACAAAGTTATCCATTCTTCTTCTATCGCATTCCTTTCCTCTGTTCTTGTCAATCATTGCCTAAAGCATCCTCTGAAACTCTCTGCAACCTCTGGTTCCTTCAGTTTATGCAGGTCCCATATCTTCAGTTGTAATCTGCGGTTCATAACCAATAAATTGTGGTCAGAGTCCACATCTGCCCCTGGAAACGTCTTACAATTTAAAACTTGGTTCCGAAATCTGTATCATCCCATTATATAAACAATCCGGAATCTTCGGGTATCTCCAGGTCTCTTCCATGTATACAACCTTCTTTCATGTTTCTTTCCCCAAGTGTTAGCTGTGATTATGCTTTGCGCAACATTCTGCCAGGCGACTTCCTCTTTCATTCCTTTCCCCCAGTCGGTATTCAGCTACTACTTTTTCTTCTCTACCTTTTCCTACTATCGAATTTCGGTTCCCCCTGACCATTAAATTTTCATCTCCCTTAACTATGTGAATAATTTGTTTTATCTCATCATACATTTCCTCAAGCTACTTCTCATTTGCGGAGCTAGATGGCATAAAAACTTGTACTACTGTGGTGGGTTTGGGCTTCGTGTTTGCCTTGGCTGCAATAGTGCGTTCACTGCACTATGCGTAGTATTTTATCCGCGTTCCTCTTTCTTTATTCATTGTGAAGCCTCCTCCTGCATTACCACCTTTTGGTTTTGTAATTATAACCCTCTATTCACCCGAACACTTGTTCTGTTCCTCATGCAAGCGAACTTCACGAACTCCAGCGATATTTAACTTTGACTCATCCAGTTCCTTTTTAAATTTTCTAACCTACCTGACGTCCTCCTGAGAAGTCCCCACCCGGAGATCCGAATGGGAGACCATTTTCCCTCCGGAATATTTTCCCCGAGAGAATACCATCAAGATATAAGGCAAAATAGGCTTACAAAATATTTTTTAGTCCTAATATGCAACTACACACAAAAACTCGTTTCTTTTCTTCAGGATACCAAGTTTTGAATAAAAATTCATCCATGGAATAGAAGGAGCTGTGCAGGAGAAATGAATTTATTTTACATTTTGCTTTGCTACCTGCCACATATATTTTTTCTTTTCTGTTGGACAAAGAATCAAAAATTCTTGTTGTTGGGTACCGAAATCTTTGTGAGCCACTGACAGCTGTTACCATGTGTGATAGAAGTCTTTTTTTTCCCGTAGTGGTGCAGGTATGGACATAGTTATCCTTCACAATTTGTAAAGTATTATGTATGGCGAATTCAGCTATCGATATATGTGTTGTGATGGTGCAGTTAAAATGCCTATTGCCTCGAAGAGGCAATAGGCATGGCGACTGAGGGCGAACACCACGTATTATTCTTACTGCTCGCCTTTGTACAATCAGTGAAGAGTTATGCCAGAAAATAGTTTAGTGGAAGTATGTAAAATATCTCACAACGTTGAGTTACTTATTTGCATCACAAAATCTTTGCTCAAAAAGAAACTTAAGATGAAAAATAGCATAGAGAGGGCGCAGAACACGTGTACCAAGGGGTGGGATACCTGGTAACAGCTGCGAGGGTTATGGGTCGAGACTCGGTGGACGTAGCGGACACGGGTGAGCCATTAGCGTGGCTAATGCTGGCACTGCTCAGGAACCGGCGGCTGCCGCGACAAGGGACCCGGCTACCTCCCCCTCCATCCCGCTCACTCAACCACCAGTCGCCACCCTCTCCCACCCGCACCAACCTGCGGCAGCGCATGCAGCCCCGGAGTCCGGAAACTGCTGTGGCCCAGCCGTCACTCTGGCGTTGTTTCATTAGCCGAGTCGCTGCTCCTCCGGTTACACACGGGCAGCGTCCGTATGTCACGCACTGTGTCTCTGCTGCTCCGTCGTAAGTTACAAAGGAGTGTAAAAGGGCAACCTGCTCCTATTAATGCCAGCACTGTGCCTGTTTTTAGAGTCTACGACCCAAATGTTTTGTGCCTGTCTGTCCTACATTATCACAGCGCTTGATACGCAGCATTTTGTGTCCGTAATTAGGAACGGTTTAATAATTAATGAAAACCATCTCAGGCTAGATTACACGGACTTGTCACATTAAAGTGATCACAGCTTATGTTCGACGTGGAAATAACCAAATAACCATCCATAGACGCCAGGTGGCAGCAGTAGCAGTGGAGGCTGTGTAGCGTGTGTCCCGGGGGGGGGGGGGGGGGGGGGGGGAGGCCGTGGGAAAAAAATTAATGTTTCAAATGGCTCTGAGCACCATGGGACTTAATATCTGAGGTCATCAGTCCCCTAGGCTTAGAACTACTTAAGTCTAACTAACCTAAGGATATCACATCCATTCCCGAGGCGGAATTCGAACCTGCAACCATAGCATCAGCGCGGCTCTGGACTGAAGCGACTAGAACCGTTCGGCCACAACAGCCGGCGGCGTGGGAAAATACAGTGCTGTCGGTGTCGTAACGCGGAAGCGGAGCGAGTTATCTCACATACAAAACGGCATGAGAATTGGCTTTCGAGTCGAGCGTGGAAGCATTTCCGAAATGGCTTTGTAAAATGTTGGCGTGCCTCCGTTGTTGAAGTATACTGTTCATGACAAAATGGCGCTCTCCAACACTCCGAGGCAACTGTGGTGCGCCGTGGGCCATATGTGACAGGAGTGAATGGCGGCTGCGGAGATGTGTAAAGTTAGATAGTCGTGCAAATCTCGAGATGAACCAAGGACCTACCAACAGTGTCTCTTCTACGATCATTCAATGAGCGTTGCTGCGTATGGCGCCTCGTTCATGTACTCATGCTCACTGCACACCAGTACGACAACTGAACGCCCAATGAGTGACGACAGTTGGAATTTTAAGAAGAAACAACATTTACGCTCCATGGACGTTGGCGTGTACAGCACGAAACGTCTTCGTGCGGAGACCCTGCTACAGTCGTCGGTAGAGTGCATTCCCCGGGTGATCTCGTCATTCTGCAAGACACAACGGATCAACACAAGTATGTGTCTATACCTGCTGACCATGTCCCCCCCCCCCTCCCCCCTACATACAGATCGTTTTTCCTCGGTGCAATGCAACGAGCCATATAGCTCGCACTCGAATTTTAAGCCAATCGAGAATCTGTGCAACTTTTTCGATTGTGCTGTTCATGCCTTAGATCCTGAACCGAGAAACATAGCGCAGCTGGCCACAGCACTGTAGTCGGCATGGCTTCACATCCCTATCGGTAAATTCCACAACTTGTCTGACTGTCTTCCTGCAAGTCTCGCAGCGACCAGCGCTGCAAAATGTGGTTATTCTGTCATTTCACCGATGGGCATTTCAATGCGACTGGACACTGTGTTACACATTTACTGTGCTACGACCGGTTTCTTTCTTACAATACCTTCAAGTTGTCTAGTTCTGATAAGGTCTGGTTGTCATATGGTCCATTTGTGCCATGACTGTAGCACACTTCGGCAGCCTGAAGATGTACCAACGAACCCAGTGTGTAATAACACAGCTAAGGTGTTCTTCATTAATCATTAAATTCAGTATCGTCTGTGGTGTTCAACATGGGAAAAACTGTGTTTATTAGTTTACAGATCCATCAGACCTGCTGCAGTTGATACAGGGAATACATTGCTTTCACGCTGATTTTCTACTGTTGTGCCACAATGATATGTATACAGGTTGGTCCACTGATCGTAACCGGGCCAAATATTTCACGAAATAAGCGTCAAAAGAAAAAACTACAAAGAACTAAACTTGTCTAGCTTGAAGCGGGAAACCAGATGGCGCTATGGTTGGCCCACTTGATGGTGCTGCCATAGGTCAAACGGACATCAACTGCGTTTTTTTAAAAATAGGAACCCCAATTTTTTATTACATATTCGTGTAGTACGTAAAGAAATATGAATGTTTTAGTTGGACCACTATTTTCGCTTTGTGATAGATGGCGCTGTAATAGTCGCGAAAATAATTCTCACAATTTTAGACGAACAGTTGGTAACAGGTACTTTTTTAAAATTAAAATACCAAACTTAGGTACGTTTGAAAATTTTATTTCGGTTGTTCCAGTGTGATACATGTACCATTGTGAACTTATCATTTCTAAGAACGCATGCTGTTACAGCGTGATTACCTGTAAATACATCTGTGCAATAAATACTCAAAATGATCTCCGTCAGCCTCATTGTATTTGGCAATACGTGTAACGACATTCCTCTCAACAGAAAGTATTTCGCCTTCCGTAATATTCGCACATGCATTGACAATGCGCTGGTGCATGTTGTCAGGCGTTGTCGGTGGATTACGATAGCAGATATCCTTCAACTTTCCCCACAGAAAGAAATCCGGGGACGTCAGATCCTGTCAACGTGCTGGCCATGGTATGGTGCTTCGACGACCAATCCACCTGTCATGAAATATGCTATTGAATACCGCTTCAACAGCACGCGAGCTATGTGCCGGACATCCATTATGTTGCAAGTATATCGCCATTCTGTCATGAAGTGAAACTTCTTGTTGTAACATCGGTAGAACATTACGTAGGAAATTAGCATATATTGCATCATTCAGATTGCCATCGATAAAATGGGGGCCAATTATCCTTCCTCCCATAATGCCACAGCACACATTAACCCGCCAAGGTCGCTGATGTTCCACTTGTCGCAGCCATCGGGGATTTTCCGTTGCCCAATAGTGCATATTATGCCGGTTTACGTTACCGCTGTTGATGAATGACGCTTCGTCGCTAAATAGAACGCGTGCAAAAAATCTGTTATCGTCTCGTAATTTCTGTTGTGCCCAGTGGCAGAACTGTACACGACGTTCAAAGTCGTCGCCATGCAATTCCTGGTGCATAGAGATATGGTACGGGTGCAATCGATGTCGATGTAGCATTCTCAACACCGACGTTTTTGAGATTCCCGATTCTCACGAAGTTTGTCCGCCACTGATGTGTGGCTTAGGCGCGACAGCAGCTAAAACACCTACTGGGGCATCATCATTTGTTGCAGGTAGTGGTTGACGTTTCACATGTGGCTGAACACTTCCTGATCCTTAAATAACGTAACTATCCGGCGAACGGTCCGGACACTTGGATGATGTCGTCCACGATAACGAGCAGCATACATAGCACACACCCGTTGGACATTTTGATCACAATAGCCATACACCAACACGATATCGACCTTTTATGCAATTGGTAAACGGTCCATTTTAACGGTGGTAATGTATCACGAAGCCAATACCGTGCGCACTGGCGGAATCTTACGTGATACTACGTACTTATACGTTTGTGACTATTACAGCGCCATCCATCACAAAGTGAAATAAGTGGTCAAACTAAAACATTAATGTTTCTTTACCTACTACGGGAATAGGAAATAAAAAATGGTGGTTCCTATTTAAAGAAACGCAGTTAATATCCGTTTGACCTATGGCAGCGCCATCTAGCGGGCCAACTATAGCGCCATCTGGTTTCCCCCTTCAAGCTAGATGAGTTTCGTTCTAGTTTTTTTGTTTGATGCTCATTTCGTGAGATATTTGGCCCGGTCACTATCAATGGGTCACTTTGTATAAAATGTGAGCCCGATGTCGACGAAAAAATTTCAAAGCTGGTGCTGGGATTTTTTCTGAATGTTTCTCTGTGAGCGTCCAAAGTTCTCTGGCCGGTCTTTACAGAGTACTATAACTGCATTTTCCATTAGATTTCGGATATACATCCGGATGACGTCATTGTCTTGCAGTGATATTTTCATCCATCATGATGTGTGTTTTACAATGAAGGTAGCTAGAGCACGTTGGTGACTTCATACCTAAATTGGGTGCGGTGGTCTGAGCAATGGTTTCCACAGTATGACTGTGTTTAACGACGTCAGGTAATGTTCGCATCAGATTCAGACATTTTTAACGTGGAGTGAACAAAAAACGGAGCTTTTCAAGTCCAGAGCATTCCCCTCATATGTAGGCAATATTTAATCTAATTTGGCAGATTCCTACAGAAACGTTTCCTTAAAGTAAATCCAAACACGTGACGTTAGATGACCTCGGCGCCAGGCCACAGGGCAACCTCGGCCGGTCCATTGATTCCAAAAGTGGCTCCTCTCAGATGATTCCTCACAACAATGTTGAAATGATCTGGCTCACCATCGTGCAGGAAGCACATCCTTTATCTTACATTCGAAGGTACATCTAACGGGAACATGCAACGAGCTGTTTTGAAATGTCAGTACATATTCTCAGTCAGCGACTCCGACACAACAGCTTATTCCGGCACCACCAACAAAGTGATCCCCAAAATAACAAGCTGACTTCAGAGATTATATACTGAATGTCAAAATTTATCTCTTATTATGTTCCCTATATCCTGTATTAATTAGAACGAATAGTTTCGGAACGCCCTGTGTACACGAAACTTACACGTGAATCAGTGTATCTATTAGCGACACGCGTCTCACAATCCCTACTATACTTCTTGAGATTAGTTTTGACATACAGACGGAAAAACGGGACAGGGAAATTTTAACTAGTAATATGTACACATCTCTATTACAAAATACCACCAAAGAACCTTTACGTCGACGATATGATCTATGCGTGTGTCTTGTTTTGAAACAAAAAAGATATTCCAATCCTTGGGAATAAATGTTAACTCTTCAAAACGCGCCAGTAGCGTAGAACTTTTCGTCTTATTGACGTTCGCAGTGATTTCATATTGCATTACAAACATTACTGATTCATGGCATGCCTTATTATTGCACAAAGTTCTATATAACAAAAGTATGAAAATTTTTCCTGTGGCATACCACTTCAAAATTAGTCTACTCCACGCAGTTGGTTTCCTTTAAGAACTATAAAGGAAAATTGCAGAAGAGATGATATGTTTACTTTTCGTTTCCTCCATCAAATAACTCTGACCAGTCATATTATTTAGGTTTCCATTGTTAAGGAGGAAAACGCCTCCACTAATATGATCGAATGGGGTGATGCAGTGGTTAGCACACTGGACTTGAAATCGGGATGAATACGGTTAAAGTCCGTGTCTGGTCATCCTGATTTTTCGATTTCCTTGGTTTCAATACACCCCTCCATGTAAATGCCTGGACTATTGCTTTGAACGGGCACGGCCGATTACCTTTCCCCATCTTCGAAACCATTCGAAACTGTGCTCCGTCTGTAATGCGTTCCATGTCGACGGGAAAAATTCTAATCTTCCTTCCTTCCACCCATTAGTATGCGAATTTATTTAAAATGAAGGTAACACAAGTGAGAACAGGTATCAAAACAATGTATATTTTACTACACCGATCAAATAATTTACAGTTATGTGTGACTCAACTGCGACCATTTTTCGGCCGTGTTGTAGCGCCGTTCACGTATCTCGCCACAATGTTCATTGCCACCTGTCGTTGAATTGCCCATAACATAGCGTTGTTATACAACTACAGCAACATTGCTTGGGGGCTCTATTATTATGCAATAATTTTAGTAGCGAGACAACAGAACAACAACTGCACAAGACCTCCTCTGAACTAGTACTGCTCTCGACATCCTCTCAACAAGCACTGCCAATGGCAACCTACTACTGCACCAGTGGAGCCGGCGGAATAATTTTGGCGCAATCTCTGGTGCTGTGACTCAGTGTAGCCACCTTTCAACATGCAACTGAGAAACTAAATTTTCGTGCTGGCCGTCAATACCAGAAGTAGGTAGAATGTAAGTGTGACTGCTTAACAGGAATGAAGAGCCAAAGAAACTGGTACACATGCCTAATATCGTCTAGGGCCCCTCTAGCACGCAGAAGTGCCGCAACACGATGTGGCATGGACTCGACTAATATCTGAAATGGTGCTAGGGGGGAGGGGACGGGGGCGGGGAGGGGGACGGAATTGATAACATAAATTCTGCAGGACTGTCACCAAATCCACAAGAGTACGAGAGGGTGGAGCTCTCTTCTGAATAGCACGTTGCAAGGCGTCCCAGATTTGCTCAATAATGATCATGTCTGGGGAGTTTGGTGGCCAGTGGAGGTGTTTAAACTCAGAATAGTGTTCCTGGAGCAACTCTGTATCAAATTCTGGGTGTGTGAGGTGTAAGATCGTCCTGCTGGAATTGGCCAAGTCTATCGAAATGCACAATGGACAAGAATGGATGCCGGTGATCAGACAGGTTGCTTAAGTACGTGTCATATGTAAGAGTTGTATCTAGACGTATCAGGGGTCCCATATCACTCCAACAGCATACACCCTAAACCATAAAGATCCTTCACCGCCTTGAAGAGTCCACCACTGACATGCAGGGTCCATGGATCCATGGGGTTGTCTCCATTCCCGTACACGTCCATCTGATCGATAAAATACGAAACGAGACGCGTCTGACCAGGCAATATGTTTCCAGTCAACAACAGTCCAATGTCGGTGTTGACGGGCCTAGGCAAGGCGTAAAGCTTTGTGTCGTGCCGTCATCAAGGGTACACGAGTGGGCCTCCGACTCCGAAAGCCCACTTCGGTGATGATTCATTGAATGGTTCACACGCTGACACTTAGTGATGGCCCAGATTTGAAATCTTCAGCAATTAGCGGAAATGTGCACTTCTGTCACGCTGAACGATTCTCTTCAGTCGTCGTTGGGCCCATTCTCCCAGGATCTTTTTCCAGCCGCAGTGATGTCGGAGATTTGATGTTTTGCCGGATGCCTGATATTCACGGCAACCTCGTGAAATGGGAAAATCCCCACTTAATTGCTACCTTGGAGATGCTGAGTCCCGTCGCTCGTGCGCCGACTATAACACCACGTTCAAACTCTTTTAAATCGCGATAACGTGGCATTGTAGCAGCAGTAACCGATCTAACAACTGCGCCAGGTTTCATGTCTTCCACCTGCAAATTCGATATGTGGTGACCTCAGAATGTTGTTACGCTAAGTAGACTGTAGTTCGTGAATGTGTTTAGTGGAAGTCACAATCTATTGAATGAAACAACGGCTGCACAAATTGCGAAGTCTCAGGCCTTGCCACCATAACCATGAATTTTGATTAATGAGGAAAAGCTAGGTTATACTTCAATATCTTATACTTCAATATTCTCGAAACTAGAATATCTGCAGTGAATACCGCCATAGCATGTGGGATCATGATTAAGGTGATGTTCCAGTATTTGATAGGCTTCGATTACCACTTCATGTTATGTCATCGTGATTAAGATTTTATTTGGTTTCTTATGTGGGCGATTGTTGCGACTGGCAGGTCTGTCCAAGGATACATTTTCAATCATCATATCTAGTCAATACACTGAAATATCTTGGACTAACCCTCGACCGCCAACTAACACAGAAACCTCTACTCTTAAACCGAAATTCTCTGCAATGAATACCACTACAGCAGTTACAGTTGTGATTAAGGCGATGTTCTCATATTTGATAAGGTTTGAGCGCGGTTTCTTGAATAAGATTTTATTTGCTTTCTTCTTCGGAGTGCAACTTCTCGCCCCGTCATCTAGATAACTTGATACTTGGTTTCTTCTGTGGAAGTCCGTGCTTATACGGAACTTACGCGTCAGGCTTGTAGGACTTTCCATATGTAGGCTTACAACCGTCCCAACTAGATAACTGATAACTGTGATATGTCTTGGACTAACCCTTCACCGAGCGGTTCTAGGCAATACAGTTTGGAACGCAGGTTCGAATCCTGCATCGGGCATGGATTGTGTGATGTCCTTCGGTTAGTTAGGATTAAGTAGTTCTAAGTTCTAGGGGACTGATGACCTTAAAAGTTAAGTTCCATAGTGCTCAGAGCCATTTGAACCATAACTCTTCATCGGTAACTAACGGGGGAATTTCATCTACTAAACATCCAATAGTAATTCCACAACAGACTAATACTACTGAAATTAATAACCGACAGAACATAAGGATTGTGACCGTCCATCACATAAAATATTTAACCGTCCTATCTTCTTATATCCCCACAATGCCACGACAACAGCTCCATCCAGTTCCATCACTCCCTTGAAATCCTCGAGGACCTTGTATTCCATCCTACTTCGCGCATCCGTTTCCTTCCCTATGGAGATCCTCTACTATATTATCCAACATTCAGCTCTTCTCACCAACATTGAACACATCCGCGTATTCTACGCTTTCGGCAAAATTTATTCCAATAACCTGATTCCTTCCCCTGTTATCATCAAGCGTGGAGTACTGCCACGCCTTTACCAATCCACCCTATCATCCCTACACCTATATACATTCCATATTCTATTCCATTGCAACTTCATCTGAGTCTGTCACCAGAAAAATTAATCACCAATATTGATCCGCCCTAACAACTGTAGCACTCCCCAACTATCCGGCTCTGCACAAGGGCTCTCCTCAGCCTCTCCCCTTTCCCATCTCTTCTAATCCACTCTTTGCTTCACACTACTCCCCTGCCCACGCACTAGATAAGTCTCCTACCTTCCCACTATTCACCCGAGCAACATCTATATAGATATTTCACCTGCATTTTTACGCGAACGGTTCAGGCGTATAGAACATATTTTCCCCTCCCATAATCTTATTTTCTCCGTGCAAGCTCTTCTTCTTTCTTTAGAAGAAATTCATCATTTCTGCAGTAAGGTTTAGATACATTGACAAGAAAAAAATTTATGAACACTGCCCAACGCAAAATTGGGTGCCTCCTTGTGGCGTTGTTAGCACGTGACGCGGTAGCAAAAGTATGTAACCGAAGCATACACGGATGGTTATTGACCTTAGCGAAGATATAGGTTGCAAATGGTGAAATTCACTGAAACAAGCTACTTTAACGAAAGCAAAATTATTATTATGCAGAGTCTGTGAACGAGTTGCTTGAAAACGGTGAATCTGGTCGAAAGTTCATGTGCTACTGTCGTGAGCATCAACGGAAAGAGGTGGAAGGACAGTGAAACTACCACTAGGCGCTAAATGGTTGCACGTCCACAACACATCAGAGACCGTGGGGTTCGGACGTTTGTCCACTCTGCAAAGTAAGATAGTTGGTGATACGCGGCATCTCTGGCGAAAGATCAAAATTCTGGCCTGAGCCCAAGTGTTTGGGAGCTCACTGTTCATCGTGCATTGTTGAACATGGAGCTCTGCAGCATACCACTCCTATGTGTTCACATGTTGACCCAATGACATCGTCAATTAGGATTCCAGCGGGTATGGGACTACAGGCATACGAGGGTTGATCAATGGAAACGTGTCAGCTCTTTGCGTGAATCACAATTTTGCTACACTTGGTCGCTGGTCGTCTCCGCAAACTTAGTCACTGACGTGAACGGCGGCTCGAAACGTGCAGTGCACCAGGGACGCCGGCTAGAGTGAGCAGCATTATGCTATGCGGTACATTTTCCTGAGCTTGCAAGGGACCTATGGTAGTAATCGAAGACACGCGACAGCTGCGAAGTATCTGCATCCACACATGCTTGATGTCTTCCCCGATGATGGTGTCACCTTTGAGCAGAATAATTGACCGTGTCTCGGAGCCAGAACCGTGCTACAGTGCTTTCAGGAGCATTATAGTGAACTCATATTGATGTCTCGGCGACCGGATTCGCCTGATGTAAATCCTGTAGGTTTCATCTGGGTAGCTATAGGGCACCATCACTGCGTATGCAAGTCAGCACCCCATTATTTACGCAATACGTGACCTGTCTGTAAACTTCTAATGCCACATACTTCTGCAAACCTAGCAACAAACTGTCTGATCCCCGAGACGCAGAATCAGTGATGTATTTCGTTCCAAAGACGGCCAAACAAGCTATTAAGCAAGGCGTCATAATTTTTTGACTAATAAATGAATGTATTTTTGTTTTCATCTTTGTCTTTTATTTCCTCCATTTTAATTTTAAAAAAACAACATAAAATAAAGTCTTAACGTTTACGTAAACACCAGTAATAATTCACCAATTTATGTATTTTAAAAATATCTGTACATCTTCACGTTCAAATCATATTTGTTTCGTCTTTATTCATATTTTTAAAGCTTTTGAGTCAAGAGCGATATGTCTGTACAGCTAGTAGTCCACACTCGCCCACGTGGGGAGAGGGACGTTAAGTATCAATAAATGAAAACAAAATATCTGTTTCACGACAGTCAGACGCAGGATTTGACGATGATGGAGCATTCAGTGAAACCTTAGAATTTTATCGGATATTGCCGTGGCAAGTTAACCGAACACTTGCTATCCAAGGACGCCGCCGTGAAAGATTTCACATTTACAGTGAAAAATATCAGAGAGCATTATTTTCCTGAAACATAACTTTATGGCTTTTATTATAATACCTGTGACTACGCATAACGATATTAATATGATCTAATAATACATATCATATTCACAAGAATTCATCGAAATATTGCATGTTAACTTGTCTCCGTTATAAAAAGAGACGGGCCACATTATCAAGATAGTTATTAGTGCAATTAATTTTGATGATAAAGCTTTAATTATTCACCTGATCTGCTAGATATTAGAGCCAATGGCCTTCCCTCAATGGTATCGGTTCTCGTCAGATAACCGAGGTTAAGTGCTGTCGGACTTGGCTAGCACTTGGATAGGTCCTTGTGAGGACAATTTAGGAAGCAACTTGACTGAGAAGTAGCGACTCCAAATATGAAAATTGTCAGCAGCCGGGAGAGCGGTGTGCTGACCGCATTGCCCTCCATATACTCATCCAGTGACGTCTATCGGCTGACCACACGACAGTCGGTCGGCAATGTTGAGCTTTTGGGATCCTGTTCGGGTGGAGTCATCGGCATTCTACAAATTCGAAGTGTTTGAAATAGATTCATGCGGTTATTTAAAGGAAGGGTTCACTGACGTGTACTGTCATAAGACCACACAAGAAGAATTTCATACTGTGCTGCCTGGCCACTTACCGACCCATGATAAAAGTGTTGCTCTGTCGACAGAAATTAAACCCCAAAAATTGTTAATGAATTGGATCTGTTGAAACGGAGAAAACAGAAGCCTGTTGTTGATGCGCGACCGCCATCACGACTCTACTCACTATACGTAATGCATGACGTAGACCACAGAACCCGACAGCTTACAACTGGACGCCAACTGCCCGAAATCTTGTGAATGTCTGGCATTTCGCAGTCAGCATCTGAGCCGCTGCTTGATCGTCATCACCGATTTTATCCAGATGTAGGACATGTGCACGGCTTGAGCAGAACTAAAAGTGACAGAACTGAAAGCTCCATGTGGCCAAGACCACGAGCCACCTATGTCAACATAGCAATAGGCTACCGTGGTCTAGGCGTAGCTCTTTGGTTCATAATCAAAACGTCTTCGGTCCCGGGTTCGAACCCTGACGCTACTTAAATTTTGATTAATAATCAGCATTCGCGGCCAAAGACTTCCGGCATAACTGGTCATCCTCATTCTGCCAACGGCCTAGTCAAAGAGGGCGGAAGAGCGGACAGAAGTTCAGGGCATTCTCTTGTCTTACGGGTGGGAAACTGCAATTAAAGACGGACGAATCAGCAATGAACAATGGCATGAGGATGCAGTAGGCAATGGAAACCTTTACATTAAAGACACTTGACGTATATCTACAGGCATGTGGCCTGTAATTGAAGAAGAGTCATGATGATCCCTCCATCGGCGAAAGATTCCAGAATAGTCCCCCATTCGGATTTCCGGGAGGTTACCATGACAGAAAGATTAAATAATCAATGAAAGGATAACGTTCTACGAGTTATCGCGTGGAATGTCAGAAGCTTGAACGTGATAGGGAAACAAGAAATTCTGAAAAGGGAAATGCAAAGGCTCAATCCAGAGGTAGTAAGGGTCAGTGAAGTGAAGTGGAAAGAAGACGAGGATTTCGGTCAGATGAGTATAGGATAATAACGGCAGCAGAAAATGGTATAACAGGATTAGAATTTGTTATGAATAGCAAGATAGGCCAGAGAGTGTGTTTCTGTGAACAGTTCAGTGATAGGGTCGTTCTTATCAGAATCGACAGCTAACCAAGACCGACAACGACAGGTCAGGTATACATGCCGACGTCGCAAGCTGAATATTAATCGACAGAGAAAGTGTATGAGGATATTGAAAGCGTAATACAGTATGTAAATGGGGATGAACATCTAATAGTCATGAGGGACTGGAATGCAGTTGTAGGGGAAGGAGTAGATGAAAATGTTACAGGAGTATATGGGATTGGGACAAGAAATGAGAGAGGAGAAAGACTGATTGAGTTCTGTAACAAGATTCAGCTAGTAATTCCGAATACCCTCTTCAAGAATAAAAAAAATGGTTCAAATGGCTCTGAGCACTATGGGACTCAACTGCTGAGGTCATAAGACCCCTAGAACTTAGAACTACTTAAACCTAACTAACCTAAGGACAATACACACATCCATGCCCGAGGCAGGATTCGAACCTGCGACCGTAGCGGTCGCGCGGTTCCAGACTGTAGCGCCAGAACCGCTCGGCCACCAACGGCCGGCTTCAAGAATCACAAGAGGAGGAGGTATCCTTGGAAAAGGCCAGGTGATACGGGAAGATTTCAGTTAGATTACTTCATGGTCAGACAGAGATTCCGAAATCAGATACTGGATTGTAAGGCGCAAGCAGCAGCAGATATAGACTCAGGTCACAATATAGTAGTGATGAAGAGTAGGCTGCACTTTAAGACATTAGTCAGGAAGAATCAATATACAAAGAAGTGGGTTCAAAATGGTTCAAATGGCTCTGAGCACTATGGGACTTAACTTCTGTGGTCATCAGTCCCATGGAATTTAGAGCTACTTAAACCTAACTAACCTAAGGACATCACACACATCCATGCCCGAGGCAGGATTCGAACCTGCGACCGTAGCAGTCGTGCGGTTCCGGACTGAGCGCCTTAACCGCGAGACCACCGCGGCCGGCAAAGAAGTGGGATACGTAAGTACTAAGGAATGACGAGATATACTTGAAGTTCTCTAAGGCTATAGATACAGCAATACGCTCAGCAGGCAGTACAGTTGAAAGAGGACTGGTCTTCTCTACAAAGGGCCACCACAGAAGTTGCGAAGGAAAACATAGGTACAAAGAAGGTAATTGTGAGGAAACGATAGGTAACAGAAGAAATGCTTCAGTAGATTGATGAAAGGTGGAAGTACAAAAATGTTCTGGGAAACTCAGGAACACAGAAATACAAGTCGTTGAGGAATGAAATAAATGCTACGGTCGCAGGTTTTAATCCTGCCTCGGGCATGGATGTGTGTGATGTTCTTAGGTTAGTTAGGTTTAAGTAGTTCTACGTTCTAGGAGACTGATGCCCTCAGAAGTTAGTCCCACAGTGCTCAGAGTCATTTGAACCATCTGAACCAATGAAATAAATTGGAAGTGCAGGGAAGCTAAGACAACATGGCTGCAGGAAAAATGTGAAGACAGAAATGTGAAGAAAGAAATGATTGTCAGGACAGACTGAGCCTACGGGAAAGTAAAAGCAACCTTTGGTGACATTAAAAGCACGAGTGCTAACATTAAGGGTGTCTGATCCTCCACTCCTTTTCACGTTTGTCAGACATCAGCAAAAACACCCTGTGAGTGCATTAGCGTCTCTAGAGTTAGTGACTGGGGTTAGAAGTGAACCTTTATTCTATGACAGAGCACTTTGGTTTTTAACTATACACAATATGTTTGGTTTCAGAATTATTGTCAAAGAAGAACACGAATTTACAAAGGTTGTTGTCCACTTCTTATGTCCTGTCGTGTTCCCCATAACGGCTTTTCCAGACCAATGGAACCATGTTACGACAGTTGTCAAGATTAGGCATTACCTCCTGTTTAGCTGAAATTACAATGAACACAACAATATCAATTTTAAACAGAAGGTTTTCTACAAGTTTTAGTTGGCCAATATTACGACAAATCATCCGATTCCGGTTCTATTTTCGGTACTATTTAGGATGACAATCAAGTCTACAGAGGATGGTTAGTTTTTGTGATAACATGAGCAAAAGATTACTCAATGTCGCTCGAGTTCACAGTGGACGCAAGCTAGTGAACCAAAAAGTTTACGCCTCTGATAGCGGCATTTACCTCAGCTGCGATGACCTGTCGGCTTCAGGGTTCCTCTCGCCCTATGGAAATCCTATAAGAAACCTAATCAAAATCTTTACTGAATTTATGAGCAGAAACTGTCCTATGTTTCTCATTAGGCGAGATAACATGTACTCATTCCTAGTCAGGAAGTACGGCGATAAACACAGGCATAGATGGAGCAGCGTGTATACTACAATGCCCTCTCAGTTCTCACAAGAACAATTAACTACGTACCTGTTTCGTTTGTCTGAAGTGAACGCAGTGTTCACACAAAATTCCTCTTTTTGCGTCGTACAGAGCGTGAGAGATCCTGTTCTACATTTGACGCTGGTTCAGAGGCGAGTCCATGAGTCTTGTGTCCTTTGTAGCAAACTGTCCACTTCTTATGTCCTGTCGTGTTCCACATAACGGCTTTTTCAGACCAATGGAACCATTCCTTTCATCTTGGGGAAACTGCCTCTACCATTCGCAAAGGGCCTATCTTCAATCTGTGTCGAAATTTCACCCCTTTCTACTCCTTTCGAGTTTATTCCAGCCAATAGAAGATTTTGTGCCCGCTCCTGACGCCTAAAAGTTACACGCGTACATCATGAGCACACCAAGAGCATTTCACATGATCAGCTGCATTGCTGGTCTGTCTGTTATCCATCTGGAAATTCCCCAATGCAGTTTCCTAAAGAATTTCTTCGTAGCAAGCAGCGCTAGCTCACTATCTGCTCTCCTCGATAATTCGCCTGGCACATTTGTTGTCCCTCTCACCACGGGTCACAAACCACTTTTTAAAACCGTTCTGTTGTACTCGGGCCATGATGGCGCAACTCGCGTCTGCCACAAAACTAAAACGTTTCCTCCAGCAGCTTTTTCCACCTTTTGCTCATTGACATGCGGGATTTGGATTCTGTGTGTTAATACTGTTGAATCTAGTGTCATCCCTTTGCATTACATACTGTACATTTTAATAGGCAAATCTGCTCAATATCGCTGAAGTGTGTCAGGTGACACACTCATCTACTTGTTACGACACATAAAATCTCTCATATAAGATGCGAAATTGACATTCATTCAATCTGCCACCTCACAAATGCCATGGGAATTCCACTGTTAAATGCAAAGGAGAGTGGATAGGTGGAAAGAATACATTGAAAGCCTCTATGAGGGGGAAGATTTGTCTGTTACGGTAGAAAAAGAAACAGGAGTCGATTTAGAAGAGATAGGGGATCCAGTATTAGAAGCATCATTTAAAAGAGCTCTAGAGGGCTTAAGTTCCAATAAGGCAGATGAAATAGACAACATTCCATCAGAATTTCTAAAATCATTGTGGGAAGTGGCAACAAAACGACTATTCATGTAGGCTTGTAGAATGTAAGAGTCTGGTGACATACCATCTGGTGTTCGGAAAAGCATCATCCACACAATTCCGAAGATGGCAAGAGCTGACAAGTGCAAGAATTATCGCACAATCAGCTTAACAGCTTACAAGAATAATATACAGAAGAATGGAAAAGAAAACTGAGGATGTGCTAGATGACGGTCAGTTTGGCTTTAGGAAAAGTAAAGGCATGAGAGAGGCAATTCTGACATTGCGTTTGATAAGGGAAGCAAGACTAAAGAAAAATCAAAACTCGTTCATAGGATTTGTTGACCTGTAAAAAGCGTTCGACAATGTAAAATGGTGCAAGATGTTCGAAATTCTGGATAAGTAGGGCAAGCTATAGGAAGAGACGGGTCATGCACAATATATACATCGAAAATTAATGTAATGGTGGTTTGAGCTAGACACATCGGACGTTCCATTTTGCAGGTCAGTAGGGAATTCGATAATCTGAGATCCACAGTGTCAGGAGTGTATTAAGAATACCAAATTTCATGCACTACTTATCATCAAGGACAATGCAGTGGCCAAAAGCCTTAATTTAATGACTGAGAGCAGCAGAGTTTGCATAGAGTTGTCAGTGCTAACAAACAAGCAACACTGCGTGAAATAACAGCATACATCATTTTTGTACATACAGGAAACATATTCATTAGGACACAGCAACAACATTTGACATTAATGAGCTAATAATACTAAGAGTGAACGACCAAGAAAGAAGTGCTTGTATAAAAAAGGGTGTAAGACAAGGACGTAGACTTTCGCCCCTACAGTTCAATCTGTACAATGAGGAAGCAGTGATGGAAATAAAAGAAAAGTTCAGGAGTGGAATTAAAATTCAAGGTGAAAGGATATCAGTGATACGATTCGTTGATGACATTGCTGTCCAGAGTAAAAGTGAAGAAAAATTACATGATCTGCTGAACGGAATGAACGGTCTAATGAGTATACAGTACGGATTGGGTGTAAATCGAAGAAAGACGAAGTCAATGAGGAGTAGTTGACATGAGAACAGCGAGAAACTTAACATCAGGATTGATGGCCACGAAGTTAAGGAATTCTGCTACCTATTCAGTAAAATAACCAATGATGGACAGAGCATGGATGACATCAAAAGCAGACTAGCTAGGGCAAAAAAGGCATTCCTGGCCAAGAGAAGTCACTAATATCAAATATCGACCTTAATTTGAGGAAGAAATTTCTGAGTAAATTGTTTGGTAGTGAAACATGGACTGTGGGAAAACCGGAACAGAAGAGAATCGAAGCATTTGAGATGTGGTTCTACAGACGAAAAATTAGGTGGACTTATAAGGTAAGGAATGAAAAAGTTCTCTACAGAATCGGAGATTAAGGGAATATGTGGAAAACACTGATGAGGAGAAGGGACAGGATGATAGGACATCTGTTAAGACCTGATGGAATGACTTTCATGGTGCTAGAGGGAGATGTGAAGGGCAAACACTGTAGAGGAAGACAGAGATTGGAATACATCCAACAAATATTTGAGGACTTAGGTTGCAAGTGCCACTCTGAGAATTAGTGGTAAGCCGTATCAAACCAGTCAGAAGACTGATGACAAAGAAAAAAGAAAAAAAAGCGGTAGGAGCAGCGGGAAGAGTGGAGAATGATAATCCGATGGTCTTGGGATCGAATCAATACGTAGATACTTTTTGGTAGGCGCAGCGGGAAGAGTGGAGAATGATAATCCGATGGTCTTGGGATCGAATCAATACGTAGATACTTTTTATTTTAAGTTTTTACGTTACTTTCACACCAAATGATTCGAATGTAATATAATATTAGGTACTTTTATTGTTTTACAGTTTATGGTTTACAAATGCTGGGATGATATTCATCACAGAAACGCGGAGAACAATAATTTTAATGACATATTCGAGCGTATACCAGTTCAGATCTTTCGTCTTCTTGAGGCTCTCTCGTGGTCAGACAAACCTTTGAACATATGTGCTGAATTTCTCTAGATACTCTGAGTATCCCCTGTTACCCTTATTTCCTGGGGGTCCTACCCAATTAATATTCTAATATAGGTCACAGGAGTGTTCCGTAAGCTACATCCTACGCAGACTGTCTGCATTTCCCTCTTCTTCTGCCAGTGAAACGAAGACTGCCATCTGCTTTTCCGGTGACTGAGCCTATGTAATCGTTCCATTTTATAATCCTACACACTGTTACTCTCAGATATTTCTGTAAGTTGTCCGAATCCAGCCGTGACTTGATGTTGCAGCAATAACAAAATTTTACATTTCTGAACATTTACAACAAGTTGCAAATTTTTGCACCATTTTTTAATCTTTTCAAGACCTGAAAAACATTTGTACAGCATTTTTTCATATATTACTTCGTCATACAGTGTGGTCAAAAACGTTCTGTGAATATTGTAAGAATGGTGCAGGGAAATTTGTGATGGAAATAATTGTTAAGAGAAAAGTTCGACACCCTGCGCTGTTCCTGAGTTATTTAGCGCTGAAGTTAGCTAATCAAGTCGTCGCAAGGGCATACACCCTATAATAAGCTACGACTTATTACTGCAGCCTGCTTGGACATCTCCAAGTAAATAGTAGAACATGTACAGCAATCGTTCCATACCATACTGGAAGCGTACACGCAGCTGCCGGTGTTCATTCTGAATAAAACCTGTGATGGTAAATTGTCTCGTTACAGGTCAGTTTCCACATAACTAGTGTCTGCTCTCGTTTTATTTGTTACTGTGTGCTACCACAGGTATTGTACAGGTTTCGGTGCAGTAACGTTCCAAACTACGATACCTTGACTCGCACTAGAATCTTGCAACAGTCATCATTGTCACTCTAATTTACCCTACTTTTAGTTAGTCAATGTCGAATAATGACAGTCGTTCCATTTAAGAAAAGTGTATGTTTTCTAAGTGTTTTTACAATAAGCCGACTGTCTAACCATACGATCCCATGACTACTAATCCGTTCGGTCACCAAGCAGGGTAGAGCAGCATTTAGCACATTGGACGACGGTTTAAAATGCGTCCCGCCATCCTCACTTAGGTTTTCCGTGACATCGCTTAAGGTAGATGCCGGTATAATTCCTTCGAAAGGGCACTGCCGCTTCTTTCTCCATCCTTTCCTGATCCGAGCTCGTGCTCCGTCTCTAATGACCTCGGTTTCTAAGGGACATTAAACACCAACTCCTCTCCACCGTTCTCCGAAAACCATACACAATAGCACTTTCCATTTCCGCAATATTTGCGGTACATGTTTTAATTGATTTATCCCATATAACTGCATCATCTACGAAAAGTCAGAGGTTACTATTATTATTGTCTGCAAACTCATTAATAATAACAGAACATTTTTTAAGTTACTTCAAATTCCCCATCGATTTTACTGTTTAAGATAATATCCACGACTGTCATTTCGACCTTAGATCTTTCCAAGTGGTTAGAGGAGCTGAAAAAAAAAAAACAGCAGCACTGAACCAGAACAAAAAGAGAAGCCTCTACGGCTTGTGTCAGCCTGTGTCACAGAAGGTCACAGTATCTCTACTACCTTTATTAATCTTGACTACGGATGTGTTCCCCCCCCCCATGAACCATGGACCTTGCCGTTGGTGGGGAGGCTTGCGTGCCTCAGCGATACAGATAGCCGTACCGTAGGTGCAACCACAACGGAGGGGTATCTGTTGAGAGGCCAGACAAACGTATGGTTCCTGAAGAGGGGCAGCAGCCTTTTCAGTAGTTGCAAGGGCAACAGTCTGGATGATTGACTGATCTGGCCTTGTAACAATAACCAAAACGGCCTTGCTGTGCTGGTACTGCGAACGGCTGAAAGCAAGGGGAAACTACAGCCGTAATTTTTCCCGAGGGCATGCAGCTTTACTGTATGATTACATGATGATGGCGTCCTCTTGGGTAAAATATTCCGGAGGTAAATTAGTCCCCCATTCGGATCTCCGGGCGGGGACTACTCAAGAGGATGTCGTTATCAGGAGAAAGAAAACTGGCGTTCTACGGATCGGAGCGTGGAATGTCAGATCCCTTAATCGGGCAGGTAGGTTAGAAAATTTAAAAAGGGAAATGGATAGGTTGAAGTTAGATATAGTGGGAATTAGTGAAGTTCGGTGGCAGGAGGAACAAGACTTCTGGTCAGGTGACTACAGGGTTATAAACACAAAATCAAATAGGGGTAATGCAGGAGTAGGTTTAATAATGAATAGGAAAATAGGAATGCGGGTAAGCTACTACAAACAGCATAGTGAACGCATTATTGTGGCCAAGATAGATACGAAGCCCACACCTACTACAGTAGTACAAGTTTATATGCCAACTAGCTCTGCAGATGACGAAGAAATTGAAGAAATGTATGATGAAATAAAAGAAATTATTCAGATTGTGAAGGGAGACGAAAATTTAATAGTCATGGGTGACTGGAATTCGAGTGTAGGAAAAGGGAAAGAAGGAAACATAGTAGGTGAATATGGATTGGGGGACAGAAATGAAAGAGGAAGCCACCTGGTAGAACTTTGCACAGAGCACAACATAATCATAACTAACACTTGGTTTAAGAATCATGAAAGAAGGTTGTATACATGGAAGAACCCTGGAGATACTAAAAGGTATCAGATAGATTATATAATGGTAAGACAGAGATTTAGGAACCAGGTTTTAAATTGTAAGACATTTCCAGGGGCAGATGTGGACTCTGACCACAATCTATTGGTTATGACCTGTAGATTAAAACTGAAGAAACTGCAAAAAGGTGGGAATTTAAGGAGATGGGACCTGGATAAACTAAAAGAACCAGAGGTTGTACAGAGATTCAGGGACAGCATAAGGGAGCAATTGACAGGAATGAGGGAAATAAATACAGTAGAAGAAGAATGGGTAGCTTTGAGGGATGAAGTAGTGAAGGCAGCAGAGGATCAAGTAGGTAAAAAGACGAGGGCTAGTAGAAATCCTTGGGTAACAGAAGAAATATTGAATTTAATTGATGAAAGGAGAAAATATAAAAATGCAGTAAGTGAAACAGGCAAAAAGGAATACAAACGTCTCAAAAATGAGATCGACAGGAAGTGCAAAATGGCTAAGCAGGGATGGCTTGAGGACAAATGTAAGGATGTAGAGGCCTATCTCACTAAGGGTAAGATAGATACCGTCTACAGGAAAATTAAAGAGACCTTTGGAGATAAGAGAACGACTTGTATGAATATCAAGAGCTCAGATGGAAACCCAGTTCTAAGCAAAGAAGGGAAAGCAGAAAGGTGGAAGGAGTATATAGAGGGTCTATACAAGGGCGATGTACTTGAGGATAATATTATGGAAATGGAAGAGGATGTAGATGAAGATGAAATGGGAGATAAGATACTGCATGAAGAGTTTGACAGAGCACTGAGAGACCTGAGTCGAAACAAGGCCCCCGGAGTAGACAATATTCCATTGCAACTACTTACGGCCGTGGGAGAGCCAGTCCTGACAAAACTCTACCATCTGGTGAGCGAGATGTACGAAACAGGCGAAATACCCTCAGACTTCAAGAAGAATATAATAATTCCAATCCCAAAGAAAGCAGGTGTTGACAGATGTGAAAATTACCGAACTATCAGCTTATTAAGTCACAGCTGCAAAATACTAACACGAATTCTTTACAGACGAATGGAAAAACTAGTAGAAGCCAACCTCGGGGAAGATCAGTTTGGATTCCGTAGAAACACTGGAACACGTGAGGCAATACTGACCTTACGACTTATCTTAGAAGAAAGATTAAGGAAAGGCAAACCTACGTTTCTAGCATTTGTAGACTTAGAGAAAGCTTTTGACAATGTTGACTGGAATACTCTCTTTCAAATTCTAAAGGTGGCAGGGGTAAAATACAGGGAGCGAAAGGCTATTTACAATTTGTACAGAAACCAGATGGCAGTTATAAGAGTCGAGGGACATGAAAGGGAAGCAGTGGTTGGGAAGGGAGTAAGACAGGGTTGTAGCCTCTCCCCGATGTTGTTCAATCTGTATATTGAGCAAGCAGTAAAGGAAACAAAAGAAAAATTCGGAGTAGGTATTAAAATTCATGGAGAAGAAATAAAAACTTTGAGGTTCGTCGATGACATTGTAATTCTGTCAGAGACAGCAAAGGACTTGGAAGAGCAGTTGAATGGAATGGACAGTGTCTTGAAAGGAGGATACAAGATGAAGATCAACAAAAGCAAAACAGGGATAATGGAATGTAGTCTAATGAAGTCGGGTGATGCTGAGGGAATTAGATTAGGAAATGAGGCACTTAAAGTAGTAAAGGAGTTTTGCTATTTGGGGAGCAAAATAACTGATGATGGTCGAAGTAGAGAGGAATTAAAATGTAGGCTGGCAATGGCAAGGAAAGCGTTTCTGAAGAAGAGAAATTTGTTAACATCCAGTATTGATTTAAGTGTCAGGAAGTCATTTCTGAAAGTATTCGTATGGAGTGTAGCCATGTATGGAAGTGAAACATGGACGATAAATAGTTTGGACAAGAAGAGAATAGAAGCTTTTGAAATGTGGTGCTACAGAAGAATGCTGAAGATTAGATGGGTAGATCACATAACTAATGAGGAAGTATTGAATAGGATTGGGGAGAAGAGAAGTTTGTGGCACAACTTGACCAGAAGAAGGGATCGGTTGGTAGGACATGTTCTGAGGCATCAAGGGATCACCAATTTAGTATTGGAGGGCAGCGTGGAGGGTAAAATCGTAGAGGGAGACCAAGAGATGAATACACTAAGCAGATTCAGAAGGATGTAGGTTGCAGTAGGTACTGGGAGATGAAAAAGCTTGCACAGGATAGAGTAGCATGGAGAGCTGCATCAAACCAGTCTCAGGACTGAAGACCACAACAACAACAACGGATGTGTTTTCAGCTCCTGTAACTACTTGAAAATTGGCTAAGGTCGAAATTCTGAAAAAGTATATTGTAATAAACAGTACTGTTGATGGTGAATATGAAGTCATTTAAATAATCCTACGACACTGTCATTCCCGCAACAAATGCACCTGTGACAACGAAAAGGATACCAACACATTTGTCCGGAGCACATCAGTAGTTGCATCTACATCTGTCTATGAATCCCTATCCAAGTTGACATGTTACGTCCTCCCAAACAAACAATTCTCACTCTCGTCATTAAATTCCCTTTATATAATAAACAATCACGCTATCGAAAATAAGAGTGTGCGTGGCACTGGTGCTATTGATGATCCTCCATAGCTACAGGAGTTAATGATAGTCCTAATACTGCATTTCTGCCTTCACAAAACTTCACTTTGTACTGTATCACAAGTATATCATGTTTACAACAGCATTTCCATTGCAGCGTGCAATGGCAAGATAAGTCACTTGTGGAAGCCATATACCCACCCAGAAAAGCCTATCGCACTTTTGCAGGAAGAATACTGGACAAAGGAAATCGCCCGATTACTTCATACTGAACTGTGACGAAGCGCGTATGGAAAGCTTCTTGATACACAACAAAGCTAGAGATTGTCGCTTCATGGAGTCATCCGGTCCATCAAACGACTTTCTTGTTTGGAGATAACCATTGGCGTCTAAGTTGGCGAGCATCAAGCACGCAATTTCTACAATATTGCCTCTATAATCCTTCACATATTGGGATTCTGAGACGACAAGCTACCTTCAGGCAGCTTTATGGATGCGTCTCATGTAGGACGCTGTTTACAGCGTCATTATTGACAATATAGCTGTTCGCCCGTGGAAAGGACGAAGACTACTTACAGTAACAATGGCACAGTGTAAGATATTTACTGTTTCCTGAAAGATATACCTAAGGCAATAGACCGTCGTTGCCACATCGAGGGTTATTGCAATGAAAACTGTAAAATTTTACTTCCTAAAATTACCGTTTCGCGTACGAATGATTATTTTGACAAAGTTGTTATGGCACATTTGGAATGCAGCGATAATGCCGCAACTGCTCTTTGAGTTGCTGTACAATGTCTTCATGTTCCTGATGCAAGGTAGAGAGTGGCTGATTTTTCGAAAAGATCTAATTGCATTCCTTTGTTCCTCCATTAGAATAACTCAGAGCTGTAAATATGACATAATTTTCTTCCTGATATGAGTATCAATCACAACATCTCGGATTCACAAATACACAAATATTCTAGAAATATTCTAGCTACTGGCCAGAAAGTAAAACACAGTAACCACCATTTGTGTGACACACTGCAAGTCAAGAAAACAGGACATAACAGAAAACCGCCATCTGTGTTGTTCGTCGAATCTAAAATGGTTCTATTTAGCGCCCAGCGCTGATGTTAAGTGCAGCTGACAGGGTCCATCTCAGTTACTGAAACAACATCGCTTACCTCGATTTTGTTAGTTCTTAAAGCACGTAATTATCAAATACGAAAAACTAGATAATGAAAGGTACGATAATGCAATAAGTCCCGTGGAACTGTAAACGGTGTTCCAGCACATACTTGGAGAATTCTTTTTGTGACAGAAGTTTCCTGGTTTAAGCAGCAGCCGAAATACTACAGGTTATTGCAAATAATATCTTATAACTTTATTCATAATATTTATCATTTCTATATTTACAGATGTAAATTGAAATTTCACAAATGTAAATTCTGAGTAGTGTATGCCTGACACAACAGTCTTTGATTAATGATGCGCTTTCGGATAAACAATCGAGTGGTCTTTTCCATTTCATGCCCAATATTTCAACGATCGACCAAGCCATCTTTTGCAGGTGCTGCGAGTTGTGCTGTTAGGTGTACTCGCTGCCCAAACTCTAACCATACTGTGAACTCTTGTCGATCGCGCGCCACTATTAATAACTGAGTTCTAATATAGACATATACCACGCCCTGAGCTGAATTTTTGATTTCCAGAACTCATATTGGTACTCCCTGAAACTCACATTCATTTAGCGTCTCCCAATTCTGGTGTGGGTTGACCGAAGAGATCTTGTTAAATTAAGTGGCAGACACCAAACCCTGTTTGCATTGAAAATTCTTTCTTTGTTTATTAGACTTCCCGACACCTTAACTAAGGCGCACTCTTTAATTACGTTGTTTACATTTTCTGAAATGATGTTACATGCTAATATTCCTTTCACAGTTCAAAAGTGAGGAGGTCATCAAGAGAGTGTATTTAATAGATGATTTTAAATAAATTTTTATTTAATAGTTAATACCGCAACTGTGACCAACATGCAAATGTATTCTGGTGTGATACAAACTAAAACGTAGAATTTTTGGGTATTCAGCTGTTTGTATTTTACATACAGAAAGTAAAAATAGACGATTATGAGGTGCAAAATTATTAACTATTTTATTTTGTAGCAGCTGTACAAGATTTCCATTATAACGTGTAACACACAAAGGTTTTTAAAGGTTCATCATTTTGAGTTAGAAGAGAGAAATTGATTCATTATACTGAAGTAATTTAACCGTGTTCTCGTAACAACAACAAATTGGCGTCTTGCTGTTGAGCGTTCTGTACATCCCACCACCACTAGATTATTAATACAACATTGACAGAATTTTCTCGATTTGGAACGCTTTTAAATTTCTATAGAATATTTGTTCCTAGGTACATGACCATGTTGTACCATTCAACTTGTTTGTACATAATTTTCTGGAGCATTTTTTGTAGTTTCAGAAGAAAGACAGCAGTACATAAAAAGTTAATCCCATCGTTTTAAATTGGTATGAGACAATATATTAAACATCTATTACTGAGCTAGCTACAGGTGAAGGTCTGAAAGGTTCACAAGGTACAAAAATCTCCCATACAGAGTCTGGAATATGAGTACTGAAAGGATGAAATGCCTTACTATAACGAACTGTCGACGCTACTACTTATGGAAAACTCTAGATGGAGAATATGTTAGAGCTGGTGTGCTTCTACCTTGTGACATAGCCTTACACCTACGTGGTAAGTTGCACCAAATCGCTACTGTCTTGTCGTCAGAATAATCTACCCACAATATTCTTCATCTTTATAACGTGCACTTTTTAATTTATTTTTCGACTGACATGCTTGAGATTCAAGTCAAATGAATAATTATATACCTTAACTATATGATCAGTCAAGATATCAGTCAAATGAATAGTTATATACCTTAACTATATGATCAGTCAAGATATCAGTCATATACTTTTGAAAGATCAACTCAAGTATACAGAAGAACATTTTAGCAGTAATTCGATTTGTGCTTAAGTGTACAGAGCAAACAAAGTTAATATACTGGTAGGAGAACAATTAAGAGAATAACGCATTTCACTACTATCATTCAAAACTATTACGTTATTCGTGACCAAGTTTTCCGACAACCTCCTCCATGCCCCAGTCGTCCGTACTTCACATACACATTACACCCTTCAACAACAGAAACAAAATCGACTGGATGCCCACCCAGAATTGTATATCCCAAAATTGTGTATCGTTAACATATGCAAATTATCCGTATAATGACGATAGTTTCAATGGTAAATTAATGTGAGGTTGAGAGACTTTATGACATATTCCATAAACTGACTTTAAAACAATTGTAATTATTAATAATTTGTCGTAATTCAATTGCATCACCTCATGCTTACAGTTATTCGTACTAAATGGCCATGTCAACTCAAAGGCTTTTAAATATCGAGCCTATTGATGTTAAAGGCGTTAACTTTATTCCGCTTTATACAACTGTGTGTTGTGTATGTACTAACCAGACAGTCTATTCTGTCTACGTTTCTTTGTATTTCTATAGTTATTGCACCCTACACCCATTTAAAACTGTTTATTATATTGAAACACTAGTGTGTGTTCATAAATTTTAATGACCACGCTTCCATCCATTATACAATTAATGCTTGATTGGGGACTCAGAATGTGTCCTTTCAAACTATACATTCACTCAGACTATGTAGCAAAGTTCTGTTGTCTCCAGTTAGATTTAATTTCCCTTCATTTGTTACCTATTTGAAGACTCCGCTTCCTCCAGATAGACCACATTTCAGAGCTGCTAACCTCTTCTTTTTTCTATTGTTTATTATCCATGTTACACGTCCATTTAAGATAACACTCCGAACAATAGCATCTTAACCTTTACGTTTGTGTTAAATGTTAATTCATTCTTCTTTTTCAGGATAAATCTTTCTTGTTATGGTCATTATATATTATGTATCCTTCTTAATTCTGCCGTCAGAAGTCAGTTTACTGCCTAATTAGCAAAACTGTCTGCATCGCTCAGCGTCTCATCTCCTAAGCCAATAACTCTTGTTTCACCTGACGTGATTCACCCACTTGTAATTATTATTGCTTGATTTTTGTTGAAGTTGACCTTACAATCACATTTCGGGCCACTACATATTCCGTTCAGCTCATCTTCCAAGATCTGCCTGATGAAGCTACGATCTCAATGGGAAACTGTATCTCCTCTCTGCAGTTTAATTCCGTTTTCCAATTTGTGATAGGTTTCCTTTACACTTTATTCAGTTTACAGTCAGTATTACAGATGCTGCGCTATAAAACATACTCCCTTATCAGTAACTGCTTCCATTTGACATCCTTTGCCTACCAGAACTGAAGTGTGGTTGCTGTTTACTCATAATTTTGCTTCCATTTTACCCATGAGAGCTTCAGAATTCTGAAGAGTGTTTTCTAATCATTTTTTTAAAACTACACTTCGCATATTAAGTGTGGATATGTACAAGATTTACTGAGTCCAGATTCTCACCCCTTTCGCGTGGCAGCAGTCATGGAATATGCTTTGTGAGGAATGTTGTTGAAACACGATTATTACAAACCCATAACAAATTTAACTGAAATGTTCAGGTTGATTTAGACGCCGAGGTTCACTCGTCATTTGAGGTTGGTGTTCGTATTACTTACACTTGCCAATTTATTTTACTAGTCAGCGTTTTCAGTAAGACAGTAAAAATTGCCTAGGTCAGTCGTAGTTTCCTGTTCTACATGGATGGCCATTAAAATAGCAATACCTCAGAGGGGGTGGGGGGGGGGTGTGTGAAATAAATGTTAGAGTCACATAAAGCGTACTACATGCTTTCATAAGCAAATAACTAGCATTTCACTGCAACATTACAACTTATCTGAGAGTAACGACGTCTAAGTTCTGTATGCAAGCAAGAATTATGCAAAGCGCCTGTCCGTCAGAATTTACATTTCAGCGTTGGATGTATGTAATATGATCGTACAATGCTTGTAAATTACTGAGGAACAGAGATATTGTTGGACAGATATAGTCACAAGCAATGGTGGACAATACGAAACACAGTAAACACGTAATTAAGGTGTAGCACTATATTTATAACTAAAAATGGTACAGATTTAACCATTGCGAATTTAGTATAAGAGACGTTCGTGTTAGACTCCCAACATAAACGTCGATATCGATAGGAATACGACCTTCTCGGCACTAATGCACATTTTGCACATGTTATCCATGTTGGCTATCAAACTGTTGAGGAGTCTGTGGTGGATAATATCCCACTCCTCTCTCAAGGCGATTTTCAGTTCTTGCACTGTTCGTGGAGGGGATGTTCGTTGAGTAACACGTCAGACAGCGGCATTCCAGGCATGCTTTTGTAGGATTTTGGTCCAGGAGTACGCAGGCCATTCCAGACGTTCAGTATGTGTGGACAGGCACTGTCTTCCATAAACAGAAAGTCGGAACCTGCCGCACTCCTAGTAGACAGACATGATCCAGAATAATAACCTGCAATACTGCTATGCTGTAACGATTCTCGTGCAACGAAAGGCCGGTGGCGTTCGGCCATTATGCATTACACCTGACCACTCCATAACGCCTGGTTCGTACTGGGCGTATCGGTTTTCTGATGTCGAGCGTGTTCTCCTGTCTCTTCACACTAACTGGTGGCCAGAATCATTTGCTACAGTGATGCAGGATTCGTCTGGAAACATCACTCTGGACCACTGTTGCTGACTCTAGCCAACAGGCTTCCTACACCAACGAACTCTTTCTCGGCTATGGCATCGCTGAAGTGGGATGCATTTAACTGGCTTTCGAGCATACCAACAGGCCTGATGTTCTATGAGAAATACTTGTATCAAAAGCTGTTGCAGGGTCTGAAGCGATCTTCCCAGGAGTGAGATGTATGGTGGTCCATCTACAAGTAACGGTACACTTTCGTATAGCATCTTCATTTTCAGCGGACTTTCTTCATCGTGAGATGACACTCTGGGTCACAACCATTATTGTGGCCACAAAAGTGACGCTTTAACCGACTTCCAGCCATCCAACTGTTTGTCCATCATCGTAAGCACTCAAGTGGTATCTGAGACACACGTTTCCATATCACACGGAATGTCATTCTAATAGGTTCCACAGCAACCTTACTCAACAACAATAGCTCACGAACTTTCGGATGCATATCGAGCATTCCTGCACAGGCTTCGCTGCAGTTAAAACGCCCTACCCTTGCATTTCGTTTTTCTATCGTTACTCGGGTGTTCTGAAGTAACTGTCGGTTGTTCCGTAACAATTGGCAGTTGTTTCTTAGCAAGTGTCGGTTGTTCCTTTACAGTGGTCAAATTGCGTATGTTTTCTCTTCTAAGGAGGAATGTCTACCATCAGATTTCGAAATTCCACTGCATAAGAACGGCTGCTGCGAGGCTGCGATTTTTAAAGTTCTGCAATATTTGTAGCAGCATTGGTCAGAATCCAACAACTGTAACGCAAATGTGGAGTAGATGGGTTCGGCAAGGCTGTTCTCGTCGCTATGTATGGTATCAACGGCCCTACTCGACTAGCGCTCAAGAGGAGGGAACGGAGAGAGATGCGTCGACACTTGTGCACCCAACTACAACAATGAATACAAAAGTGACATCGCATTGTGTTCTCACACGAGTTCTAGTTTTGCCTATATCACGATATATTTCTGTGCCTAAGCTCGGAAGAGATGGCGTCTGACATACTGCTTTCGTCATTATCTGGTCTAAGTGGCTAACATGGTGTTTTGGGACGCCATTGGATATGCACCATGACCACCTGTCATTCGCATAGCCTGTAAATCGGACAGCCGTTGCTGTTTGGCGTGTTAACTCCAGTGGCTGAGTTCTATTTCTGTGGTCCCCATAACATCTTTTAACATGACCGCATTCTGCTCAGAGTGTTCTGACAAACCTGGACACAGGAGGTATTTCACAATTTCCCTAGCCTGCAGGTATTCCAATTTTTAACTGCTGAAAACATGAAGTCTTCCTTTCTCGAAATGCAGGACAAAACATGACAATCTGTACAATTATTGAGGTCTGGTGTGGAAGTGTAGCAGCGAGGAATGGTGTACCCTATCTGGCAATTCTGACCCAATGCCCTGGGGAGTAAGCGCTACTGTGATTACCATAAGTTGCTGCTTGGTGTTCTACATTTCGCACCCTAGAAATTTAATGATTTTTGTTATGATTACAGGTTGGTTATAATCGAAGTGCAGCTACTTACAGAGGTCTACTGTGGGCTGTAATTATCAAATGGCAGCAAAACGTGGTAGCTATTCTAACCCACTAATACGCAACCGATATATGCTGCAAAAAATTAGTTTCAGATATGGCCGTCAGTTCCATATCTAGAGCTGGGAATGCAAGAAAGACGTATAGCTGCGATTCCATATATAATGGATAAAGAACTGGATGAGGGTGAAATAGGTCAAACAACTGAGAAAGGCATAATGCTGAATTTATTATTAACTGCCGATTTCACTTTATGTTCACTATGAGAATCGGAGACGTCGAAGAGATGCTGTATAGCGCCAGACGTCCACCTGGTGGCCAACATTGGAAGCAATTTTTTTTTTCAGCGTAAATCGATTCCGCAGTAACGCATTAGAAAATCTACCAAGCTTTTCTGCAATGCAATAATTACAGCCCACACTTTAATGGTAATCACCCGGTATTATAGTGCATACACGTAATAAGATATCTTTCATTATTTCTTTATCATTTCTCTTAGGGTAATTATTAGGCCAATAATAGTATCTTATGATTTCCCCGTCGGTAAACAAGCACTCAACTTGTCTGACTGACTTGTGGACGACGTGAATTATTTACTTGTGGGAGGACTGAAATCGGATCCTCTGAGCCTTGTGATGCCAATTGAGGAGTACCTTGAGTGAGTAGCTTCTGCAAGGCCTGTGCAACTTAAAATTACATTTTCTTTTTCAAGGCTGCAATTAGGGAACCAGGGGCAGCTATCTGATAAATTTTATTTGGGCTGTAGTGTTCCACTCAGTCCACTTAGCCGGTACTCACGGCCTCCACGATGCAGCGATATTTGACAGCTCAGGCCATGTACATCGTTGCCCATGGAGTATCAGGCACAGATGGGGCTCCGTGATCTTCCCTCCGTCTTTGTATAAAATATAGCTGTATCTACTTCCTGAAATTATAATACACGAAATTTTGAACTGCAAAATTATAAAAATTTTAAATTTTTATAAAAAGAATGAAAAGAGGGTTAGAGTGTTTAGTGTTAGAGATAGCGATCCATCCACCGGCGCTTCTAAAGGAGGTGGTCTGGACAGTTCATTGCATTTTTCGTTCAATGCAGGACACGATATAATTCACGTCTCGGATATCACTAGTCCATTGTGCTCTCGCGTAACTTTTCTAATATCTAAGTTTCGTTTGCGTTTTTATATTTTACGTTCCTCAGTTAGCTGTATTACTGGTATTACAGTTATTCCACGATAATGTAGTGCAATTAAAGGTATAACTGGCATCTGGTGGAATTACCGGGCACACTCTACCTTACTTAATCTATTTGAAGCGATCGGGAGCTGGTTATGGAGTGGAAAGGTTCGGGACCCCAAAATGTACTGGAACAGCAATTTACTGAGGAGAAAATTGAATCCTTTATAATGAGAAAATTCACAATTAAATAGAATACTTGAAACGCGTGGGAGCAAGATGATGATTAAATAAACAATAAGGTGTCGCTTCGCGTTGATGGGCCAAAATGAAACCATCAAAATAATTCAAGTACTCCAAAGCACTGCAAAAATAATTTAATGTATTAAACACTTGCAGTAGTAGTACTAAACAGTGAATTACAGATCAAGATCAAACAGATAATTATCCTCAGTAACTGCAGAAATCGCTTAAGGCAAAATAAGGTTTTAAGCAGTTGTAGTAAAATTGGTTTACGGAGAATTACAGGTCATGAGCAAGCAAATAATTACTCTTAGTGACAACACGATCTGCTTAAGGCTGCTAAACCATTTCAAGTAATACAATTTTGCGAAGAATTTTCATTATGGAATACGTTGCCTGGCCCATAAGCACCAGTTTACGGCAAAACTGACCAGCCTTAAGTGCAGAAAATTACACAACTGGTGACTTCCGTAGCATTTCAGACACATGCGGGTAACTGAATTAACGGCTGGCGGCCATGCAACGAAGTTTACAATTTGTGAAGAATCTTCAGGATTTACATGAAATCGGTATCTGTTCTGAAGAATTTTAAGCTTAAACGCGAAGAGCTCTACGACGCAATGGTCGAACAAAGCATCAGGTTAAACTTATATAGGCCGCCTCTGCACGGTGTTGCTTGGATTAACGTAAGCCGGATTTAGAAAAATCACTTACATTTAATAAGATACAACTCGAAGACAAAACACCAGACTAAGCAAACCCTGTCACGCTAAAACTGATACCATTCCGGCACACTTATGAGAAATTTACAAAATCATTTGATAGCCAATAGACCAACCTAAGCTTACAGCGAGGCCTTTTTGTGTGATTGTCCCGAATAAAGGGGCCATTAGATAATGGCTAATCTCTCCTGTAAAAGACACGTATAAGCAGAATAAAATACAGAACATCAATGCATGAAAGCAGTCGGACAAGAACTGAAAGTGTTAAAACATATTCTAATTAAGTATAGAACGGCAATGAATTAAGCAAATTCGTCAAGCACTAAGCAATAAACACTATTTTAATAAAGTATAAGAGATCAGTGAATTAAAGAGGCATGGAAGCACTGAATAAATAATATGCCAGGCAGTTTACTATTATTTCACATAAAACACGACTTTTGAAACCTAAACAACCCAGGCGGGTTGCGTACTAACGTGGCGATTAGGCAATAAAATCAAGATCTAGTACACGTTTGTCGCAAATCACGAATACGTATACAGAAGATCGGCTAATCAAGCCTAGTAGAAAAAAACGAATGGAAGCCTTTGGCTGGCAGCAGTAAATCAGAGGTTCCCAGAGTAGGCACATTTCCTCCAACAGCCAAGTACCTGACAGCTAAACTCCAACGGTCGTCGTTTTACCATTAACACTCCTCAGGCCAGACCGCCGCCTTATAACTAAGTTCGCCTAGACAGAGTGCTCGCACGTTCTCAGACAACCCACGCCTTTTTTTACCCACTGCTGCCAGCAAGTCACTTCTCATACCTAGCTCGGTGATTTTTTCCAGTATATTCCAACTCTAGGGGCTGATCGTTGACACGATACGGAACAAAAAAAAGGTCTAATGATCTTACTTCCAGAAATGCATGGTTTTCATGCTAAAGACCATTTATTCAATGAATTTTGTTGCTGAGATTACGGTCTCATACGCGGGGTACATGAAAACACAGTTACAGTACGCATGGTTTCGTCCTAGAGGGTGGTACTGTTCCATATACGTCATGCCCTAGCGCCCTCTTCTGCCAATGTAATTGGTAGTGTTGTGTCCGATTCACTTCTATTGCTGACTCGCATTGTAGTTGATGTGATACAGTTTTGTACATAACGGTTCCGCATTCGAATCAAGAGCTTGCCGACATGGTATTTAACTGTGGAAACGCTTAAGGCAATGGCAGCAACGTTGTATCACGAGACCATTCTTCCTTCCACGTCACCTAACAGAGAGGAACTATCGGCGTTTCATGCGGGTGTTTTTGTCTCCCCTGATGGAAGAAATGCCATTGATGATTCGAAGGGTTATGTGGCTGCTACACGATGTCACTCCAGCTCACTTCGCCGTTAATGTCCGGACGCATCTCAGTCGTGTCTTCCCTGGCCGATGGATCGGACAAGGTGGTCCAGTTTCATAGGCTGCTCGTTCGCTGGACCTCAACCCGTGCGATTTCTGGTTATGGGCTCATCTGATAGGTATCGTGCATGCAGAGCCCATTCCAGATGCGGAGAAACTGGTGCAGCGTGTCGATGTTGCCTTTAAAAATGGTCAGATGCAGCCTAGACGATGTGAACGTGTGAGACAGAACATGATACGGCACGTACAGACATGCGTTGATACACATGGAAACCATTTTCAACACATGCTGTAATTGTGGCTGCATACTGCAGCACGTATTAGGCCGCAGTCTCTGTGACAGTGTATGATTGAATAAATGGTCTCCACCATGGAAACCACCCATTTCGTACGTAAGTTCATTGGCCCTATTTTGTTCCGTATCCTCTCATAGATTAATCCCTAACGTTTGTACACTGGGGAGAAAATCACCCTGTATATCCTCGTCTGTCACTGCTTACGCGTCCTCATATCCCATGGTCTCCCAGCTTATGCGCTCTCTTGCTTTTTGTGGGCAGGTGTCCTCTGGTGTCCCAGGAACAGGGCAGAAACGAACACAGGGCATATACAATCGATACTAGAGAGCCAAGGATGTTGCCTGCAGATGACATAGTGCTGACAGGATTATATTCTAATTTATCTGTCGTTACTATGTCTACATTTAGTGTTGTTTTGGGTGTGCTGAGTGTTACTTTGTGTCGTCATTATATTTAGACTGATTTGCTTTAAGGGGCTCCGGAACGCCCTATACTTGCAATGTTAAAATAACGCTTATAAATTACATCTTTCCTCACAAAGTATTTGAGGTAGGAAGTTGAACTTTTTACAGATTATTTATTGGAATATGGGCTACAACTTAACACAGGTATTTTACAAAATTTTAGTTCAGTTATTACAGATGATTTTTTTTCAATTGTAATGAAAATTCACAACATTTTTTTGCAATCTTTTATTTATATATTCAAAAATATACAGTTTTTTGGAAAAAGGCTGTTTTAAATTATGCAGAAGGTACTGTGTAACATTTACTGAAAGTTTGAAACAAATATGTTTGGAAGATCCTTAGAAAACATGTAATAAAAGTTTTGGGAATCGAGCGACAAAGATTGGATTAACTTTTTAGTGCATTCCCGGTCCATAGGATGGATTATCTTCATTCTCTGCAAACTCCTCCTCCAGCTTCCTCTTGTTCCTCCTCCTGTTTACTCTTGCTTGTATTTCTAGACTCTTTACAGCCCTGTCTGCAGCCCGAAGGCGTTCCTTGTCTAAAGCAAGCATCGCTCGTACCTTGTTAGAACCTATCTTCATTCCCATATTTCTAAATACCTTGCACCTTACAATGTTGCCATCATTGAAAGTCGCAACAGCATCATACACACCAAAGTGAAGTGTTTCTATTCCAACAAATATAGTCTTGGGGATTCTCGACCATATAACACTATTTACACTTTCATTGGGGTTTTGAGTTTTTCCGTGAATACACTTTTTCAACAGTTCAGGTGCTGCTAAGTCTCTGAAAATAGGTTTTATTACCTCCATTATTGCATGAGGCAGACTATGCTTATGAGTGTACACTTCACCAGTTAGCAATCCTTTGTTATATTTACACCAACGGTCTTCTTCTTTGGGACACAAGCTATGTTGGGGATTTTCATCGGTTGAAGAAGTATGAAAAAAAAAGAGCCCAAACAGCCTTCTTCATTTCGTCGACACTTTGTGTATTTTGCCTAATAGCCATTCCATAATAGTTCTGTATTTTGTCAATTACACTGTCGGTTAACCTTCCCTTCCCATCCAACCCTTTACCATCATTGAGTTTTTGTTTTTTGTACGAAGCTTTCAGTCGCCGAAGTCTTGTTCCCATTCGCTTCTGTACGTGTCCAATACACTCAAATTTCTGCACTACAACATCATCACCATAGGGCTTCAGTCCTTGAACATGTTTGAAACTTTTAGAATCACCGTCACCAAGGTAATTAACATATCGCACTTTATCACACGCCTCAGAACGCTGGAATATACTGGCAACACCAGCCACTTCCATTCCTCCACTACTGCCACTATAGTTAGCTTTGCAATTATTTTCATGTGTACCTTTATATTTTTGTGGACATCTACAATACTTTGATATTACTGCTACATCTAAAACTGTCCCTGTATACATACTGGTGGCAGATACTACACCATGAAGAGAGGTGTGTCCCCGTTTATGCCAGGTACCATCGAACGCTGCAGTCAAATCTCTGTTACCATTATTTTCCATTACTGCCTCTTCCACAGCGTTCTTCATAGATTCTATACAGACATCTTCTACTTTAGACCCTATTAATTTATTATAGGTCGTAAACTTGGCTGGGGGATTTGGAGGATTCATGATGCCACAGAAAATTGCACCTGCAGTAGCACCCTTACCAACTGAACGCAAGGAATAAACAAATATCATGTTGTGTTCGTAGATTTTGCTACCATTTTCTTCAGTTGCAGTTACTGCAACACTGTTCCAAAAGGTGGTCATGTATGAACACTTATCACATTTCAGTTGTATTTCACTAGCAAGTCCTACGTGCTTTATTATGGAGAGTTCCAGACCAACTTCACTACAATGAATACATCTTACACAGTTGGAAAAAGTTCCTTTGAGAACCGACATATCAAATATTTCATTCACATCCGATTCGCCCATAAAACATTCATAGTTTTCACTCATTGAACCAAGCTTCTTCTGTGAAGTATTTTCTTTCCCACTTTGACTGCTATGGGCAGGTGTACTTGAGAGGTTAGGTTCACACACTTGGTTATCGTCTTTATTGTTTAAAGTAATAACACATACTTTTGGCTTTCCAACATTTCAACATTTCTCCTTTTCTTAAAAGCCTTCAGAGGATTTCTAATAACTTTACTTTTACTCATTATTATACTTCAACAAAACAGAGACTCAAGAAACAGAATTAATTACGAATATTTTCGAGATAACGACAGAGTAAATAAACATGAAACAATCGACAATCACACCAGCGATATATATTGAACCATCACAGGTTAGCCACAACACATACTTTATCTCACATCACTAAAATGTACCTGATGAACACGGACGTTAATAATAACACCATTTGACAGCAGTTTAACAGCGGCACAGTGGGTCACGCCCATGTAGAACACATTTCAAAAAAAATTTAAAAATAGTTGTAGTCTTCGGAATTGAATAAATTATATATCTATTAAAGGGTAATAGTCTGCAGATTCAGAAAACGCAAAAAAGTAAAAATTGAACTTTTCATGATTTTGAGCCTTTCCGGAGCCCCTTAATACTTGTGTTTCATTTTTTATATGCCAGTGTATTCTAATTAGAGGTCTAGACTCATGTTTTCTGTGGTGGCTACTGCAATAACGGGCGACAAACTATCCTACTTAATCTATTAACAAATTACTAATCTAATGTGTCTGCGTGTTACTATTTCTCCCATTCGTCTCGCTATCATATAACTTGATGCCAATACAGTCTCATTTGTTTATAGATACTTTGTTTCATCTTGGAGATCTGATCTGTGTGTTTGTTTACTAGTTGTGAGCTGTTCGCGTCCTTGACGAGGAGAACGCGTCAGGTGCCATAACCTCATCTCCGAGAAACTTTGCTCAGAGGAAGATGGCTCAGAATGAGTGAATACATGTTTCAGATTATCCGTAGGTATTCGACCGTTTCTGAGAAAATAACAGTTTTCGAGGTAGTTTATGTGACTTTTAGCGAGCAAATAGTCCATCAGAAGCAGTAGCACAGTGCCTAGCTTAGCTTCAGTTTTGCACTCCGATTATTATTTTTATTTTTCACTTTCATTTATGTACACACGTAGGAGACAAGCACATGTATATTGAAATAAAGTGCTCCTTATTCGTTTACTCATTGTATGTCTGACGAATGATATACAAAGAAACTAATAAATGGAAAAATCACTTTAAACTGTTTCCGGCAAAATTCCTCTAATGTATTTTGACTTATAATCAATTGCAAGCTCCAGTTTCCGGAAAAGTGCTCGTTATGTGTGGTTCGCCGCGAAATTATTGCCAACGCGTGAAATGTTTAGCAACGCAGATGACGTTTCTTCCCGAAGTGAGTTTCATATGAAGAAATGTCGCTGCAGCAAACTTGCCTTCATGCGATGTTCGTGGTCTTCGGAATGTCTATGTGACTCCTCAAGCTTTTGCATCGGGTATGTTGTAAATAGTCTTCACGTCTTTGCCGCTGGATGAAGTTGTGGAAATTCCACACTAATTCCTCGGAGCAACTGTGCTACATCTTCAGGTGGTTGAACCTTGCTGGTGGACTGACGGTATCAGCAGTCGTCGCCCCTGCATATAGAACACTCGCGCGAAGAACGCGCAGGCGCGAAAATCACCCATGCGCAATGATTCGCAGATAGACGGCGCCATACTCAAACGCCCTCTGCTGAAAATCGCATAGTGACCTTCCTGCCCGTGCGATGGACGCTACGTTTAGTAACAGTGCTGCCAGACGTTACTCACTAAAAGAAGAACATACTGGAAAGATGTTATGACGGGTATGGTAACGAAAAATCTTGATTTTCTCGTCGTGATTTAATAGCAGACGATGCCTGGTTCAAGGATGTGCTCAGCTGAAATACCGCATCCTTGTTGGGAAGATTATTATCTGTATGGGTATGTATTGCGTCCTTAATGATGCAATCTCTTAAGGATGATGCCGGAAAGAAAGCTTCCGTCGTTACATAAATCATGCGATGTCCTGTATTCAGCCGACTTCTCCGACGGTGAAAACGTGTGTGATGCTGATGTTCATTGCAGTGTTCTCGTACTGCGCGAAATGTCTGACCTATATATGCCACCCCACAATGACAAGGACATATCACATTCCCTCAGGCAAAATCGTCCTTAGCCGAACCCAAGAGAGGTTCTTCAGTATATAAGATGGTCGAGAATCACAACGTTATTTCTTCCGAGGACTGTTCCAATTCTTGACGTCGTGGCCCCAAAATACGGCAAAAAGGCCAATGTGGTGGCTGTCTTCGTATCTTTATTCTGCTCCACAGATTGAACTCGCTTTGGCCTGAATGCATAAAGTATCTATCTCTCAGTATATCAGTTTTGTGGGAACACTGTCTGGAAATGTTGCACCTCACTCGACAGGCTTTCAAGATGAGATGCGACACGAGCTCTAGGAACTAACGTTCGTAATGGACTACTGTATTGTGCACGGTGATGTCAGGTTGTGGCCTGCAAATACAGGTCCTGCAAATATAGGTCTGTACGCGTTGGCTTGCGGTACACGCTGTGTCCCAAGGATCCATCTTCTTTCCTTCGTGCCAAAAACTCAATAATATGTAAAGTGCCATCTTTTTCCACTTCCACTGTGAAGTTTATATTCGGATGGAGCGAATTTAAATACTGAAGAAACGTAGGCAGAGTATCAAGTCCATGTGGCCACACCACAAATGATTCATCCACATAGCGCAGAAAACAAGAGGGTTTTAGAATGACTGACTGTAGTGCTTTTTCTTCTAAGTCCTCTATGAAATAATAGGCCACCACAGGAGACAGATGGCTTCCCATGGCATCTCCATTCACTTGTTCAAAATATTGGTCATGAAGTAAGAGGTATACAGAAGTAAACACGTGTTAAAATAATTTCACTGTGTCCTCCCCAAACTTGTTGCTAATGAGCTCTAAAGAGTCCTGAAAAGGCACCTTTGCAAATAAAGACACAACATCAAAAGTTACTAACAGATCTGACGATTGCAGTCTAAGAGTTTTCAGACGAACTATGAAATCCTCAGAGTTTCGAATATGATGGTCGCACTTGCCTACGAGAGGTCTCAATAGTAATGTCAGACATTTAGCAACAAAATGAGCAGGTGCTCCTATGTTACGGAGAGGCATCCCATTCTTGTGGATCTAGGGTAGGTCATAAAGCCTAGGAAGAGCTGCAGCTTGTTGATGTTTCGAATGCTTCTGCGATCGGTACCATACAGAGGAACGGACAAAAAAATGGTTCAAATGGCTCTGAGCACTATGGGCCTCAACTGCTGAAGTCATTAGTCCCCTAGAACTTAGAACTAGTTAAACCTAACTAACCTAAGGACATCACAAACATCCATGCCCAGGCAGGATTCGAACCTGCGACCGTAGCGGTCTTGCGGTTCCAGACTGCAGCGCCTTTAACCGCACGGCCACTTCGGCCGGCGGAACGCACAAAATCATCCTTAATGATAAATATAAGAACAAGATATCAGAGTTAAGAATTGATACAAAAGTAAAATATAGGAAAATATAAGAAATGAGAATTTAGAAAACATTGTATTTGCGGAAAACACCATATATAATGAATATATGACATTTATCGTGAAAGACGCTTGAAATATCACAATTAATATAACGCCCTTGTATCTTCCAACTTGATAACTAAATGGTTCAAATGGCGCTGAGCACTTCCCCTAGAACTTAAAACTAATTAAACCTAACTAACCGAAGGACATCACACACATCCATACCCGAGGCAGGATTCAAAACTGCGACCGTAGCGGTTGCGCGGTTCCAGACTGTAGCGCCTCGAACCGCTCGGCCACGATAAGAATCATTCGTGTAGTACCTTCTACGCACAACGATAGATAAATGGACAAAATGAAATAAAATAGAGTAAAAACAATAATAGGGTTTTGAGCGTGGGACGCAAATGTGAGAGCCCGTGACTGTAGCCATTATGTCACCAGTTGGGCTCATGTGATCGCACGCTAAAAGGCATCAAAATTACGCAGAAAATGTTCACGGTCGTTTCCACAGAAACGGTCTGGTATAGACCGAGACATGTGTTCCCTTGTTTTGGTTCCTCTTCCACTGAGCGAAGTTTCTGGAAAATCGGGTTGTGGCCCATGCCGTGCTCTCTTAGCGAGTGTCTCTTTTCTAATTGCTAGAATGTTCGTACAAATGTAGGTGTACCGTCACAGTACAGAGCTACATGTTAAGCAGATCCATATTCCCCCAAATAGGCAGTCGCCGCTGTCAACAAGGAAACGCGCTGAAAATACAGTGGACGAGAGCCCAGTCAGTAAATGAACCATGCCACGGGTCGGATTGGCGTGTGTGATTCATAACCGTTCCCAGAAGTTGAGGAAAAAAAAAAACAGGTTAACTAGAAAACGTGACCTACATTACTTTCATTATACTCTCGTTGCTAGATGTGCAATCACTAAGAGTTTCTTTGCTGTTTCAAGCCTTGCATTTTTCTTCTAATTTCCATGACCTCATCTGTTCTTTCCATCATCGGCCAATAGGATGCAACTCGATACTGGCTATTAAAATTGCTACATCAAGAAGATATGCAGATGATAAACGGTTATTCATTGGACAAATATATTATCCTAGAACTGACACGTGATTACATTTTCGCACAATTTGTGTGCATATATCCTGGGATATCAGTACCCAGAACAACCACCTCTGGCCGTAATAACGGCCTTGATACGCTTGGGCATTTAGTCAAAAAGAGCTTGGATGGATTGTACTGGTACAGCTGCCCATGCAGCTTCAACACTATACCACAGTTCATCAAGTGTAGTGACTGGCGTACTGCTACGAGCCAGTTGCTCGGTCACCATTAACCAGACGTTTTAAATTGCTGAGAGAACTGGAGAATGTGCTGGCCAGGGCATCAGTCGAACATTTTCTGTATCCAGAAAGGCCCGTACAGGACCTGCAACATGCGGTCGTGCATTATTCTGCTGAAATTTAACGTGTACTGTTCAATGTGCCGTCAATGCGAACAAGAGGTGACCTAGTCGTGTAACCAATGGCACCCCATACCATCACACTGGGTGATACGCCAGTATGGCGATGACGAATACACGCTTCCAGTGTGCGTTCACCGCGATGTCGCCAAACACAGATGCGACCATCATGATGCTGTAGACAGAACCTGGATTCATCCGAGAAAATGAAGTTTTGCCATTCGTGCACCCAGGATCGTCGTTGAGTACACCATCGTAGGCGCTCCTGTCTGTGATGCAGCGTCAAGGGTAACCGAAGCCATGGTCTCCGAGCTGATAGTCCATGCTGCTGCAAACGTCGTCGAACTGTTCGTGCAAATGGTTGTTGTCTTGCAAACGTCCCCATGTGTTGACTCAGGGATCGAGACGTGTCTGCACGATCTGTTACAGCCATGCGGATAAGATGCCTGTCATCTCGACCGCTATTGATACGAGGGCGTTCGGATTCAGCACGGCGTTCCGTATTACCCTCCTGAACCCACCGATTCCACGTTCTGCTAACAGTCATTGGATCTCGACCAACGCGAGCTGCAATGTCGGGATACGATAGACCGCAATCGCAGTAGGCTACAATCCGACATTTATCAAAGTCGGAAACGTGATGGTACGCGTTTCTCCTCCTTACACGAGGCATCACAACAACGTTTCACCAGGCAGCGTCGATCAACTGCTCTTTGTGTGTGAGAAATCGGTTGGAAAATTTCCTCATGTCAGCACGTTGTGGGTGTCGCCACCGGCGCCAACCTTGTGTGAATGCTCAGGAAAGCTAATCATTTGCATATCACAGCATCTTTTTCCTGTCGGTTAAATTTCGCGTCTGTAGCACGTCATCTTCGTGGTGTAGCAATTTTAATAGCCAGTAGTGTAATGTGTTGCTAAATTAGGTCGACGGTCTATATGGCCAGATCCGGCCGGTATGGTCGTGCAGTTTAGTCGGGAACCGCATGACCGCTACGGTCGCACTTTCGAATCCTGCCTCGGGCATGGATGTGTGTGTTGTCCTTAGTTACGTTTAAGTAGTTCTAAGTTCTAGGGGACTTATGACCTCAGCAGTTGAGTCCTATAGTGCTCAGAGCCATTTGAACCATTTTTTTTCCCTAGAGGACTGATGACCACAGATGTTAAGTCCCATAGTGCTCAAGGCCATTTGAACCAATTTGTATGGTCAGCTTGAAGTGGTTATTGTACTCCCAAACGGAGATGATAAGGCTTGAAGCAACGGAACAATAAATAAAGAACTGAGTCTCCGAAAAGCAGTGTGAAACACGTCCGGTGCTTCTCCTGGGCCAGATGTGCGGATTTCCGCGAGGTCTGGACCTGTAGGTGGGGCTTTGCACGGTTCTGGACGGGACCATGGAAATGCGGGCTCCTCGCGGACGCCGGCGCGCTGCGGCCCGCGGTGCGGTCCCCGATCCCTCTCCATCCCGTTGACGAGGCCGGCCGGCCATCTTCAGCCCGGGGCCCTGGGCCCTCGGCGTGGAAAGCCGATTTGCACGGCCCGGCGATCGATGGGCGGGCCGCGGGGCGCGCTCGACAGCGGGCCGCTCGTAATCTCCGCTCTCGATCCGCCCGCCGGCCCGCAGGCCCGCTCGCCTGCCCATTGTCCCCCGGATAATCGGCTCGCCCCCCACGGCGAGTGTTGTGGCAGCACTGCGCGTGCAGGCCGGCCAACACGCGAAACGACTTTCCGCCGAGCGCCGCAGCTCGTGGCTGCAATTAACCACTGCATCGGCTGCCTGCCCCCCATTCATCTTCCTACTTTCATTATTCGCGGCGCCACTTTCAATTTACTGGACACTGTGTGAGCCGCTTCATAAAATTCGAGGGCCTCACGCAGCACCGAGCCATATTTCTCAGCCTCTCACGAGTGGGAGGAACGCTTGGTGGTAATAGTTTCCTGTTTCGCTGCCAGTTTACGTTTCCTTGACCTTTAAGCCTGAGTCCTTCAACGATGAATCAAAACGTACGCTCATAATGCACTCTTAGTGGGGCATCCACAACTGTTGCTAAGCTTTCTCATGATGAAGAAATGCGCTCCACTTGACTAATTCGTTATTTAGATGAAATAATGCACACGCCCCGGATTTCAGTATGTAGATCCCATATTCTGGCGCTTCATTCCATACGAGAAAGTCGTACCGGTCGTGTACAGAAATGCTGCAGATTTATCAAGTAGTACGCTAGATTCCTTGCGGGCGAGGCATGAATAGGTTTTCTGATTCAAAGGTTTTCTGATTCAACGAGATAAATAAGGCCATATAAGTGAAAGTCCTGCGGCATATCGTGGAAGGCTGGTCAACACTGTTGACGGGTCTTTCTGGGCTTCTACGATGTAAGGGCTGGGTACTTACATTGCCCCATTTACCTGGTCCGTTACACTGTTGGCTGGTCTTGCTGGGCTTCCACGATGTAAGGGCTTGGTACTTACAAGGCCCTAGTTACCCAGTCCGTTACACTGTTGGCTGGTCTCACTGGGCTTCCACGATATGCTGCTGGCTGGGTACTAATATGGCTCCATTTACCTAGGGTGGTACTGGCTGACTCAGAGAACCTTTTCATGTCTCACCCATATGGGATCTCGCAGTCTACTTGAATAATTCGCAGGTTTTTTTTTACATTACTGGTACGCATTTCTCGAATGACATCAACCGTCTGAATCTGGGATTTACATCATGAAACCTGTGTCCCATATATGATTTTATTCAAATGAAGAACTAGGCAAATACAACTGGAGCAGGTTTATTCAACATGAAAAAACTAATGTTTTAAGGTCTCTCTGCCGGCCAGTAGACCAGATACTCGCTTTTCAGAGTTTTACAAACTGCCTTATACAAGGGTTACTGTAATAGTAAAATAAGTTTCTTTCTTCATTTTTATTCAAGGTAATGAAAGAAAAATTACACGGGCTGACTGAAGCACCCAGAAGGGGTAGAGTTGTGTGATGTTACTTCACTGATTACAAAATCGAGTCAGACTGATAAAGAACTCGGCGGCATGAGCCCAGTTATCAGTATGACGCTGTACTCCCGCTGACCTGGTGGAAATGGGTGTCATACAGCCACTGTGTCTTGTCAAATAGCTAGTTGCCTCACAACTGCCGGCCGCGGTGGCCGAGCGGCTCTAGGCGCTTCCGTACGGAACCGCGCGACTGCTACCGTCGCAGGTTCGAATCCTGCCTCGGGCATGGATGTGTGTGATGACCTTAGGTTAGTTAGGTTTAAGTAGTTCTAAGTTCTAGGGGACTGGTGACCTCAGATGTTAAGTCCCATAGTGCTTAGAGCCATTTGAACCTCACAATTATAGTCACTGATTCCTCGTATTCTGGATACTGGTTCTGGAATGACGTTGACACCAGAGCTGATCCCACATCTATTACTTTTTTTTCTTTCCTTTCTTTTTCAGTCATCACTCTTCTGATTGGTTTGCGGCGGAACGCCGAAAATTCCTCTTCTGTATCAACCTCTTCATCTCAGAGCAGCACCTGCGACCTACATCTCAGTTATTTGGTGGATATATTCCAGTTTCCAGACCTTACACCTTACACGACTCCCGCTAGTACTATAGAAGTTATAACGTGAAGTCTTAACACATATATTTTTATCCTGTCCCTTCCTCTTGTCTCTGTTTTCCATATATTTCTTTCCTCACATATTCTCGGGAAAACCTCCTCATTGCTTATCTTATCATTCCACCTAACGTTCAAAATAGTTCTGTAGCATCGCATCTCAAATGCTTCGAGTCTCTTCTGTTGTAGTTTCCCACTGTCCATTTTTCATACAAAGGCTGTGCTCCAAACGTACATCCTAAGAAATTTCTTCCTCAAATTAAGGCCTATCTTTAATACTACCAAATTTCTCTTAGTCAGTAATTCCCTTTATATTAGTGCTAGTTTGTCTTTTATGCCCTCTTTGCTGTGTCCGTCATGGGTTATCTTGCTACTATATAGCTGCTGCACGATCGCGAATCCTGATGTTAATTTTCTTGCTGTTCTCACTTCTGCTACTTCTCGTTAATTTCGTCTTTCTTCGATTTACCATCAGTCCATATTCCGTGGTTACTAAACTGTTCATTCCATTCCGCAGATTCTATAATTCTTCTTCACTTTCACTGAGGAAACCAATGTCATCAGCGAATCACATCATTCATATCCTCTCCCCTTAAATTTTAATCCCACTCTAGGCCCTTGCTTTTATTTCCTTAATTGCTTCTTCAACATATAGATTGAACAGCAGGGGAGAAAGACTATATCCCTGTCTTATACACTCTTTAATCCATGCACTTCGTTCTTTGTTTTTCACTCTCATTGTTCCCTCTTGGTTCTTGTACATACGTACATTACCCGTCTTTCCGTATAACTTACGCCCATTTTTCGCAGGGTTTCGAACATCTTATAATATTTTACAGTATCGAACGCTTTTTCCACGTTGGTAAGTCCTATGAATGTCTTGATTTTTTTTTTCAGTCTTGCTTCCTTTATCAAGCGCGACGTACGAACTGTCTCTCTTGCAGCTTTATCTTTCCTAAAGCCAAACTGATCGTCAACACATCCCCAATTTTCTTTTCCTTTCTTCTGCGTATAATTCTTGTCAGCAACTTGGATGATCTGTTCAGCCGATTGTGTGATAGCTCTCGCACTTGTCAACTCTTGCAGTCTTCGTAATTGTGTGGATGATATTTTCCCGAAGGTCGGCTGATATGTCGCCAGCCTCATACATTCCACACACAAACGTAAATAGATGTTTTGTTGGCATTTCCTCTAATGATTTTAGGAATTCCGATGGAGTATTCTCTAATGAAAGACGCTACCACTAAATCATGGTGCATTCTATCGGGAACAGATTTAGGGATCTTGCTGCCATCTGGAGCTTAGAGGTACACATACTGTTTGTGGACGAGCAGACGAGCACTGTCCTGTTGAGAAATGACACTACTATTCTGTCACATGAGGGATAACTAATGAGGACACATCATGTCCGTGACATACCGTTGTGCCGTCCGAGTCTCCTCAATCACCAGCAGCCTTGACGTGAAGTAAAGCTGGTGCTTCACCGCACCACGACGCTGGGTTAACAGCGGTATGCCCCTCCAAAACATTGGATGACTGAGACATCTTCACAAATAATATGCATACTCGCCAATGGTAGTCATCTGGGGTACTGCAGAACCACAGTGCGACGTCATTCATGAGCGATCCATGTTTCCCGGTTCGGCATTACTACAAATGCAGTCGTTCGCATGGGACAGTGATTTCCTAGTCTGGCTCCTGTTAGTCTACGAGCAATGGTGCGGAACGACAGAGTACGTTCGGGGAGACCATAGCTTGTTTTCGGACGCCAGACACAAATGTGAAAGGGTTCCGATGTACTTCATACACCATACGGACATTCTCCCCAGCGGTGGTCAGATGAGACGACTGGAACGGACTGAGCGAGATGCCGCAGTGGCTAGCACACTGGACTCTCATTGGGAAGGACGACGGTTCAATCCCGCGTCCGGCTTTCCTGATTTAGGTTTCTCATGATTTCCCTAAATCGCTCCAGGCAAATGCCAGGCCGATTTCCTTCCCCGTCGTTCCCTAATCCGATAAGACCGATGACCTCGTTGTCTGGTCTCCTCCCCCAAACAACCCTCGACTGGAACCTTAACGACGAGTATTTCTGCCCACACGTTCTCGTGCCCCGCAACATCTGGCCTCTGTCACGTCCGAATACCTCGGAAATTTGGATGTTGAATAATTCGACCTGAGGACCAAATGGAGACCCACAATCAAGTCCCACACAAACTATCTCATCTGCTGATGACACGTTCTCACACGAGTATCATTGAGTATATAAAGAGCATCTTTTCCTAGACTTCTTAGCTTTTTCTTTCTTGTTGGTATTTTACTTTTGAGTGGTACATCTGAAAGTCTGTGTCTGAGGTTGAATGTCTACGTAGCACAAAACAGTACATTTCACTTAGGTCTGGTGACTTACAGTCCTAAGTTACTGAATCCATTATAAAAGTAAATCTGGCCACCCATCCGCGCTGTGATTTTCCAGGTGATGTAAGATGCGTTTTTGTCGTAGGGATCATCTTTTTATAGCATTCTAACGACAAAAAAAAATGGTCTCCGTCGGGTATTGCGATCTACGACGCCAGGGGTGTCCGCAGTCTAGGCTGATATCAGAATGCTGCGTATTGTCGCCCCCGTCCCATTCTTTACGGACTAGGTCTATTCCTAGCACTAGTTACGCTCCGCGTTTGTTTCTCAGTACTTTTCTGCTTGGGAAGATGTCATTCTGACACCTCAGACATTACCTACCTGATAAAGATGACGTGATTTGTCACGAAAGTGTATTCCACTATACATTTTGGCATTTGTCTCGGTGTCATTAACGGTTCAAATAGACGTTAATGCAAAACTCTTATTTCCCATATTCATTTCCCTCAGAATCATTCCTCATACTATTATTGTCTTTTGTTCTTTTGTGATGAATTAATTTTAATGTGACATCGTTACATTTATTGTGTACTCCCTTTACGCCAGGCCAATACTCGCCGTCGTTTCAGCTATGTGTCTCCCTCTCTCATCTAGTTTATCTATGCAGCAACTGATATGCACTCCCTTTGTGATCCAAGGGCTGGAAAACCTCATCGTCTGCTGCAGTAGTCGCAACTCTCTGTGTTACTGCCGGTGACGAGATAGAGTTTACAGGCTTGAGGTCTCATGTGTGATTTGCTCGCCATTGGAGCGTGTTCCCTGCCATCGACCTGACACGTCCTCCTCCATGTCGCCACCCCTTCTTTTCAAATGCATCGCCTGGACTGATCGCCATATCGCCACCTGTCCTCGCCTACACAGTCTGCTTTTCACAGAGTTCCTGTCATCGCCGTCGCCTCGGCCGTCTTTCCAGTCACCGTCTGTCATCTTCGTTGCCAGATATTTATTCCTGTCTTCCCATATGATTCTGCTGTCACCACTCCAATACCGACTGCAGAGAGAAACAGCCACAAAATCGTCAATCAACTTCTAGCAACTCACATGTCGTCACAAACAACAAATCATCCCTAGCTGTTCTTCCAACACTACTAGTTAGCCTTCTGCTAACCTCTGTAGATTTTCACCATTCACAAATCATTTAATTCATTGGTTTTTCCACTGTCAGTGTCATTAAATGCGTGTCAGGGCCATTATCACCGTCAAACTTTACAGTTCTTTAAAATAATGATAGAAAAAATGAAAACTGAAGCGTTTACTGCGGTACGTGGCGCCATAATAAAAGCTTTTACGGATTTTTAGAGAAATTTTCGCTGATAATTAAAACTCCATGTTAATCTTATTTGATTTAAACGTTAATGATTTCAAAGCAACGGCAAGATACCATGCCATCAGAGACGTCTAAACAAAAAATTAGCAAAATCATATAAAACTGATGAGGTAGTTTGTAAGAAGTAAACTTTACTGTAATCTTCTGGATTCACGGGTTTCAGCGAATGATTTAAATTTTAATTTGAAAATGTTAGTTGCTATTGCTGTAGCTTCAGTTATTTACTGAAATTTCATATTACTAGCAACTACATTAAGTACTGCCTCAACCAAAACCTAGTTTTACTATCTGCAAAGTTATTGTTCCTAACATTAACACAGGATAACTGGACACAAATCCTGGTCCACGTAGTAACAACTTTGTATAATTCCGATTGTTGTTGTTGTGGTCCTGAGACTGGTTTGATGCAGCGCTCCATGCTACTCCATCCTGTGCAAGCTTCTTCATCTCCCTGTACCTACTGCAACCTACATCCTTCTGAATCTGCTTAGTGTATTCATCTCTTGGTCTCCCCCTACGATTTTTACCCTCCACGCTGCCCTCCAATACTAAATTGGTGATCCCTTGATGCCTCAGAACATGTCCTACCAACCGATCCCTTCTTCTGGTCAAGTTGTGCCACAAACATCTCTTCTCCCCAATCCTATTCAATACTTCCTCATTAGTTATGTGATCTACCCATCTAATCTTCAGCATTCTTCTGTAGCACCACATTTCGAAAGCTTCTATTCTCTTCTTGTCCAAACTATTTACTGTCCATGTTTCACTTCCATACATGGCTACACTCCATACAAATACTTTCAGAAATGACTTCCTGACACTTAAATCTATACTCGATGGTAACAAATTTCTCTTCTTCAGAAACGCCTTCCTTGCCATTGCCAGTCTACATTTTATATCCTCTCTACTTCGACCATCATCAGTTATTTTGCTCCCCAAATAGCAAAACTCCTTTACTACTTTAAGTGTCTGATTTCCTAAACTAATACCCTCAACATCACCCGACTTAATTCGACTACATTCCATTATCCTCGTTTTGCTTTTGTTGATGTTCATCTTATATCCTCCCTTCAAGACACCATCCATTCCGTTCAACTGCTCTTCCAAGTCCTTTGCTGAATCTGACAGCATTAGAATGTCATCGGCGAACCTCAATTTGTTCCCCATGGATTTTAATACCTACTCCGAATTTTTCTTTTGTTTCCTTTACTGCTTGCTCAATATACAGATTGAATAACATCGGGGAGAGGCTACAACCCTGTCTTACTCCCTTCCCAACCACTGCTTCCCTTTCATGTCCCTCGACTCTTATAACTGCCATCTGGTTTCTGTACAAATTGTAAATAGCCTTTCGCTCCCTGTATTTTACCCCTGCCACCTTTAGAATTTGAAAGAGAGTATTCCAGTCAACATTGTCAAAAGCTTTCTCTAAGTCTACAAATGATAGAAACGTAGGTTTGCCTTTCCTTAATCTTTCTTCTAAGATAAGTCGTAAGGTCAGTATTGCCTCACGTGTTCCAGTATTTCTACGGAATCCAAACTGATCTTCCCCGAGGTCGGCTTCTACTAGTTTTTCTATTGGTCTGTAAAGAATTCGTGTTAGTATTTTGTAGCTGTGGCTTATTAAACTGATTGTTCGGTAATTTTCACATCTGTCAACACCTGCTTTCTTTGGGATTGGAATTATTATCTTTTTCTTGAAGTCTGAGGGTATTTCGCCTGTTTCATACATCTTGCTCACCAGATGGTAGAGTTTTGTCAGGACTGGCTCTCCCAAGGCCATCAGTAGTTCCAATGGAATGTTGTCTACTCCGGGGGCCTTGTTTCGACTCAGGTCTTTCAGTGCTCTGTCAAACTCTTCACGCAGTATCGTATCTCCCATTTCATCCTCACCTACATCCTCTTTCATTTCCATAATATTGTCCTCAAGTACATCGCCGTTGTATTCCGATTATGAAGTTTAAATTACAGTTCATCCATAGGTTATATTGTTGAAATCACTTTTGCGGAAAATGTTGAAAACAAATCATTTTCTTAAAACCCTCTTAATACTATAGAGAGTCTATATGTGAACATAAAAATGGTTCTATGTTCATGTTCGAAAATGTCAGACGAAATTTTAATAAGTCAAGATGTTCAACAGGGATGCAGTTTGTCACCCACTTTATTTAATTTATATATTAACGCCTTAGTTATGAAGTGAAAAAATGAAATACACTTGAGAACTGAAATAGGATCCAGTGTACTAGTAATTACTCTGTTACATGCTGATGAGCAGATAATTATAATTATATGAACATTTTCTGTTACTCGATATAAAATATATTTCTCGTGTTTAGTTTGTGACGTATATACAAGATAGAAACTAATAATGTATATCGCAAAATTTATAAAAATCACAATCTTTAAACGGAATAAAATTAAATACTACACTGATTACGGTGTGTTGCAGTGTTAGAACTGTGTTATAGCATTTCATGTCCCGTTGGTTACTTCTCTCCTTCTGGGCGTAGGTGTTCAGTTGGTGAGTACACACCGCTCGGACATTATTATTTTGCATGTTTGAATAATTTACGTACATCATGCCAACGGCCTTGCCGCAGTGGTAACACCGATTCCCGTCAGATCACCGAAGCTAAGCGCTGTCGGGCTGGGCTAGCACTTGGATGGGTGACCACCCGGTCTGTCGACCGCTGTTGGCAAGAGGGGTGCACTCCACCCCATGTGAGGCAAATTGAGGAGCTACTTGACTGAGAAGAAGCGGCTCCGGTCTCGTAAACTAGCGTACGACCGGGAGAGTTGTGTGCTGACCACATGCCCCTGCATACCCGCATCCAGTGACGCCGGAAGTCTTAGGATGACACGGCGGCCGGTCAGTACCGTTGGGCCTTCCAAGGCCTGTTCGGACGGAGTCTAGAGCCTTACATCATACCGGCCTATATTATACCGGCCCTAAATATGAATGAGCCACCTCTCTACGAACATGGGGCACTGCCTGCAAATTACCTACACTGCTAACAGCATTCGTTAGAGACAAAACTGTCACTGATGCTTTCCAGTGGTGCTATCAGTCCCTAATTATTCCCTTGACAGGTAGCAGGAAGTAAGCACTCAACGACGTGCGTGTTCAAGGTGTGTTGCTTACATCGAAGTCATCTTCTGCGTGGGAAAGAGGGTGGTCTGAGTTCTTGATTCGATACTAAAACTAATCTTTGCCCGCTTAGAAACGTTCTTAACTTTATAGTGTTGAAAATCACTCTGTCAATTTACTAGAGTATGGAGTATGCTGCTGCAGCACCCTTGGTTAGTACACATTACTAGGCCGGTGACAATGAGTCGCAACAGGCCCGGAAAATTCAATAAACAGATGTCTAACGTCCCCGGGAAGCGACAGCGAACGTTTCGCCACCGGTAAAAGTTGGTCTCTTGACACGATCTATCAACAGTAATCGAATGCAACACAGTTACATGTATCAAAAGACGTATATACGGAGAGGCATTTAAAATTGTTTTTGGAAATATCTGGATAACTGCAAATCGGTTTTTAGAAAACGTTGTAATCAAAGTCGGACCGCTGTGGCCGAGCGGTTCTAGGCGCTTCAGTCCGGAACCACGCTGCTGCTACGGTCGCAGGTTCGAATCTTGCCTCGGGCATGGATGTGTGTGATGTCCTTAGGTTGGTTAGGTCTAAGCAGTCCTAAGTCTAGGAGACTGATGACCTCAGATGTTAAGTCCCATAGTGCTTAGAGCCATTTGAACCATTTGTAATCAAATCTCGAAGAAGTACATCCAGTGACACCAAATTCGAAACCCTCTCCCCCGATCTGAGAGGGCAGGAACTGTTCAACTTTGAAGTCTTAAGTGGAAACCTTTATTTTTGTTTCTCTGAATCGGATTCTCCAGTGACAAAAACACCTTTTTCGTTGCGGGACAGATAGTGGCGTATCGGCCAAAATGAAAATGGGCTAAAACTGTTGAAGACCGATAATGTTTCAAGAAATGCTCATAGGATTAGGATCCCAGGAGGTTAGAAAAGCAATTGCCGGAATTCTAAAGTCTCTAGTGTAAAACCAGTTCTTTTCAGAGAATAAATACATTTTTTGTCGGGAAAACAAATGAGGTTCAGGAACTCCATCCTTACGGTTTATCGTTGCATCAGGAACTACACGGATATGGCTTTCAAAACCACTTCAACTTTTCCGCTTGGATACAACGAAAAGCAGCTCATGACGATTTTATTTCTTTGATAGTTTCGTCCGATGTATCAGTTTTTACAAATTTTGGTCAACTGAATGGGGATAATATGCTTTATTGATCAGTGGAGAATCCCCATTGGTTAAGGCAAGTCAAACGTCGTCTGTAAAAGAAATAAGCCCAATGATGTGGACAAAGTAGTATATTACATTCTGAAAGATCGAAGTTTTATGCAATAAAAACCGGTTTCTCATTTAAGATTTTACAATAACTGCATTTTTAATGTCCTGGATTCTAATCGGATGTCTGTTCCTTGAGATATTATCATTTACCATCGGTTTTAACTTATTTTGATTTTTGGCGATTTGGATGCCATATATCAAACAACAAATACAATATCAAATACAATATCAAACACAAAAGTTACATATTTTTCACGGAGAATTCGAATCGGCAATAAAAAAAGTGGGGGTTCCTATTTTTCGAAGTTGAGTACCCCTTCCGAGAGATGTGCCAGGGGCGCGAGTTTGAAGTCACTGGATGTAAACCTACAAGACAAACCACTTTTGTTACAACCTTCTTTAAATCTGATTTCAGGTTTTCCAAATATTTCAGAAAACGGTTTTAAACGCCTCGTCTTTTACATTGTTATATTCCTCTACTTAAAATCGTTTGATTCGTGGCATTCACTTTATCGTGGCAAGAAAGCGTCTTTTTTGCGCTGTACTCAACATACGATCATTCATCCAATTGAACTAATTTCTTCCTACAGTCATAATCGCCGTAAGCGTTGTAATACGGCTTCTCGTTGCTAAGGCCGCCAGGTTGCAGGTCTTATTTCAGATGGCGTCACTCGCGTGTCAGCGCTGAGGAAACGATGATAAGGACAGGACTACACCGAGTCAACGGACAGGAAGAATCTCCAACCCGGCCGGGAATCTCACCCGGGCGCGCTGCGTAGTAAACCAGCACGTAACCTCTCAGCTAAGTAGATAACTTGCTCTGCTGAAAGTAAGAAGTTCAATATGTAATATACCATATATCTAGCGTGCCGGTGGCAAAGTTTGAGTATTACAGCACAAAATCTGCACCACTATACGTTATACAATATGGAGAAACCTGATCCACAATGTTTACTTTCTCTGCTATTACTTAAAGTGCGATACGTTCATAAATACCTTCCAGTTATCAGAGAATCAGTCGTATTTACTAACGGCTGGGTGGGGCATCGTGACAGAAAACAGATGTGACAGGAGGATGCCTGCAAATATTACTCTTGTCTTGCTAACTGCAACATATCTTTTAGCAAGACTAGCAACGTAAGACTATGTACGGCAAAGGAAATGATCGAAACCATTGAGAAAAAAAATCCATGTCCCTCAGCATACCAAGTACAACACAGAGACTTCAACTGGGAAACAGCCTGGTCCAGTCTTTCAGTCAAACCTTTATGTGCAAGGTTACGATCAGCAGTTTATATGTTTATAAGTGATTTAAACTTGCCGGCTACGTGACGCCACGGAATAAAACTGACTGTTCATCCGTACTTTCATACAATGAAGAGAAGTTTGCAACAAAATTGTGGGTTTAAGGAAATGAATAAAGTTTAAATCGGCGGCATTGTTATCTACGAGCGTTAACGAAACAAACACTACGAAAACAATATGGATGGACGTCAAAACGTTTCCAGCGGCCAAAACCAGACCACTTATATGATTTATATATTCTTTCATAAACTACATTTTCAGCGAGAGAGGAGAATCTGTAATGGAATTTAAACAATACTTTATTTACGAAAAACAAGAAATCCTCAACAATAAGTGAAAAAGAGAACAGATTTACTGTTAATACATTACATTTACAAGTATTTGAAGTCAATTTAAGAGTTTTGTAGTATCTGCTACCCAATAAATTCAGTTAAATAAGGGACACGGGCACGATTCCCACACTTGCTCAAACTTTAGCTGGGGTAGAGAGATAGGGTTCGGGGTCCACTCAGCTCTTGTGAGACCAAATGGGGAGCTGTTTGGATAAAGAAGCAGCGGCATCTACACGACTAATCTACTTGCAATAGTGGGTGGGTGGATTGTCGAAATGCTGATCACATGGACCACGATCATATATCGCTCTCGCACTGCCTTGTAGTTATCAGTCAGCCTACCGTAAGATGACTAAGACTTAATCTATGTTAGTATATGTCTTGGATTAGTATATCTCTTCCCTTAATTGCATGAAAATGCGAGTATTTGCAATGCATTAAAATTGCATATACATAAGCAAAATTATATGTAAGGCGTCCGTTGTTTCGGACTTGTCATAAGTGCCAGATGTTACACGTAATACATGCGCTTGATGGCGAATAATGATGCCTTCAGTGCAAATGAACTCTATATCTCAGTACTTGCGGGAATCAGGTGAACTGTGACAAATGAGTATAATGGACAGTGAACAATGCATGTGACGTGTGCGGCAAGTAAGGATTTGGGCTCCGATGGGAAGCGTGCTCAGATAACCGAGGTGATTAAGGGGACTGTTCAAGTAAAGCGGGAAATCCGGGTTCAAATCCCGGTCCGGTACAAATTTTCCCTTTTCCTCACCCGATTTGTTTCAGTGCGCATTTGCGGCTGATGTCTGAGTTCCTCTTACATTAAATATGTGAAACATAGACGAGAAAACAAAATTCCCCCTTCTTGTTTCTAAAGGCTGTACAATATTTCAATTTAACAAAAAAAGCATTTCGCATTTCGGTATTAAATTTTAATTTATTTTCATGCAATAAAGATTAAAAAGGTAAAGGGACGCTGCTTACGTTAAAAACTGTTCTTCAGTATTTGTTAATGAACATACTAAGTTTGTAATAAAGGAGTTAATTTCCTCCAAATATTTTGCTTTTAGGAGACTTCAGATACTTTCAAATTTTTTAAGTGGTTGCGTTCAAGATTTCTGTGAAGGCAGCTGTAGTCTGGGCGATGATCTTCAAAGCCTGTAACGCAGTCGGCAATGTCCCTTTGTCCAAACTCACCTGAAATGTAGGTGCAAGATAACCACCCTGCCGAATGATGGTGCACTGCTGCCATTCACTTCAACCAGCTCAATACATATTGTTGCGACGTTGTTACTGCGGGGAACATGTTACTGCACAAAATTCAAATTTATCATTGACGAGTAGTATTTCATCTAGGCTTCTCCAGCGGTGTGACATTGGGATTTCAGTGTGGATCAACACTGCAGACGTACCTGAAAACAAGGAAATAACAATTTGCTTAGTTTCATTTTTTCGACGTAACAATGAAAACTTAATGAATATCTCTCGTAGTCTTAAGTATAAACAGCCCGAATAACACAAAACCTAAGCCTTATGGCTACGCCCACCGCCAGATCAAATACTGCACGTTGTCGTTAAGGGTGCGTGACGTGGTATGAAATGTATTTAGCTAAGCTGAGACGAGTGGGAAATTATTCCAGCGACGAAATGGGTATTCTCTGACACAAGCGGATTCATCGAAAAACTGAATTATGAAAACCTCACATTGTGTCAAGTAAATATATATCCACAATAAATGTGTTATTTTTATAGTTTCTTACTGCAGTCTATTGTCGCGTTTGTCTTGTAATGATTACTGGTTTCGTTCGAATTTTGGACACCTTTAGATGATCAGTTAGTGCATGAAACTGAGTCGATTCTCTGCGACTACATTGGATTGTGTAGTGGAAAAAAATTGAGCGAAACTGGTAATCGTGACGGCAAATGCGACAACCGACTGTATCAAATATTTTAGAAGAACAGACTGTTGTGGCCCAGTGTCTGGAACGACTATCGCCGGGACAGTGAAACCTGGTTGGCTGTTAGAGCGCAGATATCTTGAGAACCTATTGAAAGTGGATCAAGGAAAACGAAACAACAAAGAGGCGACCAGAGATCAGAGAACGTAGGGGTCGAAGGTTAGCCTGCTCTGTATAGTAGGATAGACGCCGATATGTAGCGTATCTGCCGACGGAGTACAATTCTTGTACGGGCTCCAGTGTTTCGGAACAAACAATTCAGCGTACATTTTTGAACAAGGGGATTCGCTGTAGATGAACCTAGTGTTCCCATTGCTGACTTAACGAAATCTTCACTTAAAACTGCAGTGCTCTCAGTATCATAGAGACTGGACCATGGATCAACGTGAACGTATAGCCTGTTTGGATGAGTCACTTAGCTTAACGAAGGTCAGTTGTCACGTCCACTCGGCTACTCGGAACATGCACAGCGTCAGCACGCATGCTCTTGGGGCATACTCAGCTCCGCTTCCATGGGAGATTTGGCAATAACAGAAGGCTCGGTGACACCTATGGACTCCATGTACATTTTGCGGATCACCTTCATCCCTTCATGCCTGATGTCGTCCAGACGTCTATGGCATATTCCAGCAGGATAACTACCTGTGCCAAAAGGCTAGAACTGTGCCACAGTACTTTGAGGAACATGACAATGATCTCACGTGGATACAGTTGAAATCTTGGCTACAAGTACAACTGACCTGAACCAAATGGGACGCTATGTGGCACCAGTTCCACATCGACAGACCACCGTCTCGTAATTTACAGGAATCTCGTGCCCTGTGCGTTGGCGTCTTGTACCAATATCCTACTATATAGCCCTCCAGTGATGGATCAGCAAGCTATGACGCAAATTGTCTTAGGGTTTTATCTCATCAGCGTATAGTGAGCTACAAGCACAGTGCGGAAAAAGAACGTAATATTATTACAAATTAAGTATAGTTTGGGTAGTATCGAACAAAAACATCAGAAACGTTACGAGTGGAGGTGTGTTTCGTCTTTGTCACTAAATGAAAGGCAATCTGCATTTTGCCATACGAGTTTCGTTCTTTTATTTACTAACCGCCTCCATGAGTACTGAAGCAAGTAATGAATGACGGAAACCGAAAGAAATGACGATAAAACACTGTGATAGGGTTGTAGGGAAAGTGTTACGATTTCCTAAAGTTTCGTGTCAACTGAGCAGGACTTTCAACAGGATTTCATCGATAAGAGGCGACAAACGACGCATCATCTCACGTAAACGTTTTACCTGCAATTTCTTGCAAGACAAAAACAGGTGCAACATCTCACGCAGTTTACGCAGCACTCGATCTGTGAAGCGCGTGACTCTTCAGTCCATGTTTGAAGCGTCCGCTTGCGGTGGTTACTGCTAAGCGTGACCCCTGCTGACCAGAGGCACAGGTGTAGGCTGGTGGCTTATGTACTTAATAGCAGCCAGTTATTATTCAGTGGACACTCACCAGATTCTATAGTCCATCATGGGACCTTCCACTCATCCTTTACTCAATAAGTAAATTATAAATATATTTGACACTTCGTTGCGTATCTTACGATGGTATATGAAATATAATCTTTGGCTCGAAACGTAACTACTCAGAAGCCGAACGCGATCCGATGCAAAACAGTTCTTTCTCCCAATTAAAGTTCATTTGCAGAGATTACTATTATAAAATAGACGTAAGTAGGCCGGATTATATTGATTATGTGCGGAGCACTTTGTTAGCTTACCTTACAGTCTCCTAATCACGTGATAAAGGTTGACAGCTTTGTTAATTTTATTCTGGCATCCTGGGAGCAAATTTAATTTTAGGAATAACGTGTCTCTTTCCCTCGTCGCCTTTGGCTGTGCCACCATACGTCAAAAGCCAGCCGCTTAAAAGGTTGCGCTTAGCCGTGCCTCGGCTGACCGTTCTCTTTCCACTCTTATGCGAGAAGCGAACTTTTACTAAGTCTTTCTTGCGTGGACGCCACTTAGCTCGCGACGCTAAGCTCCTCCTGCTTTACTGGAATCTCTCACCTGACGCTGAGATAAAATCTGTGTTCAACTGCTCGTGCTGTAATTTTGAAAACGCGCTTAAAGCAGGGGTTCACTCTGGTAAATCCTCTCACAGGTCGAACTCTGCAACAGAAAACTACAACCTTGTCCACTGCTTTTATTTTCAACTAGAGGTAACTTCCCCTTACTTGAAATATTTCCAGGAGCAGTACCGACATCTCAAAGTCTGTCTACTAATTTGCGGCTCTATGCTCCGTCTTCCCAACGTAAAAAGCGGCGATAGCTGAGAATGACTACTTGATTCAACGCGTTATTACCCATGGGAGGTGAACGTGGCGGTAGCGCTTTTCACGGAAACGGTATATCGGTATATTCTTTATACTCAACCCGATCCACCCCCTCCCCTTTCACGTCGCTCATTGCTCGTTAGTGACTGGGTGTCTAGGAAAAGTCATACTTCAAAATGAAGAGTTCCCTGAGAAAACTTATTTTTAGATGTACTATCGGTTCTGATCAACTGGTCACCATCAAGGATCTGAAAATTTTCTACAGTATGCTCTAAGTCTACATCTTTACCAAAGCGCCAAATAAAATACAAGCCATATCTCGTCACTGCCATCAATAATGATGATCATTACACAGTCAGTAGTAATAATAATTTTCTTTTATTGGCCTTATCTCTTGTCCTCTTGGGATCAGCCTGTTACTAAGGATTTGACAGTGTTACTGTTAAAAGGCAACAGGACATGCCCTTCCTATTGCCACCCCTCCCCTCCCCCCTGCCCCCCCCCCTTCCCCGAAGGGACGGAAATAGAGTACACATATTTTTGCGTCTAATGTTATTCATGTAAAAGCGTGAGGACGTTTTTCATTTATTTGACACAACAGTAAGAAAATTTCCATATACGGTATGCTAAGTAATATTTTGACACCTGAAGCTGATTAGATTATTGAAAGTAATAGTAAAGAACGAGTTACGTCAACAGAAGTTCCTTGCGGTTGGAAATTATGTCACTTCATAAGAAGTTCAATGTGTCCAAAACATTAAGGACATAGTGCTCTATGCCTCGAGCACTTACGCTGCAGTGACGACCAAATGTGCTTCACCCTCAGATTAACGTCCAGAACAAGGTCTGATGAGGTCTGTTTGTCTTGAAGACAGGAGCACTATGTGTCAAATACATATTCTTTTAAAAATGTAGATCATAATTATAGCAAATACTCTCTTGTCAATTCACTATCCATTTATGGACATTCATTGCCTTGAATTCCTCTCTTCCTTCTTCGATCATTAATTTACCTCCACCAATTTATGTATTGTTCCAGAGCATTGTTGGGCCTCTAAAACTCCATTTCCACACCACTATGTCGATCTTTGTATTTTCAGTCCTAAAGCGATAAAACATGCACTTGAACTTTCCACGTTGATAATTTTTTAGTGTGTTATTGCCATCCATATACCTCATACGACCATACCACCAACCAAGGTGGCACAGTGTTTAGCACGTACTATTCGTATTCGAGAGGACGACGGTTCAAATCTGCCTCAGGCCATCCCGACTATTCGCTCCAGGTAAATTCCGGAATGGTTCATTTGAAAGAACACGGCTGATTTCCTTTCCCATCCTTCAGAATATAAACTGACGTAATGCTCCGTCTCTAATTACCTCGTTCTTGACAGGGCATTAAAGCCTAATCTTCCTTCCATCTTTCATACGATCATATAATTCTAGTTGATTCAATTCTAACCACTACAAGATGTTATGTCTATTTCGATTTGTATTTTGTTTTCATTTTGCACTGTGCCTGTTGCTGTAGATCTGCTGCAAATTATTTCCGTCCGCTCTTTTGCCTCATATGTCGCATTGGTTTTCACTAAACGCTCGGACTGTATCTTCTTTTTCAAAGTAGAGACACTGTCAGTCCAAAATACTGACCCTCCTGATATCCGGTAGAGTTAAGGCGACACTTCTGGGATTCGGGGAGTCCTCCTGGCCCCCAATCGAATCGGCGCAGTGTGCCGATCTGGGTTGATGTGCTTTTTAGGCTGTTTTCCCCCCATCCTTCTAGTAAGCTCTGGGCCGGTGCCTACGTCATGCCTCAGATACATGCTAGGCAAACATTCACAAAACGGTCTCACACTTGCAGATGTTTACTCTAGTAGCGGACAGATGAGGATACACGAATTCCGTCTGGGAGCAGGTCGGGGCGTCAGGTAGGGCATTCGGTCACCCACTGTCACTGAAATTGTTTCCACACATGCAACACCCATAACCTAGTAGAATCACGAGACTAGACAAGGAAGAAGGAGAAGATTCGTTCGATAGTATAGGTGGTAATTGCAATAATTTAGCTTCGATTATTTGATTCTGTACTTCTTGATCAACTGTCATTACGAAGCCCAAATATTTACTTGGCACTATTTTTCATAACGGCAGTCCGAAGTACGGATTACCATCACGTCCAGCACATACACATGATGGAAGACTGTCGATGGGAACAGGAGGAAATTACAGGACATAAAGCCAAGAGGTACTCAAGGATTCGCCAGTTAGTTCCCATTACACGCAATCTGATACAAATTCTGTCCTAGGCACCTCACCTCTATAATATCCAGGATCAAGTTTAACCACAGATGTTTCCTTAACTATCTTCACAGGCTGAATATCATACAGACACCTTTCTGCTCTTGTGGAGAAAATGAGAACGTACATCAACTTTTAGCCTGGTTCCTCAGCCTGCATGGAAATAGTACAAAGTAGTACAATCCCTCTACAAGAGCTTGTGAAGCTTTGTCATTCGTTGTCATCGTGCATGATGGCTTTGATAGCACAATATCATAGAGCTTACCATAATTTGTACGGATTCACATTTGCCGCAGGTATCCACATCTAAAACGAATACAGGGTTAAGCAAAACGATGGAATCGGTTTAACTGATTTGCATTTCATGAAGTATAAGTTGTACGTGAATAGCCTACACACCAATGAAAGGGGGGTATTTCGAAGGTATAGTTTTTTCAGCTAATGAAAGATCAATGCACGGCAAACATCTAAACGGTAGCTACATTCGTACCACACGAAAGTAGCATGACGTGTGTTACGCCACCGCAGCAGTGACACGGCTCGGCAGGCAGTTCCAGAGTTGTTGGTAGAGTCAGGATATAAACAGCTTGCTTAACGTAGTCTCACAAGAAAAGTCACAGATCGTGAGCTTAATAGATCTTGATGGGCAGAAGCGTAGAGTCAGATCTTGATTTCCTATGCGACCCACCTTTCTCCGAGGAAGGGACTGATTTAGAAATCCTCGGACATGGCGGCGGTTCACTGCCGAATCGGAGATGAGATTTCCACTGCACTGTAAGTGCCGACTCACTCCACAACGCAGAAAACGTACTGCATCGTATCCATCTAACTCACAGCTGCCTTTGGCGGCCGTTTACGTAACTATCACAGAGCTAGCCACCGTTTATGCCGTTGGTGGTTAACAAAACAAAACTTAGAGCCTTCCTCTTTCCTTCGGTCTTTAAACGGTTAATGTCCCATTTGTATGTCGCGACACGAAAATTAATTAAATTGAATCATAATTTTGAGTAGCGCTGTATGTCACTAACAGCGGTCTGCACAAAACTATTCTGTAACGTTTTATTTTAAGGTGATGTCACGTCTATGTGACTGCGTTCAAACAGACTATTTTTCCATAAAGAAGTATATAATTTATGATCGAATGAACTTGCTGTATGGTGTAAGCTACGGACCAATAAATTCAGTTAAAAAAAGTTCCTTATCGAATATCAAGCCGTATTCTTCGATGATACAGCTTTATGCAGCGTTTTTAGAAATAACATTCTCAATATCTGCTGAAACTACAAGTTGCTGTCACAATTCGTTTCTACTTCCAGTATACATTTCAGAAGGTTACACCTCCACCATAAAATGAGTTTGCAGCTGTATTGCATATATGATTTTTGATTATTCTGTGGACATCTATGATAATTGAAGGAAACAAAACAATATTTTTCCACAAGGCTCAATGTCATGTTCAGCTTTTTGTTTAATAGATAAACGTAACATAAAAATAAATGCGACGAAGTCGTACGTAAGAGGTGTGTTCAGTTGTTTGGAAAGAATTTTATCTGTTGCCCACATCCATGTTAACCCTCCAAAATAGTCCCCTATAAGTGCTCATTCCATTCTTCCACACACATCCGGAAAACGATCTTTGGGATTGCTTTCCTTCCCCAGTAAGAAATTTTTAATCTATACTATGCATATAAAGCCCTTCAAGGTTTTATTTATTTTTGGGAAAAAAGCCACATTCGGCGTTTTCTGGCGAATATAGACGCTAGAGCGTCATTACAGTATGAGTTTTGTCCAAAAATACACGGGCAAGCAACTAAATGAGAGCAGGTGTACTGTCTTGGTGCAAAAACCACCAATTATTTTGTCACTAACTCGTGAGGTTTTTTTCGGATTGCTTTACGCAAACAGCGTTGAATTTATAATAAGGATCGTTTGACCATTTGACATTAACTCATGGTGCACTATGTCGTTAAAATAGGAGAACGCCGTGAGCGTATCTTTAACGTTAGCCCGCACTTGTTTAACTTTTTCCGGTGTTGCCACTAGTACGAATGAGCCTTAGTTTCGACGTCATGTCCGTAAATATATGCTTCATCACTGCTCATTACATTTCTCATTAGCTCCGTATCGTTATTCAAGCGACTCCTGAGGAACACGCATACCCCGTTGTCTTTGTTCTAAATTCAACAATTCTGGAACAAATTTTGCTGTTACACATTGTAATGTCAACGCCATATATTTTGTGTCGACAGTGTATGCGACAGTGTTCGAGATTTAAAAAGTGATGAATATTTTACAGAAATGTCTTTTAAGCCTATATGTGAGAAATGAGTATAATGTGATTTATTACTATATTGTTAAGTGTCCAACAACAATTGTTTTATTATTTTTATAACCAGTTCCCTACAAAGAATAATCATATAACAAAAGATAATACCACTAAAATAATGTATTGGCATTGTATTGTCTGTGATTTTTGTTCCTTGTTCTGGTGCCCTCTATGATGTATGACGCTGATAAGATTGAAGATAAGCTGAGGTCTTTACGTAAATGAAATAATTTTTACGGCTGGTGCGTAAGATTAATTTTTTCCAGAAAAATTCGTCACTGACTTAAAATGAAAGTATGTACGACACCAGTGTTGTTGTGGGTGGAGGTTATATTGTGATATATTAATTATTTGGTGCATACATAATAATGTCACGTACACAATTATTTAAACAGAATTTCAACATTTATTTGTAGTGTTAAGGTATGACAAAATAATTCAGTATAGTTGCGCTCAGCAGCGCATAAATAAGAATTATTAAAGATTATTTATTCCTTTCAAATAATACTGTTATTCTTGCTGCTACGTTTTCACATGTTTTACAATAACAGGTACACACCATCACAGCAACATTAAACAGAACCCAAAACACCCGTTACAGCATTTTGTACCGATAACACACGAAACACTTCGTGGCATGAGCGAACTGAACTGAAGATCAGCAGCGACTTCTCTGATTGTGGTACGGCGATCGTTCACAAACACTTTTTCCAGGATTTCATCGACTAATAATGGGATTGGACATCCAGGGCGCTTGTCATCTTCAGCGTCTTCAAGTTCTTCGGAAATCTCCTTGTCAATATAGCATAGGTATTAGAAGCAATATTTAAGATTTCTAGAACTTTGCCGCCGTTTGCTCTACCTTTGCAGCAAAGTTTAATACACATCTTATAAGCCATTTAACACAAAAATAGCGAACCGCCACGATTTCGCAGGTTTAGCATCAAGCTTCTACGGCGGAACGACTTGTTTAATATGTAGTGCCATGCACAAATCTTTCTTCCTCATGAATCACTCTGTTAGTGAAAACCGTATAACAGTACCTACAGTAATTCCTAACATTGGTCTCCAGGCACAAATATAGACAGAAATATGCGGCACGGGTCATCTCTCACTCTGGTGAACCTCTGCTTCTCTCTGGATTTGAGGCGGCTGTTAGATTACTGCTTTTCTCGTCCAGATAACATCTTCTAGACTGCATATCTGCCACGAAATGCCACTCGGAGGCCAGTTAAATATGAAACAGGTAAAATACGTGTAGTATTCACTCATCATTATCATTCGAACGATCCATCTTTGTGAATGAGTCCGTTAGCGAAAATCGTATCAAAATACGCACTATAGTTCCTGACATTAGTCAAACATACAGGCTGAAACGGCGTTTAATTTATTATATGTGCAGGAAGATAAACAGTCAATGATACCATCTCACCAAATTCCCGACCCCTTCACCCATTGCGAACAGTCCGTGTATCCTAACCTACCCGCAACCTAGATTCCAAAAGCCCTGTTGGTTCCCCTCTTATCACCAATCCCAGTGTGCTGCCACGGGATTATCAACACATACCACCCTCCCTCAATCAACACCAACTCCATATCCTGTTACACGCAACTTAAAGCAGCTACCTCCCCCTCAGTGAGATCCGCACTGATATTTATCCGTCCATAACTCTTCCACCCTCTTTCTAATCCCATCCTACATCAGTGCTCCCCTCTCCGTTTACCTTTCCATCTCTTTCCTATTAATACCATTCCACTCCCCACACACCAAACTGCTTCCCATTGTACACCTCAATACTAACTATCATAGTTTAATACCTAATTTGTCCCTATATTTTTCTACCCACACCGCCCAATCTGTTCTTTTCTCCCCAAATCATCTTATCCTACAGCAGGTGTTTCAGATTTTAAGTTAAAGTATAATGTTGTTTCTTATAAGAATGTCGCCTTTCTTGCAGTGTGGTTTCAAATTACATATAGTATTTATCTTTTTATCTTTTAATTCGTTATTTTAAATTACTATAGTCCTAATGTTTTGATTCAGTGCCAACAACGTTAAACTACTTTATAGTTTTTAATACTATATGTAAACTTCTCACCCTCTTTTTCATCTTTGTAATACAGGCTGATTCAGCTGCCTCTATCGACAGATTTTATGCTGTCAACAATGCATTTAAGCTGTATGTGCAAGAATTTCATATTATCTCGCTCATTGCACGCAAACTATTAGTCCTACAGAAAAAAAATGAAGGAGATCTTTTTGTAGGAAATTTAATGTACCTAAACTTTGCACTCGGATACATTTTCACTATAAGCCATATTTTTGGAATTACTCAAGAAAAACTTACAAAACTGATCTTCAAACGTGTTTTTCTTGAATAACTCGAAAATTGTGGCCTCCATCGGAAACTTATATTTAAATACACTAAATTTAATACAAAAACGACGTACAAAAATGGTTCAAATGGCACCAAGCACTATGGGACTTAACATCTGAGGTCATCTGTCCCTTAGACTTAGAACTACTTAACCTAAGGACATTAGACACATCCATGCCCGAGGCAGGATTCGAACCTACGGCCGTAATAGCCGCGTGGTTCCCGACTGAAGCGCCTAAGACCGCTCAGCCACAGCCAAAAACGTCGTGTTTATTTTTTTTCTTCTGCAGCTCATACCAAGAGAGAGAACATGAAATTTCTTGGTTCCGAAGTTGTTGTGGGTTGCATAAAGCTCAGTGGTTCGGTATCTGAACGACCCTGCATATTTTAAAGCTCTTGGGCGAGGAGTGTATTTTTTAACGCTGAGAGCCAGCCCTCGTCCTCCGTCTATATGGCAACAGACTATCCAATATGGCTAACACTGTACAGACAATTTTGATGCTTGTTAAGCAACACAACTACGAAACAAGTGCGCGAATCCTACTAAAACATCACGCGAAATTACAAAATTATCGCTTCTTTTTCAATACACATCGTACACACGTACATGCCTTATTAAATGCTGTTCATCCACCTGACGACAGAAGTTCGACTGTCCAATCACGCATTGAAAATAAAACTGAATTGCTACTGGTTGCAATAAGCAATTTCTTCATTTCAAGTTTCATAACAGTCACGGTAAAGTCCGACCTAAAATGTGGCTTTTTGAAGTAACGTTTTAAATTTGTCTCCCTTTCTTTAGTTCACACCGCGACACCTCATAAGAGAACGTGTGAGCTATTCAGCATTTCGGCCCCTTTTATCAACAACACGCCAGCACCCACTGTCCTCTCACACAGAAGTGACGCGAATTATGAGACGCGTGCGCCGCTGTGAGGTATCTCGCGAACCTCGTGCCTGACGCATTGTGGGCGCCGGCGCCTGCGCTGGCGGGCCGCAAAGTGAACGCGATAAGGTTTTGGCGTTGTGCGTTCGAGGCGCGGCTATTGTTTTCGGCGCGTCTCATCTCCGGCGGAAGAGCAGACTGCGGGCGGCGCTGCGCCTCGGCTCGGTGTCCGCGGCGGCAGAGCCGGCCTCGTCGGCTGCTATTGATCGCGGTCGCCGGCGGCAGGTACCGCGTGCCGCGTGCCGTGGGCCGTGGGGCGCCGAGAGCCGGCCCACGCCGGCCACTCCGGGCCAGCGCCGAGTCCTGGGCAGTCCGCCGACGCGAACACGTCTGCCCCACGTATCTCTGTACTTGGAACATGCCCCACATCCGACAGAGGTCGCCAGTGCACGCTTGTGCCGTGGAAGGAGGTGCGATGAAAAATATCTGCCCACCTATATAGTGGACACAAGCTGAGTGTCCGGCGTTAACTGGCTATGTATTTATTCCATCTCCTAAATAGTTGAAATGGCTCTGAGCACTATGAGACTTAACATCTGCGGTCATCAGTCCCCTGGAACTTATAACTACTTAAACCTAACTAGCCTAAGGACATCACACAACACCCAGCCATCACGAGCACAGAAAATCCCTGACCCCGCCGGGAATCGAACCCGGGAGCGGGAAGCTAGAACGCTACCGCACGACCACGAGCTGCGGGCTATTCCATCTCCCCCTGCCCCAAATGTTCATCTCCTGCTACCACCCACCTACCTCCACCCCCCCCCCCCCCCCCCACACACACACACAACCTCAGTCAATCTCCTCCTGCCCATCTCACTGCCCATCTGCTGCTCCTCTGTTACTCTGTTCCTTCTTCTTTCTCTCTCTCTCTCTCTCTCTCTCTCTCTCTCTCTCTGTTCGTCTGCTCCTCCTCTTCTCTCTCTCCATCACCTCTAGATCTACATTCATACTCCGCAATCCACCATACGGTGCGTGGCGGAGGGTACCTCGTACCACAACTAGCATCTTCTCTCCTGTTACACTCCCAAACAGAACGAGGGAAAAATGACTGCCCATATGCCTCTGTATGAGCCCTAATCTCTCTTATCTTAGCTTTGTGGTCTTTCCGCGAAACACATGTTGGCGGCAATAAAATTGTACTGTAGTCTGCCTCAAATGCTGGTTCTCTAAATTTCCTCAGTAGCGATTCACGAAAAGAACGCCTCCTTTCCTCCAAAGGCTCCCACCCGAGTTCCTGAAGCATTTCCGTAACACTCGCGTGGTGATCAAACCTACCAGCAACAAATCTAGCAGCCCGCCTCTGAATTGCTTCTATGTCCTCCCTCAATCCGACCTGATAGGGCTCCCAAACGCTCGAGCAGTACTCAAGAATAGGTCGTATTAGTGTTCAACCACATCTTCCCAAAATTCTACCAATGAACCAAAGACGACTATCCGCCTTTCCTACAACTTCCATTACATGCTTGTCCCACTTTACATCGCTCTGCAATGTTTTGCCCAAAAATTTAATCGACGTGACTGTGTCAAGCCTACACTACTAATGGAGTATTCAAATATTACATGGTTCTTTTTCCTATTCATCTGCATTAACTTACATTTTTCTATATTTAGAGTTAGCTGCCATTCTTTACACCAATCACAAATCCTGTCCAAGTCATCTTGTATCCTCCTACAGTAACGAAACGACGACACCTTCCCTTACACCACAGCATCATCAGCAAACAGCCGCACATTGCTATCCACCCTATTCTAACGATCATTTATGTAGATAGAAAACAACAGCGGACCTACCACACTTCCCTGGGGCACTCCAGATGATACCCTCACCTCCGATGAACACTCACCATGGAGGACAACGTACAGGGTTCTATTACTTCTGATCCATGACCATCCCCAAACCCTCCTCTCTTCACCTTCTGTGCGCCAGTCACCTCCTGCATATCCACTCCTTCTGTTTATCTCCTCCCTTCATTCCTTCTTTATATCGCCTCAGCCCACCTGTCTCTGTCCACCCACTTCTCCCCGCCCCCTCCTCCACTCTCCATCTGCTCCTCCCCACTCTGCCCGTTCATCTTACCCTCTACTCTTTCTTTGTCAATTTTCTTCGCCTGTCTCTCTCTGTTCAACTACTCCTCCCCTCCACCCCCTTCTATGTCTGTCTCCTCTATCAAACCTTCTCTCACGATCACAAAGCTATCACCCTGATCCCAATGGCAGGCTGGTGCTTCTTACCCCAACAGTATGTTTTCCAGGTCTTAAGTAATATATATACAAAGTTAAGTTGAAAATGGACCAGTAGTTTACGTGGAGAAGTGAAGCGTACATACACTTGCGTATCATATGTATGTGGCGAAAATCGGAACACCAGAGAAGCGAAGGAACTGTGATATAGTGCAACAGAAGAATGTCGAAAATTGGGTTGACTGATAAGGTAAGAAATGAGGAGGTTCTCCGCAGAACCGACGAGGGAAGGGACAGGAATGATAGGGCATTTGTTACAACAGCAGAGAATAACCATCCTGGTTATAAATGGAGATGTAGAGGGTGAAAATTGTAGTGGAAGACAGAGATCGGAATACATCCAGCAAATAAGTGAGGATATATCCAGAATGAGATTTTCACTCTGCAGCGGAGTGTGCGCTGATATAAAACTTACTGGCAGATTAAAACTCTGTGCCGGACCGAGACTCGAACTCGGGACCTTTCGTTGTTGATAGTTGTGTTTGGTCGTTTCGGACGTCACATGACATCCGGTCAAGTTCGCTTGTTGATCCTTCTACTCAGTTTTTTATTACAGAGAACTCGTTCTGTTCGTTTTCGTTCGTTCTATTTGTTCGGGGCGGACGTCCCATGACACTTGTTCCAGTTCATCGTTGATCGACTAACTCATTTGTTTTTTTTTTATTACAGAGGGCATCTAACCCTCTGACCGAGCACGCTGAGCTACCGTGCCGGCTAGTGTCATTTTGTTTGTTTGATCTGCACGAGGCGGACGTCGCAAGACACCTGTTTGAGTTCGTTGTTGGTCCATTAACTAAGTTTTTTTTCGTTACGGAGGGTAGCCTAACCCTCTGACCGAACACGCTGAGCTACCGTGCCGGCTACCATCTGAGCTACCAAGCACGACTCACGTCCCGTCCTCACAGCTTTACTTCTGCCAATACCTCATCTCCTACCATCCAAACGTTACAGAAGCTCTTCTGCGAACCCAGGATATTGCGGAGACATGGCTTAGCTACAGCCTGGAGGATGTTTCCAGAATGAGATTTTCACTCTGAAACGGAGTGTGCGCTGACGTGAAACTTCCTGGCGGATTAAAACTGTCTACCGCACCGAGACTCGAACTCGGGACAAAAGAGCTTCTGTAAAGTTTCGAAGGTAGGAGACGAGGTACTGGCAGAAGTAAAGCTATGAGGATGGGACGTGAGTCGTTATTTGTAACTCAGATGGTGGAGCACTTGCCCGCGAAAGACAAAGGTCCCGAGATCGAGTCTCGGTCAGGCACACAGTTCTAATCTGCCAGGAAGTTTCAAGTGGGGATATAGGTAGCAAGTGCTGCTTTGAGATGAAAACGTTTGCACAAGGGAAGAATACGTGATGAGCCTCCTGAAACCAGTCAAAAGACTTATGACTACATTCAGTGACGTGTGTGAGTGTCTGTGGAGGGATGGCACCACATTCTTGCTCAAGATCGGAAACCAGAGAAGGTTATGATGTTGGACGTTGTGCTCTGGAGCGCAGCTGACGGTCTAGTTCAACCCAAAGGTTTTCTGTTTTACTAACGTTATTGTGCACAAACAATCGTCTCAGATGTGCAACTTTATGGCAGGTGGCACTGTCAATCTGATACAGTAATCGTGTCCGAACTGTTCCTCGACTGTACGCAGTGGCCAATACTGTAAAAATCCTAAACTCAATAGGGGACCACTTCCAACTTCGGTCGACGATTTTAGATAGTGAGAGAGAAATTCCATTCTCCTCTGGCTACTCCAAGTGAAGAAGATATTATGGCATTGTGCTCTGAAATTCACATTAAAATAATATTCCTTCTCTACCAAGTAGACGTTATGTTGAGCCACAATAAAGTCTGGAGTGGCGACATGTAGAAGCTCAATCACCAGTAAGCTTCCTTATACTAGTTGTTTATTTCTAGTGACGAAACAAACGCTATGTAGGCTCAAAGGACACTTATTCCATCTTTTACCTGAGCTTCTGTATGTCGATAAAATTGGTTCTGAACTGCGAATGCAACTCAGACCGCCCTTAACGCGGAATTTGATTCCTTCGTGACAATACAGCTCGGCTACAATTTTTTGTTTGTTCAAAACTGCAGGTTCCTCAACATCTCCACACATTGCGCGTGAATGGGTTAGAATCGTGACCCTGCACTAATGATTTCATTATGTATTATCAAGCTCTAGCAGGAGAACACCTAACTGCTGGTGGATAATAATTTCGTTTTTAAATGTATTTTCATTCGTTGTCAACTCTAACAATATTTGACGTTGTTGACTCCCAGTGAGACACAGAACTATTTTCGAGATCACTGGAAGTTCAAGGATGTTATTCCGAGCTGCTGGTGGAGAAAAATTCGGTAGCTGATGTCTCTTTGTGCGTAGTCAACAACGATATGTGTGGAGCTCTATTCCCAGTCAGCACTGAACTCTTCGTCATATTATTTCTAGTTCGAACATGCTCACATATCGCTGATGGTGCAACAAACCCATATTTAATGTTCGTTTTGTCTAGAATATAACAGCGATAGGTGCCTGGTGGGAGTCCTGGAAAGGAAAAAATTAGTTTCGTCTCGTCATTTCAGTTAAAACATCTAGCTACTACCGAGAAAACCTGATATTTCAGTGTTGATTGTGCTTCGATATCTATCTTATTAGGTTCTGGGTTCGAATCCTGTCCAACACAAAGCTTTACCTTACGGTATTTCAAATTCGTTACTTGTCTAGAAGCAATATTTAACATCTCTCGTAGTTCGTTAACGGGGACAATAGGTGCTGGGTAGGAATTCGCGTCCGTTAAAAATGTTTGCGTTATGTAATTTAAAGTTGGTATTTGCTAATTGATACTGGCTAAAATCGAGGTATATCACTATCTGTATGCCTTATCAGGAATGACTGTTAGTTTCCGTCACTCACGAAATCTTTGCTTAGTCTGCATGACCTGGGTTTGAATCCATATGCAGAACGAGACGGTTCGTCGTGTCATTTGAAATTCATACATATTCTCAACTAGATGCTCGTGAATAACTTAAATTTTTAATGTCATTTTGTGTTAAATAATAAGTACGGTATGTTACTTTGAAGAGGAAATCATGAATACGACGAACTTACTACGTGCATTACCTATCTGACGTAATAATGAGAGTGGTAACATTTCAGGTATGTCATTAATTGTAATAAATGTGAGGTTACAAGCCTTAAGTACAGTCTCACCTGTGATAAGGTGTTCCCCGATATTTGTTTTATCGTAGTATTACTTTACATTTTGAGTTATTGCGATACAGAGCAGAGTTTTCTAGTGGTGACTTGTTGGATCCATATTCAATAGTCAAACGACTGTACCAAGGATCGATAAGAGGACCTGCTAGACAGCTGCGATTTGTGGGTTGCATGTTAATCGGGGGAAATGCAATTCAGGTCGTTCGGATACTTTTGAGCACGACTGTACATATGGCTTCTCTCCCAATATCGGTATTAGCTACACAAAGCAAGTATTTAGGGTGATCATACTTCTTATGTAGACCACAATTAATTCTGCTCGACCATTACAACAAAATATCAGACTCTCTGGGTGACCTGTACATCACTCTGCGTTCCATAAGGCAAAGGTATTGTGAGCAGGTGTTGTGGGTAAAGTGCACGAGATTGGCAAGTGACGCGTAAGATTTCCAACGTGAGGATTCAACAAATAAGCCATACCGGTCGTAATAAAACTAGACGAAATGCGGATTTAGAATTTTGAGCTTTCTTTATTGTGTATTAAATTTATAGGGCGTATCGAATAATTTATTTCTTTAAGGAATGAATAAATGCAACACGCAGTGGAAGACGGGCTATTGACCAGTTCCATAAAGGTCTCTATTCTGGTGGGTCTCCTTCGGCTTGTGTTGTGGCCGTAATCTTACGTATCACCTGTAGTGATGTTTCATTCTCACTCTCGTGAATTCGCCTGTTTGATATGTCACATGGAACCCCCTCCATTTAAAAGTTATGTATATCGCATTATGCATAGAAGATGGAGGCAGCCAAAATGTCCGCCATGTAGGTGACTTATCGCCAGAAGTTCTTCTCCTCTCTCTACTAATTCTACTTGTCTACAAGCATAAGTTTACCGATCTGTTTTTGTATAGCTACGGAGCATCCTTTAGGTTGGTACCCTTCAAGCGCATGGCCGATACAGGTGATCTTGAAACTACGCCAGTACGCGATAGAGACGGAGAAAAAACTTCACATAATACTGCAGAAGTTTGGAAGATATCCGATACTACCTCGCCCAGAGACCAAGCAACGTAAGTGATGTCTATTGCCAGTCAGACCTCACACCGTTGCTCTCCCTTGATCATAGGTTATGATATCTCAGAGGGATGTTCTTCTTTATTGATTACTGCATCCCATGTTTCGTTGCTATGTCACTAAATGTAATATCCCGAGCCGCGTAATAGGGCCACTCGCATGGCGTCTTATACTCGTCGAGATCTGGCAGTCATGGATGCACCTCACGTAACTGTTGGCAGAGTGAAGTAGAGACGTGGAAAAATAGTAGTAGGGAACCAGGAAGACGTAATTTGGCGTTGAAACTGGCTCAAACAAAACTACGCGTTCACTTTTGTCGGCACAGCGAATAATTGCAGTTAACTTGCTGTTTAATGCATGTGTACTATTTCAAATCACCAATACTTACTTGGTCCAGTAAGTTAAAAAAAAAGAAAAAAAAAAGAAACTGGGAGATGCTGGAACACGGCTCCTGCGCGTTCCGCCTGAGCTTAGACACTGGCATGAGGTCAGATATTTGTGTAGCACAATAAAATTTGAAAAAAAAAAAGAACTACACTGGAGCCGATGTTGACATTTAGTCATCCTAAATTGTCAGGAGTCCAAGTATGCTTATAGATGAACCGATTCTGATTTCTGTTTCTCTTTGCTCAATCAAATAGTCTCATAAGAATGTTAGGATAACTTCCACGAAGAGATCACGGCCAAATTCTTTCTGCTTCCTGGTGCATTATTAATAGTAGTAAATTGAAGTAAGTATCAATACTGAACAGCTGATTAAATTTTCAGCGTTATTTTCCTACGAAAATGTCATGAAAATATGTGGAACATTTGCTTCGCTGAAGCTGTCGGCATAAGTATCTGCTCGCTTACGAGCTGTATCCAATCGCAAATGCGATATAAACGAATGCTGAATCTGATATCATCTAATGAACACGGTTTGTAAGACCATTCAATGTTCTGTCAGCAAATAAATTTTGATTTTTATGGGATCAGGTCGCTAGGATGCTATTCACATTTTTATTTAGTTGAAATGTTCTCCCCCTGACGAAATTTCCACGTACCCGATATTAGGATATCACCCTCTTTACTCTTTCCGCTTGAAGAGGTGCTCTTTTCGCCGAGGCTGCGCTGCCTCCGCCACAAGGGAGAGCGGATTCATCACCAGTAAAAGCCCTGGTTTTATTCCGAGGCTTATGAATAAGATGCATCCTGTATGCTCCAAGCTGTAATTGATGATGAAAGTGAAAGTGAACTTCTCGTACAGCACACTGACGCAACCTTTAGGACCGCACCGTTCATTACAACACGCTTGTTAACTGATAGGTAGTTTCTATATAAAAACCGATGGAAATTAATTGATGGTTACGTGCAGTAGAAATTAGGTGAAATGCACTAGAGGATAAAACGAAATCAAGGAAAATACAACATATAAAAAAAACGGAGATGATTTATATAATCTTTCCCACCCGGAAATAAACAAAAAGAAGCTCCTGTAGCTATTTCTGTGCAGAAAAACTATCTGCAGACCTACATTTAGATTGGCATCGTATTCAGCTGAACTAGGCCGACTTGTATTTGTAAGAGCAGATTTCAAAAAGTAAGCTACACATTATTATAGCAGGCCAAACAATATTTACTGAATGCTGCACTACACATCAAAATGACACAGACACATTATTTTTCAAAATAGTTACCAAGCATTTTTGGTAAAAATCTGTCGCAACACTGTAAAGTTGATGCATTAAGTTGTTCTAAAAGCGGTGCTGATATTCAAAACAATAAAAGCGGGTTAAAAGCAGTGAGCTATCTGGGGAAGTTAACCTTGCATTACTGAGCAACTGTTTCACCAGGTATCCAGTCTAGTTTACCTAATTCCCAACCAGACTAACATTAATTATAATCTTTTAATAGTCATCTTACGACAACCGGTGATATATATATAAAAAGAGAATTTAAATTAAAAGAAATGAATCAGTTTGTATTTGGACGTTTATTTTGACATTGATAATTGTTTCGTTAAAATTTCAGCATATTAAATCAACCACCAGAACAGTTTTTAACCAATAGGCACAGTGACAAAATTTTAAATTAAGTAACTAACATATGTACATATTTCAGGCCACTGATGATGCCTTGCAGAAAATAAGGGCGAAACGCGTATGGCACTAAAATTGTTTTTTATTCAATTGCTGTCAGACGGGCCATAGGTAAAAATTATCAATATACCGTAATATTACACGCAACTGAGGAAGACAGGACTACAAATGTTTAAGATGTCATATTAAACTTGATTCATAACTAAACTGGTGCCTTAATTAGGATTGTGAAAATGTGAGTTTGTAATCTTACGGAACGCATCAAATTTGGAGCCAAGATTGGGAGACTGCATACAACACTGCATTCATAAAATAACGCACAAAGAACGTTGAAACATATGCAAGAGGAAATTAGCCACAACCAACCGATTCAATTTTCACCCAAAGAAGTTACGTTCGTAGCACAATCCTGTCCGTCATGAAATTACCACACACTGGTATACTAAATTCATACTAACTCTCTGTGAAATCTTCCTGAAAAGAATAGCTGAGGGCTTCTTTGATGCTTACACCACACGCTTCACGTGGTCAACTTGGTTTACACAAAGAGTGTAACTCCACAATAATTTTGATAATTATAATAAATTACATTGAAATGCAATTTACAAAAGAAAAACCTCAAACTGGTTACTATCGTCTTACTATTAACCTGATGGGTCAAACAATTGTATAATGACGTGGTACTGATCTCACAAAGTACACCCCACGTGGGTTGAACATAAAGAAAAGTAGCTATATTGAAAAATATTGTCAAGACGAGACGTTGTAATCTCACGCACATTTGCATTTAAGATTGATGATCTTAGTTAGAGTTATGGATCATCAACATTTGGTTCCACTTTACTGACAAAGTAGTGACAAAGCAACTACTGGAAGATATTCTGAACTTCACACTCGAATTACACTGCATTGCAATTTAAGATAACATAAGATATTTTAGATCTAAACCTGAAATATAGGTGGTTAAATTTTCAGTTAGGCTGAACTTAAGAAATCCATTGTCCTACGGACTTTGCAGAGACGCGCTTAGCTGGAGATCTTACCAGTTCAGATGCTCGCTGCGGACAGACTGGCGTGGGCCCCTACCGAGGGTGCTTCACAGATACAAACGGAAGTGACCAGAGAAGCAGCTTCCTATACCAACATGACAAGGTACGGACAGTACCATACTGAGAATAGAAACCGCTTTGCCTTTAGAAAGCGTAGCTACCTGTTCTGATATTGGTGCTACTGTTCTCTAACAGACAGGCTTGTCTGCTACCATCAAGCTTGCAACTAGAAATACATTTGCTCATTCATCCTTTCACATAGAATGGAAGGGGGAAGACAGTATCTTATCATATACACTATATAAAAAAAGCGCATGTTGGTTCCATATGAGACTGTGTGACATGAATTACACATAAACTGTGTTTTAAAGTGTATTAGTGTGACAGATAGTTCTTGTTTATGTGTAAAAGTAACATGTTACACTGCACAGTCTCCTCCCAGATGGAGTCAGAAACACCACAGTAAATTCAGAAGTGGAATGTATGCCGTAAATGACAACAGATTTAAGAAATTAACATGAAAGGAATCCAACAGAGACCTTTCAACATTCTACCACCTGTTTAACTCCTCGACGGTGGAAATCCGCTCCTTCGTCAAAGAGCCTTTGGAGAACCGCATTGTGGACGTTCTCATCGTTGGAAACTCGCTCCATCCCCATTCACCTCCTCCACATTTTCTTCCTCCCTGGCGGAGACACTGACGGGAAACTTCCGTGGTCGATCTTGATGACATTCCTTCCCGATAAACATCACCAGTATTTTGCGTCCATGGTCAAACTGGTGGTAACATTACAAGATCGCTGTACGCGATATGGTATTTAGTCCATACACGGGTGAATTTCACGATGAGTCTGTGAGAAATTAGATCAAATCGTACCGTCCAGCGAACTTCAAATACGATGTACGTTTCCAGTTGTGTAATTTCAGTGGCACTCTCTGATACATATGTTATCCACACTGATTTTCTTACACAATGATCTTAGCGTGCGAAAACATACGTACAGATATTGTGATCATTGGTACCGCAATATGTATCCACCTCAGTGAGTTAATCGCTTTTTCTCTCCGTCTAACTGTCTTCCCCTCAAATACAATGCATAATTTAATACCTGATGTTTTCTGCACAGTCGTAACTGTGACACGAAGTAGACTATGCCTCTGAGTAGACTTTTCCCGTTTTGCGACCATGCATCCACACTACGATACCTGACCAGCTGTTCTATAGGTTCAACGGCCAAACATAATTTCTTAAGTGTGGATGGTCGCCAGATTTCGTTTCCTCTCATGGGAACATAAGTCGAACTGCGAGCGAGGGGTACGTGAACAACGACTCCGCATCGGCCTATGACGAGTTGGAAATTTGGGTCAGCCGAGAAGCTTGTCCAGATGGCCGAGGCGGTTAAGGTAACCACTCTATGGAAGTGAACCATCTGGGTTCGAATTCTGGTCCGACATAAATTTTTAGTCCGGATCACTGAGTAATTTCAATGCACGAATGTGGCACCCGAAGGAAAAATTTCCCTGAGTATTAATGGCTTGCTTGTGCCACACACACTTTAAGGTACTAACCAACCTAGAAACATATTAGTTGCAATGGACGTAATTACTACTCTGCAAATGAAGTCTTACTGATGTAGTGTTCAGGATATCGTCGTCAGTCAGCTATGGAAATATTTTGATTTACACCCCTAACACCTAGTATATTTTATAAGACTCAATATGCCCAATAAATCATATATGAATCAAGTGTTTCACATATCGTCAGTAACTGGAGGTACTTGAAAAAATCATTCCTTCAAACCAAAGTACTGCAACGGCCTTAGAAACAGGATGATGAGAACTGTGCGCTAATCGACAACCTAGGAGGTGCTGAAGAGTTTAAAACAACCTATCTAAACAGCATGATTCGTAATCCTTTACCCTCCTTGTTTGACACTAATTAAGGTTCACAAATAATAATTTATTAGTACGTCAACTACTTACAGCCTTAAGTATGAGGGGAGTTGCTGGTATAGGAGAGGTAGAAGTTGCCTTTGTCAGTTTATACATAACTGAGCGAGAACTGTTAATATACTCAGATGTTAGCAGCGGAGGCCGAGGGAAGGAGACATGAGAGGCAAGAACATTCATGTATAGCGCATCAAGTTTTATGACATCACCATGTAGATATACGAATATGACATTTATATGAAGGTAGGTGTTGTTTTTTTGTGGTCTCAGTCCTGAGACTGGTTTGATGCAGATCTCCATGCTACTCTATCCTGTGCAAGCGTCTTCATCTCCCAGTAACTACTGCAGCCTACATTCTTCTGAATATGCTTAGTGTATTCATCTCTTGGTCTCCCTCTACGATTTTTACACTCCACGCTACCCTCCAATACTAAATTGGTGATCCCTCGATGTCTCAGAACATTTTCTACCAACCGATCCCTTCTTCTAGTCAAGTTCTGCCACAAGCTCCTCTTCTCCCCAATTCTATTCAATACCTCCTCATTAGTTATGTGATCTACCTATCTAATCTTCATCATTTATCTGTAGCACCACATTTCGAAAGCTTCTATTCTCTTATTGTCTAAATTCTTTATCTTTCACGTTTCACTTCCATACATGGCTACTCTCCATACAAATACTTTCAGAAACCACTTCCTGACATTTAAATCTATACTCGATGTTAACACATTTTTCTTCTTCAGAAACGCTTTCCGTGCCATTGCCAGTCTACATTTTAAATCCTCTCCACTTCGACCATCATCAGTTATTTTGCTCCCCAAATAGCAAAACTCCTTTACTACTTTAAGTGTCTCATTTCCTAATCTAATTCCCTCAGCATCACCCGATATAATTCGACTACATTCCATTATCCTCGTTTTGCTTTTGTTGATGTTCTTCTTACACCCTACTTTCAAGACACTGTCCATTCCGTTCTAATGCTCTTCCAAGTCCCTTGCTATCTCTGACAGAATTCCAATGTCATCAGCGAACCTCAAAGTTTTTATTTCTTCTCCATGGATTTTAATACCTACTCCGAACTTTTCTTTTGTTTCCTTTATTGCTTGCTCAATATACAGATTGAATAACATCGGGGATAGGCTACAACCCGATCTCACTCCCTTCCCAACCACTGCTTCCCTTTCATACCCCTCGACTCTTATAACTGCCATCTGCTTTCTGTACAAATTGTAAATAGCCTTTCGCTCCCTGTATTTTTACCCCTGCCACCTTCAGAACTTGAAAGAGAGTATTCCAATCAACATTGTCAAAACTTTCTCTAAGTCTACAAATGCTAGAAACATAGGTTTGCCTTTCCTTAATCTTTCTTCTAAGATAAGTCGTAGGGTCAGTATTGCCTCACGTGTTCCAACAATTCTACGGAATCCAAACCAATCTTCCACGAGGTCGGCTTTTACCAGATTTTTCATTCGTCTGTAAAGAATTCGAGTTAGTATTTTGCAGCTGTGACTTATTAAACTGATAGTTCGATAATTTTCACATCTGTCAACACCTGCTGTCTTTGGGATTGGAATTATTATATTCTTCTTGAAGTCTGATGGTATTTCGCCTGTCTCACACATCTTGCTAACCAGACGTTAGAGTTTTGTCAGGACTGGCTCTCCCAAGGCGGTCAGTAGTCCTAATAGAATGTTGTCTACTCCGGTGGCCTTGTTTCGACTCAGGTCTTTCAGTGCTCTGTCAAGCTCTGCACTCAGTATCATATCTCCCATTTCAATTCATCTACATCCTCTTCCATTTCCATAATATTGTCCTCGAGTACATCGCCCTTGTATAGACCCTCTATATACTCCTTCCATCTTTCTGCTTTCCCTTCTTTGCTTAGAACTGGGTTTCCATCTGAGCTTTTGATATTCATACAAGTGGTTCTCTTTTCTTCGAAGGTCTCTTTAATTTTCCTGTAGGCAGTATCTATCTTACCCCTAGTGAGATAAGCCTCTACATCCTTACATTGGTCCTCTAGTCATCGCTGCTTAGCCATTTTGCAGTTCCTGTCGATCTCATTTTTGAGACGTTTCTATTCCTTTTTGCCTGCTTCATTTACTGCATTTTTATATTTTCTCCTTTCATCAATTAAATTCAATATTTCTTCTGTTACCCAAGGTTTGCTACAAGCCCTCGTCTTTTTACCTATTTGATCCTCTGCTGCCTCCACTATTTCATCGCTCAAAGCTACCTTTTCTTCTTCTACTGTATTTCTTTCCCCCATTCCTGTGAATTGTTCCCTTATGGTCTCCCTGAAACTCTGTACAACCTCTGGTTCTTTCAGTTTATCCAGGTCCCATCTCCTTAAATTCCCACCAGTTTGAAGTTTCTTCAGTTTAACCTACAGTTCATAACCAATTGATTGTGTAACGTATTGCGAATACTTAGAAAGAAGGATCCTTTATTGTATGATTATATGATAGCGGAACAAACACTGGTAGCAGTTACTTCTGTAAAATATCTGGGAGTATGCGTGCGGAACGATTTGAAGTGGAACGATCATATAAAATTAATTGTTGGTAAGGCGGGTACCAGGTTGAGATTCATTGGGAGAGTACTTAGAAAATGTAGTCCATCAACAAAGGAGGTGACTTACCAAACACTCGTTCGACCTATACTTGAGTATTGCTCATCAGTGTGGGATCCGTACCAGATCGGGTTGACGGAGGAGATAGAGAAGATCCAAAGAAGAGCGGCGCGTTTCGTCACAGGGTTATTTGGTAACCGTGATAGCGTTACGGAGATGTTTAACAAACTCAAGTGGCAGACTCTGCAAGAGAGGCGCTCTGCATAGCGGTGTAGCTTGCTCGCCAGGTTTCGAGAGGGTGCGTTTCTGGATGAGGTATCGAATATATTGCTTCCCCCTACTTATACCTCCCGAGGAGATCACGAATGTAAAATTAGAGAGATTAGAGCGCGCACGGAGGCTTTCAGACAGTCGTTCTTCCCTCGAACCATACGAGACTGGAACAGGAAAGGGAGGTAATGACAGTGGCATGTAAAGTGCCCTCCGCCACACACCGTTGGGTGGCTTGCCGAGTATAAATGTAGATGTAGATGTAGATGTGGTCAGAGTCCGCATCTACCCCTGGAAATGTCTTACAATTTAAAACCTGGTTCCTAAATCTCTGTCTTACCATTACATAATCTATCTGATACCTCTTAGTATCTCCAGGGTTCTTCCATGTACACAACCTTCTTTCATGAGTCCTGAACCAAGTTATGCTCTGCACAAAATTCTGCCAGGCGGCTTCCTCTTTCATTTCTTTGCGCCAATTCATATTCACCTACTATGTTTCCTTCTGTCCCTTTTCCTACTCTCGAATTCCAGTCACCCATGACTATTAAATTTTCGTCCCCCTTCACTACCTGAATAATTTCTATTATTTCGTCATACATTTCATCAATTTCTTCATCATCTGCAGAGCTAGTTGGCATATAAACTTGTACTACTGTAGTAGGCGTGGGCTTCGTGTCTACCTTGGTCACAATAATGCCTTCACTATGCTGTTTGTAGTAGCTTACCCGTACTCCTATTTTTTTATTCATTATTATACCTACTCCTGCATTAGCCCTACTTGATTTTGTATTTATAACCCTGTATTCACCTGACCAAAAGTCTTCTTCCTCCTGCCACCGAACTTCACTAATTCCCACTATATCTAACTTTAACCTATCCATTTCCCTTTTTAAATTTTCTAATCTACCTGCCCGATTAAGGGATCTGACATTCCACTCTCCGTTCCGTAGAACGCCAGTTTTCTTTCGCCTGATAACGACGTCCTCTTGAGTAGTCCCTGCCAGGAGATTCGAATGGGGGACTAATTTACCTCCGGAATATTTTATCCAAGAGGACGTCATCATCATTTAATCATACAGTAAAGCTGCATGCCCTCGGGAATAATGACGGCTGTAGTTTCCCCTTGCTTTCAGCCGTTCGCATTACCAGAACAGCAAGGCCATTTTGGTTAGTGTTACAAGGCCAGATCAGTCAATCATCCAGACTGTTGCCCCTGCAAATACTGAAAAGGCTGCTGCCCCTCTTCAGGAATCACACGTTTGTCTGGCCTCTCAATAAATACCCCTCCGTTGTGGTTGCACCTACGGTACGGCTATCTGTATCGTTGAGGCACGCAAGCCTCCCCATTAATGGCACGGTCCATGGTTCGTGTGGGGAGGGGGGGGGGGCTTGCGAAGATAGATATGTAGTCAAAGTTTGTTACGTGAGATTTGCTATGTTTAAAGTAGTCTTGAAAATAATTATGGTACTAGTCGTCTTTGAGAGACAACTCACGGAATTAGTACGTTGTGTAGAATTCATGAAGATTGGTGAAGGTTATGTGAAGAGAACAGACACAGCAACGATGATTATATAAGGAAAGAAGTTCGTCTTTTCAATATCTGCACCTTGTACACTGACTCCTTTCAGTTCCCAGATACTTCTGATAAATATCTACAGTTTCCTTATTCTGATTGTAGTGGACTTTGGTGACAGCTAGGTGGGCATGTTTAACAACAGAGTAGTTGCAAAAGCAGGGATTCGTGTCAGTCAGAGTTACACGAAAATCAGCTTATCTCTTTTACTTTGAACCTGTATGAACGCATTCAAAGACAGTAATGCAAGAGGTGGAGGCACATCACCTAGCAATAGTAAGATCCGATACCACCTCACTTCGACCCCTGAACGTTCATCAAAGCCAAGAAACAACGAAAGCTGTTCGAAAAGTAAATTCCGATAAGGCGCCAAATGGAAACTGCAGTGAAATTCCGATGGAGTAGTGTCCCCAGTATGCATGTCGATCGCGCTACGTTGCTCTTTTGAGTTGTGGGAGCAATGTGAGCGCGTAAGGATGCCTAGAATATGGTATCTCCTGCAAAGTATGAGGGCGAAGTATGAGGGCGAGATGAGAGATTTTGAACGAAGTCCTGCAGCTCGCATGACATAACTGGTCACACGTTTCCCTCTTCATGACAATTCTCAAGCCAAAACTGCAGGGTCAATGAAGATGCAATTTTTTCGATGGGAAATGTTTGATGACCCACAATTGAGCGCCTAAATGGCTCTCTCTGAGTTCATCTCTGCTCGTATGAACGGCTGCCTATGAAGGTTCTAAATATAGAGGAATGTAACTTAATGAGGATGCGTAGGAAGAACAAACCCATAGTTCTGATACTGTATTGATAGTGTCCTGCTTGGCGAAGCCACGTTGTTTAAATATCTGAGGGTAACGTTGCAAAGCGTTATGAAAAGGAACGAGCATATGACGATTGTGGTAGGAAGGGCAGATGGTCCGTTTTATTGGGAGAATTCTAGGAAAGTGTGGTTCATTTGTAAAGGAGACCGCATATAGGACGCTGGTGAGACCTATTGTCTGGTACTGCTCGAGTGTTTGCGTTTCGTACCAGGTCAACTTAAAGAAGAAATCGAAGAAATTCAGAGGCGGGCTGATAGATTTGTTACAGGCAGGTTCTAACAACACGCAAGTGTTATGGAGATGCTTTGGTAACTCAAATGGGAATCCCTGAAGAAAAGGCGACGTTCCTCTCTAGAGACACAACTGGGAAAATTTAGAGAACCAGCATTTGAAGATGACTGCAGAACGATTGTGTTGCCTCCACCATACATCGCGCGTAAGGGCCACGAAGATATGAGAAATTAGGGAACGTATGGAGGAATATAGACAGTCGTTTTTCTCTAGTTGTATTTGCGAATGCAACAGGAAAGGAAATGACTAGTAGTCGTGTGGGGTACCCACCGCCACGCGCCGTTAGGTGGACTGCGGACCCACGAAGTAGATATAGATGTAAATGTAGGATACAACGATTTGGCACAGACGACGAGCTGTGAACCAGCTTAGAGGACTGGCGGAAAACACAGGGGGCTTCCTTCTGTGGCAATGGTATTGGAAAGTTGGTAAAACGCTACGACAGATGTCTTAGTCGGACTGGCGACTATGTAAAGAAGAAGCTGCAAGACGTAGCTAACTGCTGCAAATAAAACATTATTCATTTGCTGATTCGCAGAGTGGTTACCATGCTGCGACCGATCGCATATTGCTTGTAGCACTCGTATTAACACGCAGTACAGTACTGTATCTGCAGGGTCACTTACGTTGCCGAAATAACTCAACATACATTTCATTGCTGCCACGAGTATCAGAAGCAATGTATTCCCGATTTCCGCTGATATCGTACGAACAGTACATGTCCAACCCGCCACATACTTCACCCATTATTACCGTATTATCATTCCCAGAAAATTCCTGGGATTGTTTCTCTGTATACTCCAGTTTTTAGACCTTGTCCCTCTCTCATGTGTTATTATAAAGTCTTTTTTTTCTTTTTCTGCTTTTTACTCAGTATTAAACATGCATCTGCTCTCTAGATGTACAAGGTGTTCAGAGCACAAATGTAGATACTGTGATCATTGTTACGTGAATATGTACGCACTTCACTAGTTGCGACATAGTCGTTATATGAACAGTGATTCAATACTGTCAAATGTTTTTTATTCCTGTCTTTGATGACAATATCAATTCTTTTTACGATGACCGGTTTCAGTCAGTAATGAGGATGGTCGTTATTAACTGAAACAGGTAATCGTCAAAAGAATTGATATTGTGGTCAAAGACTGGAATAAAAAAACATTTGTACGTACTTCAGTGACTCATTTCTTTTTCCTCTGCGACTGTCTTCTCTCAAACAAGTCACATAATTTTCTACCTGATCGTTTCTGCAGTCGTAACTGCATTATTAATTATAAGTGGACTACGCCTTTCAGTATAGTCTAGCCAATTTGCGTCTACGGGTCCACACTTCAGCACGTAACCTGCTCCGCAGGTGAAAGTAACCGTTAATGGACTGCTATTGCCACATGGAGGTACTAACAACCTACAAACGTACTACTCCTAATAGCTATAATTAACAGTTTGCAAGTAATGCAAATACTTATGGAATTTTGATAAGTAGACTGTCCTGAGTCATCAGCACTTATATGTCTACCACCTTGTACACTGCTGTTACGGCTGAAGATCAACAACTTCAAGTCAGTGGTATTACAAATCTAAAAGTCACTTGTTTTTATTCGCATCAAATGAAAATGACTGGGCCGGCCATGTGGCGGAGCGGTTCTAGGGGCTACAGTCTGGAACCGTGCGAACTACGGTCGCAGTTTCGAATCCTGCCTCGGGCATGAATGTGTGTGATGTCCTTAGGTTACTTAGGTTTAAGTAGTTCTAAGTTCTAGGGCACTGATGACCAAAGAAGTTAAGTCCCATAGTGCTCAGAGCCATTTTTTTTCGTTATTATAATAAATACACAAATGTGAATATCATTATATATCAAGATAAGATGGTAAAGGTGAAAAGTGTCTATAGAGGGTCTGTATAAGGGAGATAAAATTGAAGGCAGTGTCATAGAAACGAAAGAATTTGAGACAGCACTGAAAGACATAAATCGAAACAAGGACTCAGGAGTAGATGACGACCGAATTAGAAAGGATATAAAATGTAGACTGACAATGGCAAGAGAAACGTTTCTGAGAAGGAGAAGTTTGTTAACCGTAAATATACACTCCTGGAAATGGAAAAAAGAACACATTGACACCGGTGTGTCAGACCCACCATACTTGCTCCGGACACTGCGAGAGGGCTGTACAAGCAATGATCACACGCACGGCACAGCGGACACACCAGGAACCGCGGTGTTGGCCGTCGAATGGCGCTAGCTGCGCAGCATTTGTGCACCGCCGCCGTCAGTGTCAGCCAGTTTGCCGTGGCATACGGAGCTCCATCGCAGTCTTTAACACTGGTAGCATGCCGCGACAGCGTGGACGTGAACCGTATGTGCAGTTGACGGACTTTGAGCGAGGGCGTATAGTGGGCATGCGGGAGGCCGGGTGGACGTACCGCCGAATTGCTCAACACGTGGGGCGTGAGGTCACCACAGTACATCGATGTTGTCGCCAGTGGTCGGCGGAAGGTGCACGTGCCCGTCGACCTGGGACCGGACCGCAGCGACGCACGGATGCACGCCAAGACCGTAGGATCCTACGCAGTGCCGTAGGGGACCACACCGCCACTTCCCAGAAAATTAGGGACACTGTTGCTCCTGGGGTATCGGCGAGGACCATTCGCAACCGTCTCCATGAAGCTGGGCTACGGTCCCGCACACCGTTAGGCCGTCTTCCGCTCACGCCCCAACATCGTGCAGCCCGCCTCCAGTGGTGTCGCGACAGGCGTGAATGGAGGGACGAATGGAGACGTGTCGTCTTCAGCGATGAAAGTCGCTTCTGCCTTGGTGCCAATGATGGTCGTATGCGTGTTTGGCGCCGTGCAGGTTAGCGCCACAATCAGGACTGCATACGACCGAGGCACACAGGGCCAACACCCGGCATCATGGTGTGGGGAGCGATCTCCTACACTGGCCGTACATCACTGGTGATCGTCGAGGGGACACTGAATAGTGCACGGTACATCCAAACCGTCATCGAACCCATCGTTCTACCATTCCTAGAACGGCAAGGGAACTTGCTGTTCCAACAGGACAATGCACGTCCGCATGTATCCCGTGCCACCCAACGTGCTCTGGATGGTGTAAGTCAACTACCCTGGCCAGCAAGATCTCCGGATCTGTCCCCCATTGAGCATGTTTGGGACTGGATGAAGCGTCGTCTCACGCGGTCTGCACGTCCAGCACGAACGCTGGTCCAACTGAGGCGCCAGGTGGAAATGGCATGGCAAGCCGTTCCACAGGACTACATCCAGCATCTCTACGATCGTCTCCATGGGAGAATAGCAGCCTGCATTGCTGCGAAAGGTGGATATACACTGTACTAGTGCCGACATTGTGCATGCTCTGTTGCCTGTGTCTATGTGCCTGTGGTTCTGTCAGTGTGATCATGTGATGTATCTGACCCCAGGAATGTGTCAATAAAGTTTCCCCTTCCTGGGACAATGAATTCACGGTGTTCTTATTTCAATTTCCAGGAGTGTAGATTTAAGAAGGTGTTTGTTTAGCATTGAGCCATCACCCCACTGACCAACAGATTTTCAGTCGAGGTGCGTGGGATCACATGAAAGTGCTCCCGCTGTCATACGAAATAGCATCCCAGACCATAATTGAATGTGTAGGTCCAGAGTGTCTAAGCCGCAGACAGGTTTGTTGAAGGTACTCACCTTGCCTCCCTCTAACCAACACATTGCCATGAATGGCACCAAGCGAGAACTAGCTTTCATGATGGAATACAACGTACCTCCACTCCACCGTCCAATGAGCTCACGCTTGTCATCGCTGATGTAGGAAGTGGTAGTGATTTGGGGCCAGTGGAGTGCATACTATAGGGAGACTCGTAGCTGCCCTTGAAGTAACCGATTTGTAACAGTTAGTTCTGTCACTGTGGTGCTAACTGATGCTCAAATTGCTGCTGCAGCTGTAGTACGATGCCCCAGGCCATACACCAAACATGATGGTCTTTCGTCCCAATAGAGCCGCGCGACCATTCCGATTTCGGTCTTCTTGCGACAGTACATTTTCGTGACCATCGTTGCCAGGAATCATGTACAGTAACTACATGCCTGCGAAGTCTTTCCGCAATATCGCAGAAGGAACATCCAGCTTCTCGTAGCCCTATTACATGACTTTAGTTAAATTATGAAGAGATTATAATGGAATCTTTGTTGATTTGAAGGCATTGTTGAGTAACATCAACTCACCACTTCAGATCTCAATGGTTAGCAACGCTCACTATCTTTACAGCATATATTTTAAGCAAACATGATTTTAATCATAATAGTGGCGCTACTAGCTCCACTCTCATGGGAGTGGCGTGAAATCTGAATAGACATCATGTTTCAGGTGCAGAGACACGTCCACCATCTTTCGTTTACGTCGCACATCTCGTTCTTGGTGTCGTGATTTTCTTTTTCCATCAGGGCATGTGGCACAATTTCACTAAAAGAAGGGACCACTTGATAGGACACGTTCTGAGACATCAAGGGATCATCATTTAGTATTGATAAGGAGTGTGTCTGTGGTGAAGCGGGGGTTGGCGGAATCGTAAAAGAAATCCAAGAAATAAATACCGTAAGCAGATTCAGAACAATATAGGTTACAATAGTTATTCGGACATGAAGATGCTTGCAAAGGATAGAGTAGCATAGTGAGCTGCATCAAGCCAGTCTTCGGACTGATGACAGCAACAACATATAATAAAAATTTATTCCAATCCATTGTGATTAATACCGGGCAAAGAACAAAGTAAGTCCATGTTCAAAACTGTAAACATGGCCCAGGAGCAAATTGCTGGTGGCCGATCCGTTCAAATGGTTCAAATGGCTCTGAGCACTATGGGACTCAACATCTTAGGTCATAAGTCCCCCAGAACTTAGAACCACTTAAACCTAACTAACCTAAGGACATCACACACACCCATGCCCGAGGCAGGATTCGAACCTGCGACCGTAGCAGTCCCGCGGTTCCGGACTGCAGCGCCAGAACCGCACGGCCACCGCGGCCGGCGGCCGATCCGTGTCCACACGGTGAGCGATTTTCTCCGAAGCATTGTTTATTTGAGTGTGGCCTTATTCTGTGTTTTGTCTGATGACCCACATCGCACAAGATAACCTGAATATGCTCTTTACCGATTAAACGCGTCCTTTTGATCTATAAAGAGCTTTCTGTCACCTAGGGCTGCCTTTTAATATTAAACATAGATGTAAAACCATATTTAGCAACATTTTGATTAGCAGAGGATTATCATTGTAGACAGAGTATTCCGACAATGTCGGCATTAAGGCCTATGCTGAACTGCGGCTGAGCTAACAACGCCTCAGAGGGTGCGAGATTGGGGGCGGCCGCAGAGCATCCATATGTAACTGTCCTCACTATGCAGAGTGACGTATGACCGCCATAAGGCTGCCTACGTGACGGCCGGGCCTGCGTGTGTCCACCCCGTGATACATCACACTACTGTGCTGAATGCGAGCGCCATATGAATTGTGTAATGCCATACTCGATGAAAATATATTTTGTTGTGACGTCTCCCCACAAGCTGTCACCTCCAAACATTTAACATCAGCCTGCGGTAGGCGAACGCGCAGAAATCTGTGCGGCTGCTCCTGCAGTTTCACAGCAAACATTCTGACAAAGGGCTACCAAGCTTACAGCCAAACAATATTAGTGTCAAATATGATACTATGTCGGGGGAAATACAGCATTCGTCGTTGTGTTGTGATAATATATAAGGGTAGCTTTTGGACATATAAGGGACAATCAATTATCCCACCGACCCTCCAGGTTGAAGATACTAGTTTGCTAAGACGCCGTGTCCTGCTGCGTGAAGAAGTCCCCGCAGTACATACTAGTCCAACAGGAATCGGTCATCCTCCAACGCCTTTTCTAAGCGACTAAATGTGAGATAATCGCATGCGGCGAGATCAGGACTGCAGAGTGGGTGCTGGAGTGTCTCGCGCTTGGATTACGATAGCCTCCCAGATAGAATGGCGTTTTGTGTCGTATCACAACCAGCACTGAATTTGGTGCACCATTCCAGAACAATGCTTGTCAGCAAATGTGCCGCCCATAATTCTGCGACGGATGTCCACCGGAGTTTGTTCTTCGCCTGCCAAGAAAAGAATAACAGCACGTTGGTCCTATTTAGTCTCATTTGGTAATAATGACGCCGTAGTTCACATTTCCGTATTTACCGAACTCACATCGGAAAGGCACGAATGCCATACTAATCCCTTCTCTACATGGCGGTTCTTATACAGGGTGATTCACGAAGATACGCAAATATTTTAATATGTTATTTTACAATTAAAACTAAAGGAAAAAGATCACATAAAGATAGGCCCGCAAATGTTAGGTTACGGAGTTACGGCTAAATAGAGATTTTACCTGAAATATAGCAACTTCGTTAATATGAAGCCATCGCAAAACTGTAAAAGCGTAAAGTAAGTTATTGGTTTTGTGAATCTAATAAAACATGTCCCAAACGAGGATCTGCAGTACTTTTCCAAAACATCCAGAGAAGCAAAGATTATTGTACAAGTGAATTTGTTTACTTTCCATTAAGAAAGTAAAAACGTTTATGTCATTGTTGGCAACCGTTAGTGAGTTATTTCAGTCGTTTCCTAACCTTGCAACGAGTTAGTTTTCTGTATTGTTCAGTGAAAGAACATAATAAAAACAGTGTATTTAAGTGAAACCACATAGTAGCTGTTGTAGTTTATACATTATTTACGAAATGGGAATGCCTTTCATTTTACGACAGAGGAATAGGCAGATATGCTGTTTATTTATGGCAAATGTGATGGTAATGCCTCGGTTGCACTTAACGAATATCACGTACGTTATCCAACTCGATGGATTCCGAATGCACGAACCATTAGTGGAGTACTTCGAATGTTACGGGAGACAGGTTTTCTACCTAGCGTTGATAATTAGTACGAGCGCTCGATATCTGAGGACGATGGTGAGGTTATTATGGACGCTTTTCAACGCAGCCCGGGTACCAGTACACGACATATCTCTCAGCAGTTAGGCATTTCACAATCTAAGGTATGGCGTACACTGATGTACAATAATCTGTATCCTTACCATAAACAAAAAGTGCATCATTTACATCCGAGAGATCGTGCCCTTCGCAAGGAGTTGTGCAGCTGGTTTAATACTAATCGGCCGTTACTCAAATATATTTTATTTACTATTGAGGCACATTTTACTCGAGGTGGTATTAACAGTTTACATAACGAGCACGTATGGCATGAAGAAAACCCACATTCATCACTGCAACGCAATTTCCAGCACCGATTTAGCGTAAATGTGTGGTGCGGTGCAATCGACACACACTTGATTGGACCATTCATTTTCCCAGGACGTCTAATGGCGAGACCTACTCACAATACCTTCAAGAAGAAATGCTCCGCTTGCTCGAAGATGTTCCACTTGCTAAGCGATTGCAAATGTGCGTGCCTCCACATTTCACCAACGCCGTTACTACACATTTAAATGAACATTTTCCCCAGAAATGGATTGGTCGTGGTGCTACACGTCTGTAGCCTCCCAGATCGTCCGATTTAACACCAGTGGATTTTTGTGTATAGCTAGGGATGAAAGATATATTTTTTTGAGGAGAAAGTCAATAAACGGGAGGAATTGCTTGGTCCCAGTATGAATACAACTGACGAAATTAAGAACATCTCTGTGAAAGCGAAACAAGCAGCAAATCTGTTCATACATGTGCAGCTAAATGCATTGAACCCCGTGTAGACATTTTTGAACATTTATTGTGAAATTGTATGTACACTGTACAACTTCCTTAACAATGAACATTGTTTTTTTTTCTTTCGTTTTATGTGAATTCACGTGTGTTATGCTACTAATGAAAGCAGATTATCTGACACATTCATGCAGTTTTAGTTAACGTTATTACCATAATTTTTCCAAAATTAAATTCTATACAACTTCTGTTCAAAACTTTGTGCAATTGCCTCAAATTTAAAAAACAAATTCGGCCAGCTGGTTTATAAATTAAAAATTTTACGAAATTACTTATTTGCTTCTCCTTATGTTCGGGAAAACTACTCAGGTACACGTCTGAGGCATGTTTTATTAGATTCACCAGATCAATAACAATAAAATAAATGGAAATCGTGGTTTACTTTAACCTGGTTGAGTTTTGCGATGCTTCATATTAGTGAAGTTGCTGAATTTAAGGCAAAATCTCTTATTAGCCGTGAAACGTCCCCTTTGAACAATTATACATGACTGGGCTTAAACTGACACACAATATTTGGTTAGCGCAACGCAATCTGACTTTCAAAATTCCCTACAAAAGAATGGCCCTGACTAACATTAAACTATACCTTTCACAAATCACTTACCTCACAAAAATCTTCGCTGCTCAAGCTACTGCAATACAGCGAGCGCCACTACTGCCAGCTAAATAAAAGATTCAAACTATGGAAGGCACTAACTACTGATAGGGATAGTTAGCAAATGAAAGATATTAATAGAGAACAAACAATGTATTTACCTTGATATCATCATATATAAATATAGCAGTTCATGACAAATTTCAAAACTCCGCCATCTCTCTCCCCACATCCACCACTGCTGGCGGCTCACCTCCAACTGCGCAACGCTACGCGCTGTTCACAGCCAGCTGCCTAACACTACAATGGCAGACAACAATGCAAACTAGACACAGACTGCACACAGCACAGCCAGTGATTTTCATACAGAGGTAGCGTTACCAATAAAAAAACCTAAACAGCCTACTTACATAGCACCCATGCTCCCCACAAAAAATGTTACAAATTGGATTGGGCAGTGGCCAATACAGATTTGAAAAAAAAATTTTCATAATTACAATAACAAAGAAATCAAATGCACACACTTATTGATACAATGTTGGTCAAAAGCTAAAAATTTCTCACAGTCCATAAAGACAGTCCAGATTGTTCATCACAGTAAAAATGCAGAGTTTTTCTCAAAGTCTGAGCAGTAAAAGAAAATGCACACAGAAGTAGTGGATTTCCATGCAGTCTTGAAGAAGTAGTGTTGTCCTTCCAACGGAAATACAGTGCTGACTCTTGACATGCATACAGGTAATGGGCTACAACTGAGCAAACGCATCGCAGAGTCAGTCGAAGTTTTGAAGAATATTGGTAGGTAGGTCATCACAGAGTAGACCCACTGTAGTCCTGGTAGAGAGTATGGTATTGGTGGGCCACCAGAGGTGCAGACCCACGGGAGTCCTTGTAGAGATGGCTAGCAGCCATCTGTTGCGACTGTGCAGGTGCACAATCACTATCGAAGGTTCTTGTGGAGAATATAGCAAGTCCATAACCACCACTTGTGCACTCACAAAGTTTTTGGAATTGTCCTTAGAACCAGCAATGCTGTTATCCAGTCCCCTGCTGAATGATTAACACACGTGCAAACACTATCAGTCCCTACTTCTCACACATTGTCCATATACTATGACCAACAGAAACGTGTGCAGTGAAATGTAACTAACAAGTTAATAATATCATGAACTGGTGACAATTACAATTTTATAACGTAAGAATACAATAACAAAGGTACAAAATACAACATTAAAAACATAACAATACAGATAACATTTGTAGTACAGGCTTTACAAAAGAATCGAACTAACATATACATCAGTGGAATTATGACATGAGTACATACATAAAAGATCACAATAACTTTTGAAACATCAACTTCACACATGAGCAGTAACACAAAACAGAATAAATAATGTCTAAACATCTTTACAAAGTAAATAACACATTATTAATGCCAATTGTATTTGAGGATAACAGTATTCCTCATCATAGTGAATGTAGCTTAGTATTAGAAGAGAAAAAAGTTCTATGAAACAGTACACAGAGACAGGAAGAAAACAAATACACAAGGGTACACAAACATATAGTGGGATAACACAAAAGGGAAAGGACAGGGTTTGTTTTACTGCAGTATTTTGCATGGAGATCTCCCTTTGTTCATCATTATTCCCAAAAAGTCCTATCTAAGCCTGCTTTCTGTATTCTGTTCATATTTCTTTCAAAATAATTATTTCTGATTGTACAATACTCATTTGGGCCCAAATCTTTTTCATATAACTTCGCAATGCATTCTTTACGTATTCTCCATAGTCAGTTTCTTATATAGTCTACCCCCTCTTAAGCTAACTTAAATCTACTGAGCTCAGATGCTAAACTAAGGGACGAGGCAATGCAGCAGCACAAAACAATTAATATAAACAGCAATAAAAAAAACGCAGATTTGCGAAGCAAGCAGCATTAAGAAATTAGCAAAGCAATTGTAATATTACAACTAATCTAAGGCAATGTGCAGCAAACAATAAAAATAAATCATTAGTAAAACTGGCTTAACAGAATAATGTAAAGTCAAATTCAATAACACTATGCCTGGCAAACAGCAGCAACTTATACCTAAACATGACATAGCTCAAGCAGAAAAAATAGTACACTAAAGATAACAATGCAGATAAGGGAAATGTATAATCACATCTTAATGTCTAAGTAATTAAAGTGGTGCACCACAACAACTAATTGTAAAAAAAATATTACCATGTACTTGAAAAGAAAATTATGTGTCCAGTTACTGTTACTAGTCCCTTCTTATTGTTCTTTCCTTTCCAAGTGCTCCTTTTTTTAAAGAACGTGGGTTACAAAATTATCATTTAATAGATCTTAATATCATCAAAAGTCATAATATATATAGCAGTTCATCACAAATTTCAAAACTCCGCCATCTCTCTCCCCACATCCACCACTGCTGGCGGCTCACCTCCAACTGCGCAACGCTACGCGCTGTTCACAGCCAGCTGCCTAACACTACAATGGCAGACAACAATGCAAACTAGACACAGACTGCACACAGCACAGCCAGTGATTTTCATACAGAGGTGGCGTTACCAATAAAAAAACCTAAACAGCCTACTTACAGCCGTAACTCCGTAACTAAACATTTGAGGACCTATGTTTATATGAACTTTTTCTTTAGTTTTGCTTGTAGAAAAACATATTAAAATCGTTGCCTATCTTCGTGAATCACCCTGTATAATCGCATCGGAGTCACCCTACGTTGCATATCCGCTGCGAAAACGCCCTCGGTCTGGAACACATTGATCTTCCCTATACACTCTAAGATACAAAAAAAGACGCACCGCGCCGAAAGTAATTTCCAGGAAATGGGTGTGGAACTTTATCGTCATGTGAGACTACAACAGCCGGAAAAGTGGCGACAGCAGAACATTGCTTCAACGAGAGGCACGGGACAAAATTTTACGAGGCTGTGATAGTTGCCAACACTTCCGATTTTTGGAACAGTATTTGTCAAGAGACAACTGAAATTAGATTGACAGACAATTTGATTAATAGAGACAATGGTTTTCCTCTTAGCAGTAGGTCACGTTATTTCAGAATCTCTTGTGACGCAACGTTCTTCAACGCGGAAAGTACGAATGTTTGAAAATGGTCTGTGAGTGCTATTACTGTTCCCGCCGGTTTTCTACAAAGGGCGGCGCCACTTGGCCAGTTGCCCAGTATCGGAGGGCGGCAGCTGTGATGGGTGGCGCATGAGCCGCGTACTGTGCGGAGTCCTATATAGGACGACGATTTGCAGCCTTGGCATCAGTTTTCAGCGGGGCTCAGCAGTTGCGGCGTTCTCCAGAAGATGGTGGGCAATCGGATCGTCAAAAAATTTAATCGACTTGATTTTAGGACCCGGCAGCAAACCCGAGGAGACTTGAGACTGATTACGCCGGGAAAGTCTAAGAAGTCACATCTGCTCGAGACCGATGGTAAACACGAATTATCGGTCTTCGACACTGAACGACGATGCACAGCAATCACGCGTGTTATCTACATCTACATCCATATTCGAAAAAAGTGTGAAGTGCACGGTGAACTGTACTTCATATTTTAGCAATTATTAGAGCTTTATTTCAAGTGTGGAGCGCGTGGAAAAAGATAGCATGAAAAACTGTGTGCGCTATGTAATTGGTCTCATCTTTTCCTCGAGATACGTAGGGGATTTCATTACATTCTTTGATTATTCACATAAAACTGTTTCTTGAAATCTTGTGAGTACGCTTTCACAGTATAGTTGGCGTCTGCCACTTTAGTTATTTCAGAATCTCTTGTAACGCTCTTGAATGAGCAAAAACAAAAAAAAAAAAAAAACAGTGTGACGATTTCTGCACTCTTTCTTTGTATACCTTCAGTATTGACTGATACTCTTACCTGGTAGGGATCAAACAAAGTTTTCTAATATTGAAGGACGAGTAGCATTAGCGTGTCGTTTGCCACGGTTCCTGTTTTTCCCTCGGTTTACTCCTGTTTGGAGCTTCCGCGCTTTCCTAGAGGGCGTTGCGGAGCCTCCGCGAGCTCGCTGCTAGAGCGCCCGCTGGGAGGAGGCGCTGTGTGCCGCGCTGAGGGCGGACGAGGCAGCTGAGACGAGTTTTTGGCCCTGGACGAGCGTTCTCCAGCGGGACGCTCGGTCCCTCTATGCTAAGTCTGGATGGGCCCAAAAACACGGGCCGTGAGGACACAATAAGACGTAAATCCGTGGACAACGTTTGGATTCCGTTCATGGTCTGGGGAAGCTATGAAGTCAGTTTGCGGCTGCCAATAACCTCCAGAAGGTGGTGTCGTCACTGAAAGTAAGATTTTTTATGTACTTAGTGCAACGGTCGTCTTCTGGCGGGGCCACTCTCCCGGTGTTGTGGGAGCTGTTAATAACTCTGCTTTGAGTTTGTGATTGGAAATTGCCTTGCTTGTGTGTTAGTGTCCCCTTGCATGATCGTGCGTTTGAACGCCATTCTGACTTAAGGCGCGCGTCGTAAAGAAACATTAAAAAAGATAAATTTTTTGGGTGTGGACCTTCTGATAGCCGTTGTTTTCCCATGGACGGCGTAGGTTACTGTTTGGATAAGCACGTTGTAAAATGTTAAATAACCTTGTACTGTTTGGCGGAGAGATAGAGTGGACTGTAGCCAATCTTATGGATGTCTGAGATGGGAGATTATGTTAATGTTCGAGAATATCTGTTGTGTTTTAGTACGTAGTCATATTTAACTTTCGTCGTTGTTAGTATGTATATATTCTGTGTTAAGGAGTTTAGTCCACGTGGCATTTAAGTCCTCTATTAAATTTTATTTAAGGTAGTGCTAGAGTTTCTATTTGGTAATCTGCCTAGACACGACTTATGTCCATTGCTCGGTCTGTCTGAAACGTTGGGCCTATTTGGTAGAGACCGTTATTGACTTTCTCTCCTCAGCTCCGAAGTCCCGTATTGATACTACGGCGGTAGTGCTGCCGGAATCTCATTTGCAGAAGTTATCAATTCTTGTGAGCACAAATATAGCTAATTTTGCCTCTGTAATTTTCGTCCGCTGGGGAGCAAGCTTTGGTTAATGATTAAAAATCGCCAACTGGTCTTCGTCCTAGTGGCTCGTGTTAGACGAGTTCCCTTTCCAGTTCGGGTAAATGTTTCCTCCTCCTAGTGGAGCCATCCTCTTTCCCGAGCCACGCTGGGGTAAGAGTTCCCGGAGTGTCTATTGCCGCTAAGTGTTCCAGGAGAATGAAATAAGAGGATAATTATCTACTATACCGTTATGCCCAAGAAAGGCGAATTAGAGTAATTCTGGATAACCTAAGTATTGTACACTATTAAGATAGTTCTAGGTTTGGAGAAATTGCTGTTTGGTAATCTTTAGCGCGCGTGTGTGTGTGTGAAATCTAATGCGACTTAACTGCTAAGGTCATCAGTCCCTAAGCTTACAGACTACTTAACCTAAATTATCCTAAGGACAGGCACACACACCCATGCCCGAGGGCGGACTCGAACCTCTCCCGGGACCAGCCGCGCAGTCCATGACTGCAGCGCCTTAGACCGCTCGGTAAACTTCAGCCTTCTGTGTCGGTAATCCGGCGTATTCCACCATCCAACATTGTTACAGAACTGAAAGCTTTGGTTTTGATACATTTGCTGAGACGTGACTTAATTATTTGCTATTGATGTTAATTGCTTTAAATGAATCTTCTTTAATTTGTATTTATAATTGTTAATGAGTGATCGTCCTTAATGTACGTCTGAATGTCCCCTATGTCACCTACTGACTTCATTCAGAGACTGAAAAGGTGATCCTTGCTCAAGTTTATGAGACTTTACTAACCGTTGACCTTTATTGTTTATGCTCTTAAAAACATCATTGTTGAAAAGGAATAATTTTAGATTCCTACTGTTTATTGAGTAATTCTTAAGTTATATACCAAATATTACGAGTGCAAATATTCTCTCACTGTTAAATTTGCTTGTTCTGATTTTTGCACTGAAGTGTGTGACAATAAATGCCAAATCTAAAGTGAAGCGTTGCTGCGAATTAATCCTTTCCCTTATCATAACCTTTAAAGATAACTGATTGGTTGTTCCTTGTTACTGAAACTGGTTGGGACAATAGTTTATTGATTGATCCCGTAGAAAGAGTAGATCATTAAGCAATCACCTTTGTAGACTGACGGCATTTTCTTAGTATTCTTCTAATGAACCGAAGTCTGCCAGTTGCTTTACCTAAGACTGAGCCTATGTGATTTGGTATTACTGGAAATTGTTACGTGCATGTATTTGTATGAGTTGACCGATTTCACTTGTAGTCATTGATAGTGCACCAAACGTATGCTACGATTTTTCATTTTGTGAAGTCGACTCAACATCGAAAAACCATGCTGCATCCTCCCTACCAAAAAATTCTCGGCCCAGTCACTCATTTCCGTACTTTCTATAGTAAACGTAACTACGGTACTACACTGCAGCGCCAAAGAAATTAGTATAGGCACGCGTATTCAATTACAGAGATACGTAAACAAGCAGAATATGGCGATGCGGTCGGCAACGCCCGTGTACGACAACAAGTGTCTGGCACAGTTGCTAGATCGGTTACTGCTGCTACAATGGCAAGTTATCAAGATTTAAGTGAGTTTAAACGTGATGGTATTGTCGGCACACGAGCAATGGGACACTACATCTCCGAACAGCGATAAAGTGGGGATTTTCCCGTACAACCATTTCGCGAGTGTACCGTGAATATCAGGAATCCGGTAAAACATCAAATCTCCGACATCGTTGCAGCCGGAGAAAGATCCTGCAAGAACAGGACCAACAACTAATGAAGAGAATCCTTGAATGTGGCAGAATTGCAATCCTTCCTCAAACTGCTGCACGTTTCAATGCTGGACCATCTACGAGTGTCAGCGTGCGAACCATTCAACGTAGCATCATCGATATGGGCTCTCGAATCCGAAGGCCCACTAGTGCACCTTTGATGACTACACGACACAGAGCTTTACGCCTCGCCTGGTCCCATCGGCATCGACGTTGGACTGTTTCTTACTGGAAACATGGTGCCCGGTCGGACGAGTCTCGATCCACATTATATCGAGCAGATGGACGTGTACGGATATGAAGACAATCTCATGAATCCACGGACCCTGCAAGCCGGCCCGAGCGGCCGTGTGGTTCTAGGCGCTACAGTCTGGAGCCGAGCGACGGCTACAGTCGCAGGTTCGAATCCTGCCACAGGCATGGATGTATGCGATGTCCTTAGGTGAGTTAGGTTTAATTAGTTCTAAGTTCTAGGCGACTGATGACCTCAGAAGTTAAGTCGCATAGTGCTCAGAGCCATTTGATCCATTTTTGGACCCTGCAAGTCAGCAGGGGACAGTTCAAGCTCGTGAAGGCTCTGTAATGGTGTCGAGCGTGTGCAACTGAAGTGATATGGGACCCCTGATACGTCTAGATACGACTCTGACAGGTGACACGTACGCAAGTATCCTGTCTGATCACCTGCATTCATTCATGTCCATTGTGCATTCCAACGGTCTTGGGCAATTCCAGCAGGACAATGCGCCACCCACACGTACAGAATTGCTACAAAGTGACTTCAGGAACAGTTTTCCGAATTTAAATATTCCCACTGGCCACCAAAAATTCAAATGGTTCAAATGGCTCTGAGCACTATTGGACTTAACATCTGTGGTCATCAGTCCACTAGAACTTAGAACTACTTAAACCTAACTAACCTAAGGACATCACACACATCCATGCCCGAGGCAGGATTCGACCCTGCGACCGTAGTAGTCGCGCGGTTCCGGACTGAAGCGCCTAGAACCGCTTGGCCACCGCGGCCGGCACTGGCCACCAAATTCCCCAAACATGAACATTATTAAGCAAATTTGAGATGCCCTGCAACGTGCTGTTCAGAAGAGATCTTCATCCTCTCGTACTCTTGCGGATTTATGGACACCCCTGCAGAATTCATGGTTTCAATTCCTTCCATCACTATTTTAGGCATTAGTCGAGTCCATGCCACGTCGTGTTGCGGCACTTCTGCTTGCTCGCGGGGGCCCTACACGATATTAGGCAGGTGTACCAGCTTCTTTGGCTCTGCAGTGTAAGTCACACAGTTGTTACATGCCAAAAAAATGGGGCATCTAACTACCTCGATCTGTTACTATCAGGATGTCATGTGAGAAACGCACGGATTAGGTTCTATATGACTGAGTTTTCCAAATCAGTGCTGAATCATCTACACCTGATCACGGATGACGTCATTCTTTTCGAGATTACTCATTAGTTTGAGTTCAGAATAGTTGTCAAGATTCTGCAGCAAATGAATATCAAGAACATTAGAAGGCAGCTTTATTAATCACCACTGCCATCGTTCTCGTAGACTGGTGTGAACTGTGCTTCGCTCGAGGTATCTACGGTATACTATGGTTAAAGGTGGGGCTAATTCAGCAGGATATTACTTATAGAATAATATGTATTCAGCTGCAGCTTGGACCTTTGTTCAATTTTAGCGATTTCAGCCGTTTCTCGATACCACAAGAAGATCTTATACTTCTGGCGAAGAACGTGTAAAATAAAGACAGTGAGGATTAGGACGTTGGGGATAAATTAGTGAAGAAAACAGAAGACAAAATGGAAGACAGAGGATACTCTTTAATGTACTGTTCATCTCGTATGCAAAACATAGGTAGGTTACGAATTCTTGTAATGTGCTCAGCACCAGAGGTCGAATGGGCTACCTTTCTTGTTTATTAATTATCAGATACTGGAAGTCACTCATGGTAAATGCAACAAAACAACTGTTGATATTTTTCCTGCTACAGTTCCGGAAAGTTGTTCATCAGTAATTATGTTAATTCGTGCTCTATAGGCTCGCAAACAGGAAAGCCAACAAACTAGTACTCTCAATCATTATGTAAGCCAAATTAGAATTTGAGACCTACTGAAAATTGAACCCTGCATTATTCTTTTTAAATTCAGGAAAAAGTCATACATTTGATTGGATGTGATCCAGCAACCGTGCGCTATTCAATTACAGGACGTATATGCAACGACTTCGGTTGCACAAAATTTTGTCAGTTGACCTCGGTTTCGATTGCAAAAGGGCATCCTTCATGTAACTTTTTATTCTAATGAAGAATACATGTCATATTTTATTCTGGTGAAGATTGCCCTAGTGCAATAGCAACCACGGTCAACTGACAAAACTTTGTGCAACCGAAGTGGTTGTATATACGTCCTGTAATTTCATATGTTGAAAATATATTGACTGACACTCGCGTTCTTATATATGTAAACAACTCGACAAAGTTAGCTGTATAAGGCCATTTCTTCCCTTTAAACTGAACGAGATGATGACGAAGCGGTAAGGCATTGGCCTGGTATTCGAAAGGACAACAGTTCAGAACCCGACCGGTCGTCCTTAGGGTTTCTATTATGTCCTTAATTACTTAATTTCCAGGACGGTTCTTTTTAAAGGTCGCGGTCGACGTTCTCAACCTATCCGACATTGTACTCCGCTTCTATTGACCACTTCGTCGACACATCGTTCAACCCTAATCGTATTTCCTTGTTTATTTCAACTGGCACGATTCTAAAATGTTGTTTACGTGAAAGATGTCTTCAGAATTTGATTAATACCGTTCGTAAATCTTACAGTCATTGAACAAGAAAAGACTGCGTCATTTACGGTTTTCGTGCATAACACGACGCATTTCAGAAATGTATTGTCATATTCAAGTTCAGCTGTTTACATATTATGGTACCTATTGGCTGTGCGTGTGTTGTTTTGCTGTTGGCACGCGGAAATCACACACACTGTAATGAAAATTGTAGCACTTGAAGAAAGAAAGAAATTTTTGAAACTCGTCGTAAAATGAAAAATTTAGCCATTGTAGTATATTATTACTTAGATCATTATTCATACAGTTGCAGGATTATGGAAAACGTCAGTTATGATGAAACTTATAATGAGATAGAAGTTGAATGAAGAAATCATGTTGCAGCGCTGCGATTGTTTATTAGAATGAATGATGCATTTCAGCTTCAGCCACGAGGTTTCAAGTCGTCGTAACTTCACCACAATTACACGTTAAATGTATGTACCGACATACATTAATCAGTCTCCGCTTTACTGTGAACCTGTTACGCTAACTCTTTAGTTTCAGAATCTTTGGCAAAGAAATATCATTTACTACCTAACAGCAACAATGTGTGGTTAATATAACCTGAGATGCAAATGCGAATTTCAGCGGTAGAATGCAGTATAAATACTGTTCTCCCTGTACTATAAATACCATTTACTCGTAATATTCTTACGCCATCTCCTACATGGCATCTATAAATTTCATGTTTATGCTCTACATTATTAACAGTGCGAATCGCAACCAGCCGCCTCCAATGCCGCTACAAGAATTCGACAAGATGTAGCACTAATAATAGCCATGTAAAAGACGGTTTCGACCTGATGGTGATGAGTAACTGTTGAAAGTCACAGTAGGAATGAAAATTTGTGACGGACGCAGAAATACATATATCGTAAGAGAATCAGATTAAGGGATAATTAATAGTAATTCAAATATTAATGATAATCATATTTAATGTTATTAATGAGGGCCATCCTCCATGAACCATTGATCTTGCCACTGCTGGGGTGGTTTAGGTGCCTCGGCGATACAAATAGCCTTACCGCAGACGCAACCTCAACGGAGGGGTACCTGTTGAGAGGGCAGAAAAACGGGTGGTTCCTGAAGAGGGGCTGCAACCTTTCCAATGGTTGCAGGGTCAAGAGTCTGGATGATTAAGTGATCTGGCCTTGTAACATCAACCAAAACGGTCTTGCTGTACTCGCACGACGAACGGCTGAAGACAAGGTGAAAATACACCCGTAATTTTTCCCGAGAGCATGCAGCTCTTCTGTATTATTAAATGATCCCTTAATCGCGCAGGTACAATAGAAAATTTAAAAAAGGAAATAGATAGGTCGAAGTTCGATATAGTGAGAACTAATGAAGTTCGGTGGCAGGAGAAACAGGACTAATGGTCAAGTGAATATAGGTTCATAAATACAAACGCAAATAGGGATAACGCAGGAGTAGGTTCAATAATCAATAATTACTTGGATTGCTGGTAAGCGACTGTGAACAACACAGTGAACGCGTTATCGTAGCCAAGGTAGACACGAAGCCCACACCCACCGCAGTAGTGCAGCTCAATATGCCAACTATCTCCGCGGAGATTGAAGAAATGTATGATGAGGTAACAGAAATTATTTAGGTAATTCAGGGAGACGAAATTTTAATTGTGATGTGAGACTGGCATCCGATAGCAGGAAAAGGAACAGAATGAAAAATGGTGGGAAAATATGGACTGGAATAAAGGAATGAAAGAGGAAGACGCCTGGTAGAATTTTGCACACGACGTAATTTAATCGTAGCTAATACTTGGTTTAAGGATCATGAAATAAGGAGATATACGTGAGAGAGATCTAGAGACATAGAAACGTTTCAGATTTATCACATAATGATTAAACAGAGATTTCCAAACGAGGTTTTAGATTGTAAGACATTTCCAGGTGCAGATGTGTACTCCGAACACAGCTTATTGGATACGAACTGTAAAGTAAAACTACAGAAATTGCATAAAGGTAGAAAATTAAGGATGTGGAATCTGTTTGGGTTGAAACAATGAGGGACTGTTGAGAGTTTCAGAGGGAGCATTAGGCAATGACTGACTACAACAAGGGAACAGAGTACAGTAAAAGACGAACGGGTAGCTTCGAGAGATGAAATAGTGAAGGCACAGGGGATCAAATAGGTGAAAAGAGAAAGCCTATTAGAAATCCTTGGATAACATAGGAGATATTGAATTGAATTAATGAAAGGGTAAAATATGAAAATGCAGCAGTCGAAACAGAATGCAAACGCCCATAAAATTAGATGGCCAGGAAGTGCAAAATGGCTAAGCAGGAGTAGCTACAGGAGAAATGTAAGGATTTAGATGCATATTTCTTTAGAAGAAAGATATATTCCTCATGCAGGAAGAGTAAAACCGTTTTTTGAGAAAACAGAAACTGCTGTATGAATATCATGATCATAGTTAGAAAACCAGTCCTCGGTGAAGAAGGGAAAGCTGGAACGTAGAAGGTGCACACAGAAGGAGGGAAAGATCCACTTTATGGCAGTGTTATATGAGGGCCACTCCAAAAGAAATGCACACAATTTTTTTTAAATCCATCTTTTATTCCACACGTTTGAAAGTTTTACAGTGTGTAGATACATCCTTTAGGAACAATATTTTCATTTCTCCCCATTATTTCCATCCCTCTCAACTTCTTTACGCCATCTTGGAACCAGCGTCTGTATGCGCGCACGGTAAAATTCTGGACCTACTTGTTGGAGCCACTGTTTTGCAGCGTGCACAAGGGAGTCATCATCATCAAACCTAGTTCCACGAAGAGAGTCTTTCAGTTTTCCAAAAAGATGATAATCACATGAAGCCAAGTCAGGACCGTAAGGTGGATGTTTCAGTGTTGTCAATCCGAGTTTTGTGATCGCATGTGGCCATGCACTGTCGGTCAACATCAAAACATCCTGCTTTTGCCGATGTGGTCGAACAAGACTCAGTCGAGCTTGAAGTTCCTTCAGTGTCGTCACAAATACATCAGAATTTATGATGGTTAACTTGGCATGATGTCCACAAGCAAGAGTCCTTCGGAATCGAAAAACACCGTAGCCATAACTTTTCCAGCAGAAGGTGTGGTTTTGAGTTTTTATTTATTTATTTATTTATTTATTTTTTTGCGAATTTGCATGATGCCACTCCACACTCCATTGATTGCCTCTTGGTCTCTGGTGAAAAATGATGGAGCCATGTTTCATCACCTGTCACAATTCTTCCAAGAAATTCATCCTCACCATTCTCGTACTGTTCCTAAAGTTTGTTGCATACTGTTTTTCTTGTTTCTTTGTGAGCCACTGTCAACATCCTGGGAACCCACCAGCCACAAACCTTTTTCAACGCCAACACTTGCAGTATTCTGCAAACACTTCCTTCCCCTATCCCAACGTAGCGTGACAATTCGTTCACTGTGTTGCGTCTGTCAGCAGTCACCAATGCGGTAACTCTCTGCACATTGTCTGTAGTATGTGCAGTACGAGACCTGCCGCTGCGAGGACAATCCTCAATATTGTCAAGCCCACTTTCATCACGTAACCAGCTTGCCCACCGACTAACTATACTGCGGTCGAGAGCAGCATCTCCATACACCTTTTTAAACCTCTTGTGGATGTTTCCCACTGTCTCGTTTTCACAGCACAGGAATTCAATGACAGCACGTTGCTTCTGACGAACGTCAAGTGTAGCAGCCATCTTGAAGACATGCTGTGACGGCGCCACACACGGGAACAGGTTGAACTAAGTTTGAAAAAAAGCGGGAAGGATGTACGTACACACTGCAAAACTTTCACGCATGCAGAATGAAAACTTTATTTTTACAAAAATAGTGTGCATTTCTTTGGAGTGACCCTCGTACAAATGAAATAAAACGTAGATGAATATGAAATGGAGATATAATACTGCGAGAACAATTTGACAGAGCGCTGAAAGAACGAAATGTAGGCCACAGGAGCAGATGACATTCCGTCAGAGCTACTGACAGCCTAGGAAGAGGCAGCCATGACAAAACTGTTCTATCTGGTGTGCGAGATGTACGAGACAGGCGAAATACCCCCGGATTAAAAAAAATAAATAAATAAAAAAATGAGAATTCCATTTACAAAGACAGCAGGAACTGACAGACGTGAATATTACCGAATTGTTTCCTAAGTCATGGTTGAAAGCTACTAACACGAATTCTTTACAGAAGAATGGAAAAACTGGTAGAAGCTGACCTTGGTGAAGATTAGTTTGGAGTACGGAGATAGAAAGGAAGATGCGTGGCAACAGTGCTCGTACGACTTACCTTAGAATGAAAGCTAAGGAAAGCCACACCTATGTTTATGGCATTTGTAGACTTTGAGAAAGCTTTTGACAATATTGAGTGGAGTATTCTCTATGAAATTCTGAAGGTAGCAGGGGGTAAAATACAGGAATAACTTGTACAGAAAGCAGACGGCAGTTGAGGCGCATGAAAAGGAAGCAGTGGTTCAAAAAGGAATGAGGATTGTAGTCTGCCACCGACCGAATTCAATCTGTACAATGAGCAAGCGTTAAAGGAAACAAATAAATATTTGGAGTAAGAATAGAAGTTCAGGAAAAAGAAATAAAATGTTTGAGGGTTGTCGATAACAGGGTAATACTGACAGAGACAGCAAAGGACTTGGGAAAAGCAATTAAAGTGAATGAACTGCTTGTTAGAGAGGAATATATGATGAACATCAACAAAAGCAAAACAAGGACAATGGTATCTATTCGAATTAAATTCTAGTGAATTAGCTTAGAAAACGAGACACTTAACTTACTAGGTGACTTTTGTTATTTGGACAGCAAAGTAAATGAATAACGAGGATATAAAATGTAGACTGGCAAAGGCCAGAAAGACGTTTCTGAAGAAAAGAAGTTTCTTAACATCAAATATAGATTTAAATGCCAGGAAGTCTTTTCTGAAAATATTTGCAGCTTAGTCATCTATGGAAGTGAAAATATGGGCGATAAACAGTTTATGGCTCAAATGGTTCAAATGGCTCTGAGCACTATGCGACTTAACTTCTCAGGTCATCAGTCGCCTAGTACTTAGAACTAATTAAACCTAACTAACCTAAGGACATCACACACATCCATACCCGAGGCAGGATTCGAACCTACGACCGTGGCGGTCGCTCGGCTCCATACCGTAGCGCCTAGAACCGCACGGCCCCTCCGGCCGACTAAACAGTTTAGACGAGAAGCTCTTCAAATGTGGTGCAACAGAAGAATGCTGAAGGTTCTATGGGAGTTCACGTAACTATTGAGAAGATACTGAAGAGAATTGGGAGAAAAGGTATTTAATGCACAAGCTAACTAGAAAAAGGGATCGGTTGATAGGACACGTTCTGAAAGATTAAGCGATGACCAGATTACAATTGGGGGAAGTGTGGGGTGGCGCAGGGGGGGGGGGGGGGGGATAAAACTTGTAGAGGGAGACAAGAAATGAATACAGTAAACAGATTCAGAAGGTTGTAAGCTGCAATAGTCATTTGGAGATGAAGGGGCTTGCACAGGGTAAAGTAGCGTAGATAGCTGCATCAAACCAGTCTTCGGACTGACGCCCACAGCAGCAGCAACAACAACAACAACAACAACAGCAACATGAATGTGGGGGTGACATGGTCTCTTTTAAGATATGAATGATACAGTATATAAAATTTATTTGGAACTAAAGCTATAAACTTAGCATAAAATAAAATAAATTATTACCTTCTTTACTAAGTTCAATGGCAAAACCAATAATTTTGGTAAACCTTCCGGGATGTAAAGTCGTGGTCCATGAAACTCTTCAGCTCCTAGCGTTTCATCCAGAGCTGCGCTGGACATCTTCAGAGGGGTGTTCCTCCTCCGGTGAGTCTTGCCGACTGACGGGTCGGACGTCTTAGAGCGACTTTGTACGATATACAAGTCGCTCTCAGACCGGACGTCTGAGAGCGACTTTGTACGATATACAAGTCGCTCTCAGACGTCCGACCCGTCAGTCGGCAAGACTCACCGGAGGAGAAACACCCCTCTGAAGACGTCGAGCGCAGCTCTGGATGAAACGTTAGGAGCTGAAGAGTTTCATGGACCATGACCTTACATCCCGGAAGGTTTACCAGAACATATGTCATCCGGTCGTGAAAGCCTTCATACTAAAACCAATAATTGACATAAAAAGAGGGGAATTTTCGACGAGAGACTGTTTCAGTTCCTACGACTTCTGTTACTGTTATTATCCATAAACTGCTATTAATGGAAAATAAAAATCGGAAAATTTGTATACACGAAATTAGAAGAATTTCTTCCCCCAAACAGACGCACGAAGATTGCAGTTCAAAGTTTCTCCCTTACAGTCGACGGAATTCTTTGTGTCACAATGTTTGGGTGCTACTGAATGTGTCACTTTAAAAATTAAGATTTCTATGTACCTCTGCATTCAAGGGCAATGTCAGCTAAAAGACAGAGACGGAGGGTCAGTCACATACGTAAATTTTGAAAGTCGTTATACGGTCTGAATGGTACATACAGACGCGATATAAAAGAAAACAGTATTTGTTTCTTTCGTGTATTGTTGTTGCCTGTGTGTGTATGTGTGTGTGTGTGTGTGTGTGTGTGTGTGTGTGTGAGAGAGAGAGAGAGAGAGAGAGAGAGAGAGAGAGAGCGTGCGTTTGGTTGGGTAGGTTTGTGTATGGGATGCGTGGAAAAAGAACTGGTTTACAAGTAACTAGCAGGACGGACAGAATGTGAATGACAGAGACTGTACGTGAGAATGTGGGTGTTTGTGCGGCGACGTAAGTGGGAAGTCTGGCGTGGGATTCGTGTAAACGAATGTGTAAAAGAGACAGACGAGCTCCTTTTCGAGTGAGTGTATGTTGAAGCTAACAACACAGAATAGTCGAAACGGCGTACACACACACACACACACACCGCTGCAATGTAAGCGACAATGCTGTGCACGGAACCCGCAGTGGATATAAAAAACGCAGTAGGAAAATAAAACGAAATATTTTCAGAAAAAAAGGAGAACGGCTTTCAGGCTTTTTTTTCGGCTGCGAATCCCTAGCAGAAAGAACTAATTAAGGAGCGGGCTGGCGCATTTTAATCACGTGTAGCGTGCAATTTGTTGGGTGCGCGCCCCACAGCACAGCGCAGCCCCGAGTGACGGCTGGCTACATGGCGCTCGAGAGCCGCTCCAGGCTCAATTTAATGGCCGCCTTTCACGGCGGTTCCGCATTCGCAGGCCTTCCTCCGCGTTCTCGGGTAACTACTGCCACGCATAAGCGCGCCGCGCTCTAATTTGGGTCCCTAAATTGGTTTTCTCTCGTTTCCCACCATGCTCGGTCCGTCACTACTCTGATTGGATCGAAACTATACCACGGTGTTCACTGAGAATGGTCCAGTCTATGTGGTTGCTGTTGTGGCTTTCGTTCCCAAGACTAGTTTGGGGCTGCTCTGCACGCAATCCCTGTGCAACCTTATTCATCTCTGCATAAAAACTGCTACCTACATCAATATAAACCTTCTCACCCTGTTCAGTAACCTCTCTCTATATAATCCTTCCCTCCTCCTCCCCCCACTCCCTCCGACATACACACAAACGTACTTAATCTTTCATTACTGAATTCCTTGCTAAGTCAGGATATGTAATCACAACAAATGACATATCAACGGGCCTCTTCTTCTTATAACTTTGTGCCATAAATTTCCTCTTCTGCACGTAAAACTAGAACCAATGGTTTTTTCGAACTCCATAAAACCGCCGTCGGGTCAAAATTCCCCATCTCTAGTCAATGCTTTTATACACTACTGGCCATTAAAATTGCTACAACAAGAAGAAATGCAGATGATAAACGGGTATTCATTGGACAAATATATTATACTAGAACGGACAAGTGATTACATTTTCACGCAATTTGGGTGCATACATCCTGAGAAATCAGTACCAAGAACAACCACCTCTGGCCGTAATAGTGGCCTTCATACGTCTGGGCAGTGAGTCAAACAGAGCTTGGATGGGGTCTACAGGTACAGCTGCCCATGCAGTTCCAACACGATACCACAGTTCATCAAGAGTAGTGACGGCCGTATTGTGACGAGCCAGTTGCTCCGCCACCAATGACCAGACGTTTTCAATTGGTGAGAGATCTGGAGAATGTGCTGGCCAGGGCAGCAGTGGAACATTTTCTGAATCCAGAAAGACCCGTACAGGACATGCAACATGCGGTCGTGCATTATTCTGCCGAAATGTAGGGTTTCGCAGGGATGGAATGAGGGGTAGAGCCACGGTCGTAACACATCTGAAATGTAACGTCCACTGTTGAAAGTGCCGTCACTGTCAAGAGGTGACCGAGACGTGTAACCAATGGCACCCCATACCATCACCCCGGGTGATACTCAGTATGGCGATGACGAATACACTCTTCCAATGTGCGTTCACCGCGATGTCGCCCAACTTGGATGCGACCATCATAATGCTGTAAACAGCACCTGGATTCGTTCGAAAAAGTGTTTTGTCCTTCGTGCACCCAGGTTCGTCGTTGAGTACACCATCACAGGCGTTCCTGTCTGTGATGCAGCGTCCAGGGTAACCGCAGCCATGGTCTCCGAGCTGATAGTCCATGCTGCTGCAAACGTCGTCGAAATGTTTGTGCAGATGGTTGTTGTCTTGCAAACGTCCCCATCTGTTGACTCAGGTATCGAGACGTGGCTGCACGAACCGTTACAGCCATGTGGATAAGACGCCTGTCATCTCGAATGCTCGTGATACGAGGCCGTTGGGATCCAGCACGGCGTTCCGTATTACCCTCCTGAGCCCACCGAAGCCATATTCTGCTATCAGTCATTGGATCTCGACCAGCGCGAGCAGCGATGTCGCGACACGATAAACCGCAATCGAGATAGGCTACTATTCGACCTTTATCAAAGTCGGAAACGTGATGGCACGCTTTTCTCCTCCCTACAGGAGGCATCACAACAACGTTTAACCAGGAAAAGCCGGTCAACTGTTGTTTGTGTATGAGAAATCGGTTGGACATTTTCCTAATGTCAGCACGTTGTAGGTGTCGCCACCGGCGCCCACCTTGTGTGAAGGCTCTGAAAAGTTAATCATTTGCATATCACAGCATCTTCTTCTTGTCGGTTAAATTTCGCATATGCAGCACGACATATTCGTGGTGTAGCAATTTTAACGGCCAGTGGTGTACCTTTTTATTACTCTTTTTTACTTACGGGAACGAGTTCCTCTGTAACAGATAGCTACCCTAATGGTTAGTTATTTTGTTTTAGAACGAAACATTAAGCACAGTCATGCTAGATATTTACGTTCACCACCTGGACGAGTTTCATCTTTACCAAGATAAGCATTCAGCATACACTGAGAAACTTAATTAGTAGCCGTCCGTATTTCCTACCATGGTTATTAGCGTTTGAAACCATGAAATGAGTGTACCGACATTTCAGCTTGAACGGGAACTACTGCTTATAGACACAGATATACGGACGAGGAACGCTCTGAAAATTGGTTTTGACTCTCTTCCGTACATGACTTGAGAGAGAACTTTCATTTTTTAGTCACTCCGTCCGTATCGATCATAAATAAATCGAGACGAATATGGTGATTTTCATGAATTGATTGCGTGACATCACATACTTCTAAACTTTTCTCGTTTTCTCTTACCAAAGAAGGTTCACTTTCACTCTTTTGGACTCAGTGGCCTTCCAAGCATACAGAACAGCAAGAAACACATCCGGATCTTCTAATCGTAATGACAATTTTTCACCACCCAACGCTCTACAGGCTTTTGTCCCACAGTACTTGTGAATGTGTTTGAGAACAGATTTGTCAATAAACAAATGTCAGGCATTTGATGGTGGATCACTCATAACACATCTTTACGCGTATCGACGAGGACCAGAGTCCTTCCAAAGAGCTTTCCGCTCCTTCTAGGAGTTCCAATGTTAGTAGGAAGTACTTCTCACTGTAATCCACCAGGAGATTCAATCTCTGTACCAACAATCCAGTTACGGAATGACTTGTCATGGTAAGAGTTAACAGTCATCCAGAATTTATTTTAAGACATTTTCGCCCCTGACTATAGAAATTATTTATTCCCTATTGAAATTTTGGCCTTTGGGCCATTTTCAAGAGGTACTGCAACATATTTTGCTTCAGTACATGTCAGACTTTAAAATCCTCGCCTCGGACGTGTGTAGATCCCATCTCAAAAAATAGATCTTTTCACAGTAGAAATACAGAAACATCAGCAGCTTTACACTCGTCTGATGTTACCGTATTTCTACATTGAAAAGATCCATTTCTGACGATGGAATACATACACGTCGCAAGATCTGACATGTGCTAAATCTTTTGCAGTGCCGTTAGAAAATGGCCCAAATATCGAAGTTGCAATAGCGAAATAAATCTTCTACAGAAAACGTCGAATATGATGTCCTTAAAAAACAATTAATTTACTGAGACGGCATTCTTAACCTGAATTGTGACGCCTTTTAGCATCTGCACAGTTCAATTTTGCATAATTTATCTGTAATTAACTCTGTACAACATTGTTACATTGAAAAATTCCAAACGTTGCAGCTCTGGCTGTACAACCACCAACCACTGCGGCAAAACCGTCTCTGCCATCTCTTCTATTAGCGTGACAACGTGGTTGGCCTTTGGATGAAGCAGCACGTATAGATAATTTAAATGAGCATTATTAATTAAATAAACACATCTGCTATGAAAGTTGGGAAGTCAAAAATTTACAGAGTCAGATATGTTTTATTTCTTTCTATTTCCACTACTATGTATACGTGGAGATTATCAGTTTCTTCATCGCTGCCATCTGATTGGTGCTAGCTCCATTCAGTACTTATCTTTCCATCATAATCAGAATTAGTTGCAGTATGTGTAATAATCTTCATCGAATACAACTTCTTCAATGTTATTTATCAAAGCTAACATCTGCTCTATCGTGAGACCGTGGCAACGACTAACCCTACACTACATCACAGACAATATTAGTTCTGTTTACATGAAGTTATATTGCGCCAAAGATGCCGCACTTGCAGTTCTAGATTTGCATTGCAGAAGCAGACCCAAGGAGGCTGCCAAAAATGTGTGGTAGTTGACACCGTTCGGTTTGTTCAATGGGACAAAATGTCACGTTAGTGGTTCTAGGTATTTCTTGTTTTTTCTGGAAAATCATGTAACTGGCGAAGTTGCCTTTTCATTAAAAACTAACTAAGCAAAGGAATGTCAAAAGTCATTGAGCCGTGTGAGGCTCACTTTGATGTCGTTCATAGCTTGGCATCTTGTAATGGCGATAGTTGCGTATTTTTTTCTTAGTGTGTTCACTGGCGCCACTACGTTTGCTCGCCTTGTCTGTTCTTTGAGTGGCAGCAGCAGCGCTTATCGATAGCGCTTACTGTGGTACCATCTTTGAAGCGGCTTCCTGTAATTCCGTGTCGTTGTGTGTCGAGCTAAGGGAGGTGGGACGGAGCAGCAGTGAAGTCCGGACAGCCAGTAGTCGCCCAACCGCTCGCGACACACATGCACTGTCCGACGGAAGGATATGGTCGCGAGAGTGCACCACCACGTCAAGGACCGGATTCAGGGAGTTTTAGTTGAATGGACCATGATATTGGAATAGTGCAACTTTCACCGATGTGTGTGTGTGTCCGCCTGTCGAAGTGCTCTCATGGCAATAAGTTGTCAGTCGATGATTTGTACTGGGATCTTTCCCGTGCCTGACTTGAGTGGGGACGACTGTTGGTTTATTGTTCGGTCGGTCGGTCGTCGCAGCGGACGCCGTGCATTTGGCCTTTCAACCGCTTCTGGCTTCTCTGTGATTGTGCCGACTTATAATTCGTCCGTGTTGTTTCACAGTGTCTGTTTTAGTATTGTTAGTTGTTGGTGGAATTGTTTTCCAGGATCCGTGTGTGTGTTGTGGTTTTGAGTGAGTAGTTATTTTAATGCTGTCTGCGTACTGGATATGGTGAGGAGTTGCGAACGGAGATCATGTAGGTTGGGGGCGCAGGAGCGAGCAGGTCTGTGCAGCGCTAGCGCAAACCGGGGCCGCTGGAGGCGTGCTACCACTGCCGGATCGAGGAAGGGTAGCTGCGAGAGTTTCGACTTCGTTGCCCACCGAACCCTGAACGGTTGAGTGAAGAGTTCACCGCTAATGCAACCTCGACTATTCTGAGGTCTCGCCTTTGGTCATTGGGTTGTTGCTCCCAGGGCCGCTGAGCCTGGCAAAGCAAGTGAAGTGTTTAGATGCGGTAAATTATTGCAGCAGTTTTTCTCTATCTGTTATTCATCATTGAATATAGTGTTATTCTTATTAGTGAAGTGCAACCAGCGGGATTTTCTGCCTTGTGGCCGTTAACGCCCCAGTTACCTGCCCTGGAGGTTAGCGTACTTTTCTGGCTGTGTACCTTCGCCGACCGGAGTGGCCTTGCGGTTCTAGGCGCTTCAGTCCGCAACCGCGCGACCACTACGGTCGCAGGTTCGAATCCTGCCTCGGGATTGGATGTGGGTGATGTCCTTAAGTTAGTTAGGTTTAAGTAGTTCCAAGTTCTAGGGGACTGATGACCTCAGATGTTAAGTCCCATAGTGCTCAGAGCCATTTTTTTGTGTACCTTCCCTCGTCGTATTGATGCTGTCCGACACGGCGTCTAGTTAGACAGCCTCCTGTATTGTGCTGTGCATTTTTTTTTTTTTAGGTCTACCCTGGTTCTAGTGTTTCCTTCGGCCTTGGGTGTTTTCTAAAGACGTAGTGCTGTCTGTCCCCTCGCCCTTGCCAAAAATATTCCATCGTTGTATCGGTGACCGGGCGGTAGGCGGATTGGTTAGTCGGTCGGTCGGTGCTTAAGCTGCCCCTGGTTTCCCTGGTTTGAGTTGCCATCCCGTTGCGTGAGTACAACTCTTGGCTGCCTGTCTCACCTTACCTTATGTTTGAGTTACCTTCCCAGGCCGACCCTTGGAACACTTGCTGAGAACCGCATGTCCTGATTCCTTAGATTTTGATGCTTGTTTTATGGATATTTGTAATTTTCTAATTATTGTTGGTGTGGCCTTCAGCCGAGCAATAATTTCCCTTCTTTGGTGATAAGGCCTTCAGCAGTATTACAGTAAGTTTTTTTTAAGCAAACTTGTTTTAAAAGCTAGGGATTTATTTTGAAAGTGCTATTTGAAACTGTTTTCATAACTTCTAATTCAGGCTTTCTGCCGTTTGCTATTTGAAGTTGTTTGTGGCCTTCATTTGAGTGATAATTTCACTTGTTTTATAATAAGGCCTTCAGTCGTGCTATCGTTTGTTTTAAAACGAAGTATTTATGTTAATATGTGCTATTTGAAACTGTTCTTCTGACTTCTAATTCAGGTCCACAGCCGCTAGTTGTTTGAGGTTACTGTTGGTGGCCTCAGCCCTAAAGTTGTGGAAGTTTTTTTGTGTGATGAGGCCTTCAGCTGTCATAGTCAATGGTGTTTTTTAAGAGATTGTTTTAAAATTTTAATTTCTTTAAATAAAGTTTACGTATTTGTTGTGCAACCGAGAGTAACTGATTTCGGCACCATCCACAATCGTAACCTTATCCTGGCCCATCCTGAGAAATCAGCTCTCTGTCATGAACTTCATCCACCTTTAAAATAATTAGAGGAAGGAGCGGCGTTAAAATTTTGCTATCGGACGAAAATGTCCCGTTGTCTGATCTAATGTTAAAGGTTTAGGCACTTATATCTGTTATGTCTCCAACACTTCGACTTTCACTTGCACCTCGTCCTTTCTCCCGTTGGTTGTTACTGCAAGGCCTGATTTGTGATCCTCTCTGCATTCATTAGTTGTAGACGATGTTTCAATAATGTTTTACTGTCTTCATTCTTTCAATTAATATTAGAAATACGAAGTTCATTACCAATGTATTCATTTCCTCTATGTTCTTCCTCGAGAACACCTCCCACTATCCTAAGAAATATCATTTCTGCTACTTCTTGTTTACATTTTGGGATCCATAACTTATTTCTAACAGAAACAACTGCTTTTAGCTGAAATCGAAAAAAATAGTAAGTTTTGTAGCTAGTTACATATAACAACAAGTGAAATACAAAAGTGCATGTGAAGTAGTTGCAACTCATGTATAGCTAAAACAGAATTCAACAGGAAGGATAAAGGAAACTGAGTATGCTCATTTAATACTAAGCTGTAATACTGTGTTATTGTTTACTGATTTCGAATATTTCCAATAGACTCATTTCTCTGCATTTCTAAAAAGGTGGTAAAACATAACAGTCCACATCATATGAGTGGGTTTTGGGTAAATTACGATTTTGTTGTACAGATATTTTTTTACTACTGTAAATTCAATTTCATCTGTTGTCATATGTAACATCACATAAAAGGAAATATCTCTCTTCACTTATAGTTAAATGTAAGTATTTCTATGAGACATAAAGATGGAATAATTCTCTTTGTGAACAATCAACATTTCATCTTTTTTTTTAATTTTTTGTTTCTTCTATACAAATAGCATTTGTGTAAGTCAAACTTCCTTTCACCTTTGTTTTCCACATTCAGTTGTCACTTGACGATGGGCAACGAAGCTGAACACCTGTTTTCAACCAAATGAATACAGTCCTGCAGCACATTTGGAAAGTGGTTCCTGTTTGATAGTATTGTCGTAATCTGCGAAAGATGTAAGCATTGAATGTGACTAGAATTATTTACATTATCAGATCGACTTAAGTGCACTACTTACAGTTATTAGTAACCGTTGATTTATTGCTGGTGCCCAGTTTATTCTGGATGGCATAATGTACGTTTCCCAGTAACGTTAATTTTTGTAGCACTTCAGACTGCGCCACAGTAACAACTACTACGTGTTTTACAGAATGCAAATAAACAAAACAGCATGACTAAAGTCACATTCAAAGCATTTGTGCTGTGGCAGAGACTTGCTTTGTTCAGCCCTTGCAGTGTACATTGGAGATACGTTGTATTCATTATTACAAAAGTAACATGCATTTATTTTCATTTATTTTTCAAAATTATAATGTGCTACTTCCAAAATCAGACTAAGAGTTTAGGACAATATTTCACCTGGAATTGTTGCTGTGTGATCTCTGATATTCAATTCACAGGCAATCATCGATGTTTATTAAGCAAACAGAAACCTGTCAAGCATAGTTTCAATACTACAATTGTACAGGAAATATCATCTTAAACTCTTAGTTTGACATACTTTGTAAGTAACACATGACTATTTTGCAATGCAAATACATGTCACTTTTGTAACAATGAATATAATATGAACCGATATACAAGGCGGCTCATTTTTAGTGACCGGGTCAAACATCCCACGAAATAAGCATCAAACGAAAAAACTACAAAACTCGTCTAGCTTGATGGGGGAAACCAGATGGCGCTATGGTTGGAGCACTAGATGGCCCTGCCATAGGTGAAACGGATATCAATTGAGTTTTTTTTTAATAGGAACCCCCATTTTTAATTAAATATTCGTGTAGTACGTAAAGAAATATGAATGTTTTAGTTGGACCACTTTATCGGCTCTGTAATAGATGGTGCTGTAATAGTTACAAACGTGTAAGTACGTGGTATCGCGTAACATTCCGATAGTGCGGACGGTACTTGCGTCGCGATACATTACCCGTGTTAAAATGGACCGTTTACCAATTGCAGAAAAGGTCGATATCGTGTTGATGTATGGCTATTTTGACCAAAGTGCCCTATGGGCGTGTGCTATGTATGGTGCTCGTTATCCTGCACGACATCATCCATGTTTCCGGCCCGTTCGCCGGATAGTTAAGTTATTTAGGGAAACAGGAAGTGTTCAGCCACATGTGAAACGTCAATCACGACCTGCAACAAATGATGATGCCCAAGTGGGTGTTTTAGCTGCTGTCGCGGCTAAACCGCACATCAGTAGCAGACAAATTGCACGAGAATCGGGAATCTCAGAAAGTCGGTATTAAGAATGCTAGATCAACCACCAGGAATTGCATGGCGACGACTTTTAACGTCGTGTACAGTTCTGCCACTTAGTACAAGAGAAATTACGGGACGATGACAGATTTTTGCACCCGTTCTATTTAGCGACGACGCGTCATTCACAACTTCGGTAACGTAAACCGGCATAATATGCACTATTGGGCAACGGAAAATCCACGACGGCTGCGACAAGTGGAACATCAGTGACATTGGCGGGTTAATGTATGGTGCGCCATTATGGTAGAAAGGATAATTGGCCCCCATTTTATCGATGGCAATCTAAATGGTGTAATGTATGTTGTTTTCCTACGTAATGTTCTACCGATATTATACAAGATGTTTCACTGTATGGCAGAATGGCGATGTACTTCCAACCTGATGGATGTCAGGCACACAGATCTCGTGCGGTTGAAGCGATATTGAATAGCACATTTCATGACAGGTGGATTGGTCGTTTAAGCACCATACCGTGGCCCGCAAGTTCACCGGATCTGACGTCCCCGGATTTCTTTCTGTGCGGAAAGTTGAAGGATATTTGCTATCGCGATCCACCGTCAACGCCTGACAACATGCGTAAGCGCATTGTCAATTCATGTGCGAACATTACGGAACGCGAACTACTCGCTGTTGAGAAGAATGTCTTTACACGTGTTGCCAAATGCATTGAGGTTGACGGACATCATTTTGACCATTTATTGCATCAATGTGGTATTTACAGGTATCACGCTGTAACAGCATGCGTTCTCAGAAATGATAAGTTCACAAAGGTACATGTATCACATTGGAACAACCGAAATAAAATGTTCAAACGTACCTACGTTCTGTTTTTAATTTAAGAAACCCACCTGTTACCAACTGTTGGTCTAAAATTGTGAGCCATATGTTTGCGACTATTACAGTGCCATATATCACAAAGCGAAAAAAGTGGTCCAACTAAAACATTCATATTTCTTTACGTACTACTCGAATATGTAATAAAAATGGGGGTATCTACCTAAAAAAAAGCCGCAGCTGATATCCGTTTGACCTATGCCAGCGCCATCTAGTGGGCCAACCATAGCGCCATCTGGTTTCCCCCATCAAGCTAGACAAGTTTCGTTCTTTGTAGTTTTTTTTTCGTTTGACGCTTATTTCGTGAGATATTTGGCACTGTCACGATCAATCGACCATCCTGTATACTTACTGTCACCTATAGAAGATCCCATTGTTGTGCAAATAAAATTTCTGTTCCAACACAAATCCTTTGAATATACCTTTAACCGCACCCTTTGGCTGAACGTGTTCCTTGTGGCAACGTTTGTGAAGTGCTATAAAATTAATGTTACTGGAAAACATATACTATCTTTCCCGAATAATGTGTGCGCCCAGAATAAACAACGGATACTAATAACTACAAGTAGTGCATTTCAGTCGATTTCATAATGTAAATAATTCTCGTCCCATTCTGTACTTAACTCTTTGGCTTTTCCATCTTGCCACGGCCATACGATCCCTACAGCCAATAAATATATATCAGCTGATGATGAATTGCTAGGCGATTCGAAAGCAGTCGTACAAAAACTGCAGAATTACAGGGGCGACTGGTTTCAGTAATTTCTTGAGGTCTTTATACTAGATATTCCTAGGGTAATTGTTAATGCGAGGTGTTCCACTGGAGAATCATGGGACGTAGACAAAATCGTATCATATACTTCAATGTTCTATACTGCATCACACATATTATGAATTGTTGAGGAAATGTTTGGAAAGTTGTGGAAGAACGCTGATGTCGTCACACTACCCCTCGTGGATGACGCCAAAGGGACCGCGAGAACTCATTGTCCCATTACGCTGGAGGATCTTAATGGTCGTTCTCCAGAGCTTCATCCAATCGACCATGACCAACGCAGGTGACCTCATCATATGTGACACCAGGACTTCGCAGACGAAGCTAGTGTACAGACTGCTGATTTGCGGCCATACGTCTCATGCCCCTTCCACCTGTCCACTAACTGATGATAAATGTCTGCTCTTTTACTGTAGATCGAACCGATGAATCTAGCACCACACAGCGTCGCGTAGGAAAGTTTTTACTAACTTGTTCTCTCGTGGCCCGCCCGGTTAGCCGTGCGGTCTAATTCACTGCTTTCCGGGCCGGAAGGCATACTGGTCACCAGCACAAATCCGCCTGGAGGATTAGTGTCGAGGTCAGGTGTGCCGCCCAATTTGAGGATGGTTTTTAAGGCGGTTTTCCGTGTGTCTCGGCGAATGCGGGCTGGTTCCCCTTACTCCGCCTCAGTTACACCTCGTCGGCGATTGCTGCGCAAACACTTTCTCCACGTACGCATTTGGGGTTACCCTCGTCTGGTGTGAGACGTTCCCCGGAGAGTCCACAATAACCCTGGGTTCGGTGTGGGGTGGCGAAGGGTGAGTGGGCTGTTGTAGCCTGTTGTGGGGTTATGTACCACTGAGGCTACGGCGGGGATGAAGCCTCTCCGTCGTTTCTAGGTCCCCAGTTCAATACAACACAATTCAAGTTGTTCTCATTAGAAATATGATGATGGATTCTGTTGGGTAGCTTCTAGCTTACACATTACTGAACATGTATTATCCCATTACTGATAGCAGTTGTATCACTGATTTAGCCACGTTGGCCTAGTTCTAGAATAATTACATCTCAAACGTTGAAACTTCCTGGCAGATTAAAACTGTGTGCCGGACCGAGACTCGAACTCGGGACCACTGCCTTTCGCGGGCAAGGTTCGCAGGAGAGCTTCTGTAAAGTTTGAAATTTAGGAGACGAGGTACTGGCAGAAGTAAGGCTGTGAGGACGGGGCGTGAGTCGTGCTCAGATGGACGCCGGGGCGGTACCGTGATCGGTCACAGCGTTAGCCTTCCCCTTTAACAAAACTAACTGAGCGAACCGATGAACGAGAAAACTGAACGGCTGTCATCGGACGTCCGCCCTGAACAAATTGAGCGAACAATATAAAATTCCGGCACGGTAACTCAGCGTGTTTGGTCAGAGGGCTAGATGCCCTCTGTAATAAAAAAAAAAATAAAAAAATAAACTGAGTTAATGGATCAACAACGAACTGAAATGGGTGTCTTTCGACGTCCGCCCCGAGCAGATACAACGACCGAAAACGAACAAAACGAGATTTTTTTTAAAAAAAGGATTGTAGAGCACTTGCCCGCGAAAGGCAAAGGTCCCGAGTTCAAGTCTCGGTCCGGCATACAGTTTTAATCTGCCAGGAAGTTTCATATCAGCGCACACTCCGCTGCAGAGTGAAAATCTCAATCTCCTATGTTGATGACATATTTCACCTCATACAAAATATCACTTTCGCTTTATTTATAATAATCGAGTAAATAGGGCAGATTATGGGGTAACAGAGGCAGTGATGTTCCAGTTTGGTAAGTAATTTTTTTTTCATTCGGCTATAAGTAAGGATCGTTTAAAAAAGTAGCTTTTTACCGGAATATCTTCGAAGATGTCAACCAGTAGGCTAGACTGCTATGGAAAAACCGCACCCATTTACGTATGAGCATGAAACGCATGTAAACACTGCATAAACGTATATATAATACCCTCTCCAAAATATTTGAGGTCGCGTTCATTCGTAAGTGCATTCATTATAACAAAATTTTATTAACATTCGTAAACTGATGTTCTAGCTTGCTCGGAAATAGACTTACACTCATTGTAAATGTCTTACCACAACATTCTTGATGGAGAAGTGAAGCGAAAAATCATGTGATATTTTTGCTGATAAAACTGAACGTGTTCTTGGAAAATTGAAAAAGAAAAGTCTTTCATATGAAAGCAGAATTTGACAATTTAAGTTGAAGAGAAAACATGACTTGTCACGACTGCAGTGAATATAAGATCACGTGTTAGCAATCCTCGAATAAATAAAAGATGAAACATTGCAGAAAAAAAATATTTCTTCAGAATTTATGGAATATGTATGCAATTAGCCTCAAACTGTTACTGGTTTCCGCACAATAAGATAAACACTCTCCTTTACTGACTTTAAAAAATCGTCGTTCAGCAGTATTTCAAATTTTTTTTTAAAAAAGAAGAAGAATAGAAAGGAGAGAAATTAGAGAGATGATACAGAGAGGCAAACGTATCTGTAAGATCTGTAAGTCGTTTCGAACTAAATCAAATTAATTTGCGTGAGACGGGTAACAACAGTGAAAAGTCGTATATGTAATTTCAAAGAAAGAATTATACATTTGTTCTTCATATACTTTAGGAAAGGAGAGGTTTCTAATAGAATGTCCGTTGTTATGACGTATCGCCCTTCCTAATTCAGCATCCTGTAAGATATATTTCATTAGCGTAGTCTGTCTTAGAAAGTACAGTCGTAATTGTTCTTTTGAAGTGTCCGCTTTTATCACGAGATGGCACAATATGTGTTTTTTAAAAAGCCTTCTTGTCGGTTGAGGTAACCGTACTCGTCAATTCAAAATAAGCCTAGTTTGCATGTACATTGCCTTAACCTCACTGCGCTTACTAAAAGTTTCACTCCAGTGTTCGTACGTCTCATGTTGTTTTCTGAGATAAAAGACTATAACAAGAACCCCTTAGTGACATTCATACATAAAGTATGACGTACTATACTACAGAGAAATATAGTGCAAAGATAATGCAAAACATGATCATAATACCGTAACCAAAACAATCTGTATAAGGACTATAAAAGCTTAACGTTGGTACAAAAAGGAGTCAAATACATGGGTACTGGGTACTCATATATTCAATAACTTAACAGAGCATATTCAAGGTCTTGTAAGTGATAAAGATCGGTTTCAGAGTGAATTAAAGAACTTCCTGTTGGCCAATTCCTTCTACTCCATCGATGAATATCTTCACAAGGATTATATCTCATAATTCCGTCTGCATTAGAACTATACAATATCCACGTATATGAGTACAAAAAAATTAAAAAAAGCTTTAAGCTTTGACTCTATCCACATCCCAGAGACTCCTCTCCAAGGGACCCATAAAAAACGATAGATGTAATGTAATGTAATGTAAAAGACAATACCAGCAACAACAAAAAATTATCGGTGTATAGCGAGATCTTCACATCCTCTCCATCTAACGTTCTGTCATTTAACACATTATCTTTGGTCATTTTAGGACAAGATGCTTATCATGCACCGAAAGCTAGAGAGTTTCTGTGCAGAATATTCAATTTAAGGGTAAGTAGTTTTCGGACACGTGTGAGATCTGTAATCGTTTTCCCACAGAAGCAGTCATCTTATCAATGGAGTATCTTTATCCGCTGACTGGTTCTTTCAGAGGACCTAACAGGAAGAAAGCCATTGGGTTGGAAAGGTCATGGAAAAAAGGCAGATGGAGTACATTGAGGAACCTAAGCCCAAATGAGATGCACAGTAGGTGTGGAAATGTTTGTTGTTACTCCTGCCTTCAAACTGAAGGCTTAACATAATAGATCTCGGTGCTGTAGCGTCGTTCCCGCTTTGTATAGTCCGTAATCATAACACCTAGGTAATACCAAAACGCGGTCAACTAAGGCTTTTCGGAGGAGAAATAAGTATTTACTTCTCTGGTGTGCGTGCTGTTGTGTTTATGCGTGTGTGTTTTCACACTTCTTCCCAAACGAGCGCCGGAAAACAACAAACGTGTCTCTTGTGTTAAGCCTGTTCACGAATATTGTGAATGACAACGTGCTGTTTTGTTTTGGATTCTCCTCCGTTGCGCAGTTTCATTTTTGTCACTGTCGTCAAGGGTATAGCATACCCCATCAAACTGACATTCGTGAATTCCGGTTAAAGTGAAAACCGACGTTGGTCCCACATAGTTAAAATGCAGTTAAAGAACGTATTGTGCGAGCAGGTGTTTTATTGATTTGTCACCAACGTTGGTTTTCATGTACCTCAAATCTGTCAGTTTGAAACAAACGAAATAGAACTGCTAGTACTGGCATAACGTAGCCTCCACTATCATTGTACTCTAACTTGTGCACATTCAGAGGTCCTTCATTTGAACAAGCAAAACTACTTGACAGTGACTACTACCGAGTGCAAAACTGTAGTCAAATCTCTGCTTTCAACCATTTCTTTTCCCTAGTTTGTCCCCTACAGAGGAACTTTACCACAGGAAATTATTAGCGAACAATGAAACCGACTAATTGCAGGGACGTATTCCTGACCGTAAATGGAGGAAACGGAGGAAAAATGGTCCTACGAAAAGATGTCCGGAAATGTATCTTTGCCATGGTAGGTGGCGCTGATGAATGAAAGTTCCTCTGACCAAGTCCCGTGTATTCCATGTGTATGTGACTGACGCAGCGTACTGCAAGCAACAGAATGGTCCGGTATTAATGTCGAGAACAACAAGAGATGATGAATGTGTACGGCCAAGCAGAGCCAAACGGTGGAGAGGCAGTACGGTGTTTGTGTAATCATGAATCCTCCCAGACAGACGAACGTACAGCATGGCCAGTCAATATGGTGAAAGCCGAAGTACGATTATCTGTACCCTGCACGACAACCGCTACCATCCCAATCACCTGCAAGGAGTGCAAGAATTATCAGCAGCCGATTTCCCTCTACGAGAAAGATTTTGTCGATGGTTTTTGCACCAGACTATCCCAATTACGGGATTTCTGTCCTCAGTCCTCTTTACCACCGAAGCAGCCTTTACCAGAACTGTCATCACCAATATCGCCATCTATGAGCTACATCGGGAAATGGTTGAGACATCAGCATCGGTTCAGCATAAGCGTGTGAGCAGGGATTCTTGGCGACCACGTACTTGCATCGGTTATTATTACACAACGCCTCCACGGAGTAACGTAGCCGGCGGTATGGCCGAGCGGTTCTAGGCGCTACAGCCTTGAACCGCGCGACCGCTACGGTCGCAAGTTCGAATCCTGCCTCGGGCATGGATGTGTGTGATGTCCTTAGGTTAGTTAGGTTTCAGGGGGTCTAAGTTCAAGGGGACTGATGACCTCAGCAGTTAAGTCCCATAGTGCTCAGAACCGTTTGAAACTTTTTTTGGAGTAACGTATCTGGACTGCGGGCTACTCTGCCTGAATGGATTGACAAAATGCATTTCGCAATGTGGTTTCTGCATAAAGAAGCACCTACCCACTTACGCATTACAGTTTGCCGAAGCTCGACATGCTCCCCGGACGTCGGATAGAACGCCGTTACCTCTGGGGGCATGTGAAAACCATTGTGTGTACTGAACCAGTTCGTAACGTGCAGGTCCTTCAAGTAGCGAGTTCACAACGCCTGTGACGCTACTCGGAGAGAGGCCGGAACGTGCGAAAGAGTGCGGCAATCTTGATGCGACGTGTGAACGCGTGCACTACATCACATGAAGGCCACTTTGTTCAAAAATTTTCATATGTGTGTGAATTCCTGACAGACCAAACTGCTGAGGTCATCGGTCCCTGACTTACACACTACTTAAACCAACTTATGCTAAGAACAACACACACACTCTTGCCGGAGGGAGGACTCGAACATCCGGTGGGAGGAGTCGCGCAATCCGTCACATGGTGCCTTAAACCACGCGGCCATTCCGCGCGGCTAGGCCTCTTTAACCATATGTTATGACGTGGAAGCGAAACAGCTCCGTAATGTGTTCCAGGACGATTTACTGTCGTTTCACGCATGTCTGAACACATGTTCACTAGACCTTTTCTCCCCCCCTTCTCCAGTCGAAAATCTGTCACTGCAGATTTGCTGTCGGTTTTGTTAATGTTCAGCCTGTGTGTACATTTAATAACGTAACTGGTATACTCGTCTTCCTATTCAGATTCTGCCTCTACTGGATGTGCAACACTGGACATTTTCATGGTTTTGTTTCGTCTTATCTTTGTGACCCTATTACCTGCAGTTATCAGTGGGGTCTTTTCCGCTCGTTAAGCAAACTTGTCAGGACTTCTTGAGTTTTTCTGCCAGGAGAACTTTCCAGAGGTGAATTTTCTGCCTTTCTTCTACCTCGTACATAAAGTCGTGGAATACCTGATTTCTTCAGGTCTTCCTTTGGTGCATTGAACCCACTTACCCTGAACTCGAAAAACGTCAGTGAAACATAGCAAGATAGTTAACTCAAGGGCCCATACGAAACAATTATCGTAAAACTGAATCACCAAACACGACAAGTGCACTGAGATGTTTAAATATCAGTGTGTACGTTATTCAAAATAAGTCAACGCTTGATCAAGGCTAAAGAAGTCGAAATAATATATTGTCAGCTCGCGTGTTCATGATATGGATCAACTAGTGCTAAAAATTACACTTAAGCCGGCCGCGATGGCCGAGCGGTTCTAGGCGCTTCAGTCCGGAACCGAGCGACTGCTACGGTCGCAGGTTCGCATCCTGCCTCGGGCATGGATGTGTGTGATGTCCTTAGGTTAGGGGACTGATGACCTCAGAAGTTAAGTCCCATAGTGCGCAGAGCCATTTGAACCGTTTCTTTTTTTTCATCGATACTATGGCAGCCTCACTGATTCGTTTAGCAGTTCCCTTAATCTCTTGCGGATGCTATGTTACTTTGTTACATTTTAATAAAGTCCTTTACGTTCCAAAAAATGTTTCATTCGTCAGCGGCACCTAACGCGGCCACCATTCATTTACGGACACATGTTAGAGGACCTTTTCTCTCCATTTCGAGCCAGGAATCATCCCCTGAAGTTTGTCGGCTTTATTAATGGTCCCCCTATATATCCTTCCATGCTGCTTGTTAGTCGTACCCATTAATTTTTACGGGCGGAAGAATCGTATATCCAACACTGCTGATTGTACATCTGGGATGTTCCGTGTAATGCCACCGCCGTTGTTATTCAGCTTAGAGTGGATTAGCAGATGGCAGCCAAATGAGTTTGCCGAGATGAGGCCTGCCCGTTGACTTGTCCTCTGTTGGGGTTCCGCCCTTAAACGTTGGCTGTCGCTACGGCTGTTGAGCGCCATCTGTGCCCGCCTGTCTCTTTAGGAGCCTTTTAGCTCCCGCGGCGAGAGGAGCTCTTCTATTGTCCGCGCTTCCGTTCTTCAAGAGGCCGTTGACAAGTAAGAGAACTGCTTACCTCGGCACGCTTTCAGACCGCAGAGGTACTTTAGCCACAGTAGCTGGTCTGTTCTTGTTAGTATTGAGTTCAGGATGCTCAAATTCTAGCTGGCCGGCAATTTATCTCAGCCAAATAGAATGGATCAGTCTGGAAATAGTCGTTAACGACAGCAAAAAGATGAAAAACATTCGTACAAAGATTTTATTCCGCATGGAAACTCGATTACTTCTGTAGTAACTCTAGGGGAACTAAGAACGAGTCTTTCCTACGGTGCCACGTGTTCACTCGATCTCCCTGTCCTTTTTCATCTCCTTCTCCTGCCCATTACTGTTAGTCACCTTTACTTAAATTAGTTTGTTATTTTCCAATTTCTTAGTACGCAATCATCTCCACTCATATTTTTTAACCCTTCATTACCTTCAACCAAAAATTACTTTGCTCTCTGCGAAAATCTACAACGTCTTCGATTTCCTTTCTAGTTCAATTCTATTACGGGATTTCTTTAACGTTATTAGTACCGTATTCCACACAAAAATCGAAAAATAGGTGTGAATAGTAACAATTATGTCTTATATCATTGATAAAATCAAGTTTTTATTGAGTCTACGTAATTACTGCACCAAACATCATCAACAATTGTAGCTCTTGTTTGCTTCAATTATATTTTTTCCTTCTGTTCCTCATTCCATTGTCAAATTAAGAACTCAGTTTCATATCACATGTTCCATTAGCCAGATCTTCATTTCCTACTTCATATGTTGACTTAATATCTTACAAACTTCGAAAGCGCGACATCTTCGGAAACCCATTCATAATTTTCATAGCAATAACTCAAACCAGTGTAGTTCGCTTATCGACAAAAAGCTTCTTCGCCTGTAGTACCATAATTCTGATATTTTCCAAGCTTAATCCATGTTGTGTAATCCTGCTTTCTTTATAGAATATTTCAGTTACTCTCTACTTCCACTACTTTGTCGCTCCCAGTTATGAAGTCAAGGGAAATTTCTTTCTTCTACCTATTGTTTTTCATTGTTTTCGTGATTTTCTCCTCACGTGTTGGATAGTAAGTATGCCACCTTATTTTTCCTACAGGTCTTATGTCTTCCTTACACCAGTAGTCTGTGAATCCTGGAATATGTTTGACTTGTATTTTCAATCCTCTTCTGGAATTTCCTTTTACTTTCTTCATTAGAGCCACTTTCTTTGTCATACGGCAACCTTTTCGTCGGTTTCAGTCTATAGTACCTACCGTCTTTCACAGACTGCCCATTGTTTTCACTAGCTCCAGTAATAACATGGACTTGTCGGTATTTTCTCCGTTCCTTCTTTCATTAATAAATACGAGGTTAAATTTTCTTGTGTGGTACCTTTCCTGCTTGCTACCTGTCCGTCACATGAAGGATTTGTTTTCTGCTATTTTGATAGCATTGCTCTCAGACTTTCCGAGGTGAATATAGTCAAGCTGATCCACGTTTATACCGATGTTTTTACGGTAATGGGATAATAATTTTTTAGAATATCTACAAGAGACGGTGGCCTGCACGTTGGTGTTTCTGGAAAAATTTATTTTGCTATGGTTTATAAGAAAGACTGTGCCAACTGAATTTTTCACTAACTGACCCACCATAGAGCATTGGGCCTGTCATACCCATCAGAACCATGTATTAAAATAGTTTACCGTAATAATTCCAAGGATTGTTTCATGTCCATTCATCCATGTATCAAGAAGAGACATAACAAATAATATAAACACATGTCTGAATCCCTGTGGTCCAAACAGTTTAATTTTAGGGAAATGTCAAAACCTAGTATAAGACTTGTTGTCTCGCGTATGGTATTGCTCTGTAAGTCAAAAATTATACACCTACGGTATTTCTGTATTTTAGGCTTATTGTGTAGGCAACACATACTGTTGTGTGTACTGTTTTGTCGGTATATATTTTGGAGTATTTGAATGCAATAGCGCTCGAACGAAGAAGATGATTATAGACAGCACCGTCGTAATTTTTTGGCTTGCGAAGAGTGCCAAGCCAGAAGAACAAAGTGAGTGACCGTTACAAAACATTTTCGTGCAAACATCAGTCCAGCTTCCAAACTGACATCGCCTCTTACTAAGTTTTCTCTTCTTCCCAGGATGACCAAAGAATTTACGATAAGACTGTGTAACATCAACATGACCTTATTGTAAAGTTGTTTTTTTAATGCCATTTAACGTGAAGACAAGGTATTCCCTTGAAGCATGGCGCAAAATAAATAAATAATACAATAGTTGACAAAGTTTGTGACGTAGCGGTAATTTAAAAATACAATTGCATATTTCTTGAGACAGTCACGGTCGAAAAATAGTAAGAATGGCTTCAAATTCTTCTAACAACCACCTCTTTGAGTCACTTTCTTATGTGCTTACTGTATCCGACATACGTGTGAAACAACTGTTAAGATGCACTAACTAGACTTAAGACTGATGAGAACATATCAGAAAATACATCTCAGGATTCTGCTGTCTTAAATAAGCTGAAACTATTCATTGCTGTGTTACTCATACAATTAGCTGTGAGTGAGAATGTTTAAATATTTGAAGTATGATAGTCCTGTAGGATTAGTTATGCGTAAATCAAATGGCAGACTTGAGTTTGCACACAAGCCGTCTGTGAGGGCCGTGATGGAATCCTTGTCAGGCCTCTGATGATAGAAACCAAGAAATACTCTACATCTCCACTCATATCACACATATGGACACCGAGGTAATAAAACAGATTAACACCAGCTTTCACGAAGGTAATAAGCTTACCTTATAGTCACGCGTCTAACGTAGAAAAAAACAAGACATACACTGATGCAGATCCGTCGGCTTCCGTGGCCAGTATCAATGTCATATGACCGTTTTGAGCCTACCACCGCTTCATTTTATAAGATACTCAAATTGTTAAAATAATTCTTTCTGGGGAAAGCCCCTGCAACACGATCAAATCGTCGATTATTTTGGTACGTTGGGATTTTAAGTATCTTATAAGATGTCGAGGCAATACATTCAGAGTGATTTTAATAACAGACCCTCACTATTTTATGGGAAACATGGCCATATAAGGAATACCTAGTAAAGACACCTTTTCCCAGAAAATTATATTTTCTAAACTGCTAAGAGCTGCTGATGAGATAATTCTCTACTAACTACCAGTTTCTATGAGGTGGTCATGTATTCCATCATCTTAAATGGCAGTGAAGAGGACACAAAAAATACATATCTTATTTAACTCTCAGTTCAAGGCACATGTAGCGTACATAGTCACAAAAGTCATAGTAACACAATGTGACATACTCACATAACATTATTTACAAGTCTACACAGTAACTTTCCTCCTGTGATGTCAAGTAAAATAAATGTGTCACTGAAATTAAGATGCAAAGTATAACGTAATGAAACTGGCAGTTTCTTATATATATATCCGGAAACTTTGCATACCTCTGAACAATGTTATTTGCCGTCAATAATTATATACATCTTATAGACAGTAGTAAATTGTAATGGTATAGTTAATTAATATACCTGTACTGTCAAATTCAGGTTCCAAGTTTGTGTGTGGTGAACACTCGACATACTGACGGTAGCACAGCTGATTTCTATTTACAAATCGATGCAAAGATGATACAATATACTACGCAGAGGGCAACCAGTTTTCGATATTTATGCTAAGGTTGCAGTAGCTGTTAATAGTAGCTCTTTGGTGTCTGAAACGCTAACTCTTTCTAACAAGTTTTTATTTGGTCGATTTCTGACCGTTTGTTCGGTACAAATTTTGCAGTTGTTTTCAAACTAACTTTCTGAGAAACATCAAACTTTCAACATAGCTCAGAACTCGACGAGAAGTCAATATTAATATGTTTACGTGACAGAATGTGGCGGAGGGTACTTTATGTACCACTGCTGCTGTTTCCCCCTTTTCTTATTCTACCTGCAAATTTTTTGTGCTAAAAACGGCAACTGGTAAGTCCTCATGTGATCACGATTCTGTCTAATTTGCACCTTCGGAGTCTTTGCATGAGATCATCGTAGGAGGGAGCAATATATTGGTACACTCACACGAAACAAACTTAAGAAATTGTGCAATTTACCACAGGTATGCATTGTAACCTCGTCAAAACGTTTGAAATCGAAAGAAAAATTATAATATTAAAAAGCAGGAAAACCTAATTTACATAAAAATCACGTTTTACAAATGGACTAAAAAGTATCAAATAAATTCTCCTACCCCCATACAGATTCCTAACGCCCTACAGACAATCCTGACAATTTTTGATTGTGAGTTTTTAATGGCCAAGAAAATACTAATTACTTTAAACCAAAAAACGTGGGGCGCATGCAATACATAATTGATGTAACACTATTATGTTTTCCAAGCGTACCAAGCCTCTCTCTTTAAATACTACAACTTTTTTCCATAGCTGTTAAAAATTCATAAGCACAAATTTTCAGGACTGTCTGTACGAAGTTAGGAGTTTGTATGGGAGTAGGAAAAATAATTTTATATGCCTTAGCCTGGAAAGTGGGACAAAATTTAAACGAAATATTTAGAAAATTTCCTCCAGTGAGATTGTAGATACAATGGTCGCCGCATACTAACTCCGTAGTTGCGCCATTGATGCAGCTTTTCAAAATCTGCGTACTGAGCAACTTACAGTAGCGCTAGTATACTGCAGAATGAAGGTCAGTTGATATAAAATAGTTTGAGCCCTTGGACTGCGTCACATTTCTATTAAAACTTCACTACTGGATATTTCGACCCGACTGCTGGTATCTTCAGGATTCCCCTGAAGACCTTGCGATCCTGAAGAATGTGGAAACTGAAGACATCATTCCCAGTGTCCCTCTTAATTCATAAATTGTTAATTTTAACCGTTTCCGGTTCCTAGCCTCTAATTACATTAGTTGGGTAATTTATCACTCCACACGACCCTCTTGTGTTTAGAATTCTGTTTCTATAGCAGTGTTGCTACTGCGCTTCTATGTAATCTCAGTACTGCCTGTGCTTTCGCATACTGCGGGCGACCAGTATTTTCGTTAAGTAAGTACTATAGTTGGGGTCAAAATCTAGCACACGACACTGTAGACGTTGTCGTTTTTAACTGATTTATGTAGAATGGGGCGACGTTTGAACTACGATCAAAGTTTTGTGTTATTATAAGGTACCAAGGACTCCAACTTACTGGATCCACCAGACACTTTTCAATATGTAGTATGAAACAGAAGTATCTGATAATGAAACTGATCCTGGTATAGAGGACGATGAAGATGCAGATGAAACATGCCACTGATCGAACCTAATATCAAAGACAGGAAAATGAATTACATTAATTTTTCTAGGAACTTGCAGACAGTAACGGACGAGGTTCTTTGCAGTAATTTTTAAAGTGACTCGACGAATCTGCAGTCCAAACGATAAAGAAAGGTATCACGTTGGCAAGTATGTCCACGCCTTAAAAACACAAAAACTACCAAGACATGCACTACATGTAAAATATAAACGTGCAAAATGGATTCGATCGACGAAAAGCTACGCTTTAACTTTGATTGTTGTTGTTGTGGTCTCCAGTCCTGAGACTGGTTTGATGCAGCTCTCCATGCTACTCTATCCTGTGCAAGGTTCTTCATCTCCCAGTACTTACTGCAACCTACATCCTTCTGAAGCTGCTTAGTGTATTCATCTCTTGGTCTCCCTCTACGATTTTTACCCTCCACGATGGCCGGAGGGGGCGTGCGGTTCTGGGCGCTACAGTCTGAAGCCGAGCGACCGCTACGGTCGCAGGTTCGAATCCTGCCTCGGGCATGGATGTGTGTGATGTACTTAGGTTAGTTAGGTTTCATTAGTTCTAAGTTCTAGGCGACTGGTGACCTCAGAAGTTAAGTCGCGTAGTGCTCAGAGCCATTTGAACCATTTATCCCCCACGCTGCCCTCCAATGTTAAATTTGAGATCCCTTGATGCCACAGAACATGTCCTACCAACCGGTCCCTTCTTCTTGTCAAGTTGTGCCACAAACTCCTCCCAAATTCTATTCAATACTTCCTCATTAGCATTCTCCTGTAGCACCACTTTTCGAAAGCTTCTATTCTCTTCTTGTCCAAACTACTTATCGTCCATGTTTCAGTTCCATAAATGGCTACACTCCATACAAATACTTTCAGAAACGATTTCCTGACACTTAAATTTATACTCGATATTAACAAATTTCTCTTCTTCAGAAATGGCTTTCCTTGCCATTGCCAGTCTACATTTTATATCCTCCCTATTTCGACCATCATCAGTCATGTTGCTCCCCAAATAGCAAAGCTCCTTTACTACTTTAAGTGTATCATTTCCTAATCTAATTCCCTCAGCATCACCCGACATAATTCGACTACATTCGATTATCCTCGGTTTGCTTTTCTTGATGTTCGTCTTATATCCTCCTTTCAAGACACTGTCCATTCCGTTCAACTGCTCTTCCAAGCCCTTTGCTGTCTGACAGAATTACAATGTCATCGGCGAACCTCAAAGTTTTTATTTCTTCTCCATGGATTTTAATACATACTCCGAATTTTTCTTTTGTTTCCTTTACTGCTTCCTCACTATACAGATGAATAACATCGGGGAGAGGCTACAATCCTGTCTCACTCCCTTCCCAACCACTGCTTCCCTTTCATGCCCCTCGACTCTTGTAACTGCTTCTGGTTTCTGTACAAATTGTAAATAGCCTTTCGCTCCCTGTATTTTACCCCTGCCACCTTTAGAATTTGAAAGAGAGTGCTCCAGTCAACATTGTCAAAAGCTTTCTCTAAGTCTACAAATGCTAGAAACGTAGGTTTGCCTTTCCTTAATCTTTCTTCTAAGATAAGACGTAAGGTCAGTATTGCCTCCCGTGTTCCAATATTTCTAAGGAATCCAAACTGATCTTCCCCGAGGTCGGCTTCTACCACTTTTCCCATTCGTCTGTAAAGGATTCGCGTTAGTATTTTGTAGCTGTGACTTATTTAAACTGATAGTTCGGTAATTTTCAAATCTGTCAACACCTGCTTTTTTTGGGATAGGAATTATTATATTCTTCTTAATGTCTAAGGGTATTTCGCCTGTCTCAAACGTCTTGCACACCAGATAGTAGAGCTTTGTCATGACTGGCCCTCCCAAGACCGTCAGTAGTTCCAATGGAATGTTGTCTACTCCCGGGGCCTTATTTCGACTCAGGTCTTTCACTGCTCTGTCAAACTCTTCACGCAGTATCGTATCTCCCATTTCATCTTCATCTACGAGATCCTCTTCCATTTCCATAATATTGTCCTCAAGTACATCGTCCTTGTATAGACCCTCTATATACACCTTCCACCTTTCTGCTTTCCCTTCTTTGCTTAGAACTGGGTTTACATCTGAGCTCTTGCTATTCATACCAGTGGTTCTCTTTTCTCAAGAGGTCTCTCTAATTTTCCTATAAGCAGTATCTATCTTACCCCTAATGAGATAAGCCTCTACATCATTACATTTGTCGTCTAGCCATCCCTGCTTAGCCATTTTGCAGTTCCTGCCGATCTAATTTTTGAGACGTTTGTATTCCTTTTTGCCTGCTTCATTTACTGCATTTTTTATATTTTCTCCTTTCATCAATTAAATTCAATACTTCTTCTGTTACCCAAGGATTTCTACTAGCCCTCGTCTTTTTACCTACTTGATCGTCTGCTACTTTCACTACTTTACCCCTCAAAGCTACTCATTCTTCTTCTATTTTATATCTTTTCCCCATTCCTGTCAATTGTTCCCTTATGCTCTCGCTGAAACTCTCTACAACATCTTATTTAGTCAGTTTATCCAGGTCCCATCTCCTTAAATTCCCACCTTTTTGCAGTTTCTTCAGTTTTAATCTACAGTTCATAACCAATAGATTGTGGTCATAATCAACATCTGCCCCTGGGTAAGTCTTACAATTTAAAATCTGGTTCCTAAATCTCTGTCTAACCATTATATAATCTATCTGATACCTGCTAGTATCTCCAGGATTCTTCCATGTATACATCCTTCTTTTATGAGTCTTGAACCGAGTGTTAGCTATGATTAAGTTATGTTCCGTGCAAAATTCTACCACACGGCTTCCTCTTTCATTTCTTACCTTCAATCCATATTCAGCCACTATGTTTCCTTCTCTCCCTTTCCCTACTCTCGAACTCCAGTCACCTATGACTATTAAATTTTCGTCTCCCTTCACTACCTGAATAGTTTCTTTTATCTCATCATACATTTCATCAATTTCTTCATCATCTGCAGATCTAGTTGGCATACAAACTTGTACTACTGTAGTATGCGTGGGCTTCGTGTTTATCTTGGCCACAATAATGCGTTCACTATGCTACTTGTAGTAGCTTACGCGCACTCCTATTCTTTTATTCATTACTAAACCTACTCCAGCATTACCCCTATTTGATTTTGTATTTATAACCCTGTATTCACCTGACCAAAAGTATTGTTCCTCCTGCCACCGAACGGCATGGTTAAATGATGATGGCGTCCTCTTGGGTAAAATATTTCGGAGGTAAAATAGTCCCCCATTCGGATCTCCATGCGGGGAATACTCAAGAGGACGTCGTTATCAGGAGAAAGAAACCTGGCGTTCTACGGACTGGAGCGTGGAATGTCAGATCCCTTTATCGGGCAGGAAGGTTAGAAAATTTAAAAAGGGAAATGGATAGGTGAAAGTTAGATATAGTGGGAATTAGTGAAGTTCGGTGGCAGGAGGAAAACGACTTTTAGTGACTTTGATTAACGAAAATAAATGCCTAGTTGATCTGTTCATGTTCCTTATTGAAAGTTATTGATTATTTTTCTTTTCAGTTTACTTAATCGTTCATTATTTGATCCAAGAACATGATTCTGAATGTCGTTGAAGCAGATTTTCTTTCTCTTGTTAAGTTCATACGATAAACTCAGTTAAAGAGGTCAAAGGGTTAATTTACGGGGCTTAATAGTTGGTAAGATATATATATATATTTTTGATAAAGACAGATTACTTAAGCAAAGTTCCAAAAAATACAGAAGTAGATAAGTTTCAATTGTTTTTTGTTTCTGGAACGTTTTACAAATATCCTACCTATATTTCGACAAATTAAATTTAAGAATTCAGGAGACTAGGTCAGTTGTTGTTGTTGTTGTTGTTGTTGTTGTTGTTGTTGTGGTCTTCAGTCCTGAGACTGGTTTGATGCAGCTTTCCATGCTACCCTATCCTGTGCAAGCTTCTTCATGTCCCAGTACATACTGCAACCCACATCCTTCTGAATCTGCTTAGTGTATTCATCTCTTAGTCTCCCTCTACGATTTTTACCCTCCACGCTACCCTCCAATGCTAAATTTGTGATCCCTTGATGCCTCACAACATGTCCTACTAACCGGTCAGTAGTGGACTCTAAATATGGAATGTATATAAGGGTAAATTTTACAAGTATAGGAGACGCCGTATGTCAGTAGTCAAAATGCATTTGGTACAATAATAATAAACAAATAAAAATGCAAATTTATTCTTATCACAGAAATAATTCTAGCGTTCAGTTTACCTACGAAAGGTACTCAAATTGGTTTCACCTGCTTTAAAATAATACTGTGTCTTTTCAACACTCATTTACAAATTCTGCCTGGAATTTCCCGGCACTGTGGATTTTCAAAATTTCATTGGGCTCATTCCTTCAGGTGCTCAACATCAAATATCTTGAAGGAATAAACCACATTTGTAAAGCATAAACTAGAATGAAGAATCCATGGGTGGTATAACCGACACATCAACTTTTTCTTAACCGGTTGTAGATGTTACAAAAGTGGACCGTTTTCCAGTTCTAAGAACTTCTATAGGTAATTTACAGAACTGACAACACCATGAAAAAAATATGGCCCGTTTATCCCACTGCTGAAAAACTCTTGCTTTTGTAAGACTTCCGATCAGTTTCTTATCAGATTGTGTACAACTCCCAGAATACCATGCTACTATACGGATAATCTTCATCCAGCAAGCCTATATGGTCTCACCTTCAGTTTTTTCTGAATAATTCAAAGGCTTGTTCTTGTTATTCCATACTCCCTGGACACTTTTCTTTGAGATCCAGTTGCGCTACAACGTTGAAATTCTCTTCTGTAGTAACGGATTTTCGACTGCCTGAACAAGGAAACTCCGCAACTGACCTAGTTGAATTTTTAAATTAATTTGGGAATACCTTGTCGAAATGTAGGTAGGTTATTTGTAAAACGTTCCACAAAAAGTCAGGAACACCACACCAATCATGGCCTTGTGTGAAATGCAAATACACCCTTTTTTGTAGTTAACCATCTATTTATTTTGGATAAAATAATTTCGGGTATTGAGCAGCGTCATTGTAAACTAATAAAACAACTCAATTACCGACACTTCGAGCGACTTGCTGCGGTCTTCTTCAGGGAGGTCCACTACTGTATACTGGTGACTGTCTTTCTTTATAGACTGTCATTTTCGGTTATCTAGTGGCTATGGACGTTACAGACTCTTACTGAAGCGTTGCATCAACGATACGCTATTGCCTGTTCTACATTGGTGTCTGATTGGAAGCAGCTGTAGTATGCGAATGGTAGAATGTAGTGTATCGGTGTCTGTTGCCTGCACCCCTCTGGCAAATGATTCCTTGTTTCTCAGATAACAGCAAAACTAAAACTGCGAGTATCAACTGGCTTGTGGCTATGATGCACTAGTCAAGCTCACAGCTGATTACCATTGCGCTGTGCAAAGTATTGCTATTGACAAGACTTACAGCCCATCCTGCAATAAAAGTGGAACATTGTTTAACTCTGTTAAAATACTGTGTACTCAAATAATTCTCGTGTTATGAACATACGCTTTTAAATATTGTGAAAACACGACCTGTCTTAGTACCTAAGTGGAATGTCATTTTTAAATGGCAGGAAATAAAATTAAAATAAAAAATGACATAAATTATTATGAAGAATATTCCAGCAAACGAACCACAATGTCGAGCAGTGAAGAATTTTGAAGTGAAATATAATCTGGCGTAAAGATTATTGTATCATCAATAACAACGGCCTCGAAAGCCTGGAGACCTATATAATATAGGTTAATATCGCAGCTTCCATCAGACAAATGCTGCGACAGTGAGAAGTAAAGAACCGAAGACAAGTAGGGAAAGAGGGTTCTACGTCACTGAATTTATTCAGAACAGTTCTGCAGAAAATTTTCAAATATGCACGGTCACCGCAAACGTTGGATATCAATGTGCAATGAGCAATCAGAGACGGCACTAACAGTGGATGATATACAAGGCGCGCCGTGGGGACGTGGGCACAGTTCAGACGATGTCGCAATGTGGAAACGGAGCGATGTATCTGTGTCCAGAATGGAATAATCATAGCTAAGAGTCGAAGCATTTTTAAAATTTCCGCCTACCGCCCTGCTAACGGTATACCGTGGATGGCAAAACGGCGCTATCCAAAACCGGCGCCGAGGCAACCGTGGTGCACCAAGCGGAAATACGGAAGCGTCCGATCCCGCCCGTCTGCTATGACCCATGACGTCACAAATATGGCGGAAACAAAAACAAACACACACACTTTCCACAAGAAGCCTATTGACACTAACGGGACAAGCGCGGGAAATGGGGTGTTTTGGGTGGGGGGCAAACTAAATATAAACAAATTTAGACGCCTTGCGTAGCTACAACGTGTAAGTGAAGACAGCCATGCATGAATACCCACCCACCTCCCCAGGGGTCGTAATCCCTGCAACACATAGAAGATAATGATGCTTCAGAAGCTGATTTGTGTTTTTTGTCTGTTTAAAAAAAAAATCTCACGGGATAGAACTAACTGATCAGAAAGATAAATATAATAAACTAAAACAGAAATTGGAGGAAACAAATCATTAAAATAAGTAATAAGTGTTTTTAAATTTAAAAACAAAAAAAAATCTCACGAGATAGAACGACCAGATCAGAAAAGTAAATAAAATTAGATAGAACTGGAGACAGCCACACTCAAACAAAACTCCGCGCCGTCATGACGTCACACACGACAACACCCTTACGTCACGAGGCAAAGCCGACGCGTGGGATCGGACGCTTTTGTCGACCCCACCAAGCGCCATTGATAAGATGGATGAACGACGGCTGTGGAGATGTGCACGGGTGAATAGACATGCAACTGCTGAGTAACTTACTGCTCAGATGAGCCAAGGAGTCTCCTCAATGACAATTCAGCGAACTTTGCTGCGTACGAGCCTCCGATGCAGGCACCTGGCTGAGGCACCCATACTTACCGCTGTTCGTCCGTTACGAGGGTTAGGATTTTCACACCAATACTACAGTTGAATGTCCGCTGAGTAGTGACATGTAGCCTTTCCAGATGGATCACGTTTTATGCTCCATCGGCCTGTACGGCATAAAACATCATGGAACAAACGGAGGGCAGTGCCTAGGTGATCTCGTCATTCTCGAAGGCAGAATGGATTAATACAAGAATGCACCAGCCTTTGAAGACCGCGTCACAACTACATGCAGTTTATTTTTTCTCAGCATGATGTCAACTAGTGGCAGGACAATGCAACGTGTCACACAGCTCGCAGTATACGGCCAGGATGAGTTAATTGTACTGGCCACCAAATCCAGTCGATAATCTGTGGAACCACCTCGATCGGGATTCTTAACCAAGAAACCTAGTGCAGCCGGCCACGGTACTGGAGTCGACATGGCTCCACATGTCACTCGATATCTTTTGGAACCTCACCGACTGTCTTCCTCGCACGCCTCGCAGCGATTCGAGCTGCAAAAGGTAGTTACTCAAGCTTTTTACAGGTAATCACGTTAACGTGACTGGACAATGTATCAACTAGAGAAATGAAATGGGAATACTCTTCAACAGAACATATTAGAAACAGGTTCGTTTGGTTAATGACATAATACCGATTATCTCTAATGTACATCAACTTCAAAAACACTAGGAGAGACTAAATAAATACAATATGTGATCCGAAGTATCCGGTCATCCCCAATAACATACGTTTTTCGTATTAGGTGCATTGCGCTGCAACCTAATACCAGGTACTCCATATCAGCGACCTCAGTAGTCATTAGACATCGCGAGAGAGCACAATGGGGCGCACTTCGGAACTCACGGATTTCGAACGTGGTCAGGTGATTGGGCGTCACTTGTGTCATACGTCTCTACACGAGATTTCTACACTCCTAAATATCCCTGGGTCCACTGTTACCGATGTAATGGTGCAATAGAAACGTGAAGGGACACGTATACACATAAGTGTAAAGGCCGACCTCGTCTGCAGACTGACAGGGAGCGCCGACAGTTGAAGAGGGTCGTAATGTGTAATAGGCAGACTACCATGCAGACCATTACACAGGAATTCCAAACTGCATCAGGATCCACTGCAAGTACTATGACAGGTGGGAGGTGAGAAAGCTTGGATTTCATGGTCGAGCGGCTGCTTATGAGTCACTCATCACGCCGGTAAATGCCAAACGACGCGTCTCTTGGTGTAAATGGCGTGAACATTTGACGAGTCAATAGTGGAAAAACGTTGTGTGAAGTGACAAATCACGGAACACCATGTGGCGATCCGATGGCAGGGCCGGCCGTGGTGGCCGAGCGGTACTAGGCGCTTCAGTCTGGAACCGCGCGACGGCTACGGTCGCAGGTTCGAATCCTGCCTCGGGCATGGATGTGTGTGATGTCCTTATGTTAGTTAGGTTTAAGCACTTCTAAGTTCTAGTGGACTGATGACCTCAGAAGTTAAGTCCCATAGTGCTCAGAGCCATTTGAACCGATGGCAGGTTGTGGGTCTGGCGAATGCGTGGTGAACGTCATCTGCCAGTGCGTGTAGTGTCAACAGTAAAATTCGGAGGCGGTGGTGTAATGATGTAATCGCATTTTTCATGGAGGGGCCTTGCCCCCATTGTTGTTTCACGTGGCACTTCACAGCACAGGCCTACATTGATGTTTTCAGCACCTTCTTGCTTCCCAGGGTTGAAGTGCAATTCCGGGATGGTGATTGCATCTATCGACACGATCGGGCACCTGTTCATAATGCACGGTCTGTGGCGGAATGGTAACACGACAATAACATCCCTGTAATGGACTGACCTGCACACAGTCCTGACCTGAATCCTACAGACCACCTTTCGGATGTTTTGGAACGCCGATTTAGTGTCAGGCCTCACCCACCGACTTCCATACCCCTCCTAAGAGCAGCACTCCGTGAAGAATGGGCTGCTATTCGCCAAACCTTCTACCACCTGACTGAACGTATGCCTGCGAGAGTGGAAGCTGTCATCAGGGCTAAGGTTGAACCAACACCATACTGAATTCCAGCATTACCGACGGAGGACGCCACAAACTTGTAAGTCATTTTCAGCCAGGTTTCCGTATATCACATAGTGTATGGCAAACATATCTTAACTCCATTTATACCGCTTGTAAGGGTATTGCAGCATAGGCTGTGATGAGAAACAATTGTTCAGGAAAAATATCTATATTTTATGCGGTCTCCGACTTGATTAACATTGAAGTTAGCCAATCAGGCCGTTGCGCGCTCGATTTCAAAATGTCCACCAAATTCAGAGTCAGTTGTTCTCATCGCATAAAAGATAGCGCACAAGATCGGTCAGTCTTTGGCTCTAATTCGATATTTACTACTATCCTATGTCCATTTTCTGTATCGGTCTCTTGTTCGGTTTTAGGAAACCAAATGAAAAACACGTTTTCTCCGAGGGATCATTTCACTTTGCAAAAGCAACTAACTGTCTTATTGTCTAACTCCAATAACTCGGAAATAGCTCAACGTATATAATTTTTTTCTTAATAGTTATTGGTTAGCATGGCCTACACTGAAACACGGCTAAAGCTTTTCCAAAAGTTTCTAACCGCCCTGTATAATTCACTTACAACAAGGATTGGATTGGTTGGTTGATTCGGGGGAGCGGCCAAACAAGCTAGGTCGTCGATCCTATCGAATTAGGGAACGATGGGGAAAATATCGGCCCTGCCCTTTCAAAGAAACCGTTCCATCATTTGCCTGCAGAGATTTAGGGAAATTGCGGAAAGCCTAAATCAGGATGGCCGGTTTGAACCGTCGTCCTCTGGAGTAAGAGTCCAGCTGACCACTGCGCCACCTCGCTCGGTCAAGGTTGGGCCCTTTACATCGGTTTCGTATAAAATAAGGGTACACCTGTTTCATAGTGTAAATTAATCGCGGAAGCACTCGATTGGCCTGCGGGTAAGCAATTTCTCACCAGTACCCTCTCTTCCAAGAATACAATTCAGGTATGGTTTGCTGGATGAACGCTGTGACATTTGGTAGGCTCGAAATAGGTTTTGTCAGAAGTAAAGCGTCTGTGAGTGACGTTTGTCGTGCATGAATAATTCAGTAGACAGAGCAACGCCCTACGGAATGAAATTGATTCTGCTTCGTGTCACGGTCGGGCAAAGAATTTTAATTTTACACGACGCTTCAAATTTGGGTACACTTCGGTGTACAGTGAAAGCTTACTCTGGACGCTTCTGCAGTTCGAGCTAGTATTTTCCGATACTTTCGTGTAAAAAATTGAAAAAAAAACATTTGTCATAATTATCTATTTTTTCTTTGAAACAGCACATTTTCATACCATGCAAGCTCTAGCTCATGAATCACTGGATCAATTTGAGAGAAATATGACCCAAATGTCGTCTGCTCGCTCTGGTCAGTAACGTCATAACGCAGCTTAGATAACAATGACCCACGTTTAACTGCGCATTTAAAAAAGCTGATACTTTTTGTTGTGTTGGAAACACTAAAAAATGTTCATAAACGAGAATTTTCCAAGAAGGAAGTCATTGAAAACATTATTCTCTACAGCTATGTAACATTCACACTCCATCTGCGTATTGCTGAGGTTGCAATATTTGAAGATGCTTCATACATTATTTCCGATATCCCTTGTATCATCTGATGTAATGCAGAAGTCTGTCATCAAATATTTGCCTTCTTTTTCTTTTGAGTCAACAGTCTTCTGACTGGTTTGATGGGCCCATTACGAATTCCTCTCTTCATCTGAGCGGAATAGATGAGCGCTACGTCCTTACTTATCTCAACCTCTGCCTCAACTGAAAACCTGTCTCCCATATCTACTGCTTTGTCAAATATAATTTTACAGCAAACCTCTCAAATTATTTCTCTGCATCTGTTCGCGTGGTATGTTCTGCTACTGAAAAAAAAGTAGGAGGAAAGCTTGAATTACTCATTAAAAAAGTTAAAAATTAACGAGGTCATTTTCATTACTTAACTTAGTGTCTTCATTCGATTTACTTCGACATGTTTGTTGCCTCATTAACTAGAAGTATATTTTTGCTTCGAGGAGAATATTCAGGATATAGATCGAAATGTGTAAGCAAAATAACTTGTCCCAAGCAATTTATCAATCACTTACAGCATTCACATCTCATCATTCTGACAGCCCTATTCCAACGATCAGAAATGTCTGAAATTAACAATACTAGATGACACATAATTTACAGCAACTTTCCACCAATCACCTACAATAACTTCCAGCTACTAGTCAATAAGAACAAAGATAATGTACAGATCAAAGAAAATCTTTCATATAACAAGTGAGCTAGTTATCGATTATCTTTTCTGATCTTATTCTGGAAGTGCATGATTAACGATTCAAATGTCAATTACATGAAGTATGATTATTCCTGAATAACGAAATTTCGAAGTAAAATAAGTATATGAAATATTAAGTTCTTTTGAAATTAATAAATTTAATATTCAATATGTTATATTCATGTTGAAACGCATTTTCTTCATGTTAGTTTACAAATATATTTTGTTTGTGTTCTTAAACTAATACAAAACGTGAGACTGAAATATTGAACTGTCTCGAATGAAAAACAGTCCACAGTTGCACTAATTGTGTTTGTTCTATATCTTGACCATGATTTCAACTATAATAATATCGCCTTCTTCAGAAGTCCTAAAAAGTGATCAAAATAACAACTAGACCAGTAATACAATCTATACATAAAGCTGTAAAATTACGTATATGGTAACATTACTTACATAAGCTTTTAAAAACGAAAAACGTCTTAGCCCCGCGGCTGCGTTAGGACCAATAAAATAAAAATACCTTCAACAGACTTAAGCCTGTTTTGATTTAGAACACATTTAGTGCAACTGTGGGCTGTTTTTCATTCGAGGCAATTTCGTAACGATTGCAGGTGTTGCCGACATGATGAAAGTAATTAAATATTGAACTTACCTATATCCTATAGTAAATGTATGCAGCGTATCGAGTAATCCAGTACGTAACAAAAAATGTCACTGAGCATTTCTATTATTTGGCTAATCACAGCGTACACGTTAGTATTTTAACGTGTAATACACGTATTTTTCTGTACTATTCGTTGCCGGATTTGTTGCTTCTTAAGAAGGTAATTATTCAGATATTTCCCAATTCTTACTATGTATTTCGCAGTGGAAATACCATGCTGTGGTCTGCGTTCAAAGTACCCTCTCGCTATATCTCGGGGCTGCTAAAAGGCTTTAGAGAGCTAAAATGACTTTTATCTACTGAATTGCGGAACAGAATAATTTTCGCCACTCGCTGCACGGTGCATCTTCCGCGTAACCGAATTTCCTGCCGCTGCAGAAATGTCCATTCTGTCGGAGCGGGTGAATGCATTGTGCGGGAAACCGTCAGATAGGGTCGACCAGATAGCGAGCCAGAGCAAATCTTGTGCAGCCGCCCACACGTGCAGAGTAGTGACCTAAATTTGTGCCCAATTTCGGAGTGGAACGTTGAGCAGACCAGTGGGCCGCAATCCGGGAAATGGCTTTGCGGAAATCATTCAGGCCATTGCTCTAGGCATGTGTTATCCACGCATGTACGTGCGTCCATACATACAGCTTCTTTGATATTTCCTCCCCGTGGCCAGCTCTTAGTTGAAAAAGCCTGTTGTAACACTACTCTCTGATCGCTCGACGGAGATCATTGCTGCGTTACGTCTGCAGTCGTCATTACATAATGCTGGGGCGTTAATAAAGATACTCCTAATTTACTCATACCGACCATCATGTGTGGGTGAGGAAATTTTAAGAAACAGTCCTAAATTAATTTTGCTTACATCCATGAAACTCCATTACAGTAGGGTCTGCTAATTAATATATTTTGAATATTAATGGTTCTCTCTTTTTTTTGGTAACTAAGTGGCGCAAATCTACCGCATTGTGTTCCCATCGGCCACAAAGCTGTAGTGGTGTGCGAATGCCAGATCCTGCAGCACTGTAAAATCGTGAGAAGGGAATGCATCCACACAAAAGACCCACAACAAAGTAATTTATACTTCTGTAAGAGAAATAAACCACAGGATTAAAGTAATGTTGCCTTTAAAGTCGCGCATACTGCTGTCGTTCCCTCATTTCAAATCATGGATACCAATCAAAAACCTGTAAGTAATGCTGAAAACCCCAAAAATAATACAGTTTTGGCCAAAGTCTCTGTTAAACGCCATGATTGTTAATGTCTGCTTAAGACACTAAACGTTAACTAACAAAAATGGTTTAGAAGCGTGCCTCTTTTTACGAGTTAACTTTCAGCTTTCCTCAACTACTTTTTGCACGAAAACATTAGAAAACTGTTTTCCTTTCCTAAACTCCCAGTGGTCACCAGGTTATGAGTTGTTTCATCTAAATGACAACATCAAGCTGCTGAAGGATATTTATTATTCTCTAACTAGTTCCAACCTTGAGGTCACTATCTGGCAGAACATGGACACAATACACAACATATGAGTGCAGACAGTCATTCATTTTGTCTCGTACAGTATTCAGGCACTCCCGTATAGGAGTAACCTTTTTGAAGTTATCGAATTTGTTAGTGTATTGCAGCATATTAATCACCAAAACCTTCTTCTGAGGCAGAGATTCAAAATACTGCTTCAGTTGTAAGTTACTTTATTTTTACACTACCGGTTTCGGACTGTTATAAGCCCATCCTCAGTTGTCGTAGCTGTGCTGCGGTCCCCGGGCGCCGCGGTATTTTCAACCTCTGCTATAATGCTCAGTTGCGGATGTTCTGCCAACAGGATTGTCTGGAACCCCTGTTCTGCGCTCATAGGCAGCACACCGCGCCTGGTACACTCGGCACTTGGGGACCACAGCACACACAGCTACGACACCTGAGGATGGACTTATTACAGTCCGAAACCGGTCGTGTGAAAATAAGGTAATTTATAACCGAAGCGGTATTTTCAACCTCTGCTATAATGCTCAGTTGCGGATGTTCTGCCAACAGGATTGCTTCTTGTGAGGATTTTCGTCTCCTTCTAAGTCTGAAAACATTTTGCAGCTATATCACTAATACGAGAATGTTCATAGATGTGTTACAACGCAGCAAATACATCTCAGTTCTTGTCAGGTTATAGAACAATAACTTCCTGTGTTTCTCATGTTCACAGAGGCTGCTGAAGTCAACTACCTTCCAAGCCACTAATCTGAACATACACCGGCAAACCAATGCATAATGCTTGAAATTTTGTTCGTCGGCTAATTTCGGCTGCAAAATAAAGAGGAATTTGTTGTGGGAAATCGTAGAATAATCCCGCTTCCCCTCCTACAGTTTCATGAAATTCTGATAGGTGGCGGTGCTATATGGAGCCTCCAAAGAGGCGTCTGAAACGAGGGGCGCGTTCAAATGGCTCTGAGCACTATGAGACTTAACATCTGAGTTCATCAGTCCCTAGAACTACCTAAACCTACCTAACCTAAGGACATCGCACACATCCATGCCCGAGGCAGGATTCGAACCTGCGACCGTAGCGGTCGCGGGGTCCAGACTGAAATGCCTAGAACCGCTCGACAACTGCGGCCGGCCACGGAGGTGCTTCAAAGCAGGTAGCTGTCTTTGACTTTCTTTTGGCGGAAAACCAGAGCAACGGAAATATTCATAGCCGCTTGCAGCCGGTCTATGGAGCCCTGGTGGTGAAGGAGACCTGCCAGTGAACAAAGGCACAGTGAGGCACTGGGTGAGGAGTCTGTAATCATTGCAACAAGATCGCGTTAATCTGACCGATCTCCTTTGTGACGCCCACACAGCTGTGACTGCTAGTATGCTGGTAGGTGCGCACATGCTCATTCGAGGTAATCACCGCCACAAAAAGCAAAACGAGTTTCTCCATGACAACGCGAGGCTTCACCCAAATCTGGTCACCCGAGACGAGTTCAGAAAACTTTACAAAATTGTAGAGGCTTTCGTGGCCACTTGTTGACAAACTGTCTATTGGCTTCTGTGAAGAGTTCTTCGACCGACGTTTATATAATTATTTTTCTGACGTTTCGCCAGCACGAGTGACTGGCATTGTCAAAGCTTCACCCTCCATTGCCAGTGGTGAACCGGAGCCGAGCTCGCGGCCGCAGACTATATGTACCTGGCGCGCTATCGTCCGAGGGCTTCTCCGTGGTCATTTCCGGTGCAGATCTCCTCTTGCTACCTGCGACGGTCGTTCGCTGCAGTACGGGAAGCCAGGATCCGTTTACTTTAAGGCTATCCTCATTCTTGTTGAAGCTGTTCATGTGTTTTTGTATTTCTACAGCTTCTCAGAACAAGCCCGTGTGATAGTGCTTCTCTACAGCCAGAACTTCCGTGTCGGTGAATTTTATTACGTGGTCGGTCTCGTCAGTGCGTGCTCTGCCACGGTCCTTTTCTCCACCTGCCCCAACCTGCAATGTCGCTTGTGTTCTTTGATCTTGGTGTTGATTGATCGTATAGTCATTCCGACATAAACTTTGCCGCATGTGCATAGTATATGGTATATTCCTGACTTTGCAAGTGGGTCCCTTTTCTCCTTTGCCACTCTAAGACACTCTTTGATCTTCCTTGTAGGTTTGAAAATCGTATTTATGTCATGTTTGCGCAATATACGGCCGATTCTGTCCGTCACTCTGGGAATGTATGGCAGAAAGGCCGTACCCGACATTTCTTTTTCTGGTTCCTTACTTCTCCTAGTGTTGGTTCGGTTACACTACTAATATAATTTGTGGAGTACCCAGTGCTCATCAGAACACTTTCTAGATGTTGCATTTGGCGTCTGAGGTGCTGCGGCTCACATATTCGTCCTGCTCGCGTTACCAGCGTATTAATCATGCCTCTTTTCTGGCTCGGGTGGTGATGGTTTGATAGTTTGTGCAGGTATCGGTCCGTGTGTGTCGGTTTTCGATACACGCTGTGTCCCAGTTTTCGACATCCCTTGTGACCAACACATCTAGAAATGGCAGTTTTTTGTCTCTTTCTACCTCCATGGTAAATTTTATGTTGGCATGGAGGCTGTTCAAGTGTCTTAGGAAGTCACAGAGATGTTCTTCACCATGGCTCCACACAATGAAAGTATCATTGACGTATCTGTACCACACCTTAGGTTTGCAAGTCCAATGCTTGTGCTTCGAATCGTTGCATGAAGAAGTTGGCCACCGGTGGACTAAGAGGACTACCCATGGCGACGCCTTCCAGCTGATCGTAGAAATCGCGATTCCACGGCAAATAGCTCGTAGTGAGACATGCATGGAAGGGCTTTGTGATGCCTTGCGGAAAAATGGAACCGATGTGCTCCAGTTTTTCACTGAGTGGCACATTCGTAAACAAAGAAACAACATCAGAGCTGACCAGGATGTCGTTTGGTGCAAGTTTGAGTTTCTTCAGCTTCTCAATGAAATGTCCTGAGTCCTTTATGTATTTGTCGGTCTTCCCCACGTGTGGCATGAGCAGAGTGTTTTGCCACTTTATAAGTCGGTGAGCCAGAAACGCTAACAATCGGTCTTAGTGGAACGTTATTCTTATGGATCTTCGGTAATCCATACAGCCGAGGTGGTAGGGCTTCTGTGTTGCGCAGGTGTCTCTGTATGTCCGCCGGCAGAGATGACGCCTTGATTGATCGATTCTCATTCCGTGTGATACGCTGCGTCGGATCTGCCTTCGGTTTTAGGTACGTCGTTCGATCTAATAGGTCTCGGACCCACTTGTAACGTCGGGAATATACCGTATACCATGCACATGAGGAAAAGTTTATGTCGAAATGACTGGACGATCAATCAACACCACGCTCAAGGAACATAAGCGACATTGCAGGTTCGGGCAGGTGGAGAAATCGGCCGTGGCAGAGCACGCACTGATGTGAACGACCACGTAATAAAATTCGCAAATACGGAGGTTCTGGCTGTAGAGAAGTCTTAAGGTAAACGGATCCTGGGTTCCCTTACTGCAGCGAACTACCGTCGCAGGTAGCAAGAGAACTGCAACGGAAGTAACCGCGGAGAAGCCCTCGGAAGCTCGGCTCCAGTTCACCACCGGCAGTGGAGGGTGAAGCTCTGACAATGTCAGCCATCGTGCTGGCGAAACGTCAGAATAATCATTATATGAACTTCGGCCGAAGAACCCGAGACAGAAACCAATGGCAGTTTGTCACAAAACTGTCATTAACCCTACAGCCCGGTTCTGGAACCTTCCATCAATTTAACCCTATGAATAGTGATGAATTATGCACTCTGCATGAAGCAGTACGTTTATGATGGGGACGTTACTGATGCAGTAAGACTATGGCTCCGGCATCGACCAATAGAGTGGTACCATGCGGGCGTACACGCCCTCCCAATAAGTTGTGATAAGGCCACGCATTAAACTGACATCATATTGAAAAATAGGATTTTGTAAGCAAGGGTGTAAGGGATAATATACTATATTGGATACTTGTATAAAACCAACTTGCTTTCAGAACAAAAATGTGTTGCATTACTTATTGAACGCTCCTTGTTCGCTGTTGCTGGTAAACGTTTCGGGATAGAGGTCTTTGCAAAAACAGACATAATGTCTTACGGGACAACCGCAATCAGTGATTTTATAATGTTACTTAAAATCCGTCTTGATTGCAAATTTTCTTTTTTATTATTCATATGACCGGTTTCGGTTCATTCAGAACCATCTTCAGATCTGTAAAAATAATTATACTAATTTACTATTTCACGAAAGCAAATCTTTTTCATCCTATCTTATCAACATCAAATGTACCAGAACGTACCTGATATTTAAGTTACAGGAGTAACCCGTCCAATTCAGCAACTTTCACATGCTACGTCACATAAAATTGGTTGGCAGAGTGCACGTCATTTATATTAATTATAACACTATTACCGACAGGTGGCGTCTGGTACATTTGTTACATTCCATTTGCACATACTGTATTCAGTAGATCTTTTTTATATTAAAAATATTTAATTAAAATATGTAGATGTCAAAGCTAAAATCTGTACTTGTCAGGATTAAAAAACAGTAAAATTATCATTTTTATACGATCTAACAGGCATAGGGCGATTTATATATCTATGGTGCTTGTGTGAACTTGTTTTCTTCTACGGTCTGCTTCCGTGGTTCCCGCCACTTTGGTGTTGTGCCGCGGTCCGCTCAGTCGTCTGCTGTCCATCGCCGCGGGCAAGATGTTGATAAGATAGGATGAAAAAGATTTGCTTTCGTGAAATAGTAAATTAGTATAATTATTTTTACAGATCTGAAGATGGTTCTGAATGAACCGAAACCGGTCATATGAATAATAAAAAAAAAAAAATTGCAATCAAGACGGATTTTAAGTAACATAGAGGTCTTGTTCCAAGAAACTTTTCTCTTCCTAATGTTTGTCCAGAACTACTCCGGCAAGACTAAGCGGAGAACAACGCCTCTGAAGACGTCCAACGCAGTTCCGGACGAAACGTTAGGAGCAGTGTTTCGTGGACCACGACCTTACACGTCGTAAAGTTTGCCAGCAGCAACGTCATCAGGTCGTGAAAGCCTTCGCCTCTCATCCAGTCCTTTGTAATGCATAGACCTCATCATGAATAGCAAAAGATACATATTGTACAAGAGTAGAAGCTTTCAGAAACTCATACGATGCCTTACATTAATAACACACCGTCATCAAACTGCTATATGCGTTTTTCCCTTACAGAGATTGGGATTAACGTAATAAAACTATAAATAAGCCGGAAGCAATATCGATATGAAAACTAAAGGAATCAGTATTTCATTTGTAAAATCACATTTCATGCGACAGGCGTTGAAGTGGGACAAAATGAATTAGTGGCTAGCCTAAGCAGCAATAGTAGCAGCTTATTATAAATTTACGCAGAAGCGACAGCGGTGACCAAACAAACCGTAAACTTGTGCAGATAGCCAATGACAAAACGCTGGTTCCAGAGTGAGAGAATTTGTAGTCCACTACACGAGACAGAGAGTACGAGGCGCATGCGGCAGACGTTTGAATTAGAGACTCGCTGATCGTTATCAAGAGTTATGCAGTCGAGGTAGGCGAAGCGCGTTGTTTGCAACAGTTTGAATGGGTGGCGTGCGTGTGTGTATGTGTGTGTGTGTGTGTGTGTGTGTGTGTGTGTGTGTATCTGGATGAGTGGGAGGGATGATGAGGGGCGGGGCTGGAGAGGTGGTTGTGTTGTGAGAATGAAATGTTGCCCTACAGAAGAGGTGCCACTGAGTGGCGCGGGTCGTGTAGCCTACTTGATGGTCACACAAGCACTCAGTCAAATTACACTCGAGTCAGCATCCTGCGTGAACAGGCAACAGCGAAGTGAAAATGTTTGAAACAGTAGTTGAAGAAAACCGGGATGCCACCGAATAAACAGCGATGGTGTAACACGGTCATGAAAAAAACATATGAAGTGCAAAACAAATTAAGCGTCTTCGCTGCACATGTAAGCAATGTGTATTTTTCTACGTTTCAAATCATGTAAATAAATTAATGTCTCCGAAATATATCTGACTCACTGTATTGCCGATGTAATAGCTTCTGGACAGGTTTAGGCTATGTCGTATGTTAACGGGCCATAGAGTTGTGTTCTAGGTGTCACGAATGAAAGGAATATTAACTGAAAATATACAGTCATTCCATTTGCCTACCTAGTAACTCGTCATAGCAAAACCGACCTAAAATTTGTGTTGGTAGTTTCATTATTTTACGACTGATTATCTCGCTCAACTGAGCGGAACTATGGAAGTTTCCAAAAGAAACTACCTGAACCAATGATTACGAGGAATAATTAAAAAACGTGTGGATTACATTAATTAAAACACAGATTGACTTACCTAAAAATTGCACCGCAAATATTGCAGGAAAGAGGTGTTATTGATGTGAAGTTTTTTTTTACAGAATGGATTGGTAGACACGGGCTTGTAATGCCAGCCAATAAACAGATTGTAATAATATTTAGAAAGTGTAATTCTTGTGGAAACATACACTTGTTTAAGTGGAATAATGCCTCTCGTCATTAACAAATTAAAATTAGGGTAAACTGCAATGTCAGTGGTAAAATCCGCCAGCTTAAACGAGAGCGCTAATGCGCTGCTTCCTGGACTCGGGTCCGCCCGGCCGGCCAGCCAGGATGTGGGTCTTAGGGGGTTTTCCGCATTCCCCCTAGGTGAATACCGGGCTGGTCCCCATGTCCCGCCTCAGTTACACAACTAAAAGACATCTGAACATGTTCGCACTATTCCCTGGATTACACCAGCCGCAGACACCAGGGGAAGTAGCGACGGGCGGTGTGTACAAAGGGCAGGGACGTAATCAACGCGAGCTTATGACTCGCGCTTACTAGGAATTCGTCGTTCATGGGGAAAAATTGCAAGCCCCAATCCCTAGCACGAAGGAGGTTCAGCGGGTTACCCCGACCTTTCGGCCTAGGAAAACACGCTGATTCCTTCAGTGTAGCGCGCGTTCGGCCCAGAACGTCTTAGGGCATCACAGACCTGTTATTCCGTCCCAGGGGTTACGGGGTGGCTGCAGGAAGGGCATTCGGGTACCCCTTAACATTAATCCTGCCAAAACCGAACCTAACCATACCGACCCTGCGAACCGTGGTATAAAGGCACAAGCAAAAGGAAAGAAGAAAGATCAATGACAGTGATGTTTGTGGCAGGATTCTAGTGTGAGTCGTATTTTGACAAGTCTCCGCACGGACACTTGTTTGTGCCACTCAACTTGCGTAGCTGCTACACTATGTGATCAAAAGAATCTGGACACCTGTCTGAAAATTACTCACAAGTTTGTGGCGCCTTCCGTCGGTAATGCTGGAATTCAATTTGGTGTTGGCCCACCCTTAGCCTTGATAACAGCTTCCACTCTCGCAGGCATATGTTCAATCAGGAGCTGGAAGCTTTCTTGGGGAATCACAGCCCATTCTTTACGGAGTGCTGCACTGAGGATATCGGTCTGGTGAGGCCTGGCACGAAGTCGGCTTTCCGAAACATCCCAAAAGTGCTCTGTAGGATTCAGGTCAGAACTTTGTGCAGGCTCGTCCATTACACGGATGTTATTGTCGTGTAACCACTCGGCCACAGGCCGTGCATTATGAACAGGTGCCATCCCCGAATCGCTCTTCAACAGTGGGAAGCAAGAAGGTGATTTAAACATCAATGTGGGCTTGTGCTGTGATAGTGCCATGCATAACAACAAAGAGGAGCAAGCCCCTACCATGAAAAACACGACCACACCTTAACACCACCGCCTCCGAACTATCTGTTGGCACATACACGCTGGTAGATAACGTTCATCGGGTATTCGCCATACCCACACCAAGCCATCGGATCGCCACATTGTTTACTGTGATTCGTCACTCCACTCAACGTTTCTCCACTGTCCAATCGTCCAATCTTTAAGCTCATTACACGAATCGAGGCGTCGTTCGGCATTTACCGGCTGATGTGTGGCTTATTAACAGCCGCTCGACCATGTATTCAAAATTTTCTCACCTCCCCGTAACTGTCATAGTACTTGCAGTGGATCCTGAAGCAGATTTTTATGCAGCGCTGTGTTCGCTTTTGAGAAACTTGCTGTCAGGCTTAAAATATATGTTGAACTAGAATTCGCAAAGGTACCATTCACTTACGTAAATATGCTAAGGCGATAGAGTTACAGGGAAACATTTTACAAGCACAAGAAGTTGAAAAATATGAATGACTATTTGATAAAAATTTCGTCTATATTTTACTAACTAAAATAACGAAATTCTAATTATCTGAAACTTCTGACAGACAGTAATGATAAGAAATGTACTAAAGGCCAAGATCAATCCATACCTTCAAGTCCCCAACACTCTATTGCTGCTTCGTACTGTGTGTTGAGCACAATCTTGAATACTTATTTTATGATGGCGGTATGAATAATAACTAAAATATTGAAAAGCTGTTGTCTAGACGGCAGTTGGTACGTGGAACACCAAATCCACCTCCTGCTCTTACGGGGATTTTATTTTCTTGACAGCAAAATATTCTAGCTAAGAGAACTGGGCAAAATTTAAGCTACTAGAAGAAGTTTCAGACGTTCAGAAATAGCTCATTCAGCAAGAACATTACTCACTTAAAGTGTGCATCTAGGGCTCTGTCAGAGTATGGTTTCAAAGTGGTTTACATAAAGTTGCCGTTACTGTATGTAAAACTAATTCATTGCATGTCCATGGGCGTACTGTGTACTAATAATTGGCTATTAAAGCTGGTAACCAAAGATATAGAAAATTATTTTCGATGAAAATGAAGATTCATTACATCTTCATTTCCGTTTTTCTTTTATTATAACATAACACCTGCAGTTGGGACTGTATTTCAGAGAATGCTGATGCGACCTGAAATTCACAGATTGCCAGCCTTATCAAAAGGAACATATTGTAGTCGTGGTCTTCAGTTTGAAGTACAGTTTGATGCGTCTCAATATGATAGTGGAACGGAAGCAAGTCTTCTTATCTCTGCAAAAATACTCTATCGTAAGAGCATATCCGCTTGGAAGTGTTTACCATAATCAAACCACGGTATTGCTGCTATGTTAACCCTTTACACGTCTCTCTCACCAATTTTACTATTCCGTAATGGCCCAGGATGTTTGCAATCAACATACCATTTCTTTCAATCAAGGTATGCAAATAATTAACTTTCCCGCAGTTGAATTCAGTACAGATCGTTTCGTTAACCAATGTACCCACTTAATCATTATCAACATATTTCAGTTTCTCCTAACTGTTTGTCTGTACTGTTTATACTCTACGTATTACTTTCTTTTGAGACTAATGACGCAATAAATCTTAGTACTATTAATCATTTTAAAATTTATTCTTCTTTTTTGACCTCGTTTTATTTCTATTGTTCGTCTGAAATACATCCTCTACAATACTTCTGCCGTCCATTATTTTGCTGCCCAAATAGGGAAACTCGTCTACTATTTTTGTTTCATGTCCTAATGCAATTCATTTAGCAACACCTAATATAGTTCGACTACATGATACTACCCTTCAACACCCCTGTTTGCATTCGACTCCCGAAGTAATATAATTCCATTTAAATAATGCGAATGTCCCAAAGAACTGATACCATTATGTTCCTGCAACCACTACGAATCAATAACATGAGTAATGACGATGATGGGCAAGAGGCATTACATCAGTAGAGTGCGGATAAGTTCAGAAATTTGGTCTGATGGAAGGCGTGCTAGGGTAGTCTGTGAAGTTGCAGTGAAATCTGTTTCCGGATGGAGCAGTGGACAGCGCATTTACTTAGTAAGAAGGAGACCCATGTTAGAAATCCAGATTGGCACAAATTTTCAGTTTCCCCCACTGACTTAAATCTATGCCCATTGGCAGCTAATGTCATTAATTGCTTTGTTTCCTATTCTTCCAAGCACCTTTCCGCCTCTGACATTACGGCAACAACAACGACATACTTAAATTTGGATATTTTGTGCCTCAAATTTATATTCTTTTCCAAATGTCTCCTTCCTTTCCTTCACTGCTTTACTCTATTCTCAGTTAATGGCTGTTTTTCAAATCTTTCTACTAATATAACTCTACAGTATAATTTACAGATGACTTTTCACTTCCTGTATTTTATTCCTCAGAATTTCTTCATGTGATGGTCATGTACACTTAGAACCCGAATTTTACCAAAAGAATTTACAGGTTGTTCAGCTGTATCTTCTGAACCTTTCGATAGGAAGCGCCTTTGGTCTCCGGTGGCTCGTTACACAGAACACATGTAACTGTAATTTGTACTGTAGTCTTATTAAGAAAATCAAATTATTTGCCAAGTTCGCTATGTTAACACAGTTACTAGATTACAGAGAACTGATGTAATTATATACTTATATAGATATGGTATCTGTTGATACCATGACCTGCAGCCGTCTATACATATAGGTATATGGTTCTGGCAATACCGGCCATGACCTTCTTACGGGACTTGGTAAGAATGTCTTCCACGACTAATGAGTGTTTTGGGTAGGGACACAACGAATGTAACGTGTGTGAACACATAAGGTGAGAATGTGGGTCTCGCGGGAGGCGTCCGCGAGATACTCCCTGCAGACGCGCTATGCTCTGTGCCCTCGGTGGCGCAGATAGAGCATCTGCGATGTAAGCAGGAGATCCCGGGTTCGAATCCCGGTTGGGGCACGTATTTTCAACTGTCCCCGTTGATATATATCAACGCCTGTCAGCAGCTGCAGGTATTAATATGTAATTCTAATTCCATGTAGTTATGTTGGTACTAGTTTTATTGAGAACAACTAATTTATTTGCTAAGATCGCACTGTTAACACAATTACTAGATCACTAGTTTCGGCAATATGTAGCTGTATTGCCATCTTCAGATTCATAAAAGTGTGTGGTGGTAGTTAACATCACACAATGCTTAAATTTCTAGTCAGATTAGGCCTACACAATATATCATTACAATGACATGCCTCGACTTTCTTATGGATATTGTTAAGTCCTAATGTGAGAGTTAACGTAGCGATCTTGGCAAACAAACTGGTATTCACAAGAAGAGTGCAATAAAAATATACAGATCACCTCCTGCACTGAATGACCATGTCATATTATCATAATTATGATTTATTCGGTTTGTACCATAAATTTCCCTACCTTCTTCCAGCCATTTCTTTATTAGTAAACCTATTCATAATCTAATGTATCACTGTCAATGTACAACAAACCCGGCATTGAGTCAAGCAGTGCAGAAACAAGATCGAGTGAGAAAATTCGGCATTGCTGTCGACATGAGTATCGTACCGCATCTTTCTAGTTATTCTACTACATCCGGAGAAACCTTCTTCTGAGCTTACTGGTGAATCCAGATGAAAGCCACTGTAAGCATGGCCAAAACTGAGTTCTCCAGCGTAGTTCTTTATATTATTACATGCTACGATACTCAGGAAACTTTTAAGTCAACTGAAGCTGGTTGAGGAAATCTACGCAACTGTGATAGTACTGCTGTTGTTGACAGCAATTACTGTGAGGAACAAGTTTGTTTACACACAGAGTGCTCGCCATCCAAATTTAAATTATTCTACAGATAATTCTAGTGTACTGAACATACAAAGATAAATGGAAATAAGAAGTCAAAATGATTGCAGTTACTCTGTAACGAGCCACCAGAGAACCTCGGTTCTTCTTAACAAAAAACTCACAATGGATCGCTAAATAAACTACGAATGTTTGTTGGTGCACTTTCGGAATCACCTGTATATCGACCAATGGCAGCTGGTAATATTCGACCAATTACGCACTCCTGAGTCACGGCTGAACCACCGGATTAGGTCGATGTTGTTGTCATGGCGTTCGCACGCGAGGCCGCAGGTTAATGCCCTGACCCACATTCTCAGGATGGTTTACCTCTGGCACTCGACGCCATTTACCCTTCGCCCTGAAGGGCAGGGTTCGGCGTCCCGGTGTGGAACCCTGATGAGAAATGGATTCCGGGAAGTGGGGCCCGTGTCTGGGAGGAGAAGGCCTTCTTGCCAGAAGGGCCCGCCGGACCAGCCGCCCCCGGTGGCGGTGACCACGTGGGGCCGAGCTCTGCGCCTCCAACGCCGACCCGCCGTATTGATTGGACGTCCGCGTGCCCGCCGCCACCGACTCGGATATCGATGCTGTGCCCCGCTCTGTGAGGGGCAGAATGGTGGAGGTGGGCGGTGGGGGGGTGAGAGGGGTGGGAGAGGGACGCCAGGCTGCGCATGCGCGTCGCGCTCCTCTAGCCGCCGCCGCCCGCTAGATCCCGCGCTCGTGCACTTTGAACTTCTGCGCCTCCAGTGCGCCTGACGTCATCTGCGGGGTTGTGCTATCATTCCTGTGGTCGCACACAACTTCTTCAACACCAAGAACGACGTTTTTACTGTGTAACATTGGGACTGAGTTGTAGTGGGGAAACTTATGACGGACTGCACCGACACATATAATTCGCAAATGATCTTAAGATATATGGTGGTGGTCACGTCATAAGGAATTGCGCCATGCATTCATACAGGGTGAGAAGTATTTAAACCGACAAACTCTGGGAAGTTGTAGGGGACATCAAAACAATGTCATTTTTTCCTATGAGTAGTATTTCACCCGGTAGAGGCAGATTTCTCTGGCGGCAAATTAATTAAACCAACAAACACTTTTCCATTTTTTTAATGACCAAGGGACAACAACTAAGAAGCCGGCCTTTGTGACCGAGCGGTTCTTGGCGCTACAGTTTGGACCGCGCGACCGCTACGGTCGCAGGCTCGAATCCTACCTCGGGCATGGATGTGTGTGATGTCCTTAGGTTAGTTAGGTTTAAGTAGATCTAAGTTCTAGGGGACTGATGACCATTTGAACCATTCGAACAACTAGGTAGCAGATACGGCCCAATTACACAGTCTCCAAGAACACCAACCCACACATTAACGAAGAACCGCACTTGCGCTAGTAACCGTGGCATGTGGGTTACCCCCACTCCAAACATGCAAATTGTGCATGTTGAAGACTCCATCACGCCTGAACGTTGCTTCACCCGTAAACAACACAGAGGATGGAAATGTAGGATGCATTTCATACTGCTTCCAGGTTGTGGATACGCTGTAAGTGAAATGGACGTAACAGTTGCTCTCGAAGGACTGTTGTTACATTCGTCTGATTCGTGCAATTGCATGAGTGCTCATTGAAAGATCCCGCTCCACATGCTGCAAGACAGCTTCCTCAAATTGCATTGTTCTTACCGTGCGACGGCATCCCTGTCCAGGTAATCTGCTAAATGACCCGGTCTCACGCAGACGTTGGTACACAGCATCTAAGGTCGTATGATGCGAGATACGGCGATTAGAATATTGTTGTTGATTAACCCGCTATGCAGGTCGTCCGTTGTGGTGCGTTATGTAGTACGCACCAACCATATCAGTGTACTCACTCCAGGTGTATCGCTCCGTTAGTAAACTGAGACAATGCACTACTACACTGGTGGACAACAGTTGCCTACAACTGAAGTGCGTAATAAGCTCTCTAACTACTGAAGAGCGTAAAACGGCCTCCAGCTGGTTAAATAATCCTCGTAGGAAAGAACCACATTAGGAAAAAATATTTGTTCTGATGTCCCCTACAACCTCCCAGAGTTTGTCGGTGTAAATACTTTTCACCCTGTATAATCGATTAGCCTCGATTGACAATAAATCCACAACCTCCACTGTGGCAACACTTTTGATGTTCGTCCTCCTGTGGCAATCTAAAATTGGTGAGCATGAATGAAATGGATGGGGCTGCGATAGATGGCACTACGTGGGAGTGTGGGAGTCTCGTGTAGCGTACCGAGATAGTCCGCGCTTTTGCGACAAACACTGTGCTCGGGTGGCACAGTGTTCAACCCAACTGCCTAGTAAACAGGAGGTCCAGCGTTGGAGTCCCAGTCCGGCACACATTTTTACTGATTGCCGCTCATTCTGCATGAAGTACCGAAGCAGTTGATATTTTTAGTTCCATCCCTTTCCTTTCCTTTCCTTTCTGCTGCCTCCACCTCAATTTACCTAATCTCATCTTTGGATCTTGTTTATTTCTTTTATAATTCTACCTGAGATCTTTAAGGCTGGGTATGATTACTCAAGTACCGGCTAAATGAAGTTTTTGTCAGGGGGTACGCCCAATTAGGAATGGGATATAGAAAGTTAAATATTGATATTCGACATTAGATTGCCACCGCACTTTGTCGATATAGGCTGTTAAATAAATATCGATAGTATTATAAGATTATCTCGATGGTTACAAGTTAGTTCTAAAGTTCAGATTATAACTGATGACTGCACCCGTTATTAAAAATTTTGCGGAGTGTGTTTTATGAAATAATAATAAATTAAGGGACACCAAATTTAACTATAAATGATGTTTTATACAAATACAGGAATCTTAGGAAAACACAGACGAATGTCCAGTGGGACATGAAAAAATTAAAAAAGCAGATGCCCAAAAATCACTCAAAATACAGATAATAGAAACAAAAAAAACCTCTCACTCCGAATTATTATTTTCTAAAAACTTAAAAAATTAATTTGTTGACATGTTCTGCTTTTAATCTACTTCTACGGGCAGAAATCACTTCACCAGCTTCTGAAAATATTCTGCCAGAACTGAAATCGCTGCGACAGATAAACATTTTCTAACTCTGACACAGACTGGAACTCGGTTGACGTATTACCCTCCATATTATGAATGGGTTATCTCTTAATTGTTCAACGGGTGCCATTATAAATATACTGATACTTCTGAAGAAGTGTCTTCAATGTAGAGCTATTCTGTTTCTTCTAGCTTCCACGTTTCGTGAACAATATATTGGTGCCCACTTCACACGGAAAATTCCATGTCTAAAACTGTAATGATTACTTTCTTCGTTATTATTTTATTATTGTGCGAATTTCATCAGATCAGATTTTGTAATATCACATTATACTGTTATTATTAATACCTTACCTTGCAAATGGCTTAAAAAAATAGGCATCTTTGACCCTTAGATCCAATAACGTGCTAAGAGAAAGGACTGACATGATCTGTATTTTTGGAAAACGCTTGGTCATTTCTCCATAAAGGCCTTAAAAACAATTTCGTCATTAATTACTTAAATAAATAAATCACTAATTTCAAAGAAAAAAGGCTTGCAGATATACGTTCTCTCAGTTGCCTTGCTAAAGAAGCCTCCAACTGAAACTCTTCTCCTCCATTCCACACATCCTTTAGCATGGGAATTATTATATTACACGGATTGCATTTATATCTAGAATTTTTTTCTGGTTGCACATTCGAGACATCTTAAAAGTTTTTTTGTGAGATCCTCCAACTCCCTTGTCGAAATCGTATCCAGATTAAAACGACGAGTTCTGACAGTGACACTTAAATGAGTACGTAGTTCCAACAAGCTCTGAATCAGACAATATTTGCTATTCCATCTTGCCTTTTGTCAGCATGCACATACGGCCTCTCGCTGCTGTATTACGTTCAAAGCAAGTAATTAGAGCACTAATTTCGACGAATATGACATCGATTACTTCTACAGAGGACAACGCTTTTCAGATACAAGGTTTAAATTATGAGCAAAACAGTGAATGTGCTTTTTCTGAGAAAACGTAGAACCTGTTGCATTGCCGTATTATTCCGCTGTCTGTAACAATAGCTTTGACCTTTTCATGGGGTATTTCGAACTGCTCACAAATATTCTTCTGGACACGTTCAAAAACACATAAAGGAAATGAACTTATTACACTACTATTAGGTAGCACAAAATGGACAGTAACACCCATGAAACTTTGTGTTTCACAATTCTCAGTCCTTACCTCAGACGTCGCGTTACTGTAGTTACGTTACTCAATTCTTGCTGAAACTGCAAACAAAGGATTTCATATTATTCAATCATTAATATTACAAATGTTTTTGTGGCTGTTAATTTGAACAAAGGCACTACAACTTTGGTAAGGTGAAACCTTCTTTCTACACGGTATGAAATGGCAAGTAGTCTTTGCAACTATGAAACAGAATCACTTCCTTTATTTATTTATTTCGTCGTTCCCCTCCTTCTGCAAATGCCGCAACAAATTTCAAATCAGCGGCGATATCGCCTTCGTATAATTTCAATAAGCAGCTGACGAAGTCGAAGCAATTTCGGGACCAGAAGTGAAGCCGAGAGGTCTGATTTCTATACTGGCACTAACTGGGTTTGATTTTGAAGGCGTATTCCTTGGGGAGCCCATAGCCGTTTGCCCTCATGAAAAGATTTCAGATGCCGGGACTTTAAATGAATTTGTAATTTTGTGGTGTTATCATACTTTCGGAATACCCTCCCACAATAACTGCCCTTCGCTTTTCTCCCATCATTCTATTTAAAATGTTATCACAGATAACTTTTAAGAGACATTTCCTTCCTTTCACATTCCAAGATCCTTAATATGAACACACAAGAATCAACGAACACCATGAACAGAAGAGGAATTGATAACTACATTTCAAACATTTCCACCAAACTTACCTGCAAATGAGAGGAGGTTACGAAAATACACAACTGACAACAGTCAAACAGCTTCATAGTAACAATTTGTAGATGCTGTACCTATGTAGTAAATATTTCAGTATTAAAAAGAAAGTATGATTGAGTATTCTCTATTATAACTTAGATATTAATATCAATAGCATAATAATAAATAATAATATCCGTTTACATCACCACAATATACCAATCTACCGACTGCGCTGGGCTTCCAGAGGTTGTTCTGCAAAAGAGTATCCAAAAAATAATGAGTCTTTCCACCTAAATGTATGCAATAGCTTAATTCACGTAATATGCTTACGTCCTCTGCTGCTCTACCCGCATCTCCCTATAATTTTCTGGCATTGTGACTTATCGACATACAACAGCATCACTCGTGAACATGTTCTTAGAGCTTCAGACGGTATCTATCAGGCCATTTATAAGTGCAGGGAACAGTAGTGGTTTTACATACGATTGTTGTTCTCCCGAAGTCATATTTACATCATAAGATTTCTCTCCATTACCTATCTCATTCTGTATTAATTTGATATGAATTTTTATTCAAAACTCAGACAGTATTTCTGCACTAGTGGGCAACCGTATTGACTGAAATCGGGAATTCAAGAAGCAAGCTATATGCATTCAAACTTTTTTATAAAGTGATTGATTAGTAAAGAAAGACAAAATTACAGGTGCAGGTGCCTGTGAATACGTGTATCGCCGGCCGGTGTGGCCGAGCGGTTCTAGGCGCTTCAGTCCGGAACCGCGAGACTGCTACGGTCGCAGGTTAGAATATTGCCTCGGGCATGGACATGTGTGACGCCCTTAGGTTTAAGTAGTTCTAAGTTCTAGGGCACTGATGACCTCAGATGTTACGTCCCAATGTGCACAGAGCCTTTTGAACCGTACGATCATAGAAGTGCCTGCAACAGATTCCCACGTATGAGCTAAAGTCCGTGACAAATTCTGCCGTTGAATCGTTCTGTGCGACGTGCTTCAACAGCGCAATGACAGCTGAGTATGGGTAAGAGGAAAGAATCCAGGATCGAAGGCTCAGGGCCGTTTCACGTGGATGGCCGAGCATCCAGAAGTAGCTCGGTTTACCTTCAACTTGAAGCGTTCCTCGACGGATCTTCTTCTTCGGATCAGTGTAACCGCCTTGTAGCTCGTTCAGCGACTGACGAATACCATTCGCCCCATGTCGCTTGTCAGAATAATTATAAAATGACAGAGCATGGGAGGTCGGAAAGGGCGTCAACTATGATACACTGAATAAATTGGTTTTTCTACGTTGATAACGTGCGATATTCCGACAGCAGTAAAATTCGGAAAGAGATGCACTTTGTGATCGAAAGTATCGGGACACTTGGCTGATAATGACTTACTAGCTCGTGGCGTCTTCCATCGGTAATACTGGAATTCAACATTGTGTTGGCCCACCCTTAGCCTTGATAACAGCTCCCACTCTCGCAGGCATATGTTCAATTAGGTGCTGAAAGGTTTCTTGCCGAATGGCAGCTCATTCTTCACGGAGTGCTGGTCTGAGGAGAGATGTCGATGTCGGTCGGTGATGCCTGGCATGAAGTCGGCTTGCCGAAACATGCCACCGGTTTTCTATTGGATTCAGGTCAGGACTCTGTGCAGGCCAGTCCATTACAGGTATGATATTGTCATGCAATCACTGCGCCACAGGCGGTGCATCATAACCAGGTGCTCGATCGTGCTGAAAGATGCAATTGCCACCCCCGAATTCCTCTACAACCGTGAGGAGCAAGAAGGTGCTTAAAACATCAATGTAGGCCTGTGCTGTGACAGTGCCACGCAAAACAACAAGGGGTGGTAGCCCCCTCCATAAAAAACACGACCGCACCATAACACCACCCCGAATTTTACTGTTGTCACTATACACGCTGGCAGATTACGTTCACCAGGCATTCGCCATACCCACACCCTGCCATCGGATCGCCACATTATGTATTGTGATTCGTCACTCCACACAACGTTTTTCTACTGTTCAATCGTCCAATGTTTACGCTCCTTACACCAAGCGAGGCGTCGTTTGGCATTTACAGGCGTGATGTGTGGCTTATGCGCAGCCGCTCGACCATTAATTCCAAGTTTTCTCACCTCCAGCCTAACTGTAATAGTACTTGCAGTGGATCCTGATCCAGTTTGAAATTCCTGTGTGATGGTCTGAACATATGTCTGCCTATTACTTGTACGCTATTGTGCTGTACGTGTCCTTTCACCTTTCCACTTCACTATCACATCGCGAACAGTGGACCTAGAGATGTTTAAGTGTGTGGACATCTCGCGTACAGACGCATGACATAAGTGACACCCAATCACCTGACCACGTTCGAAATCCGTGAGTTCCGCAGAGCGCCTAATTCTGCTCTCTCACGATGTCTAATGACTACTGAGGTCGCTGATGTGGAGAACTTGGTAGCAGGTGGCACCACAGTGCATCTAATTTGAAAAGCGCATGTTTTTGGTGGTGTCCATATACTTTTGATCACATAGTGTGTCTCGACATTAAAGTAACTGTTGATGACGTATTGTATCTACTGGGAGGCTTCCTTAGCTCACCTTATAGTCCACCAGTTGAAAGAATGTTTCCCGTATTGTACTTGGAACGTCGCTAACTTACTATAGATGCTCTAGAGATACTCGGAATATGTTCATATTATTTGTTTATTACAGAATAACAGCCACTACTAGTCACAATAGATGGTGTTTCTATTTAATATACGACTGGCTACGGTCCTGTGCTCATGTGCAGGTGGTTTACATTTAATTATATTACATTATTATTTTGGAGATCACTCGTTAGATAAACGACAGATACCGGTAATATGATGATAACTAAATAGACCTGTCTGAAACATCTGGAAATTGCTAGGAGATGTGTGTTGTACTGGGTCCTGAAGGCTACGATTGCCTCAAAACTTAATATACATACAATTATTAAGCGGGACCAACTTCCACATGAGTTGTTTTGTGTTTCGCATAATGACAACACTAGCATCTACCACAACTATTCCCTTGATGGGGAACTGAGTAGTACAATAATATGCCTGAATAGTACAGTAATATGCCGACATGTACAAATACAACTACCACGTAACGTATGAGCTGCTGGGAGATGGCCGCGCTGAGAGGCCGCGGGGTCCAGGGAGCCATGTCACGGATTGCTCGGCCCCTCCCGCCGAAGGTTCGAGTCCTCCCTCGGGTATGGATGTGTGTGTTGTTCTTAGTGTAAGTTAGTTTAAGTAGTGTGTAAGTCTACGGACCGATGACCACAGCTGTTTGGTCCCCTAGGAATTCACAAACATTTGATCAATTTGCTGGGAGATGGACTTCGGTTGGATGTGGTAAGAAGAATCTCACTGCATTTTTCTGTGTAAAAGAGGCCAGGTCTGTTTGTGGCGGAAATTTCATTAGTTGATTTGCATAATGTTTGCGTGTAATACTGAAACATAAAGATATGCTTTATTAGGTTGGTTGGTTGGTTTTGGGGGAAGAGACCAAACAGCGAGGTCATCGGTCTCATCGGATTAGGGAAGGACAGGGAAGGAAGTCGGCCGTGCCCTTTCAGAGGGACCATCCCGGCATTTGCCTGGAGCGATTTAGGGAAATCACGGAAAACCTAAATCAGGATGGCCGGACGCGGGATTGAACCGTCGTCCTCCCGAATGCGAGTCCAGTGTGCTAACCACTGCGCCACCTCGCTCGGTCAATGCTTTATTAGGAAGATCATCGTTACGAGGGGGGTGAGTGTTTTAAGCGATCTATTTGACTCTTGTTAATTTTTGAACAATTGATTTGATAGGAAGGCGCCTTTATATTGTGGTAGATAGGCTGACTACATCGCGGGGTCGGCTATCCTCTGTCGCTTTCAATCCGGCTCGCGGAAGAAATTCGTGGGAGACAGCTAATTAAAGGGCTCTTACACGTTCATTATCATTGTCAATTCCTCATATAATGACCGTCTGTTTGCGAGTATCGTCGTATTGTCAGTACAAGAAATAATAAAGAACAGTATTGATGTCGATCAGAATATTCTCAGTATTGTCAATACGTACTGAGCGTGTGAAGGCCATATTATCGGTTTAAAAATTCGCCATTCTGTCGTACTAATTTTTCTAGTTTTGCATGTGTATAATACAGCCGATTTATGCGAAGTTGAAGCCATTTAGAATTGTAAAGTTTTTAAAACGAAGAAATGATGGCTCCATTCATTAAATTTTACAGAATGAATAAATGTCTGTGCGATCAGTCATCAAAAGTAGTTCAGGACGAATATTTAAAAACTGCTTATAATAGTGTTTGTGGATACTGACCGACTAAATTTGAAGAAATCTAAACACCCTTCCGTGGCCAAAGTCAAAGTTATTCCTAATTGCTCGATGACCGGGACTGCTAACATTTTTGCCGTACTTTGTTTTCATATTTTTTCTCGTATCAACATTTAATTGTTGTCCGTTGTGGAAACGAGCAACTGTCGAAAGTGAAGGTAAGGTTAAACGAATAAGCTATACTTAGTTGCTTTAATACACATTTAATTTTCATGACACTTCAAAATGCCTGGGATTCCATCTTCAGATGTTTGCATTTATTTATGTATCGTGGACTTTGTTTCTTCAGTAGCAGCGTTGTAGAACTTTGCAATGGACGTTCTTAAGACACCTATTGTAAAACTTCAAGTATAAAGAAAAAATGTTCGCGATGCATAAATAATGAAAACATCTGAAGACAGGGTGAACATAAAATCAATGCACTCTCAAAAACGGATGTTTTGATGCATATTTGCTGGCGTGGCATGTCGGGAAAGGCGTGCCATTCAAATTCGTGCGTAGCCCCGTCAACACCAATGTCACGGACGCTATACGTTCGACTCCATGTGCTAGGAACGCTTTTGTGAAAAGGTGGTATCCCCGCGGATCAACAAAGGCTGTCCATGCCCACTTGAAGGGGACGACGCGTTCGGCATGGACTGCGATTGTTGAAGCATATACACTCCTGGAAATTGAAATAAGAACACCGTGAATTCATTGTCCCAGGAAGGGGAAACTTTATTGACACATTCCTGGGGTCAGATACATCACATGATCACACTGACAGAACCACAGGCACATAGACACAGGCAACAGAGCATGCACAATGTCGGCACTAGTACAGTGTATATCCACCTTTCGCGGCAATGCAGGCTGCTATTCTCCCATGGAGACGATCGTAGAGATGTTGGATGTAGTCCTGTGGAACGGCTTGCCATGCCATTTCCACCTGGCGCCTCAGTTGGACAAGCGTTCGTGCTGGACGTGCAGACCGCGTGAGACGACGCTTCATCCAGTCCCAAACATGCTCAATGGGGGACAGATCCGGAGATCTTGCTGGCCAGGGTAGTTGACTTAGACCTTCTAGAGCACGTTGGGTGGCACGGGATACATGCGGACGTGCATTGTACTGTTGGAACAGCAAGTTCCCTTGCCGGTCTAGGAATGGTAGAACGATGGGTTCGATGACGGTTTGGATGTACCGTGCACTATTCAGTGTCCCATCGACGACCACCAGTGGTGTACGGCCAGTGTAGGAGATCGCTCCCCACACCATGATGCCGGGTGTTGGCCCTGTGTGCCTCGGTCGTATGCAGTCCTGATTGTGGCGCTCGCCTGCACGGCGCCAAACACGCATACGACCACCATTGGCACCAAGGCACAAGCGACTCTCATCGCTGAAGACGACACGTCTCCATTCGTCCCTCCATTCACGCCTGTCGCGACACCACTGGAGGCGGGCTGCACGATGTTGGGGCGTGAGCGGAAGACGGCCTAACGGTGTGCGGGACCGTATCCCAGCTTCATGGAGACGGTTGCGAATGGTCCTCGCCGATACCCCAGGAGCAACAGTGTCCCTAATTTGCTGGGAAGTGGCGGTGCGGTCCCCTACGGCACTGCGTAGGATCCTACGGTCTTGGCGTGCATCCGTGCGTCGCTGCGGTCCGGTCCCTGGTCGACGGGCACGTGCACCTTCCGCCGACCACTGGCGACAACATCGATGTACTGTGGAGACCTCACGCCCCACGTGTTGAGCAATTCGGCGGTACGTCCACCCGGTCTCTCGCATGCCCACTATACGCCCTCGCTCAAAGTCCGTCAACTGCACATACGGTTCACGTCCACGCTGTCGCGGCATGCTACCAGTGTTAAAGACTGCGATGGAGCTCCGTATGCCACGGCAAACTGGCTGACACTGACGGCGGCGGTGCACAAATGCTGCGCAGCTAGCGCCAACACCGCGGTTCCTGGTGTGTCCTCTGTGCCGTGCGTGTGATCATTGCTTGTACAGCCCTCTCGCAGTGTCCGGAGCAAGTATGGTGGGTCTGAGACACCGGTGTCAATGTGTTCTTTTTTCCATTTCCAGGAGTGTAGCATAAATGTCTTGACACTGAGTGCAACCGCAAATCCTATTGATCTGAGACGCTCGACCCGTGATCGAGCTTCTGACCTCAGTGCAGTTAGAGTGTAGCCTATAGTTCGCCTCTGCACTAGGAAGCGTAGGGTGGCAAACCCATCCACCGGAAAGGTCCCCGATATTTAATTGCGTTTCAGGCTGAACGGAATTGGGAACGTTCTGAAGGGACCATAACGAGTAAGCATATCCACTCCTACCCGCGATTGAACCCAGGATCTCCAGGGCTGGAGTTTGAACCCCATCCGTTAGAACACTACCGCCACAAAGGGGTGGTCCATTATTGTTTTGATACTCAGATCCTGCTTCTGTAATAAGCGCAATGTGTAATCCGCTCAGAGAAAAATAATTCAGTTCTAGCCACAGTGTTTTTTGGAAGGAAGGAAAAAGTGAGCGAGAAATTTTTAGTGAATTCGGTCTCTCCTGCTTGGCGGAGTAGAAGGAAAAATGAGTCCATTGGAAAATGTCTCAAGAATCAATACCGGTTCCTGTCAGATCAACCCAGTTAAGCGCTATCGGCCTTGGTTTGCTCTTGGCTGGGTCACTCTCCGGGTCTGACAAGTGCTGTTGCCAAGCGGTGTGTACTCAGCCCTTGTGAGGTCACTTTGAGAGCTGTATGACTGGGAAGTGGCTGCAGCGGTCACGAAACCTGACAACGGCCGGGAGAGCGATGTGCTAACCACATGCCCCTCCGTGCCCGCATCCGGTGACGCCTAAGGGCTGAGAGTGACACGGCGGCCGATCGGTACCGTTGGACCTTAAAAGCCTGTTCTAAGGGTTCTTCTTTATCGTTTTTTGTTCCTGTAGCAGTGCCCATTGTGGTGGAACGTTTTTCAATGGTCATATTGTGACGTGATCGTCATCCATCCAAGAGAGAGATTTCATTATATTTCTGCTTATTTCTTGGCCACTTTTGAGAAGAGTACAAGTTTGCTAACTCTAGAGGAAGTCTTCATATTACCTCTTTAAGAAACAGTTGAAACAGGTGTTCGTCCTGTGGTTTGCCTTGGCAACAGCAGGTAAATCACAGAAGCTCTGGAGAAGGGAAGATGGTCCCCAGGCACTACAGTTAGGGAATCGGGTGAGACAGGCGCTTGCCCCTTGCTTTGCCGGCAACTGTGAATTGTTCCATTGAAGGAAGCTGCCGTTGAGTCACTGCAACTCCCCAGAGAATAACTGTGAACGATGAATTCACTTCGCTGCCTGAAAATGTCACAGCCTCACTTTGCCACCTTGAGGGAAATCGTTGCCTTTCCCTCCAGATCTTGTTATCCAATCTACTGAGTCTTTCCCGCCGCAGTGTTTAGGCGCGGAAGGCTCGACCAATGAGTGGAACATGGCTAGCAGCCTATACCAACCTCTTGCAAGTTAACTGACGTTCCTCAGCCAAGAATGGGAAATTTCTGCAGAATTCCCCCGTATTCGTGGATATAAAGTGAAATTCATGCTCGTCTCTGAGGTAATGACTGGGTGTACTCCCACTCATGTACTGTTTTTTAATAAAATTGGGGGTTAGGTTTAGAGTAAGTTAACTTTGGGCACTTGTCGTGGTGAAACAGTCTGCATACTCGTTGTGCTGAGGACGTTGGTGGAACCCCTTTCTGCCGTCACTCTGGCTGTCGTTATTTGGACCTCGCCGGTGCGTTCTGGTGCACACTTGCTGAATCTGAATATGCATTCCATTTCGAATTAGCACCATCCACTTCCTCATTTACTGTGCAGCCTGAGTTTCCTGATTAATATTGTATTATTTCGCGGGTCATGGATTCGTTTACTTTTCAAAATGGTTCAAATGGCTCTGAGCAGTATGGGACTCAACATCTGTGGTCATCAGTCCCCTAGAACTTTGAACTACTTATACCTAACTAACCTAAGGACATCACACACATCCATGCCCGAGGCAGGATTCGAACCTGCGACCGTAGCAGTCCCGCGGGTCCGGACTGAGCGCCTAGAACCGCTAGACCACCGCGGCCGGCCCGTTTACTTTTCGTTTGCGAGATACACAGGTTAGGAAAGTTTATATCTTTTCCCAAGGAGACTTCCATACTGGTGATGTACCTCCCCACAGTTCGTTATTAAACTGGCCTCCTAGAGAGCTTTGGGTTTCGGCATTTTAGACGCATTTGTGCTCGTTGCGTTGGAGCAATATCTTAGTTAATGTTATGGGTCTTGATGTCCTACTTCTTATTCTGGTTTGGCGACCCTCAAAAACCAAATGTAACCCCTGCATTTCTAATTTGTTCGTCTCACTGCGGCAGTGTTCCATTGCAAAGCAGGTGGTAACCCATTTCTTTAAAAATTGTATTTGAGACAATTTTTGTCTGTGATTATGATTTATGATTTTCAAGCATTGCAGTGAGCAAGTGCTGAAGGCACGAAACCAGAGAAGAAAGAAGAGTGTTATATTGCAGGACCAAAGCGGTTATAATTCAAGATGCTAATTGTTGGACCCCAGTAAATTAAGTTTCCCAGGAGAATTTTATTCATATTGCTTCTTGCAGTGGTTCAAGCAAGGAAAGTAGCTTTCGGGATTGGAGACAATCTTGAATAACAATTATTAGAACCTCATTTTAAGAAAGGAAGCTGTCTTAAGGCTTTTGATGCCAGCAGACATAAATTAAGCCAGCGAAATTAAAGAATCTCGTCGTACAAAAAGAAAGAAGACTGAGCATTATACCCTATAAGGTCATAGCTCTGAACCAATAATTTAAAAGTTGTGTAACAGTAAATTGTGGCACTCATCAAATCAATATGTGCAATAATAACGACCGACACCGCAGGTACTTCAGAAATCTGTTCTTTTGTATCCATGAGTAAGAGATAACTCAAAGTCTCAAATAACTAAAGCCTCACAAAATCATATAATGACGAAGTGATTTTACAAATACTGGAAAGCAAAAGTGTGGTTTTTGAAAAATACTCTGACTCTATGGTGACAGGCTAAAGGGACGAAATTCTTGCTAGAGGAGTTTGCATATAGGGTACTTACAAAATTCAGTTTTTAAAGCTACAAGCGTATTGCTTAACTGTCGTGTATCACAGTTCAGTTCTTATCAAGTGAAAACGTCGATTTATTACTACCTATCAAAACTGTATTAGCAGCTCAGATCTGCTACAATTCAAGTGTCAGCACTTGGTTTTGCCATTACAGTTTAGTCATACCGCTGTAAACATCTTGTGATGTGTGTGGCAGCGTGTGATACTAAGTATGACGCCATTACTGATTACACTTATCTCCATTTATGGCGCAGTTTTGTTCCAATGTCTCCTCCGAACCTTATATAACCGAAATGCAATGGCAAAGTTTCGGAAATATCATTGAATGTCATACGCAAATGATAGCTAGGCCGCAGGTAAGAGGTAAAATGGGAAGAATAAGTTGTAACCTGAGTATTAAAACAACGTTTTGTTAGTTTAGTCTTCCATCCACGGTAATTAACATACGAGTTCTTGAAAAACGTATACAGACTGAATCAAAAAAAGAACATTTGCTTCACTCAAGTTGAACAACACCTGCAAGATAAGTAAACAATTAGAAAGCTTTTACTAACTGTGTAAGTAGGCTGTTTAGGTTTTTTATTGGTAATGCCACCTCTGTGTGAAAATCACTGGCTGTGCTGTGTGCCATTGTTGTAATACTCGCCATTATAGTGTTAGGCAGCTGGATGTGAACAGCGCGTAGCGTTGCGCAGTTGGAGGTGAGCAGCCAGCAGTGGTGGATGTGGGGAGAGAGATGGCGGAGTTTTGAAATTTGTCATGAACTGCTATATTTGTATATGATGATATCAAGGTAAATACATTGTTTGTTCTCTATTAATATCTTTCATTTGCTAACTATCCCTATCAGTAGTTAGTGCCTTCCATAGTTTGAATCTTTTATTTAGCTGGCAGTAGTGGCGCTCGCTGTATTGCAGTAGCTTGAGCAGCGAAGATTTTTGTGAGGTAAGTGATTTGTGAAAGGTATAGTTTAATGTTAGTCAGGGCCATTCTTTTGTAGGGAATTTTGAAAGTCAGATTGCGTTGCGCTAACAAAATATTGTGTGTCAGTTTAAGGACAGTCGTGTATAATTGTTCAAAGGGGACGTTTCAACTGGTTTAAACCCCTTCAAAAAATTAACGAGATACTTACGGTTCACTAGCATTTACATAAGAAGCTCCTGAAATCTTGGAATAGTAATAGTAATCAACAAATAATGCAGAACGATAACACCGATAAAGAAACGTCACTAAAAATGAACTCTTATAACATTAAAAAGCAATTACGAAACACAGGATGTGCCAATTACGTACCTTGAAACGTTTATACACAAAATAGCTAAATTGTCAGACACATATGCGAAATATTAACCATAACAAGCAACAATAACGTAATGTTGAGTGTCAATTTTCTGATGAGATACGCAGAAACAAGACTGTCACTAAATAACTTTTTCCTCTGTGATCGTTCTGGAGCAACCGATTCTCAGCGATATCGTGTGCCCAAAATTCATCAACTTCGGCAAACTTCCGTCGTAAGGTGCTTCTTAAAGTGTACCGCTAGGTCTGGACCCCAGGAGCTCCAGGGCATAGAATGGAGCAAGTAGAACATTCCTACTTGGCCACAACGCATCTAGCGTATCACCGGTGTAAATGCCCGAACTAATTCCACACCATACGACTTACTCCTGACTGTGACCTACCCACATAAGTTGGCGAAGCGTCGGCTGCCACTTGTTGTGGGGGTAGGCATGCAGGTTTCCGAGAGCTAGACAAATACAGATGCCTCGCTTTGCACTGGTCAGTAATACAGAGTGAAGCAACTTAGATGTGTATCACTTGTGGTATGTCAGTGCATGCCTGATGACACGGTACACCAACATCACCCTTCGAGCAATTCATTCCTCCATAATCATGTCTTGTATCGACTGTACAATAGATTCAATAACGTCATACACAATATGCCCCAGTTCCGGTAGGACTACTTGTGTGTTCCAAACTGCAATACTATCTCTTGTCGAGTGGCACAGTTACAATCCCTGAAGTTTCAAAAACGGCTGTGTAGAAAGTCAAAGCGCAAGCACCACTGCAACAGGCATCATAGCCACGTAGCAATACGTGTCTGACGCTCGACTGGATACGGCAGAGGAGCAGTGAAGCAACGTAAAGTTTTGAGTCCTCCAGCGATTGTGGGCAAGAATTCGTCGCATTCGACCCGAATACCGAGAGGCAGGTTCCGGTTACTTCTCCATGACGATACCCTAGCCCACAACACGAAGACTGGGCACGAGGTTTTGCCCAGCAGACAGATCACAGTCCAGGATGACCCACCATATTCGCCGGATTTTGACGTAGCCGACTTGTGTTTGTCCCCCAAATTGAAGCTGGCAATGAAAGGAGATCGTTTTGAGGCAGTTAAGAACACCGAAGAAAACTGCACTGCAGTAATGAATGCAACTCCAAAAAATGACTACAGTGACTGTTTCAAAGCACTTTTAAAAGGATTTGAGATGTGATTTCATTCATGGGAGGTAACTTTGAATAAATACAGTGATTTTGTGAACGGAATCCATGATTTATTTTTCACAGCCAGTCCTAACCTAACTGGGACTACTGTGTATTGAGTCTCATGTAATTTCAGTGGAAGAGTATCCTCATATCGTAATATTTCAAGCTCTAGAAAACTATCTGAATATATTACGCCACTGGAGACACTGTCCTGTAGAGTTTGAATGGATGACAGGAACAGTCAGCTCTCAATATTTTCATCTAGACATGGACTTGAAAACTGGAGCAATGGTGTTCCAGATATGGCAGCGCTGAAGGCTCAACAGATAGTAACTACTAAAAAGATCACGTTTTCCAGTGTCAGAGAGGTCGTTCTAACGAATCTTTTCTAAATTCATGCACCTTCTTCTTCACTCTATTTCCACAACACACTACGACGCGGCGTAAGCCGTTACGTAAGCTACCCCTTCTCCTGATATGACCGTTGTTTATTGGAAGATCCCACATAAGAGCTACACGTGCGGCTTAAGACTGTGAGTAAAGCCAATAAATTTTCATCATCGTGTTAACATAATTCGGCGGGAATTATACAGCGCTTGGAACCTTCGCTTTCACATGTGTACCATATATCGTGTTTTCTACGAATCGTTACAAGCCGTAGTGTAATGTGTCGCTAATCATATTCCCCTTTATGACAGATTTTCGTTACTTTAGCAGTCATAAATCATTCAGTATGAAAGGAATTGTTTTTTTCGTCGATATAGTGGTGGGTAAACGTAATAGGAAAATGAACGTTACGAAACTGGAAGAAAAATAATCTTTTCATATGCGTTGCGTGAGCTTTCGATATCTTCAGTCTTTACGAAAAATCAACGGTATAAATATGCCTTCACGTAGAACTTTCCGGTTGATATGCCGTGGTCGTTGCTTTAAATTTTCCCCTAACGTTTCACACCCTAATGCAACCAGAACTCCAGCGAAAACCGAATATATAGACAGCCTCGAGGGTATGATAGTTCATCACATGACGTCGGCTACGAGATCATCTCTGTTAATTCCAGAATTCTAGTCTGAAAGTAATCATATTCGTTCTTACGGTGCAGTGTTGACATCCAAATTTTATCTAATTTAACGCCTTCCCCGTTTCTGTCAAAATTATTTCAGTGTATAGATCTCAATAGCCTCTCTATACATGAGCGCATATTAATGTGATGTTTTCGATATGATGCTCACATCACTGAACTTTATTTCATGATCACCTCCCTGGTTAATATGTTCCCCCAAGGCCGATTCATCCGTATGCCGCAGGCGGCAATTCTCCTGTGTTGAGCCACACTGGCTTTAATACTTATTTTCGTAGTACCAACATAAACCAGTCCACAACTATAAGGAATTTTATATACACCTGGTGTAACCATAGGATGTCTTTTGCGATTAACAACGTTTTTTATCTTCTGGGTGGGTGTGACGATAGTTCCACACAATACTTGCTCAACGCTTTCCCAGTGCGATCTGTAATCTTATTAATGAACGGAAGGAATATTTCACCATGGTCGGCCGTTGTTCCCTGTTGATTCTGATTCTATCGCTCGGTAGAAGTGCTCGATCTATCTCCTTGTTAGAATAACCATTCTTCTTGAACGTCGACTGTAGATGTTCAACCTCATGTTTTAAATATATTGGGTCACAAATTCTGTACGCCAAGATTTTAATCACTCCTCTTTTTCTCTCATTCGAGATATCGATGGATCAAAATCAAACACACCGCTGCCAAACTAGACGTCTTTGTTGGTAGTGATGACATTTTTTCACGAGTTGGGGTACTTAAAGGTGTGTGATCGCTGGCTTTATGAAGATAACGGTGAGTATGTGCGGCTATCCTGTATACTCTATGGCCGTGCGTCCCGTCTCCTTGCTTGATAACAAACACACGAAACAGTTGGTCATTATTCCCCGTCCCCACAGTAAATTCGATTAGCGGATTGATACTGTTCAGATATATCAGGAAGAAATCCGATTCCTCTGCACCCTGTGTCCACACCACGTAGGTATCAGCGACATAGCGGCACCACCTGGCTGGTCTTTTACTGGCAGACTGCATCGCCCGTAGTTCAAACGTGCCTATTAATAAATGTGCTATAGCCAGACATAGTCACCCCGACAGACACCTCGTCAATCTGTTCATAAATATTATTATGATATTGAAAATACAACGATTCGAATCCTGCCTCGGGAATGGATGTGTGTGATGTCCTTAGTTAGGTTTAAGTAGTTCTAAGTCTAGGGGACTGATTACCTCAGATGTTAAGTCCCATAGTGCTCAGAGCCATTTGAACATTATTGAAAATAGGTTGTGGTGAGATAGTGTCTGAATAATCCTCTATATCCACCGAAAAAATATTTGCTGTGCATGGGACAGCTTCGTTCATCAGAATCATGCTAAATAACGGCACAACATCAAAACTAACAAGGATATCAACTGTGCCCACGTGCATTTCTACTAATTCGTCACTGAAATTACGTGAACTTTTAATAAGAATGTCCTTTCCACTAACATAGGGTTGCAGGAATGAGGCAAGGTTTCTAGCTAACTCGTGGGTGGGAGATCCTATAGAAGTCTCGATGCGGATGTCAAAGTTGCACTGTAAGATGACGGTAGATTACTTTCGATGGGGAATGGTCGCATTACCAGAGGTAATCTTGTAGCCGACGTCACGTGATGAATTGTGGTGCTCTCTACACTGCCTGTTGTAAAAGCGCGAGATCCAGGCTGAAGGATAATAAGAACGAAAATCCATTGAAGTTACGTGAGCCCCTCTCTGGTACATAATCTTGTATTAGCCCTTGCATTGTCAGGGAGAAGGGACGTTGAGTTTCATTTTTGTGACGATGGACATGCTGAAATTTCCTTAGAACTGGTTGTTGCAGCATGAGGGATTACTTCAAACGGAATAACCCCTTCGTAGTTTCTGAAGCTCGTGGCCATGATTTCATCGGATGAGGGTGTGGGTTTAAAATTTTTCTTCCGAGGAGCGGTGAAGCGGCACCACTTCATGGATAGCCATTTTGTTTCCGCTTCGAAATGATGAACCCTTGTTTCATCGCCTGTGGTGATGCCCCACAAAAAATTGTCACGGTTAGCCCCGTAGAGTGCAGGCAATTTTTTTTTTTTTTATTTGGCCTTTGAGTGTGTACTCAATTTAGCCATCGGCAACACATAGTGACAATGTACACATCATTGAATAAACAAATACAGAAATGCATATTTACAAGAATAAAAAGCTTAAACGTTACAGTTTTGTACATAATGTTTTAAAAATTGAATTGAATTGAATTGGAAGATAATTAAAAGTGTCTTGGCTTACAATTCACACCAATTCTGAAATATCTTCATCAACAAGACATATTTAATACCGAAGAGATGTCAGCACTACCGACAGAGACGTCTCGAATGAAACTGTCCACACCTTTCAACATAGCAGGCTCAAAGCTGTGTGCGGCTGGCCTTCGAGCTGGAGATTGAACATGTTTGCGCGACCTTCTTGTGATGATGACAGACGCGTCACACAACGACTCACCATGCATTTGTTCACTCCCAGGTCTCCGTAGACATTCTGCAAATGTCTATGAACATGTGCAATGCTCTGGTTTTCCGCTAAAAGAAACTCAATAACAGCTCTGTGGTCGGAACGCACCTGCATTACAGACGCCATTTTGAAGGCTACGTATAACGCTGCCACGTATTGGATCTTCATAAAACTGTATGGGCTGAATCGGGAATAGCACATCATCTCATACAACAAATTCTGCTTTTCTTAAACAGAAATTTCCCGAGCAAAATGTATGTGGCATTTCTTATTGAACGCTCTTCGTATGTTAAATTTAGAGAACAAACGTGGGTAAGCATTTTTAATGCTTTAGTGTAGCAAGATGCTAAAGCGATTTCGGGATGACAAGTGTATGAAAAATAGTTACCAGGAAGTACTGTAGAGGGCAAACGTTATTAGAGAACAACATTGCTTACAGTACATGCAACACAATATTTAGAGTAAGGATGATTACGATAAATGTTATGCTACTGGGTACGTTATTAGGTATGTAGAGACGGGCAGCAAAATCATTAAGTATGGTAAGACAAAAAATCACTACTTAAATGGTGATTCGCTATATGTTTTGGCATTTTGCACTGAGATGTATGCATGAAAATCAAAGGATATATATCGAATGACACGTATCTGAGTAACGTAACATATACGTGCGAGAAGAGGTCACATCAGCTTATTGGCGTACCAATTAGCACCTATGCTATATCACGAACTACGAATAATGCCCACTTACCACAACAACTGGGTTTTGGTGATGAAAGCATAAGAGAGTTTACTTACTTACAAGTAAACCTACCCGAAAGATGCAATTCGATTTTAATCGACTTCGAGTATGTTATAGCGTAGAGCAGGAAAAGAGACATTTGTTTTATATATGTGCCCACACAGTCATTAAGGGAGTGAAACACCCCATTGAAAAAAAATCAACGTTTCTGAAAAAATACCCCTAAAACGGAACTTCGCCTGAAGTTGATGGAGACACATTCCATCGAAACGTTGCTACGAGACGACGACGCTACTCGGCTGACAACCCGTGAAGACTTCATATATGAAATTCGCCGAGAAAGCCTGCACTCACAGAGAAAATAATAATCATGGAAGTGGTCAGATCTTTGTCTTCTTCTTTTCCCCTAACCCCTTAGGCACTAGGACATGTTGTGTTTGCAATTGTCGCACTCAACTTTTAGTTAAATCTGCACGTTGCACACAAATTTCTTTTGATAGTTTTCAACTATTTTCAGATGATTACACACTTTGATGTTATTTTACAGCCCTTACACCTATGTAACGAACTGCTTTCCTGGCAACTGATCTTGCATTCTCTTTAGGGATCTCGGCGCATCTTTTCCTCCTGAGATACCCACTGCTGCTGCCACTGGTTTGTAAAATATTTTTGTATCATGCCTCTCCTTATTTTCCCGTATCTTCGTAACTGTTGCGTAGATTTTACATTTTTCAGTTTCATGATTAAGTGTGCTTAATATAGGTGCCATATGAAGCACTCCAGAAATTTAAAAACTGTCAGATACTGAGTAGTTAGTTTGTTCACTGTAAAACAGTAAGGACGAGAGATTAGGTTTTACCGAATATTTGTAGATGGCAGCTTGACATGATGATATCGACAATAAAATCTCTGCCAATCTGATATTCAACTTGGATACAACCTTCGTCTTAGAACTCAGAATCATCTTAAGCATTATGTGAAGAATTCCTTTACATTCTCGCGACTACTAGATTTCTTGGTCGAGTCATTTCAGTATATATATCTTGCATAAGAATCTATTGCGATACCTATTTACCGGAAAAAGATCGTCCTTGAAAAAAGTGCTGAAATGTTATTTCAGTTGTTCGCATTAAATTTCGAAGGAAAAGCGAATTCCGGTCTTTGGAGGGGGTACAGGAGCGTGGTAAGATGAACATCAGCATCACAGTTAAATAGGCTGCACCTTATCGTCCTTTCTGTTAGACCTATGATGATCGCATAGGGGAAGAGTTTTTTCTCATTTCTCTTATCAGTAATCTATCCGTGATACCCCGTAACACCTTCGTCACATGTATGCTTCTTTCCTGTCACTCTTTATACAAGCAAAACTCATGCGGAAAGGACACCATTACTTGCACGCGTGTAATTATGTACCCTACGGTTACGCAGAGCAGACAACTTGGGCCGTGTTGCGTTCGTGCGACTACAAGTCGTGGCTGAGACGGGAAACCATGTAATTAAAAGTAACAAATACATGGTGCCGTAGCAGGAAGTCAGATCAGACAGTCGAGTGGAAAGGGTTAACTCAGAGAGCCATCGACGTTTTAGCTGTACCTCTCAAAGGAGATGCTGTGGCAACGGGAAACAAGCCCTCCTATTGCACAATAGAGCTGCAGGAGATCGGCCCGACCCCGCCACATGTGGACGGTCGCGAGCTGCCCGACTAGGGCCGTGCCGCGTAGCGCCGCATTGCTGCAAGTTGAGGCTGAGTGGATCAGCCGCGCTCCATTAGGGCGGAATGCGACGCCTGCCCCGACCTGTGGCACGCGGGGCTGCAGTGGGCCACCGGCGCCGCCCCACCGTGTGGTCGCCGGCCTCAGCCTGCACTGCTGCAGCGCCTTCCCAATAAACGTATCTCCAAGATGTTTCACGTTATCCTGCCCCTTGAAGCGGTACTGCTAGTAGACTTCACACTTATTGACGATATGCAAATGATATCGGCAGGCAAATTAGAGCACGCTTCACGACCATTGTCGATATGCAAGTGGTATCGGAAGGCAAACAGGGTAACGTTTACAGTAATCTATGTCACGACAAGGGTGTTTTTCTCTCTGGTAGTCACAAAGTCCGGCCAATGGACACGGAAACGTGCACCGCTGAGTTTTATTTTGATAAGTACTGACAATTATCACACTTCTTCGTCCTGTAAAGGAGAGAGAGGTAGGCTTGAAACCCGGTAATTAAGGAAGGCAGGATGGGTTATGATTATGGACGGGTCCCGAATCAATTACTATTCGTCTGCTTTGCAATTTCACTAATTTATTAAATAATTTTCGAAAACAAGCCCATGAGGTCGCAATCAGACTTCCAAGGCAGGTAACCACAATCACGGCTGAAGGCCTTTAACGCAATAAATGGCAGTTATTTAAAATTTAACAAATGCATGAAATATAGACAGCCAATAATTTTGAAGATAAGCCAATGTGGTCGCTATCAGAATTTAAGGCAAGTAACCACTATCATGCCTGAAGGCCTTTTACGTGCAAAATGGCAATTATTACAAAATTCAACGAACATACATAAAATTCAGATAGCAAATAATTTTGTAAAACAAGCCAGTGTGGTCGCAAACAGAATTTTAAAGCAAGTAACCACAATCACGGCTGAATGCCATTAACCCTAAAATGGCAATTATGAAAAAAGTTTTACAAATATACTGTCAAACGGCGAATGGGACAGGAAGGTTAATTAAAAAAACAACAAATCACCAAACAGGTGAGACAAATTATATTACCTTAATAATAAATAAAACATAATGGCCAGTGACAGACGGTGCTCCAAGAATCGACCTCTGAGTAGGTCACACCAAAAACACTTTCGTGAGCGAAGAGAAAGGCAGCCAAGACTTGCATTCAGATCACAAGACGGTAACTCGGACTCGTGGCAGTCTAAGGAGCGACTAATGATAATCTTATTGAGGCTACCTGACATTCAAAAAAACAAATTCAAGATGTAAAATTATCCCCAAGCCGGACCGATGGTCTGGGCTCCACCCGTCGGGTACTGTGCTTAGAGCACCCGGAACAAGAAGGAATGACTACCACTAAGGTAGAAGAACGCCACCCAACATACAATCAAGAAGCTGTCAAATTTACACGCCTCACCAGACAGCGGCGGCAAGATGAAGAAATGTGTACTGCTATTACAAACACTAACCCTAGGGCAGGTAACCGAAACCACAAGACAGAAAAATACCGCTGGTAGAACTTAACGATGTAATAAGCTGAAAATAGTAAACAGTAATTAGAAGTTGAGGAAGGCTAATCGGATCGGCATTTCCCACGTACTCCACTCGCTGCTTTTCGCCTCGGCGACACTACGAGCAGCAACACGAACCCAGGTCAATGGAGAATCGCGAGATTTGATAGTGGCGGAAGTTTCTCTATGCGAATTGCAGTGCACTCAACTTAAACTGGCAGGATTCAGCTGCGACGAGGTCGTGCACACTCATGACCACTGCCCTTCGATCCGGCACTCCATACACGCCACCAGCGGTCCCAGTGTGTTGTCGATCTGCACAGACCTCGCTGCTCCTACGTCCCCAACCGAATTCCACACTCATACCACACGGAAGAGGAACGAGGTGGCCCCAAAGACTACATATGGATGAGGGCCGTTGCTGCCGCTAGCGGACAGGCGACGCTTACGGAATCGAGTGGCTCCAGTGAACATGAAAAGGAGACAGATAACGCGACCATGGCAACTAAACGATACGGTCTGGCACAAACCTACACACGTCACAAAAGCAAGCCGCAGCACCGCTCAAGGCTGTCTGTGTGCAGTATGGGTTCTCTGTCTAAGATAGTGGATTTTCTAATTCATACAGATCACTCTTCTGATTGCGCTCCATTTCTTGGCGTGGACCAGAGTTCCCTTGTAATATTCCGGGGAATATATAGCTGCAGGCGTTGACGAATGGTGGGCGGCATGCAAGCACCGCTCGGGAAACAGGGCGCTGAGCTGGCGTCTCCAGTACGCGAGGCGAGCTGAGACGGAAGGATGCAACCGCTCTGTGGTCACCATCGGCCACGAGGTCTTCTCTAATGCGAAAGGTCGCGTTTCTCCATTGGTACGGCAATGGTGGGGCCCAGAATCGAGGTCTGGACTGACGGTGAAGAGCAATGGCGGGTTGATGGCGCAGTGTTGCCTGGCCCATTTGGGCAGACAGGCAGAGGTCCATCCTTCGCAGTCCGGTGGCGGAAGAGTTCACAGCGAGGATTACCGGCTGACACACAGCAGGGGCTAGGTGTGGCCCTTTTGAGCCAGAATGTGACTTATTCGGCTGGGCCAGCGTTTAAATGCTTGTTCCCACTGCTGAATTTGCGGAAGGGTTGCGTTGGTGGCCACAGAGAACAATCTGGAACAGGACAAAAACCGGGATATGGTGTAATCTTCGACGACGCGGAAGTCAATCCAGTTGGTGGAGCTTCTCTGGCCACAGGGCACTGACATCCGGAACGGTGCCAGGAAAGTCTTGCTGCTGCTGCTGCTGCTGAAGGGTGCTGATCAAGCAGGAGCGACGGCCTGCTGCGAAATGTTCATCAAATGTGTGTGAATTCCTAAGGGACCAAACTGCTGAGGTCATCGGTCCCTAGCCTTACAAGCTACGTAAACTAACTTATACTAAGAACCACACACACACCCATGCCCGAGGGAAGACTCGAACCTCCGGCGGGGAGGGCCGCTCAGTCCGTGACATGGCGCCCCAAACCGCGCGGCTGTACCTGATGCGGCCCCTGTCTGTGGCTTGTGGCCTGATTTCAGCGCTCGTGGTCCGACGACAAGGGAGCAGATCGTGTAGTTAAATGACCGGCATCTACGGTCTGGTTGTGGCCTCGTTGCATTGCTGGGCTCTTGACTTCTGCTCCAAGCTGTTCTATAGTTTCCTCTCGTCACAGTACTATGTATACCTATGTTAGTGCGTAGAGGATATACAATTGGATGTACGTAGGTGAAGGACTAACACGAAAGAAAGACAGCATTAGGCTAGACAAAGCATAGAATGAGAAAACCAGCACGAAGTTTGTCTCAGGAGGCTGTAGGAACATCGAGTCGGACGAGAGTAAAGAGCGCAGGTTGGCCTGCAGCCAACTGGAGACCAGTGGTTTCAAGGAGGGACCGTTGTATCCGGAAAGCAACCATGTTCTGGCACTTACAGCAGCAGGATCGAGCTGAGGAGACGTGCTGTACCTGAGCTCCGGATAGTGTGCGGTAAGAAGTTGAAAAATGAGTTACATCGTTGTGCATAGGACTCGCGGTTGGTTTGGTTAGTAAGTATCAAAAGTCGATGTAATTATTATTTCTTTGGCGGAATAACATGATGAGTAAGTGATAGTTGCAGCCGCCTTTGTATTAGTGCTGACCATCAGTCTTGCGCTTTACAGAACCAACTTCAGATTGTTAAACCGTGGTATATACGAAGGCTGGTGAAAACATTTCATTTACATCTACATCTACATGGATACTCTGCAAATCACATTTAAGTGCCTGGGAGAGTGTTCATCGAACCACCTTCGCAATTCTCTCTTATTCCAATCTCGTGTAGCACGCGGAAAGAATGAACCCCTATATCTTTCCCTACGAGCTCTGATTTCCCGTATTTTATCGTGGTGATCGTTCCGCCCTATGTAGGTCGGTGTCAACAAAATATTTTCGCATTCGGAGGAGAAAGTTGGAGATTGGAATTTCGTGAGAAAATTCCGTCGCAACCAAAAACGCCTTTCTTTTAATGATTTCCAGCCTAAATCCTGTATCATTTTAGTGACACTCTCTCCCATATTTCGCGATAATACAAACCTCGCTGCCTTTCTTTGAACTTTTTCGATGTACTCCGTCAGTCCTATCTGGTAAGGATCCCACACCGCGCAGCAGTATTCTTTGCAATCATAATTTTGTGGTATGGAGGTAAATTTTGAAGTAGTTTTTTCTTTTTTTTATGGCCATCGGTTCGCGCCATTTCTGGGTTGTCACAGTAATACTTAGGCCGGATAATAGTTATCGGGCTAGAGTGCTACCAATTAAATTTTTAGAAGAATTCGTGGTACTTTCTTCGTGGCTTGCGTCGGTACCAAGTGTCCACGGAACTTCCGAAAGAAAGCATTGACGGTCAGAATATCATGACTGTTGAGTGTCTCACGCTGGTCAGGATTTATTAGAGGTAGACGGGACAGATATTTTTTTCTCGATTGATTCGAGTGTTGGGTTGACTCTCTTTGTGGCTCGTGGTAGGCTGCCCAGGAAATAGGTAGTGCCTTGAACAAGGCAGCCGGCTAATAACACAGTGTCGTGACGCATATTTAAAGTAATTTGTAACATTTTGATATCAAACGTGTGAGCATTGTGTATTTTTTGGATCTGTTTCTTTATGAGAGAGAGAGAGAGATTGCCACGTGGTTATAAAATATTCGCAGGGTACCTGTGCCCATACGTTTCCGTTTACTGTTCCCTTTCTTTCGATTTCAGTATCAGAATTACTACGCTTCCAGGCACGTATATCGTGACATTCAAGCCACGTTTACGTGAGTGATAGCAGTTCTGAATATTCCCCCCAAAAGCGCATAATGCCCCCCGCCTGACTGTTCACAATATTAGATACAATGTTAGAATATGTTCTATATTCATAATCGTATTCAAAGCGTCCCCTTTTTTCGCGGCTATCTGCTTTGTTATTGCTCGCGTAACAACTAATATATGAGAGAAAATATGTTGCTACGAAAAGAGCCCTGAAATACTTTTTAGGGATGCTGTGATGTGATTTTCTTTGGCATTAATTTTCAACAAAACAATATATATTACGTTCTTATTATTATGAATCTGGCTTTCTATTAAAGGAACATCGTTTCTTTAGTGTAATTCGCTATAAAGTTCAACATATCATCCTTACTTTACAGTTACTGAAACGGTTACTGAAAATTATAATATACTATAATTTTAGCCAGACCACAACTACACACAGCACGATTTCTTTTATGTTATGAAGGTAAATTATGTTTTTGCACTGTTAATAATATATCAAAATGGCTCTGAGCACTATGGGACTTAACATCTATGGTCATCAGTCCCCTAGAACTTAGAACTACTTAAACATAACTAACCTAAGGACAGCACACAACACCCAGTCATCACGAGGCAGAGAAAATCCCTGACCCCACCGGGAATCGAACCCGGGAACCCGGGCGTGGGAAGCGAGAACGCTACCGCACGAGCACGAGCTGCGGACAATAATATATCATCCGCAGCCCGCGTCCACCTGTAAAACACATCATAAAATCTGCTGCTCTGCCCTGCAATTCCGAAAGCTGAAAGAAATAATTTTAGTTCACTATTACCTGTCCGCTTCTTTGCGGTATGACTGGTTTCATTTAACGCAGTTTGAATGCGCCGCGGCAGTGGCTCGTTCGTTCGTAGCTCAGCTCTGCACCACGAATAATATTTAAATAGCTGAAAATGTCTTAAAAGGATGGGATAAAATACCAGGCAAGCTTATTACAAATCATAATGCAACTTTCCACTAAGTAACTCTATTCAAAACATTTAGACAGATTAAATTATTACACACTTTTAAAAATCAGTGCCTAATGGCGTCCTCCTCTCAATCTTGACAAAAGAATGTTACACAAGCATACAATATAACGTCACAGGCTCTTCCTATTCACGAAACTCCAAGAAGACGACAGAGAAATTAACGCTCGGTCACTACTATTTACACTCGTTGCGACATAATCTCATCTTTGTTTGATATTTAATAAGTGTCGTCTGTGGCGATTTGAGTACTCACCGACACAGATATTAGCTTTAAAAAAAATTGGTACGTAATTATATGCAAGTATAAAACACGGCATATAATGCTTTCTCTTTATTACATAAATTTCACACAGTCGTTGTCCACGCAATTACAGTCATCCAGTTCAGTTATTCTTTTCTCCTTTTTTACCACATATAATACGTGTTTTGTTAGGAGACGTTACACTTTGAACATGTTTCGCTCATTACTTCAAACTTTCCCACTCGCTTCGCGAGTTTAGGCGACTGACGCACCCTGAGATAACTTTGATGCAGAACTTTTGCTTGAAGTAAGCTAATGCAATTAGTTTTATCAGTAGCACACGGCTGCTTCCGACGTGCATATATGTGAACGTCACTGCGTGAAAATTCTGGGCTGTTCTGAGAGCGTTTCCACCTATTGTCTTCCTGATAGTGTGACCAAGGGAAAGTTTATGGGTAATAGAGCAATTAAAAGAAGTTCATTTATTAGTAACTTCATGTGACTAAAGCTACGACATTCCAATTCAGAAATAATGTAGATTAGAGTCCATGTAGTCTAAATTCATAGACAACATTGTTTGATACACTAAAAGATGTTCATTCATGCTACTTACGTGTTGCTCGTAATTTCTAACTCCTTCATTAATTGGATGATGCAAAAAAAAAAAAAAAAAAAAAAAAAAGTACTGCCTCCAAAAAAGAAGAAAAGTAGAAACAACGTTGAATGAAATTTAATCAAATAATAAAATTCTTATAGCTCAGTTTACTGTCAATATGATTAGGGGAATGTTCCAGGCAAGCGGTTACCTACCCTTATGCTGAATGCATCGGTTGAAAATGCGACCAGCGTTATCCATTGCATTTCTTAACTTATTAATTTTAGAGATAATGAGAAATTATTTTAAGCCACGGAACAACGAAACAGAATCAGAGCACCGTAACCTCAGCATACGTAAGAGGCAACAATTTCTCTTAACGTTATAGAATAGTACAGAGGTAATAACGACGATAGAAACAAACTGCTTCACGTACCTGAAGCCAACCCAAAGAAAACAGAGAATAATTAATGACACCAAGGGTAACTGGGCACCCTGAGTCTTCTATATGTTGGTGGATAGCAGAAATATTCAACAGAGAGAAGGAGATAGCTGAAGAACCAGTGGGCAGTGTGACAGTAGATTTCATGTCATTCTTGGTTTTTCAATTATGAAGCCACGAGAAAAGAAGATGTTTTCATTACTAGTTTACCAGCAGGTCGCTACAACTCTAAGGAAATTCAAAATATTTGGTAACATTTTTGGAAACAGTGAACATGTGATCTATACAAAATCAGTGAAAGAACAGTCTAGATCGTGATCCTTATTGGCTGACGTTGACAGCATATAGCAAAAACACGTCTCAGCATATCTACATAACGGAATGATGCCTAGCCAGCAGCAGCAGCAGCAGCAGCAGCAGCAGCAGTTTCAGCGGCTGAGGTCAACTGACTGTTCTACGCTTCGTCACCTTCAGCCGATGGGTAACGACTCTTCGATTATGGTATGTAAATTACTATCTTTTAAGCCACCGACTTCGGTATGTAGCTAGCACGCTTTCCTTCTTCCATAGTGCTCTGTGAGGAGGGCGTAAGCCTATGCCGAGACAGATCATTTTAATAAAATACTCATCGCGATCTAGATTGTTTTTTCACTGATTTTATCTGATAAAATTGAACACTTCTTAACATTAACTGTCTTTCCACGCTGATAGCCCTGTTTCACTAAAGAGGACACCGTAAGTTTATAGATATTAAAGGAATGTGATGAAACAAGCATCCATAACAAACCAAAACACAAATTGGACCTTTTTTTCTCAGAGTGGGTCTTAGTTCCTTCAACATTTCGCTTTCTAACTATATTTGCCAGTTAATTCATCTATATTAAAAAGGAAGTTTAATCTGTAACGAGCTTTTATTACGTTTAATGGTGGATCGAAACATTTCCGTTTGAGCGTATTATTGCAGCGTATGGGCAACCCAGCACGACACTGATGGGCGTATATAAGCACGACATGTAAGCAAGTAGTATAGCCGTCGAAAGGAAACGTTTTGATCGCCCCTTGTATATCTCAGTTTCAACAAATTGCATTTGTAGTAGAGTCTTGATAGCACAATTCATTATTAAATGTTATGCGTTTCGAAAAATCATCGTCAGGCGTAAGCTGTGGGACAATGCACAGAAATTATAAAAAAAAAAAAAAACAAATAATACATACAAATACAATCCATTAACATGATGAACGCAGTTGCGCAGGTATTTCAAAATTTGTATGTAGGTCTAGTTTTAGGCTTAACGAACTGAGCAAATGGCCTGTTATAGTAACACATCCATCCCATAAGGACTGTATAGAGTGGTATAGTTGTTGTCAGTTCAGTGAAATCCACTGTCAAACTGGCTACTGTAGCATATCAAACTGTCAAAGAAGTAAAGGACATCAACACATGGTGTAAGCAATAACGAAATACACTTCGTACCGACAAGTAAATATACTAAGATTACTTAAAGTTAAACGACAATAACATGTGGATCGAAATAAAATAAGACCAAAAAAGTTAAATTCCAATAAAATGTACATTGAAATTCAAAAGCAGGAATTAATACTTGGAAAGAATTGTGTAATAGACGTATAAAAGATAATGAATGAAGCGCGCAACGGATTCTGTGTCTGTCTGGACAGTACTAAGTAAGTTAACATCCTACAGTACACAGTTTTAAAGTTTTTATAAAGTGAAGTGGTTAGTACAGGCAGTAGTAACAGCCATTTCTTATAACATGAAAGTTACTATAGGCAGTAGTAAGAACAGTTCCGTATCTGAATTTTTACATAAAGAAAAATCAGTACTGTACAACTGTTTTGGCACTGTATTAAAAAATGGTTAATATAAGAAAATCATTATAGTGTGTAACGTGGCAGAGAATTTCCGGTCATAGGAAAGGTCAAAATACTGAGGCTAAAATTATAAACTGTCCAGCTGAATTACTTATATGGGGAATAGTGAAAACTTTACTATAAATGTCAGGACAGTGGTGGATCACTGTCATACCCACTATCATTGCACATCGGTAATATATGACCCGCCATGCATTCTCAATATACTTACGGCCATCCTGTAGGGTACTTTATCGGTCCTCAGTCCACCATATCATTTTACCTGTTGTATACAGGTAATTCGGGCACAAATTTATGGTACACGATTATAGTTTACGACGTGACATTCATAGTAACGTGTTTTACTTATGCCAAGGCGCCCGCTGAACACTTTTTTTTAACCACCATTGTAATATTTCCTATAGCATGAATCTCTCTACCACGTCATGTACGCTAATGATATTCGCACTTCGACTATTTTCTAATATACACTACAAAAACGGTTGTACAGCACTGGTTTTTCTTTATGTAGAAACACTGGCTACACTAACCACCACGTTATAAGAAACTGCTTTTCCTACGGCCTATGCTAATCTATACACATTAAAAAATTGGAAAATATGTATTATAATATTTTACATTCATTTAGCACTGTCCAGCCTTACATAGAAGCAATTTTGCATATAATTCATGACTTTTTGCACTTCTGTTATAAGAATACATCTTTTTCCCAGTGCTGACCCCTTAAAAAAAGAAGTTGCCCGTCACTCCTTATGTATTGACGAATAAAGGCTAACGTTTTGGAACTTCATGTATTATTTGGATTTTTGTAGCAGCAACGCTTGTTATAACCGACTTCGTATGTACATGAATCTCATGTAGTTAGATAGTTTTTAATACCAATAAATACTTATACATTTAATACTAATATTTAATTTAGATATACAGTTCACTGTCACTTAACTTTTATCTTTGTCATTTATCTATTTCGTTGCACATTTTACTGTCACATAACTTTTGACTAACGACGGCATGTAAATTATCTTCTTTCATTGGAGTTCTTACGTCGTTTGCAGAGATACTAAACTTAGTATATTTACTCGTCGATGCGAATTGTCTTTGGTTCAGGCTTACGCCATCTGTCGGTGTACTGTACTTCTTTGACAATTTAATACGCTACAGCCGACGTGACATTTGAATGCATTGAACAGACAACGGCTATACCCACATATTCAGTATTTATGAGATATCAGATGTATTACTATAACAGACCGCGTGCTCAGTTTTTTGAACCTAAAACTAGACCTGCATATAATTTTTAAATAACTGCTCATACTGGTTTTTCGTGTTATTGCATTATGCTTGTATGTGTTACTTAATTTTGATAATTTCTAGAAACTTTCTATAGCGAAGTCTGGTGATAATTTTCGAAACGCGTAACATTTACTAACGAACTGTGCGATCAAGACATTTCCATAGCAGCTACTTGTGCCAAATCTGTATGGTCACCTAGGTCTACTGTGAAAGAATTCCTGGGTCAAGTAATGCATAACTAGGTTTCATGTTAGAAATTCAGTCGTATTATGATGACGGATACGACTTTATGTCTTAGTCTCCTTATATTGCACATCTCTATGCTTATATTCGCATTTATAGAAGTAAGTTTTATGCTAAAAGCTGTGTTTTAGATTCCACTCGTGAAGTCCAACAAATGTCGTATGTCAGCCTATTTCGCACGATAGTGGCAGTAGATTAGCATGCAATTTAACAGTTTATCAGTCAAATGGGCTTTGCCTGAAGCCAATACAAAATACATGTTACGATTCGTCATTCCGAAGCCCGAATTCCACCAAAGTCTTCTTCACAAAAGTATCTCGCAATGTTAGTCCCTACATTCATGTTTTGTAAGAAATCTGAAAAAGTAGGTACAGTAGTTGGTTAGTTGGTTTGATGGAGAGGACCAAATAGCGACGTCATCGGTCCCATCGGATCATGGATGTATGGGGCAGGAAAACGGGCGTGGCCTTTCAAAGGAACCATCCTCGCATTTGCCTGATGCGATGTAGGGAAATCACGGAAACCTAAATCAGGATGGCACGACGCGGATTTGAACCGTCGTCCCCCGAATACGAATCCATTGTGCTCACCACTGCGCCACCTCGCTCGGTGCAAAGAGAGGAGTCTCTTGTGTACGTCCAATTCTGCATCTATCATTAGCTGAGCGCGCATAAAAAATGTAATCCCGGCTAACAGATTTCTGTCTACATTTTTGCCTTCTATGAAAGTTATTCCTTGATAAAAACATGTCTTATCATCCTGTTGATCTTTTTCATTTACTGATATATTGATTTCCTAACCGATTCAGCGAAGAACATTTTTTCTTACCTTATCAGTCCACTATAGCACCAAATCTCAAACGATTCAATTCACTTCAGCACAATGCTTCACTCAGGACGCATAATCTCTGAAATTTCTCCCTCAGTTGATACCAACAGATTTATTTGCTCTCTTTGCCTGCGCTCCTCTGGTTTCTCTACTGCCCGTACCTTTCCCGTCGCGTGTTATTTAGGTTCCGGTTTAGCATAATTCTAATACATGAATTGTTCTTAAATTTATCGTTCATCTCAACTTCCCATTATTTTCGTCTTCCCTTGGTTTACTTTCATCCATATTCTCTACTCAGTTGACTTTTCATTCTAATCAACAGATGTAATTCTGCCTCGATTTCATGGGGATAGCAATGTCACCTGCGAATCTTGTCAGTGATAAACTCTCGTGCTAAATTACAATCTCTCTCCTGAAAGTTTCCATGACTCGTTCTTTCACTCACAGGGTGAACATCAGGCGAGAGAGACTGTATTGCGTCAGTTTTCATCCGACCACAACCTGCGGCGTAGTCGCAAATAGAACAGTGATCGAGGAAGTGTAGAATTAATTCTCTTATTTCCGTCAATAGTCAAGATATTGTTTGCTTGTCTTAAGACAATAAAATAGACCATAATGAATGGTATTACTGCCATGCATGTGGAATTCATGCGCAATCCTTTGGCGCACCGTTTTCACTGCACTCACGTCTTTGGCGTTTCCAGTCAGTCATGAGGCTGCTAATTCACGCAAGGCACAACACCAGTAGGGGGTGCCCACTGCACACGACTGATTGAAAACTCCAAAGAAGTAAACATTAAGACCTGTCCACTGTAGTGGACGCAATGCGCCACAGGGTTAAAATATGACGAGGCATAGTTTTTTTAAATATGACCTAATATAATGTAGCCATAGTGACATCGTCGGAACATACACACAAAACCATTCATAATGGACATAAGTAGAAGTATCATCGCACATATTTAAAATATGATGTAAACAGGTCACAGTGCCGGCGGTGTCGTACTGTTAATAGCGCTAGTGTTGATAAACTGCGATACAGTAACTACAAAATATATATGTGTTGTCAGCACGTTAGATGACTGTACTTTAAAACACATATTCGCTAGTTATAAAATTGTAAAAAAAGCAATAAAATGAGGATCGCAACAGCTAAAATGTATAGTGGGCTTACCAGGTATATAAGAAACTAAAACGTAATACATCAAAACCACTAGTGTAGTTAAATTAAAATCGTCTGAAAGGAAATAGTTACGTGACACTAAGTCATTCTGAAACGCTCTAGCTGTAATTTTAGATAAAAGTAATTGGATACAGAAGAGAAGCTCATGGAACTAACAAAATAATATGTAATTGATAAAATAACTAGGGAAAGAGATCAAATGGATAAAACAAATACTGAAGTAATCTATCACCGCCTTCTCTTCGTGTAGCCGCCAGAATACAGCACAGGCGAGAAGTCGAATGCTAACGGCTGAATTTTGTACTAAGTAGGGACTGCTGTAGCGTGTCCTTGTTGTGCGAACAGCTGTAGCTATAGCTGGGGTTTCTGTCGCAACTCTTCTAAAGAGTTTGAATTAATACAGATCATGGAGAGAGGGAAGAAATGGCCTTCGCAGATGTATCAGCTACCAATGTTCCCTTGCAGATCACCCACATGCTGATCTGTCCCAGGCATGGGACTTAGTTTCGTACAGCACGTGTTTCGTCGCCTAATAAGGAATTGATTGCCGTATTTTACGGATTGTACGACGTCCTTTTTTCTTCGAAAAATTGCATCCAAAATTCAGGTGCGTCTGACACTCGAAATGAATATAAAAATATCTACTGTTTGATTTTAAATTCCCGACACTCTTAGAAATGGTCGTACATTCGATGCGTGGGAAACCTTCCTCCATCTGGCAACTGGCAAGAGAAGTGGACCGATGAGACGAACATGAGTTGCGGGGATTCACAAGCTCGATAAGAATGTCTCGCTCCCGTCCCGCCGTCACAAACCCAGAACAGTGTCTAGCCTATGACGCCTCATGGCAGTCTAAGGTTCCAGAGAACTTGAACTGAAACTTATTTGTGTTATCAGTAACAGTACAATATTTTTGTTAGTTGCTAGTTTTGATATGGAAAAAAAATAAAAGGTATTCATATAATGCGGACTATAAACTGAGAGTAGTAGCATATGCAGAACAACATGGAAACAGAGAAAATGAGCGGAATTTCGGTCCTCCACCAGCAGAAAAAAACCATTCGCGATTGGCGGGCTAGTAAAGAAGCAAAAAAGTGAGAAAGACTAAATGTGCAAATAGAGAACTGAAGCCGGCCGCGGTGGTCTCGCGGTTCTAGGCGCGCAGTCCGGAACCGTGCGACTGCTACCGTCGCAGGTTCGAATCCTGCCTCGGGCATGGATGTGTGTGATGTCCTTAGGCTAGTTAGGTTTAAGTAGTTCTAAGTTTTAGGGGACTAATGACCACAGCAGTTGAGTCCCATAGTGCTCAGAGCCATTTGAACCATTTGAAGAGAACTGAATTCAAAATTGACAAAACTAGAAGATGACGATTTTCAGGGATTTAAAAGGTCAGTTCGATTTTATAAACTTAGAATTCCTTTTTTTAAATCTGGCTTCGCAATCTAATAATAAAAATAGTAAAAATGCTACTTAATAAAAAAATAAGGTAACAAAAAGGACAACAGAGAAGCGTCGGACCAACGAAAGTAAGTATACAGGGTGTTACAGAAAGGTACGGCAAAACTTTCAGGAAACATTTCTCACACACAAAGAAAGAAAATATGTTACGTGGACATGTGTCCGGAAACGCTTACTTTCCAAATTAGAGCTCATTTTGTTACTTCTCTTCAAATCACATTAATCATGGAATGGAAATACACAGCAACAGAACGTATCAGCGTGACTTCAAACATTTTGTTACAGGAAATGTTCAAAATGTCCTCCGTTAGCGAGGATACATGCATCCACCCTCCATCGGATGGAATCCCTGATGCGCTGATGCAGCCCTGGAGAATGGCGTATTGTATCACAGCCGTCCACAATACGAGCACGAAGAGTCTCTACATTTGGTACCGGGGTAGACATGAGCTTTCAAATGCCACCATAAATGAAAATTAAGAGGGTTGAGGTCAGGAGAGCATGGAGGCCATGGAATTGATCCGCCGCTACCAATCCATCGGTCACCGAATCTGTTGTTGAGAAGCGTACGAACACTTCGACTGAAATGTGCAGGAGCCCCATCGTGCATGAACCATATGCTGTGTCGTACTAGTAAAGGCACATGTTCTAGCAGCATCCCGTATGAAATCATGATAACGTGCTCCTTTGAGCGTAGGTGGAAGAAATTAAAATGAGCTCTAACATGGAATTCAAGCGTTTCCGGACATATATCCACATAACATCTTTTCTTTATTTGTGTGGGAGGAATGTTTCCTGAAAGTTTGGCCGTACCTTTTTGTAACACCCTGTAGTTTGGCAATGCATCTATTTACAAACGGACAAGTAAATGAGAGGTAGTCATGTCGCATGCTTCCTAAATTATCACTCACAGGAACGCAGTAGTTGGACGAGCAGTGGACGTCCTGTACGACCAATCAAAAGAACGACAGTTCACACAAACAGTGACGTCTTCAGAATAAAGACCAAAACCTAGGGAGAGCGCAGGAATCAATTAACGTGAAACGCTATCACGAAAGAAGCTAGGCGCTGGTCACGAATACAATCACAGCAGCAGGACGCTGACATAGTGGTCTTGTCGATTTGCAACCATCGTAATTGCGGCGCACTTCTCAATTGCAAATGTCACAAGCAGATCGTAGGCGGCTAACAGAAAGTTGTTTCTAAGGTAATAGAAAAAAACACTTGCCAAAAAAGGGCGATAACTGCTGCACGATGAACCTCGCATTGTTGACACCTGTAGTAGCTGCCACGGAATGGGTTGGAGAGATGCTCTCCGGACTACTTAAGGACTCGGCCGATGAACTACAGTGCATCTCCGCGGTATACGAAAGGTCCTTTCAGCCAGAGTAACAGAGAATGGAGGTGTAACAGTCCCTGCACTTTTGACCGATTTGGGCAGCGAATTTCTCGGTTTACTGGCTGCTCAAAATGGTGCAGGTACTCATAATGCGGGAGACTGTATGTCTGCGCCACCGCGTTGCTTCAACGACATTTCGAAATTACGGCCAGGAAACCAAGCTAGATTACGCCGACGCGTCTTCTATATTGCGTGACCCTCCAGGTAGACAACACATCCTTAGTGTCTGTGCACATGGGAAAATTGTAAAAAGAGTAATAAGGACTGACGACTTGTCTATTATTTAACGGACCGGCCTGTGAGTGGTATCAATCTACTAGGAAATTTCGTATCTGTCATTAGAATAGAAGGATTACCTTCGTTACCCCTTCTTCCTTTACGATGGGGACTAGTATTGACACACGTGCGTTATGTGCTTGATAAAGTCACAGTGGGAAACACCACGTTTCGATTGCTACTTAGAAATGCTACCTCTAGACCACACGATGACCCGCTCTTTAAGAGCAGCCAAGGGTGCTAATATGGATTCTGCAGAGGACCGGTATCATGCGGTGAGAAACCTGTAACTGCAGCTTGCTGTATAAGTCGGTGTACGGACGGGAGCACATGACATTGACGCCACTGCAGTCACCAACTCGTTCACTTAGGCGAAAGCTGATACGCCCTTCTCTAGCGGCCTCCAACCTGCGAGCTACAGCACTGGGCGCATGTAGATGAAGCCGATTATCGCCCTACGCTTCGCGTAGTAATTACCTTGTCGTGCTTCATACTAGGACCTTGCACTGAACCTGTAAACTCTTGTTTCATTATGCTACACATTAACTTAGGGAAATGTTCTGTGACATCCCTCACATGAACTCTTCTTAATTTCTTTTTATACACTGTATGCTATCATCGTTTTCATGTGCTCTAATTGAATTACAATGTGAGGTGATTAAGCGGTCAGAATTACATATTACAACACTTTACTGTTGTGGTCTTCAGTCCTAAAACTGGTTTTATACAGATCTCCATGCCAGTCTATCCTAGTTATCTTCAACTACTAAAACCAACATCCTTCTGAATCTGCTTACTGTATTCATCTCTTGGTCTCTCTCAACGACTTTTACCCCCCCCCCCCCCCCCAACTTTCCCCCAATACTAAATTTGTGATCACTGGATGTCCCTATATATCTCGTTTTACGTTCGAAAACTAAATAGTTATCCATCAGATATTGTCAGTTTCTCCCAAGCATGACTATGTTGTCCGTAAATGCCAAGTTCTGTGTCGTCTGTTTTGTTTGGCAGTTTTTGCGTGACAGACAAGTTACGAAACGTCGGTGATATAGAATCTCCTCCTGTCAGGCCTTGAAAATTCGGAAAATTTTTGAGTATATATCATTAGCTTGTTTTGCATTTGGTGTTGCTTTAATCATTTCAGAGAGTCGTATTAGTGATGACGGTATCCCCAGCTCCGGTAACGCGTTGAAAAGACCATTCCTGTTGATACCGTCATAAACTGATTTACAATCTACATACAGTTGATGCACTTTTTATAGTGATCTCGTAACAATGTCCCATTGTTAATCTAAGAGCGAACATCTGATCTTTTGTTGCTTTTTCCTTCCTGGGCCTACACAAGTATTCCTCAAACGTGATTTCTGCACATTATCGTAATTTCTTGTTCAGTATCCTAGCAAGTATCTTGTTAACAGTATTTGCCAGCGTTATTCCTATGTGGTTATTGCAAATGGTTCATCTAATATTTTTAAGTATTGGCAACATAAGGGATGCGGTTCAGTTTGTTCGAATTGTTTCATTTCTCCATGTTTTCAGAATCTGTTCATGAGTTTCCCTAATAACTCTTTACCACCATACTTTAAATTTTCAATTCGTGTTTTATCTTCAGTCGTAGTTGTGTAGTTCGTTATCTGCTCACCTGTTATAATCACTTTTTGCAATACTGGTTCCTATTTATCATCATCTCTGTCAGTATGATGCACTCGTTCTTCTTCAAATTTTTGGTTTCCGCAGCTTTCAATAGTTCTCTAAAATATTTTTCTCAACTTTCTATAAGTTCAGTTTTATCACAGATCTTCTTTATCCCTAGATATCGATGTCTGAGGCTGTCATCCGAGTTTTATATCTCATTTCATTAAACATGCTTCTAAAATCGTTTTTACTTCTACATTCCTCAATGCCTTTCAGTCTATTCTTGTCAAATTCTCTCTTTTTGCTTTTCAAAACAGTTTTGGCTTTACGTCTCGTTTATTCATTATTTTGTCTAGTGACCCATGTATCTCATTGGAGCATCTGTTTCCTTACACTGTTTCGATCGCCTACAGTCTTCTCACCGTCATTATCGTACCATTCACATTTACTTACTGTTTTCCAGTTCCAGCTTTTATATCATCGTCGGTCGTACTGTTCCATTAGCTGACACTGCTCCTCAGTAGCAAGGGGGGAAGAAGAAAGTGTGTTGGTTCTTACGCAGTGCCGAAGATAGCGGTTGTGTCGAACGTGACACACCCTTTATTTTGGTACTTTTTACCGTCTGCGCAGTACCAGACTTAAATCTGTTCCACATAAGACCAACTTCTTTCTCGGTACTGCATAAGTACCAACACTACTGCAGGCAGTTAGTGTCTACCAAAATCAAGGATTTTTAGCCTTCCCACGATTTTATTCAGTCTTCATCGAGCAGACAGTAAAAGAAACGAACGAGAAATCTCGGAAGGGAGTCAAAGCTAAAGAAGAAAAGGTAGAAAGTTCGATGTTTGCTGAAGTCACTGTACTTCAGTCGAAGTCAACAAAGGACTTAAAATACATACTAAGGCAAAGTAAAAGAAATTAAAACTTAACGATGCACCTTGAAGGAATTATTTGAATAAGACGGAAATCGGTAGTGATGTATATATAAAGACAAACAAATGATAACGGTATCATAAAAAATGTAAGCTTTAGTCAAAAGATATGGCATCACTAGTGTGTTGGTTCACCTCCGGTCCCTATGCATTGAGCGATAGCTAGTCAAAATGCTCCAAACATTCTCAATTGGTGAGAGATCCGGCGACGTTGCTGGCCAAGATAGCCTTTGGTAACAACGAATACGAGCAGAAGAAACTCTGGCCCTGAGTGGGCGAGCATTATCTTGGCGAAATGCTGAATTGCCTTAGTCGGCAACAATATAGAATGTAGAATAGCTTCGATGTACCACTGCGCTGTAAGGGTGCTGTGAATAACCAAAAGGGGTCCTGTTATGAAAATAAGTGACAGCCCAGATCATCATTCTTGGTTGCCGCTCCGTATGGCGTGTTACAGGCAAGCTAGAACCCTACCGCTGTCCTAGACTCTTCCAGACTTGTCTTAGCCTGTCATCAGGGCTCATTTATTTGGAAGCAGGACTCATCTCTGCAGTCTGTTCTACTACAGACAATGAGATTACATGCCGAATCTACATCTACATATACATCCATACTCCGCAAGCCACCTGATGGTGTGTGGCGGAGGGTACCTTGAGTACCTCTATCGGTTCTCCCTTGTATTCCAATCTCGTATTGTTCGTAGAAAGAAAGATTGTCGATATGCCTCCATGTGAGCTCTAATTTCTCTGATTTTATCCTCATGGTCTCTTCGCGAGATATACGTAGAAGGGAGCAATATACTGCTTGACTCCTCGGTGAAGGTATGTTCTCGAAACTTCACCAAAAGCCCGTACCGAGCTACTGAGCGTTTCTCTTGCAGACTCTTCCACTGAAGTTTATCTATCATCTCCGTAACGCTTTCGCGATTGCTAAGTGATCCTGTAACGAAGCGCGCTGCTCTCCGTGGGATCTTCTCTATCTCTTCTATCAACCCTATCTGGTACGGATCCCACACCGGCGAGGAGTATTCAAGCAGTGGGCCAACAAGTGTACTGTAACCTACTTCCTTTGTTTTCGGATTCCATTTCCTTAGGATTCTTCCAATGAATCTCTGTCTGGCATCTGCTCTACATCGCTGAAAACGGGCAAGGGACGCAGTGAGCTCAGTTCGCTTTCTGCGAGTCGCCTATTAACGGTAGTCACTGAATTGCCAGTTGCACACCGGTTGGCTGATAATGATCGTGCACCATCGAACGTTGGGCGGCTAGTTCCCTAGTAGTTTGTCTAAATGATTTACTTGTCTTTTAGCGATTGCTTCAAGCAGATGTTCCTCGGTCTCTTCATTGGCGTACGTATTAGGATGTTTTCCCGCATTTGAAATCAAACCTCCCGTTTCTCAAAGAGTTCTGTCCTAGTGATGCTTGTGAATGAATGCACGTTCCATTATCTTCTTGCTCGCAGCTGAACACCTGTTATTGGTTTTAACCGTGTTAACCACAACACACAATTCGTTGTGGCGTCTACAGGTTGACTGTCAGAAGTACCTCTGCTTGCTACACTGTAAACATACGTACGCATGCGTCATACGACTCAGGGCTGTTCATGAAATGGTGAGGCTCACGTCTTGGACAGTGTATCTATCGACTGCGTATTTAACCAACAACATAAAATGTCGAGTTCTTTCGTTATAAGCATTAACCCAGATTTGAGACACATTAGTCGATGCCAAAGTAGTATGTCCATATTTTCCTGTAGTAAAATGCTGCACCAGCTGTTAGTTTAGGTGTGGGGAATGTTTGCTGCTTGTTCATTGCAATCCCATAGTGCTTTTTCGGCTTCTCTTTACACAGATAAGTTACAAATGCAATCATACATTATCCATTGTCGCCCTTTCTGACGTGTAATTACTACTGTTTCTTTTCTGTAGCTTCTGTACTTAATTTTGGGTTATTCGTTGCCATTTGAAATGCATTACATTTTGAAAGGATGTAAATTTTTGTCAGTTTTAAGCCTACGTTAAAATCAGATACAAAATTTTATCTGAATTTACTTTTAGGTACCGTGGGAACCTGCTTCTCTTTGCAGTACTCCGAGCGTTTATAATGAAATAAGGAAGTAGTTGTAAGCTCACATTCCAAAGACACTTTGATGGAGTCCTGTTGCCTACTGTAAGCACTGTTGTATTTTGGTACGGCATTGAGAAAATCTCTGACGACTTATACAGCTTCGTCTTGCAATTTATGTGGATAGTTTCCATGTTTTCCTGGAAGAAAAAAGAATACAAATATTCCTAGAGTATTCTGTTTCAATGAATGCCTAACATAATAGTACAGTGTAACATAGAAACCTCTTCCATCTTCTTTCGAAACTGTAAAACCCTGTTTCATTTGCTGTTGTAAATCCCTCTCTCTTCCCGCATGTTTCTGCAAGCCATGAACCCTTACTAAAGCTTCCTCGCAGATCATGACATCCATTCCACATACCTTCATATTGTATGAAAACGTAACAGTCCTAAATAACGTTCTTCTGGCGGTTTTATTTGGTGCTTTCAAAGAAATTATGATAAAATACTACAAAATGAAATTAATTTACAAGATGTTAGATCATTTCTATTGAAAAACCTAACAAACCTCCGCTTTATCGGTACTATTTTATGCAGTTCGTCAGGTAAGTAAGCTGGGCATTAATGTTTCCCATGTCCGAAAATGATTGGATTTTCTTCTTCCCCAAGTACTGCTGTGTAGCACTTACTTGAACAAGTACAGTGACTTCCTACTCTTATTGCCTGAACAATCATGTTGGTTTTTGAAGACATATGTTGCTGACCATCACTTCGTCGACATTATACCTTAATTATTTTCCACTGATTAATATTTCCTTTTCTTTTCTGTGAACGCTTCGATTTTTCAGGTCATTCTTGATTTACTCTACTTATTTAAAGCTGTAATATAAAGAGAAAAGTAGTCGCAGAATTTGCATGAGATGTAGTCCTAAGCCACATACAGAATAAAATACCACCAAAATGGCATTCATGAGACAAATATTTTTACCACTTGTTATCATTAAAACTACATTCTTGCAGCGTTAAGCAGTCACAGAAAATACATAAAGTTTAATCATTAACACATAGGACGGCAATCAGATGTTTTACTGAGGTTAGGAGGAACAAGGTCATTGTTGTTGTTGTTGATGTTGTTGTTGTTGTTGTTGTCTTCAGTCCTGAGACTGGTTTGATGCAGCTCTCCATGCTACTCTATCCTGTGCAAGCTTTTTCATCTCCCAGTACCTACTGCAACCTACATCCTTCTGAATCTGCTTAGTGTATTCGTCTCTTGGTCTCCCCCTACGATTTTTACCCTCCACGCTGCCCTCCAATACTAAATTGGTGATCCCTTGATGTCTCAGAACATGTCCTACCAACCGATCCCTTCTTCTGGTCAAGTTGTGCCACAAACTTCTCTTCTCCCCAATCCTATTCAATACTTCCTCATTAGTTATGTGATCTACCCATCTAATCTTCAGCATTCTTCTGTAGCACCACATTTCGAAAGCTTCTATTCTCTTCTTGTCCAGACTATTTACCGTCCATGTTTCACTTCCATACATGGCTACACTCCATACAAATACTTTCAGAAACGACTTCCTGACACTTAAATTTATACTCGATGTTAACAAATTTCTCTTCTTCAGAAACGCTTTCCTTGACATTGCCAGTCTACATTTGATATCCTCTCTACTTCGACCATCATCAGTTATTTTGCTCCCCAAATAGCAAAACTCCTTTACTTCTTTAAGTGTCTCATTTCCTAATCTAATACCCTCAACATCACCCGACTTAATTAGACTACATTCCATTATCCTTGTTTTGCTTCTGTTGACGTTCATCTTATATCCTCCCTTCAAGACATCATCCATTCCGTTTAACTGCTCTTCCAAGTCCTTTGCTGTCTCTGACAGAATTACAATGTCATCGGCGAACCACAACATTTTTATTTCTTCTCCATGGATTTTAATACCTACTCCGAATTTTTCTTTTGTTTCCTTTACTGCTTGCTCAATATACAGATTGAATAACATCGGGGAGAGGCTACAACCCTGTCTTACTCCCTTCCCAACCACTGCTTCCCTTTCTTGTCCCTCGACTCTTATAACTGCCATCTGGTTTCTGTGCAAATTGTAAAAAGCCTTTCGCTCCCTGTATTTTATCCCTGCCACCTTTAGAATTTGAAAGAGAGTATTCCAGTCAACATTGTCAAAAGCTTTCTCTAAGTCTACAAATGCTAGAAACGTAGGTTTGCCTTTCCTTAATCTTTCTTCTAAGATAAGTCGTAAGGTCAGTATTGCCTCACGTGTTACTGTATTTCTACGGAATCCAAACTGATCTTCCCCAAGGTCGGCTTCTACTAGTTTTTCCATTCGTCTGTAAAGAATTCGAGTTAGTATTTTGCAGCTGTGACTTATTAAACTGATTGTTCGGTAATTTTCACATCTGTTAACACCTGCTTTCTTTGAGATTGGAATTATTATATTCTTCTTGAAGTCTGAAGGTATTTCGCCTGTTTCATACATCTTGCTCATCAGATGGTAGAGTTTTGTCAGGACTGGCTCTCCCAAGGCCGTCAGTAGTTCCAATGGAATGTTGTCTACTCCGGGGGCCTTGTTTCGACTCAGGTCTTTCAGTGCTCTGTCAAACTCTTAACGCAGTATAGTGTCTCCCATTTCATCTTCATCTACATCCTTTTCCATTTCCATAATATTGTCCTCAATTGCATCGCCCTTGTATAGACCCTCAATATACTCCTTCCACCTTTCTGCTTTCCCTTCTTTGCTTAGAACTGGGTTTCCATCTGAGCTCTTTATGTTCATACAAGTGGTTCTCTTATCTCCAAAGGTCTCTTTAATTTTCCTGTAGGCAGTATCTATCTTACCTCTAGTGAGGTAAGCCTCTACATCCTTACATTTGTCCTCTAGCCATCGCTGCTTAGCCATTTTGCACTTCCTGTTGATCTTATTTTTGAGACGTTTGTACTCCTTTTTGCCTGCTTCATTTACTGCATTTTTATATTTTCTCCTTTCATCAATTAAATTCAATATTTCTTCTGTTACCCAAGGATTTCTACTATCCCTCGTCTTCTTACCTACTCGATCCTCTGCTGCCTTCGCTACTTCAAGCCTCAAAGCTACCCATTCTTCTTCTACTGTATTTCTTTCTCCCATTCCTGTCAATTGTTCCCTTATGTTCTCCCTGAAACTCTGTACAACCTCTGGTTCTTTCAGTTTATCCAGGTCCCATCTCCCTAAATTCGCACCTTTTTGCAGTTTCTTCAGTTTTAATCTACAGGTCATAACCAATGGATTGTGGTCAGAGTCCACATCTGCCCCTGGAAATGTCTTACAATTTAAAACCTGGTCCCTAAATCTCTGTGTTACCATTATATAATCTATCTGATACCTTTTAGTATCTCCAGGGTTCTTCCATGTATACAACCTTCTATCATGAATCTTAAACCAAGTGTTAGCTATGATTAAGTTGTGCTCTGTGCAAAATTCTACCAGGTGGCTTCCTCTTTCATTTCTTAGCCCCAATCCATGTTCACCTACTACGTTTGCTTCTCTTCCTTTTCCTACACTCGAATTCCAGTCACCCATGACTATTAAATTTTCGTCTCCCTTCACAATCTGAATAATTTCTTTTATTTCATCATACATTTCTTCAATTTCTTCGTCATCTGCAGAGCTAGTTGGCATATAAACTTGTACTACTGTAGTAGGTGTGGGCTTCGTATTTATCTTGGCCACAATAATGCGTTCACTATGCTGTTTGTAGTAGCTTACCCGCATTCCTATTTTCCTATTCATTATTAAACCTACTCCTGCATTACCCCTATTTGATTTTGTGTTTATAACCCTGTAGTCACCTGACCAGAAGTCTTGTTCCTCCTGCAACCGAACTTCACTAATTCCCACTATATCTAACTTCAACCTATCCATTTCCCTTTTTAAATTTTCTAACCTACCTGCCCGATTAAGGGATCTGACATTCCACGCTCCGATCCGTAGAATGCCAGTTTTCTTTCTCCTGATAACGACGTCCTCTTGAGTAGTCCCCGCCCGGAGATCCGAATGGGGGACTATTTTACCTCCGGAATATTTTACCCAAGAGGACGCCATCATCATTTCATCATACAGTAAAAGCTGCATGCCCTCGGGAAAAATTACGGCCGTAGTTTCCCCTTGCTTTCAGCCGTTCGCAGTACCAGCACAGCAAGGCCAGATCAGTCAATCATCCAGACTGTTGCCCTTGCAACTACTGAAGAGGCTGCTGCCCCTCTTCAGGAACCACACGTTTGTCTGGCCTCTCAACAGATACCCCTCCGTTGTGGTTGTACCTACGGTACAGCTATCTGTATCACTGACGCACGCAAGCCTCCCCACCAACGGCAAGGTCCATGGTTCATGGGGGGAGGAACAAGGTTATGAGCCAGATGATGTTTAGGTAAGTATATAAACCTTTTTATTTACTTACCGAAACATCATCTGAGCTGCAACTGTTGGTCGATGGATGCCAAAATTCATCACTGTTTATACCCAAAGAAAAAGGACTTCCACTGCTGTCTCACATATTTATTGAAGATACGCAGACGCTTCAGATGTTCCTGAGCCATCTGCCAGTTTTCTGTGGCTAAATCTAAATTGAAAAAGGTAGCTTTTCTAATAGTATTAGTCTATAGTGTAGGACCCCTCATAAGCGAAACCTTGAAATTAAACAGCTCCGGCGAAAAGAGAACGTTTTAAATTTGATGCTAGCGGAGAATTCAGAGGGATAGATAGGTAAATCGGATAACCGAAGAAATACCGGATCGAATTGCACACGAGTGAAATTTACAGCCGAATTTCGCAGAAGGAAAAAATCGTTTGATATATGGAGGCGTCAAAGAACTGTAGATTTGCTACTAGCGGGAAATGTATGAGGGAGGGAGTGGTGGATAGGGGAAAGACGGGGTTAATAGCTTTAGGCCCAAGGATTGACCCTTAGTAAATTGGTGCGTCTCAGTCTCGGTTGCAGCATTTTGCACAGATTAAGAGAGTTGCACAAGATAGACTGTCGTTGTGACTTGCATAAAATCAGAATTGTTTTAGGCCCACAGTTACAACATTTCTTAACTCAAATCGCTTTCCTATTGTCACCGTATCACGACCAGGAGCTTATCACATACAGTTACTTGTGTGCTTGATAATAATATTTAATTTCTTCCTTCGGCGAAACGCTTCGCATCGAGGACAGCTCCAGAGAGCTGGGACATCAAAAAAAGGAAAGGCGCAGAGCTTGTTACAACAGCGCGGCCTCTTCGGCGCGAGGTGCTCGCTTTCAGTCTCCAGAGCTAGCTGGTCGAGGGCACTCGATCTCGCAGAGCGTCGCCAGTCTTCCTTTCGAGAGGTCGCCCCCGCTGTCACTTCACTGGCAGACACTTTCCAGCCGTTGCCCGGAAGTCTCGGCCTCCGTCACACGGAGACAGCGTTCTAGCAGATTACAGCCATGCGACTGTATAAGGATAACTGCTAAGAGTAAGCTTTGATGTATAAACTTATTTTCGAATTGAGGTATAGCTAGTGTGGTGGAAATACTTCGCATTTATTGAATCATCTTGGCCACTCACTGATATTTTCAGAGAGGAAAGAGAAAAAAAAATCATTTCCCACATTGTACACTACCACGATGAAAGATTTTTCATGCCGTTGGGTATTTGAATGACCTACAGGCCATTAAAATTGCTACACAAAGAGGAAATGCAGATGATAAACGGGTATTCATTGGACAAAGATATTATACTATAACTGACATATGATTACATTTTCACTCAATTTGGGTGCATAGATCCTGAGAAATCAGTACCCAGAACAACCACGCCTTGATACGCCTTGAGGACGCCTGGACATTGAGTCAACCAGAGGTTGGATGGCGTGTACAGCCACAGCTGCCGGTGCAGCTTCAACACGATACCACAGTTCATCAAGAGTAGTGACTGGCCTACTGTGACGAGCCAGTTGCTCGGCCACAATTGACCAGACGTTTTCAATTGGAGAGAGACTTGGAGAATGTGCTGGCCAGGGCAGCAGTCGAACATTTTCTGTATCCAGAAAGGCCCGTACAGGACCTGCAACATGCAGTCGTGCATTATCCTGCTAAAAATGTAGGGTTTCACAGGGATCGAATGAAGGGTAGAGCCACGGGTCGTAACACATCTGAAATGTAACGTCCACTGTTCAAAGCGCCGTCAATGTGAACAAGAGGTAACCGAAACATGTAACCAATGGCACCCCATACCATCACGCTGGGTGATACGCCAGTATGGCGATGACGAATACACGCTTCCAATGTGCGTTCACCGCGATGTCACCAAACATGGATGCGACCACCATGATGCTGTAAACCGAACCTGGATTCATCCGAACAAAATTGACGTTTTGCCATTCGTGCACCCAGGTTCGTTGTTGAGTACACCATCGCAGGCGCTCCTGTCTCTGACGCAGCATCAAGGGTAACCGCAGCCATGGTCTGCGAGCTGATAGTCCACGCTGCTGCAAACGTTGTCGAACTGTTCGTGCAGATGGTTGTTGTCTTGCAAACGTCCCCATCTGTTGACCCAGGGATCGAGACTTGGCTGCACGATCCGTTACAGTCATGCGGATAAGATGCCTGTCATCTCGAGTACTAGTGATACGAGGCCGTTGGGATCCAGCACGGCGTTCCGTATTACCCTCCTGAACCCACCGATTCCATATTCCTGTCGGTTAAATTTCGCGTCTGTAGCACGTCATCTTCGTAGTGTAGCAATTTTAATGGCCAGTGGTGTATAAGCACGACTGACTTACTCTCCTGCCTGCTTAGCTGTCTTGACAATCGTAAGATTGCATTACTTCAGTGCTTTAGAGAACAGTGACGCAGGACGTAAGAAATGTAATCTATGCATTGCTGCTACACTTGATCGATTTATACATTTGGAATACTACGGTTTCCACCGCTAGGAGCTTCAAGTAGGTTTATGGATCCTGCTCATGTCTATACACGCATCTGTCATAGTAAAGCTACCACGTCGGAGTTTGAATGCTTAAATGCAGTTTTCGTTGTCGTAGGTACTAATTCTCCAGGTCTCTCTCCAATTGAAAACGTCTGGTCAATTGTGGCTGAGCAACTGGCAATATTTAACTCAGTTTTCGTGTACTGAGTTGAGGGTTCCTAACGTAACAGACGAAACAAGCTGTTAAACACAAAATTTTTGAGGCGATCGTGGGCACTTGGTGACGTATACGCATGTTTGTTTATCTCTCGGCGTCTTCGGTCGATGTTTATCAAATATTTTTCTGGTGTTTCGTAACCATGAATCGCTGACAATGTCCACAAGTCGCCCTCCGTTGTCGGTGGCAACTAGGATGTTATATTCTTCACATGGGAAATACAAGTGACGAAAGTGAAATTTAAATAGACAACAAGTTTTTGCTTACTTTTTGAAAAGTTACAGAAACTCTTTCGTGTGTGGGTTTCAGCTGGGCTATGAGCAGTACTCCGACAGCTAACCATCTTGCTACGCTACACAGCGTGATTCACGAAGATACGCAATTACTTTAATGTGTTATTCTACAAGTAAAACTAAATAAAAATGTTCTTATAAACGTAGATCCGCAAATGTTTAGTTACCGGGTTACAGCTAATAAAAGAGTTTCCTTTAAATTTAGCACCTTCGCCCATCGCAAAAATGGAAGAGGTGAAAGTAAAGCACGATTTCCATTTATTATGTTGTTATGATCCGGTGAATCTAATAAAACATGCCCCAGGAGTCTATCTGCTATAGTTTTCTAGAACATCCAGAGAATCAAATAAGTAATTTCGTAAAATTTTTAATTTATTAACTACTTGGCCCAATTTGTCTTAAATTCTAGACATTTGCACAATTTTTTCAACAGAATTAATTTTGGAAAAATGATGGTAATAACGTTAACTGAAATTGTCTGAATGTGTCAGATAATCTGCTTTTGTTAATACCATAGCACACATGAATTCATGTTGAACCGGAAAAAACAAAGCTCAGTATTAAGAAAATTGTACAGTAATCGTTGAGAGATACATCTTGTACCGGTACCCGTGTTACGTTGAACAGCATCCATAATATTCTCATCACCGTCCTCACGCATCAAGCGCTCGTACTGATTATGAACGCTAGGTAGACAACCTGTCTCCCGTAACATTCGAAATACTCCACTAATGGTTCGTATTTTTCGGAATCCTCCGAGTTGGAAAACGTTCACAATATTCGTTAACTGCAGCCGTAGCTTTACCATCACATTTGTCATAAATGAACACCATATTGACGCATTCCTTTGTCGTAAATTTGAAAGGCATCCCTATTTCATAAATACACTCCTGGAAATTGAAATAAGAACACCGTGAATTCATTGTCCCAGGATGGGGAAACTTTATTGACACATTCCTGGGGTCAGATACATCACATGATCACACTGACAGAACCACAGGCACATAGACACAGGCAACAGAGCATGCACAATGTCGGCACTAGTACAGTGTATATCCACCTTTCGCAGCAATGCAGGCTGCTATTCTCCCATGGAGACGATCGTAGAGATGCTGGATGTAGTCCTGTGGAACGGCTTGCCATGCCATTTCCACCTGGCGCCTCAGTTGGACCAGCGTTCGTGCTCGACGTGCTGACCGCGTGAGACGACGCTTCATCCAGTCCCAAACATGCTCAATGGGGTACAGATCCGGAGATCTTGCTGGGCAGGGTAGTTGACTTACACCTTCTAGAGCACGTTGGGTGGCACGGGATACATGCGGACGTGCATTGTCCTGTAGGAACAGCAAGTTCCCTTGCCGGTCTAGGAATGGTAGAACGATGGGTTCGATGACGGTTTGGATGTACCGTGCACTATTCAGTGTCCCCTCGACGATCACCAGTGGTGTACGGCCAGTGTAGGAGATCGCTCCCCACACCATGATGCCGGGTGTTGGCCCTGTGTGCCTCGGTCGTATGCAGTCCTGATTGTGGCGCTCACCTGCACGGTGCCAAACACGCATACGACCATCATTGGCACCAAGGCAGAAGCGACTATCATCGTTGAAGACGACACGTCTCCATTCGTCCCTCCATTCACGGCTGTCGCGACACCACTGGAGGCGGGCTGCACGATGTTGGGGCGTGAGCGGAAGACGGCCTAACGGTGTGCGGGACCGTAGCCCAGCTTCATGGAGACGGTTGCGAATGGTCCTCGCCGATACCCCAGGAGCAACAGTGTCCCTAATTTGCTGGAAAGTGGCGGTGCGGTCCCCTACGGCACTGCGTAGGATCCTACGGTCTTGGCGTGCATCCGTGCGTCGCTGCGGTCCGGTCCCAGGTCGACGGGCACGTGCACCTTCCGCCGACCACTGGCGACAACATCGATGTACTGTGGAGACCTCACGCCCCACGTGTTGAGCAATTCGGCGGTACGTCCACCCGGCCTCCCGCATGCCCACTATACGCCCTCGCTCAAAGTCCGTCAACTGCACATACGGTTCACGTCCACGCTGTCGCGGCATGCTACCAGTGTTAAAGACTGCGATGGAGCTCCGTATGCTACGGCAAACTGGCTGACACTGACGGCGGCGGTGCACAAATGCTGCGCAGCTAGCGCCATTCGACGGCTAACACCGCGGTTCCTGGTGTGTCCGCTGTGCCGTGCGTGTGATCATTGCTTGTACAGCCGTCTCGCAGTGTCCGGAGCAAGTATGGTGGGTCTGACACACCCGTGTCAAAGTGTTCTTTTTTCCATTTCCAGGAGTGTAATCTACAAACTACAACAGTTACTATGTGGTTTCCCTTAAATACACTGTTATGTTCCTTCACTGAAAAATACAGAAAAGTAACTCGTTACAAGGTTAGGAAACGACTGAAACAACTCACTAACGGTTGCCAACAATGACGTACACGTTTCTACATTCTTAATGGAAAGTAAACAAATTTACTTGTAAAATAATGTTTGCTTCTCTGGATGTTCTGGAAAACTACAGCAGATTCACGTCTGGGACACGTTTTATTAGATTCACGAGACCAATGACCCCAAAATAAATGGAAATCGTGCTTCCTTTTAGACTTGTACAGTTTTGCGAAGTCTTCATATTAGCGAAGTTGATAAATTTCGAACAAAATCTTCTATTATCCATAACTCCTTAACTAAACATTTGCGAACCTATTTCAATGTGAACTTTTTTCTTTTGTTTTATTTGTAGCATAACATATTAAAATAGATGCATGTAGCCGGCCGAAGTGGCCGTGCGGTTAAAGGCGCTGCAGTCTGGAACCGCAAGACCGCTACGGTCGCAGGTTCGAATCCTGCCTCGGGCATGGATGTTTGTGATGTCCTTAGGGTAGTTAGGTTTAACTAGTTCTAAGTTCTAGGGGACTAATGACCTCAGCAGTTGAGTCCCATAGTGCTCAGAGCCATTTGAACCATTTTTTTAGATGCATGTCTTCATGAATCATCCTCTATAATGACCACATGTAACTGTCGAATAAGCAGATAGAGATTTTTAACAAAAATCGTAAGAAAGTGGTTCATCCACGAAAGCAGAAGTTTACCAAACACTTCTCCTTAAACATTACTCGTCAATCTGCTATCCTTACCAGTGTAATATTGTTCACCTTAAGGGCCGGAGGTAGCGGTTGTTTAAGTAATAGTTATAAATCTTTTAGTATACAACTGATATCTTTAGGAACCTAGGCACAGCAATGCGATTAGGAAGTCAGGCGTCCAAAATGTTGCTGTCTAAGTTAATACTGTATGAAATGCCCTTTAAAAGCCCTCAAGGTCTAAATATAAAGAGAAATGAAATTATTCGGACATGAAGTCCTCTTCTTACTTTAAAAATGGTACCACCAGATTCCTTGCTCCGCCTATCCATGAAACCGCGCATTCTTCAAAGCGTTGCTTCCGCAAGTAGGTGGACACCCGTTACATCAGCTGCGTCTCCGTGAACCACCAGTTCGTAAATATATTAGGCCTACCGGTCTGACAGACTGGGCTGAGCCATCAGCCATTTCATAACATTCCAGAGATGTTATAAAAAGCATGGAGGGACATCATATCAATGGTTATGTCTGACAAATCATTCGCGTTTATCGTACAAACGCCAATCTTTCGCGACTAAAATCCAAGGAAATAAATAAAGAACACACCATGCCATTATTGAAAATGACATTATACGTTATCGTACTAAAAATAAATAAATTAAAAAAAAAAGTAAAAGGCTGGTATTAAATACTTCCTTATCTGCAACGTGTTTAGATGAGATCATCATCAGGTGTCTTAAAGCCATTTATAGAAAAATACATAACTATATTAAACTCTTATAAATAACTTTAAGAGCTGTGAGCTCACACCTTTACGAAATATATTATGTTTTCGTATTGCTAGCTAATGAGAAGATTCCATGTAGAGCAGAAGAACTGAGTCATTTTCTGTGTACAATTAAACAGCCATTTATTTTTTAAACGTAACTCCTTATAGACGGAGACCGATGACCTTGCTGTCTGGTCTCCTCCACCAAAACATCCCACCCTTTACAGACGTTTCGGTGCTTATCGTATCTGGCACCTTTCGATCCCTAATTAGTTTGCGATGTCTCACTAAATCAGTCTAGAACAACACGTTACTCACATTCTTATTCCTTACAATTAAATGAGACACTCAGTGCAGGTGACAACAGAATTTTATCTCGCGCTTATCTCCACAGTACTTCAGAACAGTAGTCATTAACATGGACTAATCGAAGACACGAAGCGCAACGATAAGCTTATTTTAATGTGAGCCATAGCTTTGATGAAATTCATAGCACTTAGATTTGCACCAAACAGGAGCAGAAAAATGTCGTACTTGTGGAATGGAATTAGTTCCTGTTTTCGTCCACTGTCGTTTCTCTGACTGGTACAGAAACAGTTGGGATCAGATATGTAAATCACCTTATCTTCTTTTCGACTGATGTCAGTACCCTAGCTGCGACGCGGTTTCACAGGTTCCGAATGCGACGCTATCTCCGTGCGAGTACTGCCATTAAAGAAGAGATAGCTACCTAGAGACACTCGGTGCTAGAATACCCAAGTGGATGGTGCTATTTCTGGATACTGCCACTGCGGTGGTTGTTGATCGCCTGCCTGTTTATGGAACGTACGGGCCCACACGGTCGATAGCCTACAAGCTAGGTAGCACCCGTTCTGCTCTCAGTACACTGCTCTCTCTCTCTCTCTCTCTCTCTCTCTCTCTCTCTCTCTCTCCCCCTCCCTCCCTTGTATATACGACGTAAGCCGCGAGTGTCTGTGTGCTTGTGTGTGTGTGTGTGTGTGTGTGCTTGTGTGTGTGTGTGTGTGTGTGTGTGTTGCGCAGTACTGTATGTTTGGTTTACAGCGGCCAGCAGCTGCGTTTAATGTTTAACTTAGTTACGTCGCATTACGCGTCCGCTGATTCGATGTAACATCCATAGGGTAACTCATATCGCGTAATGTCCTTACTGGCCGCCGCAGGGCTGAATCCTCGGACTACCGTTGGAATGTTGTTTGCTGAGGGTTCAGCTGTGCTAACTGTTTAAAAAGCTTATCTGTTTATTCGAGGCGGTGTAATCGGCATTTTAAACAAAAAAGATTGTGGCTGACTTTGAAAACGGCAGGAATAGGTGTACACCGTTCATTACAGATTCTATTCAGAATAAACAACTAATTTCAGCGCTCAAAGCATGTGGACAGTTTCTGCATGCATTGTCGTCATTTTATGTCCTTTTACATGACCAGTAATAGCTTTCTGCAGATATCAACATGGTGACAGTTAATGTTTGAAATAGTTGAGTGAGATGTATCTACAGTGCTAAACAGCTATCTCTGAACTCTGTACCAGCTGCAGGTTGGCTATTGGTATTTCACTTAATTATTCACAGGGTCTAAGATTAAAAACCTTTTCATTAAGAGGCACAGTCTTATTGTAAAAGTTTGACGTGAAAAGACAAGCAACTGAGTTAGACACTCCGTGTATGTTGAGGCAGCGTAGTTGGAGCCTAGCAAATAACTGGATTATTTATATACTATGTTTGAGAACTTTGTGAGTTCCAACAAATTTTACATATCATGTCATACCTTCACAAAATTTTTTCTTGCTAACATCCCCCTCCCTCCCCCCACAAAATGGCGAAGGAGAAAAAACATTATGACATCACATTTTTCACTTTTCATGCTGCATGAGCCATGATGTTAGACTCTTTTTTGATTCCTTCCTAACGACTCAATTCGCAGTGCTGTTTGCAGCAATATCCAAATATACCACTGGAAGTATCTGCAAAACTATATCGTTTTACTACATGTAGTTCAGGCATCATGACGTAATACACATTAAGATGCGTCGAAAACTAGCGTTTGCTTAAAATGGCGTGCAGTAAAACTTCAACATAAGGCATGACTTTTTAATCCATTACTTCTTTACTACTGACACTTCGATACACACTTCCAAACGAAACATATTGGGTTGGTGCATAAGTTCACAGCGTTTCTCTATAAGCTTAATCAACGCAACAAATACCCATTACAGAGAGTCAGCAATAATACGTTCTCCTTCACTGTTTACAACAGTCTGCCACAGCTGGGGTAACTTTTCTATTCCGCGACTGCTGAAATCACGAAGTTTAAAGCCGACGAACTCGTCGAGCCACGTTCGGAGCGCATTTTTATCCGGAAAGGAAGATTGTTTGATAGATAACGAAAATATGAAAATATCAAAGCGCAAAATCAGGTGAATAACGTGGGTGCGTGACGACTTCCTGTACAGTGATTTTTGCTTAGGGCATGCGGTACACATATACCCGATTTTTGAACCTTTCTCATTGCATGCAAGTGTCTCACGATAATAGAATGATCACAGTTCTCGAGTACACTGGCGTGAATCAATGTTGATTATTGCGTTTAAAGGATCTTCATCAAACTCCGAGGATCTTCCTGAACGTGCAGAGCCATTAATGTCAGAACGATCCTCCTTAAAACGACAAAATCGTTTACTTGCCGTGCTCTGTCCAATGGCATTATCCCCATATACAGCGCAAATGCTTCTGGCTCCTGCCACCTCTCCTCTGAACTTAGGCAGAAGAACATGTCAGAAATCTTACTGTTTCTCAACTTGGCACTGTATTTTCTAGCGTCCACAGTTCCACTCGCTATCTCTAACTGACAAAACGAAGTATGTAGACTAAAGTAGCAACAGTTAACAACAAATGACAATCAATAAATAATACCATAGAAACCGAAATACCAACATGCAAAACAAAAATGCTGCGAAAGTTTGCACTACTCTAACACACATCGCAGAAAGTACCTGCAAAATTATATCATTGCACGACAAATAGTTCAGGGGATACGATGTTATGGGCTTTGAGTTGCGTCAGGAACTAGCGTATGCTTAAGATGGAGCACAAATTACCCGGACCATATACATCCAATGTTTCATAATGAGAGCATTTAACGGCTTCCAACAAACTGTAATTACGCTTTAAAATCTTTCCTAAACTTTTTCTCAATTACAAGCTTAAATTCAAATATTTAACACTTTAAATCATTTGTAATGCAACCACAAGCTTGAAGCTATTTTACACATGGGAGTTAGGTTCCTTAAACAATTTGGGTTTACTGGTAAAGAAGAGCTTAATATGTCTGTTTCGCTCTCTGTCATTTTTTGCGGTAATATGGTTGCACCTTACATTATCCTAACAGATTTGAAAAACGCGATACATTTTGCTTGTGATAAATTGAAAAGCAAAAAGGAAATCTGTTTACTCGACTAATATACGTTGATTGGAGTGTACATGCTCCACGTTTTATGCCAGATATGAATATAGAATGTGATATGTATTTCACATCATATTCGATTTTTGAGTGGTAAATTATGAGAATAAAAGCAAGCGCTGTGCACTCAGCGGCATTTATATCATATTATGAGAAGAAGTATACTGATCCTGCATGTATGAATTCCTCTTATTTTCACTTTACGTTGTACAATGTTATTGCGTCATTAATATCACAGACTCTTAAAGTGACCTTAACATGTGCTCCAAATGGACGTTTATCGCGAGATTGGGAAACACATAGATGATAATCAGTGATTGGTAGATGCTGTTTAAGACGTGACTGAATATCCGTCAGTTAACTACACAAATAAGCAGCGTGCCAGAACGCTCTCCCCTCCTCAACTGGTACTAAATCACCAGAGTGGTCATATTTTAGCCAGTGAGTTCATACCGGATTATATAAGGCCGTACAGTATGACTGACCATACTTCTCCATCCGAAGATTTCTAAGATATCGATTTCTGGAGTTTCAAGATTGTTGCAAGAAAGTATTTACGATCGGTAGGTTTATCCTAACATCTCCATTGGAAAAAGTGATTTTCATTACCAAATATTAATTAAGCACGATTACTTTCTTTGTGCCAGAATAACTGCGCTTTCCCTACGTATGTCGCAGCTGACGTAACGCGGGTTCTCATGTCCAGCCACAGCGCCTCAGATCACCTTCCACTGGCAGCACCATATGGTCCATCGGCTCTTTTATTTATCGTGGGAACTGAACTCTGACTCCCGCCTCTGTGCTTTCTGCAGTAAGCTTTACTCCCTGAATGCTACGTGATACCTGCAGACGCGATAAAAAATTGTAAAATTGGAAAATAAGAAAATAAAATGTGGCTTGAACAGAACGAGTACATTACAATCGTATTAAAAATGAAGTTGTTTCAATAGATTTTACCACATATATAGCAGCTGTTCACGCATAGGAATGTGAGAAGATAAAGTAATATATACAGTCCATTGCAATCAATCGGGTGGAGAGAACGAGACGTAAAATATGAAGAGATGTCAAGCCAGTACCAAGCAAAAGATATCCATGAATGATTTCTAGTAACTTGAGTTGTAATACGAGAAATTGAAATTACCTCTGTTATCAGCGGTGCCTATATAACCAATAAAACTGGAGGTGTGTACTATATGGACTGTTTTACTCAAAAGTGAGCTATACTACCTGCCCCTAAAATATTTACAATTCCTCCCGAAGTGGCTGGAATAGAGCTCAACGCATTTGACTAACTTTCGTAATTGACACCTTGTCGAGGAACCGTTATCTCTTTTGTTATAATAAACAAACACACACCGTGTGGGTCACAACTTTTTAACTCAGGCTACTGGTTTCAGTCTGCGGAGCAGGTCGTCAAGTGTAGCGTCGCAAAATGCAGTCTGTGAACAGTAGTGTAAAACTGGTACGACTGTTGATAAACTGCAGTTTGAGGCGCCAGACCTGAAGATGATCTGTAGCGCAGACTGAAATCGGTAATCTGTAATAAAAAAATAGGGAGTTAGACAGCAATTACTTGTTTGTATTGAGGTGACAAAAGTCGTAGGATACCTCCTAACATCGTGTCGGACCTCCATTTATCCGGCGTACTGCAGGAATTCAAAGTGGTATGAACCCTCCAAGTAGAAAGGCCGGTGCAGGAATATTGAGCCATGATGCGTCTATAGTCGTCCGTGACTGCGAAAGTATTCCGGTGCAGGATATTTTGCCCTAACTGACCGTTCGATTATGCCCCACAAATGTGCGATAGAATTCATGTCAGCGACCTAGGTGACCAAATCATTCGCCCGAATGGTCCAGAGTGTTCATCAAACCAGTCGTGAACAACTCAGGCAAGGTGGCGTGGCGCGTTGTCGTCCATAAAAATTCCATCGTTGTTTGGGAATGTGACGTCCACGAATGGCTGCAAGTAGTAGAACATGCAGAGAACCCAGTCCGCTCCATGTAAATACTGTCCATCAGCTTGTACAATGCCTTATGGTCAATTCATATGATCAGACCACGGTTTTGCAGTCAAATGGGGATGAACCGATGCGGTGTTAGCAAGGGTACTGGCGTCGATCAACTGCCGCTGTAGCCCATTAACGCCAAATTTCGGCAGACTTTCCCAAAGGATACGTTCGTCATACTTTCCACATCGATTCCTGCGGTTATTTCACGCAGTGTTGATTGTCTTTTAGCAATGACAACATTACGCAATCGTCGCTGCTCTTCGTTGTTAAGTGTCACTGCGTGTCACAGACGTCGGTCACTGCATTCTCTGTGGTGAGAGATAATGCCAGAAGTTTGGTATTCTCGGCTCACTCTTGAGGCTGTGGATCGTCAAATATTGAAGTCCGTAACGATTTCCGAAAAGGAATGTTCCCTGCAACTAGCTCGAACTACTACTCTAGGGGCCATTAAAATTGCTACGCCACGAAGATGACGTGCTACAGACGCGAAATTTAACCGACAGGAAGAAGATGCTGTGATATGCAAATGATTAGCTTTTCAGAGCATTCACACAAGGTTGGCGCCGGTGGCGACACCTACAACGTGCTGACATGAGGAAAGTTTCCAACCGATTCCTCATACACAAACAGCAGTTGACCGGCGTTGCCTGGTGAAACATTGTTGTGATGCCTCGTGTAAGGAGGAGAAATGCGTACCATCACGTTTCCGACTTTGATAAAGGTCGGATTCAAGCCTATGACGATTGCGGTATATCGTATCGCGACATTGCTGCTCGCGTTGGTCGAGATCCAATGACTGTTAGGAGAATATGGAATCGGTGGGTTCAGGAGGGTAATACGGAACGCCGTGCTGGATCCCAACGGCTTCGTATCTCTAGCAGTCGAGATGACAGCCATCTTATCCGCATGGCTGTAACGGATCGTGCAGCCACATCTCGATCTCTGAATCAGCACATGGGGACGTTTGCAAGACAACAACCATCTGCACGAACACTTCGACGACGTTTGCAGCAGCATGGACTCTCAGCTCGGAGACCATGGCTGCGGTTACCCTTGACGCTTGATCACAGACAGGATCGCCTGCGATGACGAAACTGGGTACACGAATGGCAAAACGTCATTTTTTTCGGATGAATCCAGGTTCTGTTTACAGCATTATGATGGTCGCATCCGTGTTTGGCGACATCGCGGTGAACGCACATTGGAAGCGTGTATTCGTCATCGCCATACTGGCCTATCACCCGGCGTGACGGTATGGGGTGCCATTGGTTAACGTCTCGGTCACCTCTTGTTCGCATTGACGGCACTTTGAACAGTGGACGTTACATTCCAGATGTGTTTCGACGCGTGGCTCTACCCTTCATTCGATCCCTGCGAAACCCTACATTTCAGCAGGATAATGCACGACCGCGTGTTGCAGATCCTGTACGGGCCTTTCTGGATACAGAAAATGTTCGACTGCTGCCCTGGCCAGCACATTCTCCAGATCTCTCACCAATTGAAATCGTCTGGTCAATTGTGGCCGAGCAACTGGCTCGTCACAGTAGGCCAGTCACTACTCTTGATGAACTGTAGTATCGTGTTGAAGCTGCATGGCCAGCTGTACCTGTACACGCCATCCAAGCTCTGTTTGACTCAATGCCCAAGCTTTACCAAGGCCGTTATTACGGCTAGAGGTGGTTGTTCTGGGTACTGATTTCTCAGGATCTATGTACCCAAATTGCGTGAAAACATAACCACATGTCAGTTCTAGTATAATATATTTGTCCAATGAATACCCGTTTATCATCTGCATTTCTTCTCGATGTAGCAAATTTGATGACCAGTAGTGTATTCCGCGTTCAGAGTCTTAATTCCAGTCGTACGACCAGAATCACGTCGGAAACTTTCTCACATGAATCACAGCTCCGTCAAAGCACATTCCTAAATACCTCGTGTACGTCATACTTCCGCCATCTGCATATGTGCATACTGCTATGCCATGACTGTCACCTCAGTGTATTACATACAATTACAACTCCAAAGCACTGTGTGCGGTCTTTATTCATCTCCGAAGCAAAAATGTGTGATTTGTTTTCAGTCATCTGTAACGTTCTAGCACTCTCCTTATTTGCGATAAGCGGAGGGAAGCAGAACGAAAACATTCCTATATGTGGCAGCGGCAAGCGGTGACTCATCAGTGATGGAACCCGGCGTCTCTCTCTCTCTCTCTCTCTCTCTCTCTCTCTCTCTCTCATCTTGGTCCTCAATCATGCGCTCTGGCGCCCGTTGCTTCCTGCTCAGGATAGTTTCTCTCCGGACGCTGAACGGAAGAGATCAGGAAGTCTATTACGGCCTGCAATGGAATTTGCCGGGATGATTGCGTCCTCCCCCCCCCCCCTTTCTCTCTCTCTCTCTCTCTCTCTCTCTCTCTCTCTCTCTCTCTCTCTCTCTCTCTTTCATTTCGCGTGTTTTCTTTCTTTTCTAACCGCGAAAGGGAATTACGCGACTTGCTCTCACAGAGTAGACAGTGACTTTGGAGGATTCAACATGCGAAGACTTTAGTATTTTAACACGTACTGTAGAAATGGAAGTAGTGCCTCTTGTGTCGCATACTTATCGTACGCCACTATTAACAGGCACACTGTTCGCTTTAAGTAAGCATACTTCCATCGGATATATATGTGAATCATATGAGACGGCCGGAGTGGCCTAGCGGTTCTAGCCGCTACAGTCTGGAACAGCGAGACCGCTACGGTCGCAGGTTCGAATCCTGCCTCGGGCCTGTATGTGTGTGATGTCCTTAGGTTAGTTAGGTTTAAGTAGTTCTAAGTTCTAGGGGACTCATGACCTCAGAAGTTAAGTCCGATAGTGCTCAGAGCCATTTGAATTTTGCAATCATATGAACTGAGAGAAGCGTTTGTCAAAAATGTCAAATGTGTGTGAATTCGTAAGGGACCAAACTGGTGAGGTCATCGGTCCCTAGTCTTACATACTACATAAATGAACTTAAAGTAACTTATGCTAAGAACACCACATACGTCCATACCCGAGGGAGAACTCGCACCTCCGGCGGGAGAGGCCGCCCAATCCTTGACGTGACACCTGAAACCTCGCGACCACTCCGCGCGGCGCTACCATCTGTGTAACATTAATTTCTCAAATAAAGACATTGGTGAAGAACCGTGTCTGTTATGGAAAGCAGAGTATTGATAGTGTACAGCATCAGCGAGCTACCCTTCGGCTTTATTTTACTTTATAGAAAAAAACACCATTACCCATTTCCAATTTATACATTCAGCATCAAACGGCTTGCATACTTTTTTTCAAAACACTTAGTACGACGGTTTACAAGTGAATGAGGTAGTCATGAACGAAAAGTGATAGTTTCAAAAGTGTGTCAAAAATAGTTGTGCTACAAGCTCGTGTTAGAATGAAACCTAGGTGTAAAGAGGTAGATCTGTATTTTCCGGAATCTCTGTACGAAAACTTTAGACGGAGCGACTACAGGTTCGGACTTACCATCTCCATCCCTCCAAAATTTCCAAGTTCAGAACATTTCTTCAGTGCTAGGCGAGTCAAACTGCCCACCACAGTATTCAGTGCCGTGGCACAACGATTCTCTGTGCAGATCCTTGCAGGGAAATATACAAGTATATCATGCATGATATATATACACACTCTAGATTGATACATTAACAAGAAGTATCTTCTGAACACCGCTTGTCTACAGGATCACAGCCGTAAGTGTCTGAATTCAAGACATACTATTACCAATGTTACAGTTCACTGAAGATATAGACATCATATTGCTGACAGTAGGGAAGGAAGACAACATACATCAGTGGTCCAAACCTTATGACCATGTGCTCAATAAGGTGTTGATCCTCCTTTCCAGTGCACTACAGCATTGGTTCCACGTGGCATGGATCCGACTAGGCATTGATAGGTTTCCGGAGGTATATGGCACCAGATGACACACACTTCACGTAAATTTCGTGTCCACTCCGCTAATACATGGAAAAAAAGAACTCCACGGACATAGTTACAGATGTTGTAGTATGGACCAAAAGAAGAGAAAACTTTCCGCTAAACATGGACTCCAAAGCGGATCTATGAGCACTTTTTTTATCTTTGCTACTGTTAAACCATCTCTTCTACTAAACAAGGGTTCATAGCTCCTAAGATATTCATTTTAGAGCCGATGTTTACTGAAAATTATTTTGTTAGGTCCATACTACTTCCACCGACAATTTGGAAAGCAGAGATGTGCAAGAGATGTGACTCACTGCATCGAAAACGAACAAGTGCTCACAACTCTTAACGTTTACATTTTAGTGCCATGCTCACTATTTTTTCTTGTTTTTGTGCACACTACCATCTCTGAAAGTTATTCGGTGGAATTCTAGTCCACCCCGTATACTATGATTACCAAGTCACGTAACTGCATTCTATCTAGCGGTCAACCCTAATTATACAGTTATGACTCATTGGTATACCAGCGGAAAAACACACGTCACAGCGAATACGGCCCTCTTCAACAGAAAAGTGCGGCACACGCTGCGGCAGTCCTCAATCTTCTTTCCTCAGATTATGTCCGTCCCCAGTAGCTGAGGGGTCAGCGCGAAAGAATGTCTATCCTAAGGGCCCGGGTTCGATTCCCGGCTGAAACGGAGATTTCGTCCGCTCAGGGACTAGGTGTTGTGTTGTCCTAATCATCGTCATTTCATCCCCATCGACGCACAAGTCGCCGAAGTGGCGTCAAATGGAAAGACTTGCACCCGGCGAATGGTCTACCCGACGGGAGGCCCTAATCACAATACTAAAGATTATATCATGCAAACATATTCGCACTGTTTTCACACAAAACACAATACTCATCATCTCCCTCTCCCTGCCACTCTCTATACACAATGACGGAAAAAAAAGGTCGCAGCACCTATAAGGTTCAAACGGTTCTAAACACTATGGGACTTAACATCTGAGGTCATCAGTCCCCTACACTTAGAAATACGTAAACCTAACTAACCTAACATCACACACATCCATGCCCCAGCCAGGATTCCAACCTGCGACCGTAGCAGCCGCGTGGTTCTGGAATGAAGCGCCTAGAACCGCTCGACTCCAGAGGCCGGCCAGCACCAATAAGGAGTTACACTATTACTCGAGAGCGCATTGGAGGGCAGATTGGAGATCTGTTGTTTTTTCCACTAAAATACGGGTCTCCGTCGGTGCCAGTGATGGACGTGTGAAAGAAGGAGGCGAGTTGAGGGCCTAAAACCAATTTCTCTGCGTGCTAGACACACTGGAACTACATTTGGTGTTATGGTCTGCTACGCAATCTCGTGTGACAGCAGAAACAATCGCGTGGTTACGCCACACACGCTTTCTGAAAATCTGTATATCAGTGTGGTAGTTCGAACTGTTGTGCCGCTATTCATGAAAAGCATTCCATGGGGAGTTTTCTAGTACGACAACGCTTGCCCACATACTGCTCCTGTAGCCGAACCCTTCTCTACAGAAAGTCGACATGTTGCTTTGGACTGCTCGATCACCACATTTGGCAACGAAATTCAGTGAGAGCTAGAAACTTATAAGCTGAAAGATATCCTCATCGTGCTCACCCTACAAGTCATATATTTAAATACGTGTATGATAAATTGAGAACAACTGGATCTTTAACGCATCGGAAACATATGTGGCAAAGGAAAGTCATTAACGAGGAAACGGAAATTGGTACTCTTGCCACTGTGGTTCGAGATGTTTATGTTAGTTCGCATTGAATAGAAAGGGAATATGGCATGAGCCAGAATAGTGTTGTTCGTGTTCTGCATGGCCAATAATATCATCCTTACCATATCAGTCTCCACCAAGAATTAACTGGTACGGATTGCATGCGTCCCATTGAATTCTGCCGATGGGCTCAACTTCAAATTCAGACGGATGACACATTTCTCAATTTGATTTTATTTACTTACGAGGCTACATTCACGAACCATGGAAATGTTAATTTGCATAACATGCATTAATGGGCAACTGAAAATCCATGTTGGCTGCTGCAAGTTGCGCACCACAAACCGTGGTTGGTGAAAGTATGGTGTGGGATTCTGGAGGACAGAATTATAGGCCCCTATTTCATCGAAGGAAATCTTAATGGTAGGAAGTATACCACATTCCTGCAAGAAACATCATGTCTGTTATAGGAAGAAATACCTTTAGGAACAAGGAACAGAATGTGGTATCAACACAATGGGTGTCCGGCACACTTTTGGCTGATGGCTAGAAGTGAGTTGCAGAGACAATTTCCAAATCGTTGGATTGCACGCGGAGGACATGTGTCAGGGCTAGCTCGTTCGCTAGACTTGACGTCTCTGGATTTTTCTTTTGGGGATTCTTGAGAAAAAAAGACGTTCCAACTAAACCCGAAGATATGCTAGGGAGCATTGTCAGAGCATATGCTTCGGTAAGTGCCGATATGATCGTGAATACCACTCAATCAATGATAAGGAGACTGCAGCGCTGCACTGACATCAATGGTCATCACTTCGAACACCTTCTGTAAATGGACGTTCATGCTACCTTTGTGACCTTCGTTGACCTTCAAAGACCTTACTGTAACACATCAATGGATTCGTCTCGACAGCCGCTGTCAGAAAATAAGAACCAAACTATAGCATCCCATTTAAGAAAAAAAAAGTTACCTTCATATCTCTGAAGCGACCCTAAATAGCAACAAAAAATCAACGTCACATCATGGCCCCCGTTGTCCGATGCAACTTTCGTCTCACGTAAAATTACTAATGTTGCATAGCGCTGCCCGTTAACCGACGAACCGTAGCAGGCAAAAATGGCGCGTTGTCGACCTACACAACATTAGTAATTTTGGTTCCTACTGGCATCAGCTATCCGGTGTTAAAATTTCGTGACAATTTTTCTCCTCATCGTATATGCCTGCACTAAGCGCAAGTCTAAGAAAGGGGGTCTAATGTTATCAGATTAAATAAATAAACACATACGCTTTGAATTTAGCAGATGTTAAAACAAAATCGGTGATGTGACAGCCGGTGAATTCATACCGGTAGGGCGAGTACATAATATGCGCCTGTCATCGCAGTTGGCCTGTGCAGTAATTACTTCCTACTCACATAACGCTCAGATAAGAAGCGTGCTACCGAATTGTCTGATAATGCGTCGGTTCCGTGCACGCACTTTGTAAAACCACCTCTACACCAGTTGGCACGAGTAAATCAGACCGATGCACCAGATATCACCCGTCCGTTTGGAAAGGATGTAACATGCGAGCCTGCCAACAGCGTGAGCACCACGTTACCATCAAAAACAGTTGTTCGCACGTGTGAACACGCAAAAAGAGTGAAATACTCTGTCCCGGTGCGGTAAATTTTGATACTATGACATTTATTTGTTTTGTCTGTGATAATCAAATTTTCCGCTCACGCTTCCACATGAGCGCATAATGTATACGATCACGGGCAGTTAAATCCAGACATAGCTGCCATCCTGTAGAAAGAGCGCTCCAGACGACAAGGTGAAGTTCGATGCCCCAGGGATATATTTTTTTGTTTACACGTCAGGATGAATATGATCATGCCAAAGAAAGCTACTGATTTATGTAACAATTTCAGTAGATAATTTATAGATTTATAATTAGGAAATTTATAAAAGAATAGTTAGAAACTAATAAAACACTAAAAGTCCTGTGAGAGTGTATGTGAATAAGTAACACATGACCCCAATTGTAATGAAATACTGTAAGGAAATCTTTTACCGAAAATTAGCGATATGCCACGAGGAAACAGTCCAACTTACTGCTGAATTCTTGGGATTAACTTCTAATTTTATTTTAGTTGTGATGGAAGACTGTTAGTGACGAAACAAAGTGTATAGTACATATCTTTCTGTACAACGGATAAGGAAGTGTTATCCAAGTGAACATCTTCTCCATCTAGTATTGACTGAAGCAGTGAGGCAGTTTGTTTCTGTTGGGGCAAAGTTACGATTTTAATTTGCGGAAGACGCTTTGCTGTACTGGCTATGTATGGTCCAGGCTAAGGATTTTTAATGACTACTGAAATGTGTAATTTTATTGAAAGTCCGTATTATTATTCCTGTTATCAGAAACAATTCTATGTTAAATAAACTAACTGGTAAATTGAGCCCAACATTTGTACAAGCCCCAACAACTCTACTCCAGTACGTACCCTACGTTACAGACTCAAACTGAGTGCTTAGACATTTTATCCCGCTGTTCAACTCGGCTGGTTTGCTCCTGAAGGAGAGAATCAATGATGACACAGTGGTTAGAACACTGGTTTCGCATTCGGGAGTACGACGTTTCAGATCTGCATCTGGACATTCATGCGTAGGTTTTCTGTGATTTCCCTATATCGCTCCAGATAAATTCAGGGATGGTTCCTTCCAAAGGGCACGGCCGATTTCCTTTCATGTCCTTGACATATTCCGAGAGTGAGTTCTGTTCTAACGGCGTCATTGTCGTCGGGACGTTCAAGCCTAAACTTTTTCCTTCGATACTGACAACACTTCGCATATGTATCCATCATCAGTAAGCAAATGATTCGATGGTAAAACGAAACTGGATACAACCGCTAACAGCTGTTAACTGCTGATTTATTCACCCGGACGGTTTCGCTGCGTTAAAGCTTCATTTTTGGGTGATACTGCATAGAAAAGAACGCCTCCTTGTAATGTACATAATGTAAAAATATGGTCCGCCAATGAAAAATATCTCTAAATGCAAAGTACTTACAGTAGTGTCACATAGTTCAATATACAGTGACGACTCCAACTTTCGGGGAATACAACCCCATGAAGAGGAGATGTAATCAACAAATAGCAACTGGCAGTGCATTTGGGCCAATAGTGAATAGGGTTAAGCTTTACGGAACCATAATTCAGGGTAATACATATGATTCCAATTTAAAACAGGAAGCATAAAATAACAACAGTAGAGCATCTGTCTGAAAATACATAATCCATTACCTATCTCCGTTACTATGTAGATAAAAACCCTAGAAGGAAAAATTACGTAAGATTAAAAATCTGGAAGCGAGAATTAATTAAACTATTGAATCTACATGTGCATCCATGTGCAAATTGAATGCAGATGGAGGACTAAAAGTAATAAAGAACCATTATAAAATTATAAATCTTATTTAAGACAGTCACCAGTAACGAACTACTCGAAGCAGGGAACGAATGTTTCCAAAAGTAGGAGACCCCCCTTTATAATGGCAAAACTAGGAAACCATAATAACATATTAATAGACTGCCCACCTTGAATGTCCAAACAAAATACTACACGAAATTGGCATAACACGTAGTCGGTTGCCGCAAGGGTAAGGAAACTGTGGCGGTCAGCTGAACACAGAGGTGAAAAATGTCGTTGGAGACCTCCTAATGTCTTGCCGGACCTTCTTTTGCCCGGCGTACGCGAGTAACTCGACGCAGCATAGATTCAACTAGTCGTTGTAAGTCTCCGGCACAAATATTGAGGCATGCTGCCTCTGTAACCGTCAATAATTGCCGGAGTATGGTCGGTGCAGGATGTAGTGCACTAACTGAGCACCTGATTATATTCACAAATGTGGATCGACAATGTGGGTGGCCAAATCGTTCGCTTGAATCGTCCACAATATGTTTCAAACCAGGTGCGAACAAATGTGGCCTGGTGGCACATGTTTGTTTGGCAGCGTAAGTACATGAACGGCTGCAGCTGTATCCGAATGTAATCATTTCTAGTTAACAATTGGATCAGTTGGAACAGAGGACGCAGTCCACTCCATGCAATCACAGCCCACACCAGTATGAAGACACCATAAGCTTTCTCAGTGCCTTGTTCGCAGTTTGGGTCCATGGCGTCGTGTAGGCTGCGCCGCACTAGTGCCCTGCCATCAACTCTTACAAACTGACATCGGGACTGTTCTGACCAGGCCACAGTTTTCCAGTCACCTCCAACTGATATGGTCACTAGGTCAGGAGGGCACTGCAGACGATGTCGTGCTGTTAACAAAGGCACTCGCATCGATCGTTTGCTGCCACAGTCCCTTAATCCCAGATTTTACCACACTATCCTAACGTATATGTTCACTGATTGCTGCTGTTATTTCACAGAGTGTTGTGAAACGCCCTGCCTAACCCGCAGGACAGGACAGATAGAATAAATTGTGCAAAGGGGCCCATAATAAGAGGCTGTCAGTTACACTCGAACATACAACTTTATTATTTGATCAAACATTACAAGAGCCGAAAAAAATTTTTAACACACAGCCTTAATCTTTGGGACTTAAGTACTACCTGAAAGCCACTTTAATTTAAAAACGTCTGAAGGCCAATAACTTAAAACGCAAGCATAATCAGAAAATTAAAATGCAAGCCTTATCTTAAAACAGTTCTTTAGTTACGCTGAAGTAAACAATTTAAATTCAAATCGGCTGAATGCCGAACACTTAAAAACGCCAAACATCAATTTTTAAAAAAATACCAAGCTCCTTACGTGAAACAGCTCTTTAACTTCGCTGAAGGCCTTAAGAAGAAACGACTGAAACTGAAACCGGCTGAAGGCCGAAGACTTAAAAATTCAATTTTTTTTTATGCCAAAGGGCTTACGCCAAAGAGTACCTTAAACTAGGCTGAAGGCCTTAAGAGTAAAACAACTCTAATTTAAAACACAAAATCGGCTAGAAGCCGTACCAACAGCAAGAACATTTTTTTTTTTTTTAAATAGGCACTACATGCAAGGGCGCCCAGATGTTCGAGGGTTGGCCTGGAATTCAAACACTAACGCTCGCTTAGGTGAGACAGGCAGTAAGGGATATCTATTCTCGATCCGACGACAACCCAACCGACAGAAAGTCAGCGGACCAACCGATAAGATAACTTCCACTTCACCCGATCAGGGCACAACAGGGAGTTCAACGGAAGAATGTAGAAGATACTGGCGCCCACAACCAATCACACATGCAGCTGTCAAACTACACACCGTGCCGGACAGCAACAACACGATGAGCAAACTACACTGCCTCCAATTTACGTCAACGGCCAGGGCAGGTAACCGGAACGTTAACGGCCACTAGGCAGATGATTCCGCTGGTGCACTTCAGTTCAAACAAGCTGCAACGTCCCCTTTGAACAATTATACATGACTGTGCTTAAACTGACACACAATATTTTGTTAGCGCAACGCAATCTGACTTTCAAAATTCCCTACAAAAGAATGGCCCTGACTAACATTAAACTATACCTTTCACAAATCACTTACCTCACAAAAATCTTCGCTGCTCAAGCTACTGCAATACAGCGAGCGCCACTACTGCCAGCTAAATAAAAGATTCAAACTATGGAAGGCACTAACTACTGATAGGGATAGTTAGCAAATGAAAGATATTAATAGAGAACGAACAATGTATTTACCTTGATATCATCATATATAAATATAGCAGTTCATGACAAATTACAAACCTCCGCCATCTCTCTCCCCACATCCACCACTGCTGACGGCTCACCTCCAACTGCGCAACGCTACGCGCTGTTCACATCCAGCTGCCGCTGCCCAACACTACAATGGCGAGTATTACAACAATGCAAAGCAGCCACAGACTGCACACAGCACAGCCAGTGATTTTCATATTGAGCGCTACGTAACGTTGCCAACAAGAAAACATAAACAGCCTACATACATAGAGAAAACATAAACAGTCTACTTAACGTTGCCAACAAGAAAACATAAACAGCCTACTTACATAGAGAAAACATAAACAGCCTACTTACAAAGCAAACACAGTGAAACTCCACCTGAGGGTGGCTAGGATTTTCCAGCTTGAAAACCACGTTGTTGCTCACAACAGCCGACAACGAACTCCAAACGACACAATGTGAACAGTCTTGAGTTGCTGGTAGGTTAAATCAAAACTCAAATTTCGTGTCCAGGGTCGGTGAGCCATGGACCCTCGCAGCAATGGGAACAGCGCCACACTATCCGACGCCACGTAGAGACCGCCAGCGGGCTCCGGCCAAACTACGCCCCACCGAGAATTGCTCACTGCTCCACGCCAACCGACCGACTCCTCAGAGCCAGTGCGGCGACAACATTTAAAATAACTTGTCCATCAAAATCACACAAACTGCACACGAACACTGCACGAAGAACTAGACAATGGTAATGGCAGTGACTGTACAATTACAGAGACGAATGATGAGTCGGCACACACAGCCAACCCATAAGCGATCGCCGGCCGAATACACGTCGTCCGGCATGACGACCCACAGACGACCAACCAAAGTCGTCGCCACTCCAATTATGTGTGTCGGCAACCGTCGCGCGAGTCATGACGGTCCGGACCTCCCAGCTGCCGTGCCCCGACTGAACTTGTGCCGCGTGCCAACTCAAACACTGCCAGGTCCGAACTATCTGCTGGCACGTTCCAACTAACTGGTCGACACACAACGACCGGGAAGATAATACGGCACGGCTTATATCGATAAGAGCTGCTGCTGCCGCTCACGGGCAGGCAAAGCAGCAACTCAGTGACACAAGTAATTGAAACCAACATAACGAGGTGGCAGTACGGCAAAAACTGGATGTTAAATAAAAATGGCACAGACACGAGCCACGCACGGCTCACGTTGCTTGTATTTTAGCACTGACTATGCAAGCGCCATTGCTCTCTGTCTTTTAAGCGTAGGTCATCGGACCATTGTCCGTGATGAAAGGTGATGCCAGAAATTTTATAATTTCGTCACGCTCTTGACACTGTGGATTTCGGAATATTGAATTCACTAACGATTCCCGAAGTGGAATGACCCATGCGTCTAGCTTCAACTACCATTCCGCGTTCAAAGTCTGTTAATTTCCATTGTGCGGTCTTAATCACTTCGGAAACCTTCTCACATTAATCTCCTGAGTAAAAATGACAGCTGTGAAATTGAACTGCACTTTTATGCATTGAGTATGTGATACTGTTATCATTTCTGTATGTGCATATCGCTATCCCATGATTTCTCGGTGTTTACTAAACTGGCGGGGACCGATCGCCATACGACCGGAGGCGCTGGTGAACGATTGAAGACCACAAACACGAGGGGGGCGGAGGATTTTCTAACTCTAGAAGTTGTCGAACTTCTTAACAGTTGGACACAGTGTCTTGGAGCCATAGAAACACTGTGCGTTCTAGCGTGGGCTAATTATTTGGCGCTCATATGGCGTGTCCTTCCTTAACCAAGGAAACCGAAGAGTTTTTTTTCCAATAGGGACCGCGTGAAAGATTTATGTTGCTCACAAGGAACGCAGAAAAAAAAATCATCGTCTCAGCTAGAATGCGGGGTGAAAGCGTGTGTTATCTTGACGGATGGTGATTGAAGAGGACTATAACGAAAAATACGTGGACGACAGCGGAAACAGTCATTGCAGAAGAACTGAATATCACACTGAAGAATATTGTCAACACCAAAACATCGCGAAAGGGGCTCCATAAGCAGGGAACTGCAGGGCGAGCAGGAATTGCAAAACCACTCATAAATGCTAGAGATGTCTGTAACAGGAAACCGCGGTGCTGAAGTCATGTAACCTGGACTATGAAGCAAAAGACGAAAAGTGATTTGCCTTGATGAGTCTCGTATCACGCTATTTCCAACTTATGGCCGAGTTTACATCCCAAGATCGAATCTTGTTAAGGGCTTCGGTGATGATTTAGGCAGCCGTATCATGGTACTCCATGCTCTCTATGATTAGTCTGCAAGTTCCCGTTGCTGCCAAGGATTATTTGATCGTTTTGGATGGTCTGGTCCACCCCATGGCACAGTGTTTGTTTCCCAACGGTGATTCTGTCTAGTTCCGATTTCCTGGCCACCACAGTCATCTCAATATTTCTGAGCCTTTGTGGCGCACTTTGGAGAGGAGGGTGCACGATCGCTATGCCGCCCGACTGTCTTTGCCAGAATTTGGCTGTATTTATGAATTACGAAAATCTTCTCGACTTCCAGGGGTGTCAGGTGGTTAAAGTCCCACGAGCTTTCGATCGAGCTGTCCTTGGCCATATCAAACGGTAAATAACAGCCGTATCGCTGCAGCCTTGCCATTACGTAGCCGCACTGCTGCGAGGCCAACGAGATATACGAACCTTGCAACGAACTTGTAAAGTCACAATGCTCGGCTGTCAGCCACACTTCGCGAACTCTCGGCTTCGTGCAGGGACCACGGGAAGTAAATTTTTAACTGAAAATGTACCCAATGAATGTCGTAATCGAGAACTTGCGTGCATTTATGCATTTCAACATGCGGTCAAGAATTATTAAACACGTCCGAAAAAGTTACTCGCCCCCCCCCCCCCCCCCGAGGGACACGTAAGACTCGAGACTCGTAAGACCTGCAATGTCACGTCCGGTGATGTACATGCCACGGACTGTGCTTCCGATGGGCCTCGCACTGCTGGTCGTGATGTCACTGGTGCTCTCTTCCTCGCCAACTGTGGCAATGTCTTCGTCCCGCGACCGTCGCGCCCGCTTCAAACTCGCGATGGCCAGGTCTCAGGATGTCCTGAGCTGAAAACCGCCGTCCCTGTTGATGGTGTTTTCAGATATTTTTGTTTCTTTAATGACGGTGTCTCAGAATCTCTACGTCCTCATAATGACGGATGTTTCGACGAGTAGAAGTCGTTCTCCATTTTCTAAAACTTGTTCTGCTAAGGCTGATTCTTCAGGATAATGGATGCATAAGTACCTCTCTTGTACCGTCCAGCGTACTGTTTGGGTGACGTAGTAGCAGCCACAATGACGTGGTATTTTGTATATTCTAGGCATTCTAAGCTGTAGATCTTCCTTCACATACCTCAGGCTGTCGTAATTGTGCTTGGGGCCTGAACACTGCCCACAAAGCGCACGTAGTTGCAGCGCTTGAGGGCGGTTATTCTTTATAATGTCTTTTCAAAAAAATGGCTCTGAGCACTATGGTACCGTAGCGGTCCCGCGGTTCCAGACTGAAACGCCTAGAACCACTCGGCCACACAGGCTAGCTAAATAGTCTGAATTCCATCCATAGACAAATTCAGATCACGATGTAAATCTAAAAAGGTGGGTGTCTTCCATTTTTGGATGTTTTGGTACGACGCAAAGATGACGGCACTTTGGGACATGCAACCGACCCATACGGATAGCTGCCACCATCCTTTGCAGAGGATGAGTGTTCTCAGATCTCTGCTACACAGTGCACGCGTCACTGATGACTAGAGCAGTCTGGAGGACGAGCTTCTATGCTTGAGAAAAAAAAAGCTAATGGGTATCTCCACAGCAGATACGTAAGGCACTACAAATGAAACCAACAGTGGGCGTAAGGAATACAGAAGAAGAAAGGGAAAGTTTTAAAACCATGGCTTTTTTGCATACGTTGGAAGCATATCGCCAAAAATAGGACGGATCATCGGCAAAGACAAAGTGAAAGTGATTTTTCGCCCTCCACCAAAGACTGCAGCACTCCTGGGTTCCGTTAAAGATGACCTGTTGATTCGGAAGCCTGGGGTTTACGATATTCCGTGTGAGTGCGGCCGTTCATACAGCGGACCAGTCCATGAGAGATGCACATACCACCGTCTCTTTCATCTTAATAAAGACACTGGGCACTCTATGTCACACGATAACGTCGTAACTTTAGCCTCTACTTCCTATTTCTGGGACAGTAGTGAAAGAAGCAATTCGGTTGGCGACCATTTAATTACTAGTGATAAGTGCTTCAGCTTGGAGAAGTCATGGAGTCCGGCGCTTTCTGTGATAAACTCACAGAGGCGTCGCGACGGTGCAGCTCGCAGTAATATATCGATATTACCGTTTTTATCGACCGTGCAGCCACAGATCTAATTTCATACATATATGTTATACCTCTTTGCCGCCTATCAGTCTCTGGCGGCTTGTGTTCCCGTGGCCGAATGCGCAGAAGCGCGGTCCGCGGGTTTGAAGGACGGAGAAAGTGTTGGAGCGTCAGCCACCTCTGCTCACTCTGAAGATAGCTAGCCTACAGACAGTCGAAATATTAGAAGTGCAATTTATGTGGCTGCACGCCCGAAATTTTATGGAACAGGGTTATAGATTTTTCTTTTCAAGATCATTATAAAGCCATCATGACTGCTACAAGCATGATTGGCTCGCGAAACGATCGCAGCCTGCATTACTGGTTTCCAGTCATTGTGTGTTTACTTGAAGACCGACAGAGACCGGCCTATCGCGTCAGCCGGTCGGACTGCGGCCGGGCTCTCGCTGCGAAGTGGGCGGCGAGGCGGGCACCGCGGCGGCCGCAGTGTGTCAGCTTCCGGTCTGTTTGTTCGCAGCTGGCGCCGCAGTTGGGCCGCGCTAATCGCTCGTGTAATTGTGGCCGGGTCGATGCCTTGCCGCGGCGGGCACTGTGTGCTACCGCACGACCGCCCTGGCGCCAGCGAACCTCTCACTGTCGGGGAGTCCGTGTCTGCATGAAGGGCTGCACACCTGGTCTTGCTGCTGCTGGCTGTCACGGCTCTTCTTACGTCGACTTCTCATTTTCACTTGTCTCAGTTTGCAGCCGTTAGTGGTCTGCTAGGGACGCCGTGATGATAACTAACGAACTTTAATTAAGGTGATTACTGGAGCGGAAGAACTATCCCATCCCTGCAGGCGGTGACATCTGTCGTCCATCTACCTCGTCCGTTGCTGCCCCAGCCGTGGCTGCCACCGAACTTCTTTCCTTCTAGCAGGGGTTCAGTAGATGGTTAATTTAAATAATAAACGGGACGAAAGGGAAAGCTAAAGACCAGAGAAAATGCATATGTTCTGGTAAAATCGTAGTTTGCTGTATTTTCAGCATCACGGAAAAGGTAGGTAAGGTAAGCTGAGGTACAAATATGACGCTAAACTTATGATAAGCAGTTCCTCTCTCTTCTTACTGCTGGTCAAGAATACTACACAGAATATTTTCGGTCGCTAGTAAAGCCCTGAATTAGCTTGGTTCAGCTCTTGAACTATACGAGAGCGCGAGACGACAAACTACGGATAACGTTGATTATCGGCGAGTTAGGTATCGGAAGCCGGGCAAACCAGTTCATACATTTTCTCAGAAATCAATAGCGCCCAGTCTGTGGACTGACGAATAATAGTGATCATAACCACGAACCCCGCTCAGTGTAGGTATTAACACAACTTGCTCTCGCGAGTGGAACGACCACGTCAAAAACCGGTGTACTTTGATCACTGATGCCGAGACGAAGGTTTCGAACTGAGCACCGTTGTAGTTGTTTACGCATGCTCTGCTCAGTCCACCAATAACAGCTGCCTTCCCTTGTGCGAAGCCCTCAGTAAAGTACGCTTCCGCCGACGAGAAGAGGAGCGCGTAGCCAACCTAACCAGAGTTACTGTTACGTTAGCACCTGTGAGTAGTGGTAGGCTCAGAGTTTGGTACTCTCGGGAATTCTGCGGAAACGGAGGCTATCGTGTGTCCTTCCGCAGGTAGCAGGCGCTAACGGCTGCTACCCTCTGCCAATATTCGCCATGTTACGGTATTGTAGCAGCACCCGTGATGTAAGCTTAGCTTGCACGGTGCTCATCGTGTTCGGTCAGCGGGTTAGCCGCCCTCTGTACTTAATAAACTGATAAATGGATCAACGATGATCTTGAATGGGTCTCTTGGGATATCCACTCGGAACAAATGACGCAAACAATAACGAACAGAATGAGATTAAAGGTGAGAAAAAAAGGTAGTGTCTTTGACAAGTAATCAAAAAGCATACTACATCACGGGTTCGATTTCCGCCACCGTTCACATTTTGAACAATAATCAGCACTCTTACACCATAAGAAGTCACCCTCATTCTGCCAACGGCCTTCTCAAAGATGGCGGAGGAGCGGACAGAGGTTCAGGGCACCGTTTCGCCCTTGTGACGGGAAACTGCCCATAAACGTGGAAGGATCAGTAATGATAAACGGCATGAGGATGTGGAAGGCAATCTAAACCACTGCATTAAAGACACACAGTGTGTATCCACAAGACATGTGCCCTACAATTGAAAAGTGTCATGATCACCCGACCAGCCCTCATTCGAGTCTCCGGGAGGGGGAGGTGACCTCGAGAAAAAGATTGAATAACCAACGAAAGGATAACGTTCTGCGAGTCGGGGCGTTGAATGTCAACAGCTTGAATGCCGTATGGAAGTTTGAAAATCTGAAAGGGAAATGGAAAGGCTCAATTAAGATTTAGTGTGGGTCTATGAGATGGAATGGAAAGAAGACAAGGATTTCTGGTCAGATGAGTATAGGGTAATATCACGAGCAGCAGAAAATAGTATGGTTCAAATGGCTCTGAGCACTATGGGACTTAACATCTATGGTCATCAGTCCCCTAGAACTTAGAACTACTTAATCCTAACTAACCTAAGGACATCACACAACACCCAGTCATCACCAGGCAGAGAAAATCCCTGACCCCGCCGGGAACCGAACCGGGGAACCCAGGCGCGGGAAGCGCGAACGCTACCGCACGACCACGAGCTGCGGACAGAAAATGATATAACGGGATTAGGATTCTTTGCGAATACAAAGGTAGGACAGAGAGTTGTTTACTGTGACCAGGTCAGTGAAAGAGTTGTTCTCACTAGAATCGACAGCAAGCCAACACCGACAACGATAGTTAAGGTATACATGCCGACGTCGCAAGCTGAACTGATAAAGAAAGTGTATGGGGATGCTGAACGGGTAATTCAATATCTATAGGGAGAAGAAAATCTAGTAGTCATTAGGGACTGGAATGTCATTGTAGTGGAAGGAGCAGAAGAAAGGGATACGAGAGAATATGTGTTTGGTACTAGTAGTGAGACAGGGGAAAGACCAGTTGAGTTCTGTAATAAATTTGAGCTAGTAATAGAGAATGCTTTGTTCAAGAATAAGAAAAGGAGGAGGTATACTTGGAAAAGGCCGGGAAATATAGGAAAATTTCAGTTAGCTTACACCCTGGTCGGACAGAGATTCCGATTGTGAGGCGTACTCAGGAGCAGATATAGACTCAAATCACACTGCAGTAGTGATGATAAGTAGTCTGAAAGTAAAGACATTATTCAGGAAGAATCAATACGCAAAGAAATGGGATACGGAAGAACTAAGGAATGCCGAAATACTCTTGAAGTTCTCTACGGCTGTAGATACAGCAATAAGGAGTAGCTCAGTAGGCAGCAAACTTAAAGAGAGACGGACAGTAATAAAAACGGCTGTCACAGGAGTTGTAAATATAAGGACAATGAAGGTAACTGCCAAGAAACCTTGGGTAATACAACAAATACTTCAGCTGATCGATGAAAGAAGGAAGTACAAAAGTGTTCAGAGAAATTCAGGAACGCAGAAATACGAGTGACTGAAGAATGAAATAAATAGAAAGTGCAGTGCAAGGAAGCTAAAACGAAATGTGTGCATGAACATGTGAATAAATCGGAAAAGAAGTGATTGTCTAAAGGACTCACTCAGCATATAGGACAGTCAAAACAACCTTCAGTGAAGTTAAAAGCTAGAGTGGTAATATTAAGAGTGCAACGGATGTTCCACTCTTAAATCCAGAAGAGAGAGCGGATAGATGAAAGCGTTCAGTGAAGGCCTCATAGAGGGAGAAGTTTGTATGATGTGATAGAAAAAGAAACAGGAATCGATTAGAACAGATAGGGAATCCAGTTCTATAATCAGAATGTAAAATAGCTGTGGATGACATAGATCAAATAGGGCAGAACTGATAAGTAACAGGCCATCAGAATTTCTAAAACCATTGGGGAAGTAGCAACGAAACGACTGTTCACGACGGTGTGTAGAATGTATGAGTCTGGCGTTATAGCATTCGACATTTGGAAAAATGTCATACACGCAATTCCGAAGACAGCAAGATCAGTTTAACAGCTCATGCGTCCAAATTGCTCCATGAATAATTTACAGAACAATATAAACGAAAACTGGGGATGTGCTATATGACGGTTTGACTTTGGGAAAGGTAAAGGCATCAGAGATGCAATTCTGTCGTTGAGGTCGATAATGAAAATAAGACCAAAGGAAAATCAAGACACCAAAAAATGTGTGTGAAATATTATAGGACCTAACTGCTAAGGTCATCAGTCCCTAAGCTTACAAATTACTTAACGTGAATTATCCTAAGGACAAACACACACACCTATGCTCAAGGGAGGACTCGAACATCCGCCGGGACCAGCCGCACAGTCCATGACTGCAGCGGCCTAGACCGCTCGGCTTATCCCGCGCGGCCAATCAAGACACGATCATAGTATTTTGTCGACATGGAAAATGGATTCGATAAAGTCTAATGATGTAAGACGTCCGGAATTCTGAGGAAATTAGGGGTAAACTATAGGGAGAGATTGGTAATATACAACATGTACAAGAGCAAGAGAGAATAATAAGTGTGGAAGACCAAGAACGAAGTGCTCGTATTAAAGAGGGTGTTAGACAGGATGTAGTCTTTCGCCGCAACTGTTTGATCGATCGATACATCGAAGAAGCAATCAGAGAAAAATAAAATTTAAAGTGTAAGGATGTCAATGATACGATTCGCTGGTGACAGTGCTATCCTCAGTGAAAGTTTAGAATAGTTACAGGATCTGCTGAATGGAATCAACACTATAGTGGGTACAGAGGATGAACCGAGAGTCAATAGAAGAAAAAGAAAATTATGAAAAGTAGCAGAAACGAGAACAGCGAGACACTTAAGATCGGGACTGGTAGCCATGAAGTGGATGAAGTTAAGGTAATTCTGTTACCCATGCAGCAAAATAACCAATGACGGATGGAGCACGGAGGACATAAAAAGCAGACTAGCACTGGCAAAAAGGGATTTTAAGGCCAAATCCTTATTCTAAGGAAGGAATTTCTGAAATTGTACGTCTGGAGTACAGCACTGTATAGCAGTGAAAACCAGAACAGAAGAGAATAGAATCACGTGAGATGTCGTGTTATTGACGCATATTGAAAATAATGTGGACTGATAAGGTAACAGCAAGAAGCGGCTCTGCGAAAAACGAGAGAGAAAGGAATATGTGGAAAACACTGACAAGAAGAAGGGACAGGATGGCAGGAAAACTGTAAAGACATCAGTGCATAAATTTCGTGATACTAGAGGTGTATTAGAGGGTAGGAACTATAGAGGAAGGCAGGGATTGGAATATATCCAGCGAATAATTGAGGACTTATGAGATGAAGATGTTGGCACGGGAGAGGAATTCGTGGCGGCCCGCATCAAATTAGTCACAAGACAATTCGGCCGCCCCACGAGACCCTAGCCCACTGGTTTGTCAAGCCGACGGTGGTTTCCATTCGTCGAAAGAAATTGTGTTGAGATCGTATAGTGAAAGACTAATTATAATAGTTTTTGAGATAAGTATTTTGTCACCTCGAGAGGCGTATCAAATTTAAGTTAATTTAATGAACAAACTGTATCTGAAGTCAAATTTTTTGCTTTGATTCAATATGTGCACTTTCCCTTTTTCATGGAGCTGGACTACGCGGAAGTGTAGGCTGGAGACAGATCTTGTGGCCAGTTCACGAAAAATGTGCACCCTACAGCATAAAAACTATTACCTATACGGTGGATGAGCACTACGATAAACTTTTGTTTTGAAAAGATGTGGAGCCCGTACCGGCGTGATGGCCAACACAAAAGGGCTACAGTCATCTCTGCATAACGGTTAGTTTTCACTAAAGTGAGGTCTCGCAAGGCGTGGGTACTGCGATGCTTGCGTACGTCTCGTTAAGGTTAACCATTAATATGCCCTCATCTGGAGGTAGATTGGGTCGAAAGTTGAACAGAGGTTAGCGGTTTCTACGGCGGAGGGTAAAAAAGTGACTAGGCAAGGACCAAGTGAAAAAGACCTCTGCTGTAGTTGGGTCGGGTTGTAAGAGCGGTAGTGGTTTTCTTGCTGCCTGCGACAGGTCTTCAAGGGTAGGCTTTGTTAGGAGTGGGTATCATGCATGCCGATACCTTGAGGTTGTGCTGTAGTGTTACTCGGCGGTTGCTGCTGGGAGCCGGTGTTGGCTTCTCGGTCAGTGAGGTTCGTCATCGTTTTGTGTCCGATAGGTCATAAACTGTACATGATTAACGGTGTAAGGTAGTGTTGGAGGTTTGTTTGTGCGTAAGTTGCGAGCTTGTCGGTTTCCCTGCTGTGGCCTGTTGGTCGGCTTTAGTAGTAGCTAGCATATCCGGTCACCGTTGGTGGTTTGCAGGGGTCTGCCGATGTTGTCGCTTGTGGATGTATGTTAGGATGCCATAGGTGGTTATGCCCTAGCTAGTAGTCTTTGACCGCTTATGCTTCCACCTTTGATCCTCCTGTGATCAACACTAGCATGTTCCTTTCATGTGTCATCAGTCATCTGACTGCTTTGAGCAGCCCGCCAAGAATTCCTCTGCTCATCATCTCAGAGTATCTCTCGCACCCTACTTCCACTATTATTTGTTGGACGAATTCCAGTCTCTGTCTTCCCCTACAGTAGGGCTTCACAACAAACGTGCTTACGGAGCAGGCTGTGAGTAGCAATACGCGAGAACGGAGAACGGCGAACACAGTAAACTGAACTCTAATATTATTTTAATTTATTTCAAAACAAGAAGATTATGAAACCTTTCTTTCCTAGGATGGATTCACATTTCATGAGAAGCAGCTATACGTTCATCGCAACAGAGAGAAATGTGATCCAACGTTGAACGATATCTCCGCGCTTCTTTGAATTATGGACAAAGAGAGAACGTAATAATTTGCTTTTAATTCATATTTGGATTAATGAATTTCTTTCTCAAGGAAAAACTCATGCCAAAGTTATTGAGCAGCTTCGGCTCGTACGGTTGCGTTTCAAGTAACTTTACTAAATAAACTATGTACACTGCGTAACGTAATAAAATATCGGACTACGTGCACAAATAAGATTTATGCATGTTCTGTTAAACGGAACATATATATGTAACGGCTATTAGGGTGGAAATAATTTAGCATAAATCCGCAAAACCAACTAGCTTCAGCTACTACAATTATAATGGTTACATTTAACTCCGGTATGCAGCACAGTAAAAGGTAGGAATTGACATAAAGAAGATTTGCTGAGAACTTACAATAATTTTTATTTCAATCGGAAGTTACATTCATCTGAACATAATCTGCAATATTAGATACCAGCCTACAACTAGACCAGAAAAAAATAAGCAAAAAGTAACGAACGACATTGTCGTGTAATAGTATACATTGTAAAACACCGTACAAACAAACAGCGCTAGCTCAACACTGTGTGCGTATTCTTAGACAAACATCACACTTTACGTAAATTATTAGCTCTGTAAGCTACAGTTATTTTTTTAATATGTCATTAAAATGATTTTAAATATGAGATTCCTTCTTTTGTAAAGGCGGCACACCACAACGGTATCCGCACTGCCGGCGCAGGACGGTTAGTGGGTCGCAGAACAGCTGCCGTCCTATGTTCGTCAAATTATAAACCCTTGACCAGCGCATGGGGATCACTGTTTGAAATATTATTGCTACAAATGAAACAAATAAAAAATGTACAAGTGCCACATAATTTTATCAACGCATATTTCTTAATTTATGTTACTTTACTTTGTGAGCTGTTACACAAAAATTAAGGCAATCAAGTGTGGGATTTTCGGTTCTCCTGCATATGTCCGCCTTAACAGTTGCGTCTATGGCTCAAAAAATGGTTCAAATAGCTCTGAGCACTATAGGACTCAACATCTGAGGTAATCAGTCCCCTAGAACTTAGAACTACTTAAACCTAACTAACCTAAGGACATCACACACATCCATGCCCGAGACAGGATTCAAACCTCGGCCACAACGGCCGGCGTTGCGTCCATGTTCGGATTACTTGTTCTTGTGCGATGTACACCCTGCGAGCAGTTTAGATTACTGCCAGGCAGGGAATTTCTGAAACGTGTCTTATTACTTTTCATTGGAGAGACCAACTGTTCACCAATATGCGTCCTACTGAACATTGATATTATTGTAGCTGCCTGTTTGTGAAAGCGAGAATATCTATCGTCAGGGGCGTGTCTATAGAATTCAAAGATCGTTTTCTTGTACTGTCATCTATCTTTGTAATCTCTATCGCATTGCAGCTCAATACTTTCTAATTGCAGTTTAATATTCGCGGCATGTGAAGAGGAGAACATGTCAAACTGACTTTCTAATGCAGTCAGATCTTCAAAACGTTGCTCAAATTCTGCCTTAAGGGATACTAAACTATGTGTCTTTCGTTTTCCCAGCTCCCATTTTGCGTATCTATAGTTTTGTTTGAAAAGGTGGTGTGCCTCATGCAGGGGATAGAGATGCGAAGAAATTGTCGGTGCTACACACGAGCGACTCGCCACTGCTGTCAAAACTGAACCTCCCGTACTTCACAGTTGGTGCCTCTCCCGTGATACAGCGACATAAGGGTGCGCGCATTTCCCTCACTCCCGCCACGCCGCAACCGCTCTGCTCGTGAATAAGAGCGTGACCACGTGCGAGTGTTCACGCTCAAAATCTACTAGTTATACCGCTATAAGTACCCTGCCCTACAGTGTTCACATTCTAGAGGTCCCTCCAGTATCATGGAAGATGTCCTTTCAGTCTGTCCCTTCTTCTTGTCAGCGTTTTACGTAAGTACGTTTCCTCGTCAAGTCTGCAGAGAACCTTATTCCTTACTTATTCACTCTACCTAATTTTCAACAGTCTTCTATAGAACCACATTTTAAACGCTTCGGTTCCCTTGTTTTTGACTTCCCCACAAACCATGATTCACTACCATACAATGCTGTGCTGCAAAGGTACTTTCTCAGAAATTTTTTTCTCAAATTAAGCCTTATATTTGATACTAGTAGACTTCTTTTGGCCAGGAATGCCCTCTTTGCCTGTACTAGGCCCCGTTTTATCTCCTCCTTGCTTAGTTCGTCACGGATTATTTTGCTTCCAAGGTAGCAGAATAACGTAACTTCGTCTACTTCGTTATCACCAAATTCTGATGCTATTTTCTCGCTATTCATATTTCTGCTGCCTGTATATCTCACTACTTTGGTCTTTCTTTCTTCTTACTCCCGTTATTTCTGGAAAACAACGTCTAACGAGGATTGAATGTGGTTTAGGGATGAACCGAAGTAAGGCGAAAGCAGTGAGCAGCAGCATAAATGTGATTAACGATTAATGTCACACCAAAACTGAGGACCTTCATATGGACGAAGCGAAGTTATTCTACTACTTCGCTAACAAACTACAACAACACACAACGGACGAAACAATGAGGTTATAGAAAAAGGACTAGCACAATCAGAGAAGGAATTCCTGGCTGAAAGAAGACCATCAGACATTTGCATAAATTTCAGGAATAAATATCTATGCATTTACGTTTGGAGCTCAGCATTGTGTGTGAGTGATGCAATGAACCTAAAGAAAAGAAAATCGAAGGGTTTGAGATGTGGAGCTAAAAAGGCATTTTAATACAGGTGGACTGATAGCATAAGAATTAATCTAGATCTACATCTGCATCACACTCTGCAAAGTACATAACGGTGTGTGGAGGAGGATACTTACAGTACGACCAACTGTTGGCCTCTTCCCTGTTCTACTCGCGAATGACGTGTGGGAAAGATGATCGTCGTCAAGTCTCTGCACTAGCTACAATTTTCTCATTGTCGTCGTTTCGCGAGATGTGTGCAGCACGAAGTAATATCCTGTACGTCTTTTTACGAAAAGTGCTCTGTCGAAATTACAGTAATGAACTTCTCCGTGACTCACATCTTTCCTGTAAGGTCTGCCAGAGCAGTTTGCTGAGCCTGTCTGTGGCGTACTCCCGCCTATTTAACGAACCCTTAACAAAATGCGCCGCTCTTCATCTGGTCTTCTCTACCTCTTCTATCAGACCTACAAGGTAAGATTCCCTGGTTCATGAGAAGTATTCAAGAATCGGTCGAGATAGTGCCTTGTAAGCCCCTTCCTCCGTGATTGCGTTAAATTCCCTTAAGACCCTTCCTTGGAATCTGTCTGGCATCTGATTTTCCTATAATTTCTTTTATGTGGTCATTTTGTATTACTTTAATGAATGTTAAGAACTGCATTGTGTGATGCATAGCTGTAACGGCATATTTTGTTACAGACGAATGATTTCGGTCCAAGATCAGACCATTATCCGATCCAAAAGCCATCTTAGCTTTGCATTTGCATAATTGGCATAACAATTGACGTATGTACATTTTTCCATCATTGATATTGGCTGTAAATACGTAACAATCAGCCCATTTAACCTCATCAACGTTTTTGTCAACTTGACAATTTGTCATTAACAAATACGTTTATGAGGGAAACGGACAGAATGTTTCCCATCTGTCAATTTGATCAATAGGCAGAATGATACAATGATACGTACTTACAGTCAATAGAAATCATGGAACAATGTACATCTAGTAACTGTTATGCCAGTTATGTAAATGCATAGCTGAGATGGTTTTTGGACCCAATGATGGTGTGATCCTAGATCGTCTCTAATAAAATATTCGTTTACAGCTGGGCACTGCATAATGCAGTTTGTAATATATTACATTTACTTACGTTCAGGATCAACTGCCAGAACCTGCGTCATTCATCAATCATCTGTTGGTCATTCTTCAAATCTATACTCACGCCCGGCGTTGTTACTTTGTTATAGACAGTCCCTTCATCTGCGGACACTCTTAAATAGCTTCCGATGCTTTCTACTAGATGATTTATATACAATGTAAACAGTAACGATCATATCACAGTTGCGTGTGGTACTCCGGAAATTACCTTATAATCCGTACTTTTTGCTCCTTTAAGAGCCCCGTTTTGAATTCTGTCTGCATCAAAGTCGTGCATACAGTCGCAAATCCGGTCCGATACTCGATAAGCATTGCCAAAAAGAGGTTTTCTCGACAATGGAAATCTGGTAGTATCACACATAGGCCTTAATCTGAAGAAGAAATTGCTGGGGATGTACGTTTGGAGCACAGCATTTTTTGGTAGTGAAACATGGACTGTGGGAAAACCGGAACGAAGAGATTCGCAGCATTTGAGATGCGGTGCTAACAAACGAACATGAAAAATTATGTGGATCGATAAGGAATGAGGAGATTCTGGGCAGAATCGAAGAGAAAATGGATGTATGGAAAAACTCATAAGAAGGAGGGAGAGGATGATAGGTCATCGGAAATAACTTCCATGGCACTAGATGGAGTTGTGAGGTTAAAAACGTGGAGGAAGACAGAGATTGGAATACATTCTGAAAATAATTGAGGACATATGTTGTAAATGCTACTCTGAGATGAAGAGGTTGGTGCAGGAGAGGAATAATTAGTAGGGCGCATCAAAGGAGTATTTCGGATACTTACACACTACCTGCTGAGCTAGAGAACAGTGCTGGTGATTGGAAGATTTATTGAAGAGTTCAGATTCTGGACTATCGCTGCGTGTCGCTTTCTATCGCCCATTAGAAAACACACAGTTGCCAAAATGTTCGCTCGTTAAACATGTCAGTACCACGGTTAGTTTGCGAGTATCTGTTTCAACCTTGCGCCTCCACGTTCTGTTGGTCTTCAAACCGCCTGCGGCCGCTGTGGTAACAGCAATGACCTGCCTATTGTGCATTGTCAATGTGCGCCTGCTGGTCATACATGCTGTGGGCTCTCTGGCATCTGTAATGGCTTGCTCGGAAGGTAATTGGGACGTCATTGTCTGCTGGGGAACTGTGTCTCCAGGCTACTCCCATACTCATGCATCAACGCACATTTAGATTTGGAGTTTGATCAATAGAACATTGGGTAATGAAACCCTTACTGTTTTGAAGGTGGAGTAAAGCCGTTTCTAAACCAAGCAAACGTAGGTACTAACTGGTGTGGAAAACTATACTATAGACGGTTCGGTACACCAGACTACTATTCCGATGACAAGAGCAACTCAATTTTTTTTTCCCAACCAGCAGCTTCGTCCTTAGGTGCAGATCGCGATAAGCAGTATATTTACACTGCTGCCTTATTACCGATATTATTAGTCAATTAATATACCTTTTAAAAGACTGTCATTGTTAAAGTTGCTTCTTTCTGATATTCGTTTGTCTTTGCTTTGTTGTCTCTACTGTAGTTCTAAGGTTATTTGCGACAGTTTATTTCTGTGTGTCTCCGATACAGTAATGACTTCCGAACACCATCTCCCTTATATGAAAATGTCATTGATGCAGAGCTAGGATTCAGGTTGATCGGTAAGCGTCTGGGCCATTAACAAAACTAGATAGTCTCTTTATTGATCCTTGATAATATTTAATACATACAACACAAGTGAATCAGTGAACAGAGAGGGCAACATCTCATTACCAAATTTAGCATTCCATAACAGGAACAATACCTTAAATTTAGTTTTAGAATGCAGTTCTGACCCATAGGAAATTGATTCTCACATTGGCCTATTGGATAGTTAAAGCATAACGAAACCAGAGAGAAGTTAGACTGTAAAAGATGCAAAACATAAAATCTTAATGCTAGCCAGAATCAGCCACAAATAATGTAGATAGTAAAATTCTAAAGATTCCTTTTAACAAAAGACCAACAATGGCTTAAATAATAAAATCTTTACATTACGCTGTGTATAATAAAAAGATCTTTAGAAGGAGGAACCTTAAGACGGTTGAAAGCTTGTGATCTCGACTGTAGGTGATGAACTCTTTAAGAACAATAAAATAACAGTGACCTACCGGAAAGCTTCAACTTCATTAATTCAACTAATCTAAACTTTACAGACAAATGATTTATAGCAAACAGCTTACACACTAATGACCACCAGTCATGAAGCTGCGATAGTGCATAACAGTTGACAATGAGGTGAGTAATAAATTTGAGTGTCACACCTTTCAATTCACGGTAAAATAGTACTCAACAACTTGTAACTTAAACAGAGAGAAAAAGGTCATCGGAAACTGATAATTGAAACCAAGATAAAATATACAAGAGATATTTAATGTGAATCCTTAGAACAATAACACGTTCATAAAGTGTCCCATATTGGTGCTTCAGTCCAGAACCGCGCTGCTGCTACGGTCGCTGGTTCGAATCCTGCCTCGGGCATGGATGTATATGATGTCCTTAGGTTAGTTACGTTTAATTAATTCTAAGTCTAGGGGATTGATGACCTCAGATGGTAAGTCCCATAGTGCCATTTGAATCATTTGAAAGTGGCCCAGTCAGACAGCTCGTTTTCAAGCTAACACTCATGCGCTGAACACACTTAGTGCTCACCAAAGCAAACAGCACCCTGTCAAACGATGCGTCCAGGATTTTGGGTCAGCAGTTTCCACAACCGATTGTGTCATCTACTGCACCATGCAAACTGTACAAGGTCACACCTTGTCCTAAACTGAGCAAGTACGTTCGAAGTCCAACAAATAACTCAGCTCTACGAAGGAACCAACGAGTCATGTAAATCACAAACGATACCAGATAAAAGAGTATACAGGCTGTTTTTAACTGAGTAAGATTAGATTTGCCCGTTGCACCTAGCAGAATCGGACAGTAGCATTAGCACGGCTGCGCACAACTCCAGAGATAAACATTGTGTGATTTCCATAACGATCACAGCCAAGGGGCGGAAGTTCGCTGTTTCGCTTCGCGGGCCGAGTCCTCGCAATGGCCTCTCCTCCCCGCCAGAAGAAGCCTCGCCAAAGCCCACGGCGCCATGACCAGCGCTCCGCTGCCAGCTTTAAGCGAACGATGGCGCAGGTAAAATCCAATCGAGCTATAGCATTCGAGGTCGAGCCGGCACCAAAATAGCTCAGTCATTTTCCATACTATCACAGTCACTATGTCATGAAAAATCTGTGTAAAACAAGTTACAACTCACACTGCATGCACCATTCGTGCTTCCTGCACACTGGTTCAAAAGACAATACGTATTAAAATTAAAGGTGGAAGGAGTATATAGAGAGTCTATACAGGGGCAATGTTCTTGAGGACAATATTATGGAAATGGAAGAGGAGGTAGATCAAGATGAAATGGGAGATATGATACTGCGTGAAGAGTTTGACAGAGCACTGAAAGACCTAAGTCGAAACAAGGCCCCGGGAGTAGACAACATTCCAATAGAACTATTGACAGCCTTGGGAGAGCCTGTCCTGACTAAATTGTACCATCTGGTGAGCAAGATGTATGACACAAGCGAAATTCCCTCAGACTTCAAGAAGAATGTAATAATTTCAATCCCAAAGAAAGCAGGTGTTGACAGATGTGAAAATTACCCAACTATCAGTATAATAAGTCACAGCTGCAAAATACTAACGCGAATTCTTTACAGACAAATGGAAAAACCGGTAGAAGCCGTCCTCGGGCTGGATCAGTTTGGATTCCGTAGATATGTTGGAACACGTGAGGCAATACTGACCCTAAGAGAGATTAAGGAAAGGCAAACCTACGTTTCTAGCATTTCTAGCTTTTGACAATGTTGACTGGCATACTCTCTTTCAAATTCTCAAGGTGGCAGGGGTAAAATACAGGGAGCGAAATGCTATTTACAATTTTTACAGAAAGCAGATGGCAGTTATAAGAGTCGAGGGACATGAAAGGGAAGCAGTGGTTCGGAAGGGAGTGAGACAGGGTTGTAGCCTCTCCCCAATGCTATTCAATCTGTATATTGAGCAAGCAGTAAAGGAAACGAAAGAAATGTTCGGAGTAGGTATTAAAATCCATAGGGAAGAAATAAAAACTTTGAGGTATGCCGATGAGATTGTAATTTTGTCACAGACAGCAAACGACTTGGAAGAACAGTTGAATGGAATGAACAGTGTCTTGAAAGGAGGGTATAAGATGAACATCAACAAAAGCAAAACGCGGATAATGGAATGTAGTTGAATTAAGTCGGGAATTAGATTAGGAAATGAGACACTTAAAGTAGTAAAGGAGTTTTGCTATTTGGGGAGCAAAATAACTGATGATGGTCTAAGTAGAGAGGATATAAAATGTAGACTGGCAATGGCAAGGAAAGCGTTTCTGAAGAAGAGAAATTTGTTAACATCGAGTATTGATTTAAGTGTCAGGAAGTCGTTTCTGAAAGTATTTGTATGGAGTAGCCATGTATGGAAGTGAAACATGGATGATAAATAGTTTAGACAAGAAGAGAATACTAGCTTTCGAAATGTGGTGCTACAGAAGAATGCTGAAGATTAGATGGGTAGATCACATAACTAATGAGAAGGTATTGAATAGAATTGGGGAGAAGAGGAGTTTGTGGCACAACTTGACTAGAAGAAGGGATCGGTTGGTAGGACATGTTCTGAGGCATCAACGGATCACCAATTTAGTACTGGAGGGCAGCGTGGAGGGTAAAAATCGTAGAGGGAGACCAAGAGATGAATACACTAAGCAGGTCCAGAAGGATCTAGGCTGCAGTAGGTACTGGGAGATGAAGAGGCTTGCACAGGATAGAGTTGCATGGAGAGCTGCATCAAACCAGTCCCAGGACTGAAGACCACAACAACAACCAAATGTACGAGGTGACAAATATCGAACTGTATGAAAAAAACTACGGCGTGCACACACTTTATTCAACATGTAAACGTCGTTACAAATATTCGTATTTAGGTTATGACATATTCGATATACCTGCCATCATTGGCGATGATGTGGCGCAGACAAATAGCGCAATTCTGCATGACTCGCTAAAGTGTCGGAACATCCTCCTGAATGGTTGGTTTCAGCTCAGAAATTATTTAGTGGTTATTGCTGCACACCATGACTAACATAGCCCAACAAAAAGTAGTCGCATGTGTTCAGATCCGGAGAATATGGCGGCCAATCGAGGCCCATGCCAGAGGCTTCTGGGTACCCCAGAGCCAGAATGCGGTACCAAAAGTGCTCCTCTAGGACATTGTGCTCCGATGGGGTCGAGCTCCGTCTTGCATGAGCCATATGTTGTCGGAATCAGAGTCACTTTTTATAATGGGTATCACATCTTCCAAATCGTTCACGTACCTTTCGGTTGTTACCTTTCCATCAAGGAATATCCCACCGATTTTTCCTAGGCTGGACATTGCACAAATTGCAAAGTCGTCCCTTGAGGATGAAGAGACTTCTCGATCGCGAAATGCGGCTTCTCATTCCCCCAAATGCGCCAGTTTTGCTCATTGATGAATCCATCGAAATGAAAGTGTGCTTGTGGGCTTTGTGGCTAAGGCAAACCAGACATTCGTATACTAATTCCCATTATGCCCCGCAGCCAACCGTGCAGTTTGAACGTCCTTTCTTTCTTTTTTTTTTTTATAAAGTTCAATAATTGTAGCATTCTAAATATTGTATAATGTAAGACTGTCGTATAGATGGATGGTCAGTTCTTCTAAACAGTAACACCCGACCCGACATCCACAAACCATACATCGTAGTACTCTTGTTACACATATTGTATCTGGTAATACAACAAGCAAATCATAAATTTTGTAATACTCTCTGTATCCTATTACCACTATGTTTCCGAGCGCGAGCCTCAATATGTAGAATTTATATTTCACGGCTACATCCAGATTCGCCACGAAGTAATGGGAACAACAGTGGGTCCATTCCTCTATGGAATACAACTGGCAGAGAAAATTAAAGTTCACGACTATTGCTATATCCATCCGCTAGAGACCATTAAATGAAATGACTTGCGCATATGAATGCAGTTACAATAGCTCTCCCGGCATGTTTGAACTTTCCACCGAGCAGGAACTCAAATCCGGTATTCCCATGAGCAAAAACAGAGTCTAGTGGCTGAATTATTAGAACACGTCCCACGGAGCTGTGAAAAGTTTTGCTTTAGACCACCATTTGATCCCGTGGTACTTCCTATTTTTCTAAACATTACGAGAGAGCCTCAGAGGAGAGTTGAAAACTCAAATGCAATACCAGGTCGCTGACGTTTTGTGTCGATCCCACTATGTGGAACAAGTAACAGCACCGTTTCCTGGATTTAGAGGGCTGGTTTCAAATGTAAAGAAGGCAAAAACTTGAAACAAAAGATCTCCTGTTCTGTCGATGGTACTATTACTAGCTCTTTCTCAGCCGAATCTGCTAAACTTAAGATGGGATAAATGTACGTATCGTTATTACAGCATTCTCACGGAAAATGTAAGGCATATAACAAAATTATTTCAGCTTCAGTCTACAATAAAGCTACCAGATTCGTCCCTATTTTCCTACATACAGCAAATTCTCCCATTACACAGTCTCAGCTCTATCTGTGCCTCTCTGCTGTCATCATTGACTTTATATTTGTGGACTGGTTTTCATGAATTTCGTTAAGTGTTCCAGGTCTTTCCTCGTTACCTCCGTCGGGTACAGTTTACTACCAGCGAAGTCAGCTTGCTAATAACACGTAACATTATCAGTAATGAAGAAAAGTGATCTCATTTTTTCCCTAAAGAAATTACAATTTTTGCAAAGTATTTATAGTCGGTTCAATTGCAGATAATATACAATGTTGTTTATTTATTTATTTATTTATTTATTTATTCGTTGGGGCTATCTAGGACTACCTAGAGTCTTGTTGCACGTAGCACTGAGCCTGGCTTTTATCTGAGCCCAGATCTCTTGTTCGTTGTGAGTGGGTACCGTGTCGTCTTTTCGATTACTCGTCTCGAGTTATTCCGTTTGTCACTATCTTCCTTCGGGAAGAAACTCTGTCAAAAGCCTCTTCGGGTTTGATATGTAGCATCTGCAGGTCTTCTTTGGTGTTTTTAAACCATGGCGTCGTAGTTTTTGGTTTTGAATCAAAAAATAGAAATACATTTTTGATAAATCTATTTCCGTCCGTTCGCTTGAGGTGACCAATTGTGCCCGTCTTTTGCGGATTGTATCTAGAATTTTTTCTATTTTTTTTAATTTTCCCATTTGGATCTGTTCTCATGAATGCCATTCTTCTAATGATTGTGCGCTCTTTTTCGTCCAGTTCTTCGAGAACTCTTTCATCACCGTTTAGGGATAAAGTTTCGGCTGTATATAACACTACTGGCTTCAAACCCGTTTCGTAGTGACGTATCATAGTGTCCTGGGGACGGCATTTCTTGTTGTAGATCATGCGGCATGTTTAGTAAGCTGTTTATAGTTTGCGTATCAGTTCCCTAACCGCTTCCTTGTCCAGTCCATTTTTCATGATGGTCTCATCCAGAATTTGTCGAGCCGGGCGATGACCCCATATTTCGCACAGAGTTTTGGTGGGGCGTCTTTGATGTTAGTCATGGTTTCTGTTTCCTCAAATGATATTTGCTGACCAGTTTGTACAGCGATTTCTCTCAACGGTTCGATTTGAACTTAACCGGTGACTATGTCGTTTGACAGAATGGCAATCTCATCGGCAAAAGCCAATCAGTTTACCTTGATCCCCTTCCATTCGGTTCCAATTCGCAACGACCTATGTTTGGTTTCCATTAATCTTTCGCCCATGTTCTGATGATCTCTTCAAGGACGAAGTTGAAAAGCATTGAAGACATGTCATCACATTGCCTAATCTCTGTTTTGACATAAACTCAATGAGAGATTCCCGAGGCATATTATTTTGGATTTTGTATCTGTTAGGGCAGCTGTGACTGATGCCTGCAGTTTAAGGTCAACTCCGAACTCATTTAGGATGTTTAGCGGGACCTCCCGGTCTATGGAGTAGTGTTCAGACCTTAGAGTATAATATCTGATTACTGTTTTGAGATTGTAGATCTGTTCGGCTGTTGAGCGACTTTTTATGAAACCCCCTTATTATTCACCTATTTGATGTGCGACTAGGGCTTCTAAACGCTCCAGAATTGTGCGAGAGAGAATTGAACAGGTTACCGGTAGCACAGATATTGCTTGGTAGTTGTTAATGTTTTCATACTGCCTTTCTTGTGCGAGGAATGGATCAGGTCCGTTTTCCAATCTTCGGGCAGTGTTTCCCCATTCCAAATTTTTTATGTTTGTTTTTGTTAGATTGCAGGTAATTCCTTTGGAGCATATTCCCACAGTTCTGCTACGACCGAATCTTCTCCAGGTGCTTTGTTGTTTTGATACAGGCAATGTGGCGCTTGATTTCGTTTTTGTCAGGTGGTCTGGACTCTTGAGCAGTGGTTCTTTGGTCTCAAAGGGGGTTTGGCGGTTTATTACAGTTCAGAAGGTCTTGAAATTAGTCTTCTAGAATCTGACAATTTTCTTCATTTGAAGTAGCCAATGTATCATCCTTTCGCTGAAAGCATAGTGACGGCGGTTTGTAACCGTCCACTTTGCGTTTGAAGGCTCTGTAGTTATCTCTAATTTCATTCTTCCCAAAATTTTGTTCTATCTTTCCAATGAGTGAATTTTCGTACTTACGTTCCTCATTTCTCATTGCCCTGGCTCTTTGAGCAGATTGGATTTTGTAAGTTTCCCAGTCAATTACCAACTAGTTGAGTAGTATTGTTTCCATGCACTGAGCCTTTCCTTGAGGACTGACTCCCATGTGTCATTCCACCAGGCATGCTTTTTGCTTCTTTTGATTTCTGTAACTTCTCTGGCAGCCTCTATAAGGCGCTCTTTGGTGGTATTAAAGTCACAGTCGCTTGGCCTTGCCTTTTCTTGGAACTCCCTTTGTCGATCATTGTAAAAGCGTATAATTTCTGTGTGGTCTTTCTGGTGTTTGTGGGTATAGGTTCGAATTTAATTGTGGTCATGTAATAATCTGAATCCACATTTATGTTCTTCTTTACTTGGGCATTGATAATTTCAGGGCTGTTCCTCCTGGAGATCGCGACGTGCTCTATTTGGAACTCTCTGTTAGTTTGGACGGGAGATCGCCAAGTGGTCTGCTTCCTGGGTACATGGAGAAAGTGGGTCGTTACTATTAACTGCACGTTGTGATTTTCACAGATGGATACATATCTTTAGCCGTTTTGGTTGGATTCCTTATGGGCAGGGTAATTTCCTATAATTTTCTTGTATTTTAGTTCTCGGCCGAGATGAGCATTGCAGTCACTCATAAGGAGTTTCACGTGATGTTCAGAAATTTTATATTGTTTTCCATCCAGTCTGTTCCAGAGGTTATCTACTTCTTCTGGGTCAGATCTGTTTTTAACATTTGTAGTGGCATGCACGTATACTAGGGCGTAGGTTTTGTCGGCACATTTGACTGTCAGTATGGATAATCTCTCATTCACTGGTTCAAAGTTTTTGATCAATTTAAGGATTGTCGTTCTCACGGCAAACGTGGTCCCAAATATCACAGCTTCATTGAGGATCCGATTTTGAGCTCCAGTCTTGAAAAAACTGTAACCGTCTGATTTAAAGATCTCGTTAGCTGGGTACCTTGTTTCTTGTAGGGAAATTATGGATACCTGATTTTCGTGTAGGGCTTTAGTGAGGGTTTTCAGCTCGTCAGTGTGCGTGAGTGAGTTTATGTTCAAATTTGCTAGAAAGGTTTTTGATTTAGTTATGAGATTTTGATTGCGCGGAATACACCGAGACGTTCCGTTTCGTCTCTTGCATGATGTCGCGTCTTTCCCAGAATCCTAATGAGATTCGCTCTCCGTGACTTTCACGATGAAGGATTCATCCAAAGACCTACCCCCTCTGGTAATTTTCTTGAAATGTTGTGCCATCATGCTTCTTGACTTCAATTTCTTTTGCACGCATACGCATCCTTGTTTCAGCTAGAGTTTCTATCCCTAGAGGTTGACTCAACATGTTTTATGGCTTCTGTGTGGTTACCTCTTCTCAAGGTTTTCTTCCTTTAGCCTTTGATAAGCCAATATCACACTACAAGGCAACAGCCGCTAGTTTTACACCTCATATAGTATTTTATTTCCCCGGTACCCACCACATTTGGTGAGCCTTCCCCTATCCGCTACCTAAGGAGACTAGCAACTCCACACGGGCAATCTGGTTTATACAACTACCTTCAGATCAGGCATAGTAAAATATTATGTTAGCATATTAGAATATGGATGGACCACATCGTCTGCATGACTTGGTAACTGCTCAGATATCTATCACCTTCAGTAAAATTCGGGCTATCCCAAAGGAAGAAAGGGCTGATACTAAACTAGACTTAGGAAAATTGCTTTCAGTATAAAATATTCACACCTAATCGTTACCAAAAGTTCCTTGTCAAAGTCAAGCAGGCGAATTGTAAATACGCTACGCTGGTCTAACGTAACTGTTATCTATTCAAAACTATTTTAAGTCTCACAGAACTATAACGAAAGAACTTACCAGGTACGATATTGCAGTGCCTGTATTATGCTTGCATGTCCAAAGGAATTTTGCATCGTAATCAGAGTAACACAGGCACTGCAATATCATATTTCTCCTCCGATACCGGGCAAGCGACTTTCAAGTGTAACAGGAATATACATATTGGATGTCCGAGCCTCGGTAGCATATAGAAGTTTGGGTCTGGCCGTGAGTCTTGCACGGACAGCCAAGTGGTAAGGCGACCGCTCGTGATAAGGGGAAATTCGCATTCGAGTCCCGGTTCGGCACAAATTTTCATTTTCGTCATTCCATTGTACAGCTGGTGGTTGTCATTATTGGCAGTTACCTAATAAATTTGATGTATAAAAATTACCAGTCACTTAAAATTCTTAAGACAATAAAACTGAAAGGGAGAGGTACTCGATAAAAGGTGTAAATCGAGGAAAATAATGCATTAGCCTTGCTTGTATCAGCTACAGGCAAACCGTCAAGTGTGTCCGACGCCTACCTCAAGCAGTGCAAAAATATTCTGTTCATGAAAAATCTAGATGAGAAAAACATATGTAGGAGAGAGCGCTGTATCTGGAGGATAGCCCACCTAGGAGCACATGATGTTTCATTCGCCGGTGTTTCAACATAGCAAGATTTTAAAATCACGTGAAGGAATGCGCTCTAGAGAGCGCCATTCTCTACTATTTTTCTTGATGTGACGTTGTGTTTTGAGCAGCGTTAGTAAATATTACGAGTTCGGCATATTAAAAATATTTGGAAGATGTTACCAATTCTTCATTTGCAGAATTTTATGATGATTAAAATTCTGTATATTTTTAAACCTACGCTACGCAACACAATTAGGGACATTTTTTTCGAAACGCCGTAACTGTTTCCCATAGAAACTCAGAAGTTTGAGGTCTGCCTTAACTGTGCCTAAAACATTTACTTGTAATGTTGCAAAGTGTGGCACCCAGTGACGTCACCCTCGAGCTCTCTGACGATTCAAACAGCATGTTGTCGACGCATACGAATGAAAGGCAGGAATTCTGGGCTAATGATGTCACATTGTCACCAAATGTCACCGTGATTCTGTCCAGCGTCAACGTGTATGTACCAGATGATGGGACGGTGTTCGTCACACCGCGTCTTACTCACTTTTCACCATTTTTTTCGACGCCTCTGCAATGTAATTCAAAACCGCGACCCCTAGCACCGAAATCAAGTGGTGTTCCCACGGGTGACTGAGAAAAATATTTTAAGACACACAGCCGTTCTTTATCAACCCGTAAAGGGCTCAGGAGATGACGTAGGGAGCGTCAATGAAACCGACACTTGTGGCGTTGATACCCACACAATTCGCAGTCGAAAGCGACAGTTTGCAGGACGGAATACTTGACAAAGTTTTACACTGTTAACACCAGCCGTTCTTTAAGGACACCGTGGTCCTGTAAACCCACTGAACGTAATTGCATTAATTAGGATTGTAGCATGATCCCAAATTTTGCTCTGGTGCCCAAGGTGATATGGCACGTGATCGTTCAAAACAATTCGACGAAATCTGAAGCATTCCGAAGCAGCAAACGGTGTTTAGCCCTCCTATTCCATGCCATCCTGTGGTGACGTCACGGGTGAGGGGGAGGAGGGTGCGACATTGACACGTGTGTGAGTAAAAATGGAATTAGGCCCTCTAAGACGCCGACCCCCCACCCTTCCATTTCGGAAACAGTCTCGGTGCCTCATGTGCACCTCTGTTGAGTACTTTTAAAGTATACCTATGTGGAGACACCCATTCATTGATTCCTGACGCTGGTGTACATCGGAAAGCTTTGGACATTTCAGAGGCTTCCAGGAGGAACATAAACTGCGAATGGAAACCTGTGTCCGGAAACATCATCCACCGAGGCAGCAGAGCATCACCTTCACAGGAGACAAGGCATTTCCAGGCAGCAACTGTCTCCAGCTTCTCCATTGACGATCGCGGAAATCAATCGCGATCACTGAATAGCAAACAATATTCGAGACGCTCCGCGTAGAGGCCGTCAGCATACAAAGTCACGTTTTCCGCCTACGTTATGGCCTGGTGGCAGGCGCCAGCGCCTGTAACTCTGACGCTCCGAGGTGTCATTGGATGACATTTCCGGACGCGGGTTCCTATCCTCTATTTTTTCCCTCAGGACTCCGCTCTACAGTGCGTAGAAGTTTGTTGCGACGTTCCTGGGACACCCTGTGTAGAAATTATGGCCCAACATCATTTCGGTTGCTACTAGGTGAGACAAATTGTGAAGCACTCTGCATGAAGTCTCATTGAGATATAGACTGATATTGATTTTAAGCGTTATAGCACATTACAGAGACAGCATCCCATGTAACGAAGTTTCACACCTGGTTGTTGCTTATCGTTTTGTAAGTGCGGTCTTGAATGTTTGTATGGTGATAGGAACCACAAAGCTAAACAGTGTAAGAAAAGATTTTCTGCGTGTTAACCAAGAATCCTAAGCCTTAACTCAGAAATCGCATTCGTTTTAGGGGTGAGGTGAAAAAGGTGGTCGTCTGGCATGCAAGCAACCGCACTACTAACACGCTAATCATGTAGATTGGAAGTACCTATCATAACACAACAGTGGCAGGAAACAGGAAAATGGTACCTAGTCATAATTACTTTCGCAAGAACGGTTCTGGTGTTAAGGTATTTTCCACCGCTATGAGGGATAATAACAAACTCGTAGTTGTCGAATCGAAAAAGTAAACCAACGTAATTGTTTTTGGTTTCTCTGCTGATGGAAAACGATACCGACAAACTTTGAAGGATCGTAGAGTGTGTCGTGAGAAACAAATTAAGGATATGTACCCGAGTCCGGGAACGTCATCCAACGACGCTGCAGAACGTCAGAGTTACAGACACGGCGCCTGCCTCTTGGCCATCCTTCAACAGCAAACGTGACTTCGTATGCTGACGTACTGCAGGCGGAACGACTCGCTGTATTGTCTGCTATTCAGTGATGGCGATTGATTGCCGCGTTCACCAGTGTAGAAGCTGGAGCTAGCTACTGAATAGAAAGGCCTTGTCTCCAGTGAATGTGATACTCTGTTGCCTTGGTGTATGACGGATTAGGACACGGGTTTGCATTCGCGGTTTATTTTTCTCTTGCATACCGACGCATACTGGAAATTTTAGAGGGCTATAGGAGGAAAATCAGCTGAAGATGGAAACCGGTGTCCGAAACTGTCGTCTACCCAGGCGACAGACCTTCGCATTCATAGCACACAAGACCCATCTACGCAGCAGATACCTGAATCTTCCCCAATGACTATTCATCTGAGCAGTCGCCATCGCTGGATGACAAACAGCATTGTGAAACGTTCCCCCTATGTTCTGTCAGCGTACAAAGTCACTTTTGCAGCTGAAGGGATGACTTAGTGACCGGTGCCTGTGACTTCGTTGCTCTGTATCAGCATTCGATGATGTTTCCGGACACGCGTATATGTCCTCGATGTGTTCCTGAAGACACCCTCGACAACCCCTATAAATCTGTAGCAACAATTCTGTAATACCCTGTACACACGTAAAAATAACTTATTGTTTTGTAAACGCGGTATTTAAGGTTTGCATGGTAATAGGAACCACAAAACCAAAGAGAATAACAGAAGTTTTCCTTCGTATTACACGAAAATTCTAAGCCTTATCACAGAAATCACATTCGGTTCGATGGAAAGCGAAAAAGACGGTCGCCTGGCTTGTAGGCAGCCCACACTACTGTTGTGTATAACACGTAGGCTGTAGCCAGGAAATTGTACATATCACAACACTACACTGCCAGGAAACAAATGGTATTTCCTCCTCGCTGTACTAATTCATAATTATTTTCCCGAAACTGATTTTGGGGTTAAGCTATTTCCAAGCAGTATGAAAGGTAATCATAAAGTTTTAGTTATCAAATCGAAAAAGTAAACTTCTGCAATTTTTTTGTTTGTCTGCTGACAAACGTTTCCAGTCCGTGTAGACACTGTAATGCTCGTGAATATACGGTAAAATGCAACTAAATGAGACAATATGGAGCAGCAATCTGCAGTAATAAATTTGGAGGTACACATTGGGAGGAAGGTCGTACACTGAGCTGTCATCTCTGGCGCCATAAATGGCTCTAACGCAGCAGCGCTACAACCGATATATAGTTGAGAACCCTCTGTGTCGAGGTAGGTCAGGCGACAGTGGGAAACGTAAGGTCTTGCACTGATGAAAAATTACGTTACGGGAACCTCGAAAACATGGCACAACAAGCCTTAACAGGTTGGAAATATGAAGGCTGCTAACGATTTTCTTTCCTAAAATGACGATATTTCGCTACTTTTTACTTGTAATTAAGAGTGATTTGAAAATGACGACATGAGATGTTACAAATGTGCTTGACAGTGGAGCTAAGTCGAAATTAGCTAATAGCACGATTAAATAAAGGTCGTACAATAGCCTGCTGCGGACCAGATATACGTTTATTAAGCATCTGGAGACTGAGGATCCCCACAACTACAATACTTTAAATATTTTATGTTTAAATTACATAGAGAACTTATGGAAGGTTTCTGCGGTCATCGCAAACAATCTGAGGTAACCAGACTATGTATCTAGTCAGCATTTTTTCATCAATAGTTCATGCGGCACTGTCCCTGTACAACGGGAGATTAACGCCTACACACATAAGCGAAAAGTGGTTCACAGTGACTATAATGGGCTAAGGAGGGTCTTAACATGCCTTAAAATGCTAAAAATGACTGCCAAAAGTTGTGTAAGACAGTAATTACTGCAAATTTCGTAAAACATTTGCAATAATGTTATCACTTAAGACAAAACAAACGTATGTCGGATGTTTTCGGTGAATATAGATCTTTGAGAAAGTAACTAGAAAAAAGTAAAGCAAACCATTTTATATTAACCTTGTATTACGTGTACTTATTTCTTGTTTATGCGTCAAAGTACATAACCGTCAAATACTTACTGACCTACAGAAGTAGTTTTATACAAGCATGGTGCCTTGCTGCAGCAGGGAAAAGAAGGGAACCAGAGGCAAAATGCTCATGACGGAGCGCAGAAAAGGCGAATACTATCGTCTTTAACCGCCTGTGACAAAAGTGGGTAATCTACAGCCTCAGTTCTCAATCAGACTTTCTCTCCATCAGTTCTGGCATGCGAACATCTTCGCACTGAAAGAGAGAAGCAGAGAGACAGTGGCGGGTCAGAAAGAGAGAGGAGACAGTGATGGTTGATTGGTTGACTTGGGGGAAGGGGACCAAACAGCGAGGTCATCGGTCAAAACGGATTAGGGAAGGATGGGGAAGGAAGTCGGCCGTGCCCTTTCAAGGGAACAATTCGGGCGTTGGTCTGAAGCAATTTAGGGAAATCACGAAAAACCCAAGTCAGGATGGCCGGACGCGGGTGTGAACAGCCATCCTCCCGAATGCGAGTTCAGTGTGCTAACCACTGTGCCACCTCGCTCCGTCGACAGTGATGGTGGAAGAGAGAAAGTTGTAGTAGAATAGAAAGAGGGATGAGAGAGTGGCAGTAAAAGGGAAAGAGGGAAGAGTGGAGATAGAAGCAGTGGGACCAGTATGGAGCGGATAGAGATAGAAGTAATGGAACCAAGATGGAGAGAATACAGTGGAAATGAAAAATACTCTTAAGTATAGACCAAAAATTGGCTTGAACTGTAATGTCTCGGTTTAGGAGAGGGCGAATTTTGGACTGGAACCTTAAACACGTGAGAGTAGGGGAAAAATAAGTTCGACATCCCGAAAAGTTTTGAGCTGCCGAGGTGTGGTGGAGGCAGTGGCAGTGGGAAAAGAACAAAAGTAGACAGTGGAGGTAAGAGAGGAGACTGTAGTAGTGGGATATACTGTACGGCAACCGGAAGAAATGGATACAAGGTAGAGACATCTACAGACAGTGCAGTGAGAGGGAGATGCTGAGTATGAAGACGTAACTGCTGAAAAGACTGGGTAAAGGAACCCTCTGCGTTAAAAAAGCGCACATGTGTTCGCATCCCAAAATTTTTTTGTCCGAGTGTCTTAAAGAGAAACATTGTGCTCCGACAGAAGCATTTCTTTGTCGATCTGGCGATTTCTGAGTGAGAAATATACAGTTGGAAGATATCATACAGTTGCAGTAAAATTGTAATCATTTATGTAACCAAACATATGTTGCATTTCAGGACAATTTGTCGTCTGTTGCGTGCCGCTTCATGGTCTTGCAATTTTAACGGCCAGAACAGTTCAACATTACTCCGTAACGTATCCCTGGTCACCACTGGTTCCTTTATACGAAACAGCGCAAAAAATATGTCCAAACATCATCCTAAACTATGTTGGTTTTACTTCAAAAAGCGAAATTGATACCGATATTTCTGTACTGAGATTTATTGATTGCTCAAGGGTTGGAAGCGTTGGGCGCAAATAAAGGTTAAGCACCATTCGTACGAGGCCTGTTCGGAAAGTAAGATCCGATCGGTCGTAAAATGGAAACCACTGTGAAAATAAAAAAACGTTTTGTTTGCAACAGTTAGCTCCACCTCCCAGCTACTTCTCTACACAGTTGCACCTCCGATTTAGACATTTGTCATAGCGTTGTACCAACTTTCCAATACTCTCGTCATAGAAGCAAGCCGCCTGCGCTTCCTGTCAATTATCCACGCTCATCTACAGCTCGTTGTCTGTGCCAGAACGTTGTCTTCATAGCTAGCTGCTCATGTGAGCAGAGATGAAACTCAGGGAGACAATTATGGCCTCTATTGTGGGTGATCGAACACTTCCCATCGAAAGCGCTACAGGAGCATCTTCATTGCCCCTTCAGAGTGCGGTCGACAATTGTTATGCTGAAGGAAATGCATGACAGTTATGTTACTTGGGTGCATGACATCAGGCGAAATCTCACACCAGGACCTCATACCTGGTGCTAACTGTGCTGTCATAAATGAAAAGAGCGACGTGACACGATCGACTGGCGTACTAGAGACACTGCCAAACATATGAGTGCAAAGCTTCATCGGATTTTCGCTGTGGTTTCCATTTCGCACCCCTGAGTACCTTATTTCCCTAATGGCCCTCCCAGAATACGTAAGACAATTCATTTAAAACTAGATAACAAGACTGAAATGCTGTCTTCAAAGAATATTTAAAACAACTTTAATAGTGAAACTTCCTGGCAGATTAAAACTGTGTGCCGGACCGAGACTCGAACTCAGGAACTTTTCCTTTCACGGGCAAGTGCTCTACCAGCTGAGCTACCCAAACACGACTCAGGCCCCGTCCTCATAGCTTTACTTCTGCCAGTACCTCGCCTCTACTTTCCAAACTTTACAGAAGCTCTCCTGCGAACCTTGCAGAACTAGCACTCCTGAAAGAAAGGATATTGCGGAGACATGGCTTAGCCACAGCCTAGGGGATGTTTCCAGAACGAGATTTTCACTCTGCAGCGGAGTGTGCGCTGATATGAAACAGGCAGAAGCTGTGAGGACGGGGCATGAGTCGTGCTTGGGTAGCTCAGTTGGTAGAGCACTTGCCCCCGAAAGGCAAAGGTCCCAAGTTGCCGACCGGTGTGGCCGTGCGGTTCTATGCGCTTTAGTCTGGAACCGCGTGACCGCTACGATCGCAGGTTCGAATCCTACCTCGGGCATGGATGTGTGTGATGTACTTAGGTTAGTTAGGTTTAAGTAGTTCTAGGTCATAGGGGACTGATGACGACAGATGTTAAGTCCCATAGTGCTCCGAGCTATTTGAAACATTTTGGTCCGTGTTCGAGTCTCGGTCCGGCACACAGTTTTAATAAGCCAGGAGGTTTCATATCAGCGCACACTCCGCTGCAGAGTGAAAATCTCATTCAGGAAACTTTACTAGTGATAACAGTATTTCCGTTAACACATTAGAAGAGCCTTTTGGCTTCGTTAGAGCTTTGAGATAACAAATGAAAGTTAGTTTGAAGTGCTAATGGGAAACCACCATCCAAATTAAATGTAATTTGACAAAGGTTATTAAGCAGTTTTTAGACTTTAAAGGAATGACAATTTTACTCATCAGAACCTCGGAAAGGGAATGATCAACTGCTCCAAAGCTAAAATAAAATTTTAGCAACAAGAACAGTTGATAAGAAGGGTATTGTCAATACAGCAACATCAGAATTAGTGCAAACCGCCAAAGCCACCGAAGCAGGAGTATACTATCACGTCCGGTGCCGACTTTCCAGCCAGTCCGTCGCACTGACGTTTAGGCCAAGCACGGGTGCAGAACGTGTCTGTAACACACAAAATATTCTCCTAGGAGTACACGTAATAATAAAATTCCAGTTCAAGGCTCCGATCACAATATCGAGTGCGAGTTCATCTTGGAACAGATCGACGAAACAAAATTTTCCTGTGAGAGACCCAGAAACGCAATGAACAATTAGTGCCACGTCGCTATCTGCCTTTACTTCTCCCAGAATAGTAAATGACTCGCGAGGAGCTCCAGAAAGAGGTAATTTAACATGGGAGACGAGGGCGAACAAAAGTAACAGAAAGTGTCAAATTTTATGTAGGCTCGCTCACACTGCTGTTAAAATTGTATGAGCACACCCATGGACGAATGATTTACGACTCTACGGCTAACTAGCTCTTTAATCTTCCAACGGAAAAGAAGCAAGTTAGATAACAGAGCGACTCCAAGCAATTAGGCCCACCCGGTTTCACAGTTTAAGATTCACAAATACAGCAGTAAAATCTGTACTCACGGTGCAGATGTCTTATACAGAAAATTATCAGCAACGTTAATATGGGCTGGATCCGTATGTTGACGTCAAGGTGGGCACGGGTATTATGATCTGAGGTCATCAGTCCCCTAGAACGTAGAACTACTTAAACCTAACTAACCTAAGGACATCACACACATCCATGCCCGAGGCAGGATTCGAACCTGCGACCGTAGCGGTCGCGTGATTCCAGACGCAAGTACCGATAATCCGGGAACACTTACAATACGGGGAGACTGAGAAGAACCACACTATAGAACTTGGTCAAATATCGGCAAACGACAGCACAGCTAGCGACCATTATAATTGTAGTGGGGAACCGTTACTTGGAAGCCATGAACCAGCCATCGAATTAGCCAGCATCGACCACCACATAAATGCAGCAAAGAAATGGAACCGTAGTTCGAATAATTCCACAGCAAGCGTATCCTCACTGGATTCTTAGTCTGCGTTGAAAACAGCTGATCTCAGTGGTGGCTCCAGGAAAGTCAGCAGAGGTAATTCCAACAGACCAAACCTCTAACAGGTGACACTACTGCTGACGGACCAGATGCTTCAGACCACTTTGCGCTGTTCCAACGAAAAGTCCCAACGAGCGTCACAACCTCCACGCCCCGCGTCTTTGACAACGGCGTCTTTTATCGAACCCAAGAGCCCTGGAAGCCAGAGGGCCACGGCCTAACACCGCAACGTTTCGGTCCGTAACCGCCACTCAGCTCCCTCCGCTTCGGGTGCATACCAGCCCCTGCCTACCTTTTATTTGATTTCGTGTGCGTGTAGCGCATTACCAGAACAAAAATTCGCGCTCGCTTCAAATTACGGCGATCAGGATACAAATTGTTGTTTCTGCTAATTGGGTAGTCGCTGCGCTTGCAATCGGACAATAATCGATCACGAGTGTGACCTGGCTTCTTACGAAGCGAAAAGATAAATCGTGTGGCTGTAGTTGCCGTTTAATTAACCTTTCCCAAATCACAAGCAATCACACGTGCGTATGATATTAATTTTTGTGTCTCGGCTATTTTGATCTTTGACAGTGGCTGATATAAACATTCACGCTCACTAATTTGCATTTGTTACTAATAACTTTTACGTAATGAATGGAAATGCGACCGTAGGCCGCCAAGCAATTTAATCTTTGCCAGTAACTTTGAGCAATGCTCTAATTTTCTCTCTCTGAACAAAAAAATACTTTTAATTACGTACACATAAATCTTGCAGATATAAACAATATTTGTATTCAAATCTCAAGGTTATTACGGACGTGTAATATGAATTTATATTTACTGTTAGTTCAAAGGCGTCTAACCGCCACTGACTAAGCAATACTGCAAGCAAATGGCCGATGCCTTAAATCCCAGGCATTCTCAGACGGACACTGTCCGTAACAGGGCGTAGCATCTCCTTATTTTCTTAGGAGATCGGAAAGTGTGTCTTGTACCTCGTCTTCCCAAGACTCTGCCTGTTTTGCTGGACGTACCACACAGCAAGAATGGGATACGAGCCCTAGCTCATCCCATGAATGTTCAACATTTTCACAATCGATGTAGCTCGACCACTATTTCTGCATTTGGTACTAACTGTTTCACGCTTTCCTCAGGCGAGGTCACAAGGGGTTACGACTTTGACACAAGCGTGAATAAGACGACAAACAGTTCCTCTGAGTTCTTCAGTTTGGCAACACCTTCCGTGACAGCAGCGCACGTTTGTTGTGCTCTTTACAAATTCACTTCTGCAGAGATTTCAACACCCATTCACCTATGTTGCCTGGCCTCTGGCGCTAGAGCAACAGTGGAAGGCCCTCGGGTACTGGCTGTCCAAGTCTCTGCAGAGGTATATTTTTAAAGTTTGTAATAAAGTTGGATTGGTGGCACTGAGAGTATTAGAGGCACTCGGAGGACGATTTCTAAACTTTGTATAAAGTTTTGTTGGTCTTAGCAACTTGTGCTCTTTACCGAGAAGCAACGTTACGTAACGTGCACTACTGGTCAGCTAAAATCCACGCTGTCTTTTTCGGGTACAACACCAGCGACAGTGGAGCACGAACGTATGGCGCAGCATCATAGGAAATTTCATTGTGGCACCTTACCTCATCGTAGGTGTGTTAAATGGAAATACGTATGAACACTTTCTGTCTTTCTTCTGGCCGAGGGACCATGTACGAGGCTCCCAAGACGACCGCAGCCCAGGTCCATATTTCGGGTGTTTCAACACACATATTCAATCAAAAGTGCCTTGATCTCGATTAAGACGAAGTGCTGCAGTACAAAGACCGGCCAGGTCACCTGATTAAAGGCGTCCTGATTTTTTGCCTCATATTTTAGAAGCTTGGTAGCATATTTTAAGCCAATTTAACGATATAGCACAAAGAGAATGATCGCGGGAGTCATCAAATCAGCTCCTACGGATTAGGTTCCAGTACTGAGCCATGTACCACAGCCAAATTTGTGTGTACAAACGCACTCACAAGAGAGTACAAGAAGATCTTGGGAAATAATAACCTACCAATGTATGAGGACACTGAATACGACCGCCACCCACAGCCGCCTTCGATCGAGAAAGCCCCGTATCAAAACGGCAATTACAGCCACAGAGGAAAAGTTCAGCTTCACTGAAGACTGGCATCAACAATGGACCGCAAAGCTGAGTAATGAAATTCCGCGTAAAACATGGTCGACTCTGAACAGAATACGGACCCAGCATAGTAGATGTACCTACACCACTGGCCAATAAAATTGCTACACCCCGAATGTGACGTGCTACAGACGCAAAATTTAACCGACAGGAAGAAGATGCTGTGATATGCAAATGATTAGCTTTTCAGAGCATTCACATAAGGCTGGCGCCGTTGGCGACATCTACAACGTGCTGACATGAGGAAAGTTTCGAACCGATTTCTCATATACAAACAGAAGTTGATCGGCGTTGGCTTGTGAAACGTTATTGTGATGCCTCTTGTAAGGAGCAGAAATGCGTACCATCACGTTTCCGACTTTAATAAAGGTCGGATTGTAGCCTATCACGATTGCGGTTTACCGTATCGCGACACTGCTGCTGGCGTTGGTCGAGATCCAATGACTGTTAGCGGAATATGGAATCGGTGGGTGCTGGATCCCAACGGCCTCGTATCACTAGCAGTCTAGATGACAGGCATCTTATCCGCATGGCTATAGCGGATCATGCAGCCACGTCTCGATCCCTGAGTCAACAGATGGGGACGTCTGCAAGACAACAACCATTAGCACGAACAGATCGACGACGTTTGCAGCAGCATGGACTATCAGCTCGGAGACCATGGCAACGGTTACCCTTGACGCTACATCACATACAGGAGCTCAAATGGTTCAAATGGCTCTGAGCACTATGGGACTTAACAGCTGTGGTCATCAGTCCCCTAGAACTTAGGACTACTTAAACCTAACTAACCTAAGGACATCACACACATCCATGCCCGAGGCAGGATTCGAACCTGCGACCGTAGCAGTCACGCGGTTCCAAACTGACGCGCTTAGAACCGCACGGCCACACCGGCCGGCTCTGTTTACAGCTTCGTGATGGTCGCATCCGTGTTTGGCGACATCGCGGTGAATGCACAATGGAAGCGTGTATTCGTCATCGCCATACTGGCATATAACCCGAGGTGTTGGTATGGGGTGCCATTGGCTACACGTCTCGGTCACCTCTTTTTCGCATTGACGGCACTTTGAACAGTGAACGTTACATTTCAGATGTGTTACGACCCGTGCCTCTACCCTTCGATTCCTGCGAAACACTACATTTCAGCACGATAATGCACGACCTCAAGTTGTAGGTCCTGTACGGGCGTTTCCGGATACAGAAAATGTTCGACTGCTGCCCTGGCCAGCACATTCTCCAGATCTCTCACCAATTGAAAACGTCTGGTCAATGGTTGCCTAGCAACTGGCTCGTCACAATACGCCGGTCACTACACTCGATGAACTGTGGTATCGTGTTGAAGGTGCATGGGCAGCTGTAACTGTACACGCCATGAAAGCTCTGTTTGACTCAATGCCCAGGCGTATGAAGGCCGTTCTTACGGCCAGAGGTGGTTGTTCTGGGTACTGATTTCTCAGGATCTATGCAACCAAATTGCGTGAAAGTGTAATCACATGTCAGTTGTAGTATAATATATTTGTCCAATGAATACTCGTTTATCATCCACATTTCCTCTTGGTGTAGCAATTTTAATGGCCAGTAGTGTATTCCCACGTAAATAGGGCACGAAATCGACGCCCTTCTACGAATGTGAAGAAATTTAAACCAAAAACACATCATAGAAGAATGCCCTCAGGCAGCTTATGGAAGAAAAGTTAAAGATTTCCTGATGGTAACTCCAGAAGCAATAGCCTACATAAATACGTTAGATATTCGTTTATAGGTATAATTATTTCAGTTTTAACTAATTATATTCTGATTTGTTTCTTACCGCAAACGTTAAATAAATAATTTTTTTTAAGTTATGCAGTGGTGTTACCTCTTAATTGTCTTCTCAACAGCTGTTGAACGCTGTTATGACAAGTATACTGTTCCGCTGCAGGACCATTCTTGTTTCAATACTACTTAGTCCCAGCACGGGGCTCTCAACCCGAACCACACGCCGCTGTTAAGCACTGATGAGAGACTGGGTCCCTTACTTCGACTGCACATAATTTATTGAGGTCAATCCAACACATTTATTTCAAATAACATAAATGAAGTTACATTTGAATCTGTCTGACATTAAACAGGAATAAAAAAAACCAATTTCAATATCAGCTGATTTAGTGCGTGAAGCGCGAGTTAAGCCAATAACCAAGTAAACTAAACAATTCACCGTAAATCAAAACAAAGAGAAAAACAAAATTGAATCAATACACCCCACTAACAAATATCCAAAAAACCTTACAATACTACTCAGAAGAATACACTGAAGTTGGGAGCAGTCATTCACCCGACAGAACACTTCAATGAGTTCAATAACACAGCTGCATGCCCCAGAAAACTGCAAGACATTAAATACACTTAATTTGACGAATCACAAATGCTCATTAACATCACGCCACTCCTGTTTGAACTGCAGTGTCCCAAAGAAACAGGCGCTTATTCTGAAAGAACAATTTTTTTATATGTTTAAATTACAGAATTAAGGAATTCCAAAGCTTTCCCCTTTCTAGGCGGAGGCTGAGCCAGAAACACAAAATGCCACAAAAACACAGTTTTGCTGTGAAATCTTACAGGACACCCGGAAGCAGTAAAAGACAAGGAGTCGGCATCCACAAATAACACAGGCTAAGAGCCAGGCCGGGAGCACATCCTACGAGAACTTGTTGACACCATGCTCACTACAAACTGTAGACATTCCGGCCGAACATCCGCTTGCAGTGGCTGCCAGAAGGACGAAGCAACCAACAGGCCCACGCCGTGCTTCTCACATAGGCACCTCAATTTGTACAAACATCTAGGCCAACAAAAACTCCGGACTCCCCTCTCACTGCGAGGCTTGGCACAGTTTATACGAAATGCCTTGCAGGCAAACAGTAACCGCCGCAGGAGTTTCACGATTAGCAAACAGCCCCAGACATCACACATGTGATTCTTGAGTTTCTCCCGGCGTATTTGATAATCAAAATATCCACGGGTGTATTGCCGGTCTTCAGTGTCCAACGGACACAATATTTCGGCGGTCGTACATGTCGTCATCATCAGGTGAACCGACGGACTGAGCTCCTGTGAACGTGCCGGCACGGAGATCCGTACGCTATGGCTGCTCAGAGGGAACTGGGTTCGGTCGCGGCGGCGGCCGATTTAAGTAACCTCCACTCGCGGCGCGCTCCATCCGCTGTCCGCGCCGCGCCACGGTTGAATAAAGTGCGGCGGCGTCTGAGATGACGTCGGTGTGGTGGCTCTGTCCGCCGTGGTCGTCACAATGGAGACTGAAACGGAGGGTAAATTACCTTTCCTTGACGTCTTGGTCAAGAGAAGGGCTGACGGCACCCTAGGTCATGGGGTGTATCGGGAGACAACGCACACTGATCTGTAATTGCACGCAGACAGCTGCCACCAACACTCACAGAGGAAAGGGGTACTTATAACTCTAGTACATAGGGCGCGCACTATCTCTGACGCAGAGAGTCTACCCCTGGAATTGGAACATCTGAGAACTGTATCTCGAAAAAATGGGTACTCAGAGTGGCAGAGTCAACGTGCTCTCCGCCCAACCACTACAGCACAACCTGTGGAGATGGATGAAATCACGAGGGAGGAGGTAGTCTCTGCGTTTATTCCATATACAGGCGCACTCTCGGGGAAAATCGCCCGAATTTTGAAGAAACACCGGGGCGGAACTGCGTTTTGTCCTCCGAATAAAACTCGTGCACTGGTGGGGAGCGACAAAGATGACCTCGGTTTGAGGAGGGCCGACGTGTTCCAGATTCCGTGTCAATGTGGCAAGTCGTATATTGGTCACACGATGCGTACCGTCGAGGATCGATGCCGTGAACACCAGAGGCACACTCGACTGATGTATCCGAGCAAGTCGGCGGTCGTTGAACATTGTTTGTCGGACAATCACGCTATGGATTATGAACGCACGAGGATTCTGGTACAGACGTCGAGATACTGGGGCAGAGTTGTTAGAGGGGCCATCGAAATTCGCACCAATGACGACCTCATAAACCGTGACTGTGGCTATAATCTTAGCAATGCTTGGGAACCAGCGATTGGGTTGATCAAGAGTAAATCGAGCAAACGTATAGTTGTGACGACCACGGCGGACGGAGCCATCACACCGACGTCATCTCAGACGCCGTCGCAATCTGTTCCACAGCGCGACCGTGGCGCGGGGCGCGGACGGCGGAGGGTACTTAAATCGGCCGCCGCCGCGACCGAACCGAGTTCCCTCTGAGCAGCCATAGCGTACGGATCTCCGTGCTGGCACGTACATTGGAGCTCAGTCCGTGAGTTCACCTGATGATGGCGATATGTATGATCGCCGAAATATTGTGCCCGTTGAACACTGTAGACTGGCAGCACACCCGTGGACATTTTGATTATCTCACATGCGCTTACGCCCGAGCCACAACTCCGCCAGTCTCACCGGCCTCCCCAAACCGACTGCCTCCCGCCGTCCCGCGCGCCCCAGCAGAAAACGCTAAGATGCTCATGCCCGGGGACGCGCCAAAGATAACAAGCCGATCGCTGATGAGAGACCAGCGATCTGGCTCACTACTTGTTTCAGTATCTCAGTCGATACAAGAGCTCAGAACACTATACTTTATGGTTGCTAGGACAAGGGGAAGATGTAACACTGCAGCAACAGCTGTGTGGGGAGTGGAGAAGAGCTGGAAAACGCGGGTGTTGACCCAGAGAGGTCGCTACTGGCCGTGAATTCACGTCAGCGGCAGGTGTCATGCCAGCCAGAGACAGGCGGGGTGCGCTGCGGCCATCAGAGCGCCGCGACGCCACGGGCAGGTCCAGGCGTCGCGGGGCGTCGCGCCGCGGTGTCCACTCGCCGGGCCGGAGCGTCCGCCGTCAGCTGCACGGCGGCCGCTGGCGGCGGGCCAGGCGCAATGCAGGCGTCGCGACGCCGGGAGATCAAAGCGCGCCGCGACCTGGCCGACGCGCCCGCGACGGCGCGCGACTCCCGCTGACAGCCTCATTTGTGCGGGACGCCCCTGCAACGCGACCCTGCCGCTTCTTCCGCCTTTGACGTCGCGCGCATGCCCGCCGGAGGCGCCTCGAGTTACACAACTGCTGGCGTGGCCCACGTACTGCAGGCACGTGCCCGCGAGAGGCGCAGCTGGCGAACTTGTGTGGGCGGTTCGCAGAAGTTACCTCAGATAGCTCGTGTGTGCGAGCGCATGCCCGCTAATTACTGAGCCTTTGCTTAAGACGCACAGTGCATCAACATTCCACTGCACTTTGTGCTAAGCCAGACTAATAATATAGACTGAGGATCACCCCATATTTGAACCACAAATTTTGCGAAAATGAAAAGCATTATTGATATGCGGTTTTCACAGAATGGATTGGTAATCAGGAGTGTAATGCCAGCCAGTATACGGATTCTATATTTTTTGTCCTTACAAACGTTTTTTGTATATATAATGCTTATTTTGCATGGAGTGTAGATATGTGTGGAAGTGAAACATGGACGATAAATAGTTTGGGACAAGCAGAGAATACAAGCTTTCGAAATGTGGTGCCACAGAAGAATGTTATAGGCAACTATTAATATCAACATTGTTTGCCTTGATGTTGTAACCTGTATGTGTCCTAAGATCCGATGATGGCGGCTTTAGTTTCGCCGAAACCGATAATCACGGAATAAAATGAATTCCTGCGATCTTGGCTACCGGTTTATAGTTTTACAAGCATCTAGATCGCTCCCACATGAGCACAATGTACATATTTGATTGTGGATAATTACGTTTGTAACACTTTGGTATTTGAGTTCTCATGTACCGATTAGTGGCAAGCAAGTCGTTTTGTCGGTCAGTCCTTGGCTGTCCTTTGGTTGAGTTACGGACGGATCAAGTGTAGTTGGGCTCACTACCTGTCTCACCTAAGTGAACGAGGGCAGACCGACCCCCTGGAGGCCTCTGAGTGCCGTTGTCTTACTGTCTTTCTCACGGGTGTTTGATTGTCTGTTTGTAATCCATCAAAGCCAATGGCTTAAGAAATTCTTGGTTTTACTGTGTTTTATGTAAATTAAAGGCCTTCAGCCGCGTATGAGTAAGTTTGAATTCCGGCAAGTGGATATTTGCTGAAAGGTTACTGTCGTGTTGTATTTTCTTTTAGTCCCCTTTTAACCACTTGTGGCTTATGGTCACAATTTTTTTAAATTTTGGAAAATTAACTGTGGGCCTTCAGCCGCTTAGAACCTTATTTTTAAAATTACTTTTCAAGCTTAAATATTGCGGCCTTCTGCCCTTAAATGTTTATGGTATTATTGAATTTTGGAAAATCAATTGTGGGTCTTCAGCAGCTTAAAACCTTATTCTTAAAATTACCCTTAAGCATAAACCTTGCGGCTTTTTGCCTTTGACAGGTTATGGTAATTTATTTTAAAATCTTGAAAATTTTATTGTGGGTCTTCAGCCGTTTATATTGCATCTTGTTTATGTTTGTCTATCCACTTTTGCCTTGAGGCTTTCAGTATAGCTGTGATATATATATTATTTGTAATTTTAACTGCGTGTCTTTAGTTACTTGAAATTTACCTTGTTTATTTTTTAAGATTTCTTGTTTGAAGGCCTTTAGCCGTAGAAGATTTGAAGTTTGAAACTCGTAGCTGTTAAGTTTCGGCTATGTGCCGTTTTGGTTTAAAGGTATTTTTAAATTACAATAATTTACAATTTTAAAGTGAAACTAACCAACATCTGATTTGGCCCTTTCCACAATCCTGATCAGCCATTCTGCCCAGCGGATTTAGCTGGCGTCTCAATTGTGTCATATATATGGCCACACGACAGAAATCACCACTCACTGTACGTGGAAGGCAGTTGGAGCTAGACGCATGGAACACTCGACTGGGGAAATCGATAGGGAATTCAGTATTCCGACGTCCACAGTGTCAATAGTGTGCCGGGAATACCAAATTTCAGGCACCGATTCTCACCACGGACAACGTAGTGGCCGGCGGACATCACGTAGCGACTGATACCAGCGGCATTTGCGTAGGGTTGTCAGTGCTAACAGACATGCAACACTGTGCGGATTATCGCATTAATGAGTGTGGGTAGAACTACGAACGTATGCGTTATAACAGTACCTCGAATTTCGGTGTTAATTGGCTACGACAGCAGGTGACCAACGCGAGTGCCTTTGCTAACAGCACATCACCTGCAGTGGCTCTCGTGGGCTCGTGACCATTTCGGTTGGACCTATGGCGATTGGAAAACTATGGCCTGGTCGGATGAGTCCCGGATCCAGTTGCGAAGAGCTGATGGTAGGGTTCGAGTGTGGTGCAGACACCACGAAGTCACGCGCCCACATTGCAAGCTAGTGGTGGCTCCAAAATGGCGTGGGCTGTGTTCACATGGAATGGATTTGGTCCTCTGGTAAAACTGAACATCTTGAGACCATTTGCAACCATTCATGGACTTCATAATCACAACCAAAGACGGAAGGCGCCGTGTCACCGGGCCACAATTGTTCGTGATTGGTTTGAAGAACATTCTGGACCATTCGAGCGAATGATTTGGCCGCCCAGATAGCCCGATACGAATTGGGTTGGACATTTAGGGAGCATAATAGAGAGATTGGTTCGTGCCCAAAATCCTGCACTCGAAGCGCTTTCGTAATTACGGACGGATACTGAGGCAGTATATATCAGTACTTCTGCAGGGGACTTCCAACGACTCTGAGTCCATGCCACCTCAAGTTGCTGCATTACACCGGGAAAAAAGGAGATCAATAAGTCATATTTATGAAACTTCTTTGGTCCTAGAAAATAACAGGCTGATAATAACGAAAGGGTAGGAAAGAGGCTATTCTTGGGCTAGCCGGCTTGTCTGATTGACGACAGTATGACAAACAGTGCTTGGTTTCAAACCAACAGTTATGACCAAAACATAAGAAAGGTGAGCAAGGCCAACCGAAATAAAACAAGATAAAAGCCAAGGAAGAGCAGGTTTCGCTAGTGCGCTTATCCGACGAGGCTTCAAACCGATTTTCCGCAGAAGCCGCAGGGTTCACAATATGACACGTTCCACCAAGAATGCAGTCAACAAACTAAATACTGCAGAAGTATATGATCCACGTTACGAGTGCGGAGCCGCCTACGTAGAGGAGATTGGAAGACAAGTTGGCATACGAATAGCAGAAGATGAATCCTATGTGTGATTAGCAGAGGATAATAAATCAGCAATAGCGGAACACCCCTGTCACTGTGAGCAGCCTGTCTTGTTCCAGGCAGCTCGTATGCTGGCGAAAAGAGCGATGGAGGCGCCAATGCAAAATTCGAGAGGCAACTGAAGTTATTAGCCCTAGAACACTGAAGTTTGGAAAATGTTACATTGCCACTAAACCATCACAAATTTTTCTACTCCAAATTTTATTCAAAGGAAGTCGTAATTTACACGTTATGCATTAAATAATTAGAAGGATCAGATCTCAAATTGTAGGTTACGTACTAAATTAAGTAAAATATGTCTTGTTTTTACCCTAGTGCAATCGTACATTTTATGAGAAATTAGTAATCTAGGATTAGGGAGTCTGATAAAGCCAAATTTCTAGTAGTTTCCTGTCGAGTTGCGATTTTCACAAATCTTTTATTCGAGTCTTACAGAAACTAGCAGTACGGCAATAAACCACCTTTTAAAACACGCCGCTAACGCCAATCAAAGTAATTTATAGCAATATAACAATTTAAAAAATTGTAAAGAACATTAGTAAACAGGCTACTAAAGTAAATACAGAACTTTGTTAATAAGGTACCGTGAGGTAGTGAAGCTACCAACACCGCAATTTAAAAAAATTAAACAGGTCTCAGCAAACACACGATTAATGGCAGCAAAAGGAATTTAAAACTTAGAGGAATTTAAAAAATTTTAAACAAATGTGTTCTGGAATATCATTAGAACATAACAGATATGACGGACCCGTGTAAGGCTGCCACAAATCACCCACTCAGGGATGCTCAGGCTAGACAGAATACTGACCAATTTAAATACGCCCGTAAACACAATTGCCACCCCCAGGCTGGTCACTGCACCGACTTTTAGCCGGCGAAAACTTGTTATAAGATGGCTGAACTTGCTGACAGAACTAGAGCTAACCTCGTGCAAGGAAACATTAACGACACAGTCCTGAATGAGCGACCACATGATCAACCAACAAGAAGCATGAATTTACTCATAACCCACGACGGAATAGCGAAACAATTAAACTGCCCACAACTACACGTCCCATCGGACAGTAACGAGAGGAGGAGGAAAAATCACTGTCTTCAATTACACCGGTGCCATTGACAGGAAACCCGGTCGCTGGAGGCCACAAGGCAGAAGAGACGCTGGTTACACAAAATTATTACTTAATGATTAAACCTTCCACGTACTTGCAATTATGCTCGAACAGGCAGTACACGACCTCTGATGGCAAGGATCCACACATCCGACCGCGCACGCGTCGCCAGCGTACCCAACACGCCACGGTCACGCGACAACACGCTCTGCCACCGGAGTTCACGTCTTCTCTGCAACGTTGACGGGTAGTGACCGCTCCTTCATGTTAAGTGTCTCCTTTTAAAGTCCAGTGTTGAAACGGAGGATTTAAAGAAGCTTGTTAACGTCCCACCAAGGAGAAATGAACAGCAACTACTCGTGGGGCGATTCTGTATACAACCAACACACGGGGAGCTCTTCCGTCAACTCGACCCGCTCGTTACACACAACCGATACACATCACGTGGCGACTCGGTACAACCGACCACGCCTGCTTCGCGCTGGAGAGCCACACTGCCCTCCCGTGTCCACCACATTCTCTGCGCGCAACGCCCCTACTTCCGCGCCACCAACTGAGGTTACAACCGGTCAAAGATCTCACTTCCTCCATAGCAGTTTCCCGGAAGCAAAAACGCAGATATCAATAGCAGAGGGAAAAGACAACCAAGCAGCCACTTAATGACAGACAACATATCAAACAAACATGTCAGGGGAAGAAAAGGAAAACCAATGCAATCTAAACACAAGGTGTAGCACGAGTCGATACACGGCTCATAAATTAAGTAAAAAGTGTCTTGTTTCTTCCCTAGTGAAATGGTACATTTTATGAGTAGTTAGTGATCTAGGATTAGGCAGTCTGATAAAGTCAAACTTCCGGCGCCCCGGCTCCCGGGTGTCCCTGTCCAACGGGCAGCGAGCGGTCGCGGGGCGGAGACCTCGCTGGGTACGGACCGACGCCCACGAGAAAGACTGGCCGCGGAGCGTACTTCACGAAGGTAGGCCTGATGTCTCTCGCTCGCTTAATTCAGCAGACAAAATGCTTTTCTAAACCTGTTAACTCGCAACTGAGCGTGTATGTACTAAGAGAATAGCATCTTCTACTGGAATCTGGTATTATGAAGTCTTACTGATTACTTTTCGTACAACTAATTTTAAGATCAATTCTCGACATAAAAGATATAGTGGCTTGTTTGTAGCATTTAGTCTTTACTGCCTGACAGTGCTATTTTCATACAAGATGGTGCCTTACTCTACTGATAATCACTTCCACTCGTTCTCCAGTAGATCCGTAACAAATTACTACCAGTCTTACCCTTTGTCTGTCATTGTAGGTCTAATAACGGTAAGATGCAATAATTTTTGATTCCAGTAGTAGAAGCATTTCTCGTTCGTAGACACACACCCAGTTACAACAAGATCACAGGTGCAGAAACGTTTTTGCTGAGTTCTTTTTTTTTTTTTCGTTGTATTTGGCCGAAGCGGAAGTCACATGACAACCATTGAAGTTCGTTGTTGAACTTTTCACTCAATTTTTTTTTTTCATAGAGGCCCGCCAGGTCTCTGACCGAAGACGCTGAGCTACCGTGCCGGCAATTGAGCGAGCGAGCTCAGCCTACATTCGTGACGTACGCGCCGTGACTTGTCTTTCTCGTAGACCTCGGCACGGACGAGACAGCCAAAATGAACAGCTACACGGAAACTGTCAGTGCATTTAGGTGCAAACCAGGAAGAAAACATGCCCACCAAACACTGTAGACAAAACGCACATTTGCAGAGTTTCACCAATTACCAATAAGCTGGTTACCACTCCAACAGCACCTTTCCTCCACCAAAACTAGCCTCACCCAGAGCAAGTCCTTCGTAATACAGTCTAAACGTTGCTTTCACAGTTTATAATTAAATTATTTGATGCAATGATGCGGTACAACAGCCAGAAGAATTTTAGTCTTAAAACAACAGAAGTTTCCTGTGTTGTTGTTGTGGTCTTCAGTCCTGAGACTGGTTTGATGCAGCTCTCCATGCTACTCTATCCTGTGCAAGCTTTTTCATCTCCCAGTACCTATTGCAACCTACATCCTTCTGAATCTGCTTAGTGTATTCATCTCTTGGTCTCCCTCTACGATTTTTACCCTCCACGCTGCCCTCCAACACTAAATTGGTGATCCCTTGATGCCTCAGAACATGTCCTACCAACCGATCCCTTCTTCTGGTCAAGTTGTGCCACAAACTTCTCTTCTCCCCAATCCTATTCAATACTTCCTCATTAGTTATGTGATCTACCCATCTAATCTTCAGCATTCTTCTGTAGCACCACATTTCGAAAGCTTCTATTCTCTTCTTGTCCAAACTATTTATCGTCCATGTTTCACTTCCATACATGGCTACACTCCATACAAATACTTTCAGAAATGACTTCCTGACACTTAAATCAATACTGGATGTTAACAAATTTCTCTTCTTCAGAAACGCTTTCCTTGCCATTGCCAGCCTACATTTTATATCCTCTCTACTTCGACCATCATCAGTTATTTTGCTCCCCAAATAGCAAAACTCCTTTACTACTTTAAGTGCCTCCTTTCCTAATCTAATTCCCTCAGCATCACCCGACTTAATTAGACTACATTCCATTATCCTTGTTTTGCTTTTGTTGATGTTCATCTTATATCCTCCTTTCAAGACACTGTCCATTCCATTCAACTGCTCTTCCAAGTCCTTTGCTGTCTCTGACAGAATTACAATGTCATCGGCGAACCTCAAAGTTTTTATTTCTTCTCCATGAATTTTAATACCTACCCCGAATTTTTCTTTTGTTTCCTTTACTGCTTGCTCAATATACAGATTGAACAACATCGGGGAGAGGCTACAACCCTGTCTTACTCCCTTCCCAACCACTGCTTCCCTTTCATGTCCCTCGACTCTCATAACTGCCATCTGGTTTCTGTACAAATTGTAAATAGCCTTTCGCTCCTTGTATCTTACCCCTGCCACCTTCAGAATTTGAAAGAGAGTATTCCAGTCAACATTGTCAAAAGCTTTCTCTAAGTCTACAAATGCTAGAAACGTAGGTTTGCCTTTCCTTAATCTTTCTTCTAAGATAAGTCGTAAGGTCAGTATTGCCTCACGTGTTCCAGTGTTTCTACGGAATCCAAACTGATCTTCCCCGAGGTTGGCTTCTACTAGTTTTTCCATTCGTCTGTAAAGAATTCGTGTTAGTATTTTGCAGCTGTGGCTTATTAAACTGATTGTTCGGTAATTTTCACATCTGTCAACACCTGCTTTCTTTGGGATTGGAATTATTATATTCTTCTTGAAGTCTGAGGGTATTTCGCCTGTTTCATACATCTTGCTCACCAGATGGTAGAGTTTTGTCAGGACTGGCTCTCCCACGGCCGTCAGTAGTTCCAATGGAATATTGTCTACTCCGGGGGCCTTGTTTCGACTCAGGTCTTTCAGTGCTCTGTCAAACTCTTCACGCAGTATCGTATCTCCCATTTCATCTTCATCTACATCCTCTTCCATTTCCATAATATTGTCCTCAAGTACATCGCCCTTGTATAGACCCTCTATATACTCCTTCCACCTTTCTGCTTTCCCTTCTTTGCTTAGAACTGGGTTTCCATCTGAGCTCTTGATATTCATACAAGTCGTTCTCTTATCTCCAAAGGTCTCTTTAATTTTCCTGTAGGCGGTATCTATCTTACCCCTAGTGAGATAGGCCTCTACATCCTTACATTTGTCCTCTAGCCATCCCTGTTTAGCCATTTTGCACTTCCTGTCGATCTCGTTTTTGAGACGTTTGTATTCCTTTTTGCCTGTTTCACTTACCGCATTTTTATATTTTCTCCTTTCATCAATTAAATTCAATATTTCTTCTGTTACCCAAGGATTTCTACTAGCCCTCGTCTTTTTACCTACTTGATCCTCTGCTGCCTTCACTACTTCATCCCTCAAAGCTACCCATTCTTCTTCTACTGTATTTATTTCCCCTATTCCTGTCAATTGCTCCCTTATGCTCTCCCTGAATCTCTGTACAACCTCTGGTTCTTTCAGTTTATCCAGGTCCCATCTCCTTAAATTCCCACCTTTTTGCAGTTTCTTCAGTTTTAATCTACAGGTCATAACCAATAGATTGTGGTCAGAGTCCACATCTGCCCCTGGAAATGTCTTACAATTTAAAACCTGGTTCCTAAATCTCTGTCTTACCATTATATAATCTATCTGATACCTTTTAGTATCTCCAGGGTTCTTCCATGTATACAACCTTCTTTCATGATTCTTAAACCAAGTGTTAGTTATGATTATGTTGTGCTCTGTGCAAAATTCTACCAGGCGGCTTCCTCTTTCATTTCTGTCCCCCAATCCATATTCACCTACTATGTTTCCTTCTCTCCCTTTTCCTACACTCGAATTCCAGTCACCCATGACTATTAAATTTTCGTCTCCCTTCACAATCTGAATAATTTCTTTTATTTCATCATACATTTCTTCAATTTCTTCGTCATCTGCAGAGCTAGTTGGCATATAAACTTGTACTACTGTAGTAGGTGTGGGCTTCGTATCTATCTTGGCCACAATAATGCGTTCACTATGCTGTTTGTAGTAGCTGTATTGTTTTGAATTCACCACTATGCAGTGACTCTGCAAAAGGTGTATGTAAGGACGGTGTATGTAACCATGTGTGCCGGCCGCGGTGGTCTAGCGGTTCTAAGCGCTCAGTCCGGAGCCGCGCGACTGCTACGGTCGCAGGTTCGAATCCTGCCTCGGGCATGGATGTGTCTGATGTCCTTAAGTTAGTTAGGTTTAAGTAGTTCTAAGTTCTAGGGGACTGCTGACCATAGATGTTGAGTCCCATAGTGCTCAGCGCCATTTGAACCATTTTGAAACCATGTGTGGTTTCCTTACTTCCTGGTTCAAGTTGTTTACAGTTCACATTCCTATGATTTCTGTGTTTTTAATCCATTAATAATTCCTAAACGTCAAAAATTTTGTGATGGTAAAACATAACAATTCCTTGCACACTGAATTTCTTTCACCTTTAAAATTTTTTTTTTCGACAAGAAAATGATTACAGTTCGTTGTAATTCACATTTTAAGTATTTTCACCGTGATAACTATTAAAATTTAACGGATTACGAGTGGTGCAGCAAAAGTCACCAGAGTGGTTATGACAGCGGAGAGGCGAGACATCCAGCCACCAAGCTAAAATGAAGTACATTTGGCAATTCAAGAAAATATGGAAACCACGATGCAGTAAATTTTCTAAAACTTTTTCATTCCGAGCCTATGAATCATAACATCAAATATAAATAGCAAATTTCATGATATTTATGAACTGGTTCGGATAAACAAAGCATGAAGCTACCGACCGCGATGTTTTACAGCTTTCGCTAGTCATTTTCTCTTACCGTTATATTGCAAGAAGCACCTGGCCATTCCGATTCGTCACTCGTAAACTACTTTGCCCTCTATCAGCTTCTTTCATAGAATGTGAAGGCGATGTTTCCACTAGCGCAGTTACAGAAGCAGGCAATGCAGTTACAGATATCAATTCGGATTACGCTTCAGGAAATAAACAAATGTCATGTTTTGTGCGAGCTCGCTGCGCTGCGAGGTACAAACAACGGACGTGAGCCATGCCGTTATATTCCGGTATTGTTTGCTCAGACGGGACGCACGAACACACACACACACACACACACACACACACGCACGCACATACACACACACACACACACACACACACACACACACACACACACACACACACACACACACGGCCCTGCGTGTTCGCCACTGCATTTTCGTTACCCTATCGGCTAATGAAGCACCAGAAAAAGTGCTCGAATTTCCAGCGCGACTATACGCAAAAGGAGGACGCACAAAAAATTGGCGTCTATTGTCCGTCGGTCGGCCGTGGTGGCGGAAAACGAGTTATATTTCATTCTGCGGTTCTTTTGAAATATTTAACGTTGGGATAAATATTTCGAACTGTCTCTCGACGACGTTCATATCGCTGCAACATAATGCCCGTGTTGTATAGCATATTTGCGTTAGTAGCATCAGTAAATACCTTAACAACGTAACTATCAGAAATTCCTTTTATGCTTTTTCGCTATATGTAGCTTTGTGGTTAGAGCTGCGATTTTAGTATATATACACAATTGAATTTCGGTATTTGTGAGGGAACTGGGACAAAAATGTTAGCTCGCTCTACTTAAGATGGAGATATGTGGAGAAGTGGTTAAGTAATGGACATACATTATACAGGGCCGACCGCAGTGGCCGAGCGCCGGTCGCGGTGGTCTCGCGGTTCTAGGCGCGCAGTCCAGAACCGTGCGACTGCTACGGTCGCAGGTTCGAATCCTGCCTCGGGCATGGATGTGTGTGATGTCCTTAGGTTAGTTACGTTTGAGTAGTTCTAAGTTCTAGGGGACTGATGACCTCAGCAGTTAAGTCCCATAGAGCTCAGAGCAATTTGAACGATATTTTGAACATTCTACAGAAGTAATCACTTTGTGGTGCAGTTCTTCTTCTTGTCTTCGTGCTTGCTAAGAAAATGGGATGAGAAGTTCCGCCTTATGCAAGACACCTTTTTTCTTTCGTTTCACCCATACATGTTTCAGCACTTTTGTGGTATCGTCAGTGGGTTCAATTTTTATTTTTAACTTACATGATATTATTGTACACTTATTTTGGTAGCTGTTCTGCTACACAATATGCAACTTGTCATAGTTTTGGAGTTGTGGTACGTTTTCCTGTGTTGTTGGTGAAGTAAATAGGCTTACTTCTTTGCCTATGTTCGCGTGACAATGCAGTTTTTCCGATTACTCAAAACGTAGGCGGAGTTTTCGCTGCCATTAGAACAGCAAGGATTATGCGTTATTTTAATTTTTTTTGTTGCTTCCGAACCTTTTTGTGGGAAATCCGTATCACCATTCCATTTCTTTAAATTCAAACCACATCTTATCTACGCTTACATAGTAGGATCGGAAGGATTAGAGATTGTCTCTTAGGAAGCGTCAAGCGAATTTTTATCGGCTTTTTTAAGTAAACGTACTTTGCACTTAGTTTTGGTGCGTTTCGACGGCCATTTACCCTTCGAGTGGGCTCCTGAAATAATTTTCTGGGAAAGCACTCAGTACCATTTCGGGCTTCGTTTTGTGTCTACCACCGGCTTTAAACATCTATTCTTGCCAACAAATCGAGGGTAGGTCTAAGTTACCACCAACTATAACTGTATGAGTGGGTTACCTATTTGAAATGATGCTCAAGCTTTCTTTGGACTATCATCTGATTCAGGGTGTCGGTACAAGTAACCAGTTATTAATTTTTTCCGTCTGACAATCTGTTGTACAGTGAATACCATCCTTATTGAATATTACTGTGCGTACTAGGCAACAGTGGTCATTAAAATACAGGGTGTTACAAAGAGGTACGACCAAATTTTCAGGAAACATTCCTCACACACAAAGAAAGAAAATATGTTATGTGGACATGTGTCCGGAAACGCTAAATTTCCATGTTAGAGCTTATTTTATTACTTCTCTTCAAATCACTTTAATCATGAAATGGAAACACACAGCAACAGAACGTACCAGCGTGACTTCAAACACTTTGTTACAGAAAATGTTCAAAATGTCCTCCGTTCGCGAGAATACATGCATCCACCCTCCGTAGCATGGAATCCCTGATGCGCTGATGCAGCCCTGGAGAATGGCGTATTGTATCACAGCCGTCCACATTACGAGCACGAAGAGTCTCTACATTTTGTACCGGGGTTGCGTAGACAAGAGCTTTCAAATGCCCCCAGAAATGAAAGTCAAGAGGGTTGAGGTCAGGAGAGCGTGGAGGCCATGGAATTGGTCTGCCTCTACCAATCCATCGGTCACCGAATCTGTTGTTGAGAAGCGTACGAACAGTTCGACTAAAATGTGCAGGAGCTCCATCGTGCATGAACCACATGTTGTTTCGTACTTGTAAAGACACTTGTTCTAGCAGCACAGGTAGAGTATCCCGTATGAAATCATGATAATGGAGGCCAATCAGCTGCTGATAGCGCCTGCACACGCTGTACATGGTACGGAAACAACTGGTCCTCCCGTAGCACTCTCCATACAGTGACGTGGTCAACGTTACCTTGTACAGCAGCAACTTCTCTGACGCTGACATTAGGGTTATCGTCAACTGCACGAAGAATTGCTTCGACCATTGCACGTGTCCTCGTCGTTCTAGGTCTTCACCAGTCGCGAGTTATAGGCTGGAATGTTCCGTGCTCCCTAAGACGCCGATCAATTGCTTCGAAAGTCTTCCTTCGTTCTGGAAATATGTCTCGATACAAACGTACCGCGCCACGGCTATAGGCCCGTGCTAATCCATACATCAAATGGGCTTGTGCCAACTCCGCATTTGTAAACATTGCACTGACTGCAAAACTACGTTCGTGATGAACACTAACTTGTCGATGCTACGTACTGATGTGCTTGATGCTAGAACTGTAGAGCAATGAGTCGCATGTCAACATAAGCACGGAAGTCAACATTACCTTCCTTCAATTGGGCCAACTGGTGGTGAATCGAGGAAGTACAGTACATACTGACGAAACTAAAATGAGCTCTAACATGGAAATTAAGCGTTTCCGGACACATGACCACATAACATCTTTTCTTTATTTGTGTGTGAGGAATGTTTCCTGAAAGTTTGGACGTACCTTTTTGTAACACCCTGTATAGTAGCCTAAATAACAACACAGAACAAATTTTACAATACTCACTGACATTTGTTGTATATACTGCAGTTCGTTGTGTAGTAATATCTGTATTGTAGTGGGTCCAAATGTGTCACGTTAATTTTAAAAAGCGATTGAGCGCAAGCTCGACTAAGGGAGGGATGCGAAAGGAAATCGTCAGTATTTAATGTTCTAGTTCATAAATTACAATGAATAGTAGGAGTAAGAGAAAAGTTGTGCTGTTGAATGTGAAACTTGATGATTTGAATAGACTAGACAAAGAAAAAAACATTACAATAAAACTTGCTGCTGGCCTTTGAGTCGATGAAGTGACAGTTGGAGACTGGCGTAAAAACAAAGATAAAATTGAAAAGTTTTCATCAAACAAAGTGGTTTTTCTTCATTTGAAACGAAGTCATTGAAGAAATCTGTGTAAGAAAAAAGTTATGCTTTGTTTCTTTGACTTACTCAACAGAGACAAAAATGAAAGTGAATTTCAGAGCCTATTTTGCAAGACAAAGCTGTATTTTTTAGAAATGAGTTAAAGGAAGGTGAGGTCGATTTTATTGCATGTCAAGGATGGTTGGATGAGTGGTAGATGGAATACAGCGTAATCCAACTTGAAATTAGCGGAGAAAATCTTTCTACGGATTCTCAAACCATTACACAATTTTGTAAATTATTAAGAAGTATTGTACAAGAAGAAAATCTTACTCCTGATCAACTGTATATATTTGATGAAACAGGGGTAAATTATAAAATGCTTCCATCTAAAACTCTAGCCTCAAAAGAAGAAAACGCTTCCCCTGACTACAAAAAGGTAAAGAGAGGTTGACAGTTCTTGCTGCATGTAATGAAAGTGGCGATCATAAAATCAAGCTGCTGGTAATAGGGAAGCCTGGTAAGCTTAGAGCTTTAAAAAATATCATTGTTCCTGCACTGCCTATAACTTATGTCCACTAAAAATCTGTTTGGATGGGTAAAAATATTTTTAAGAAATAGTTTTTCGAATATTTTGATACAGAGACCAAAAGGTACTCAAAGAAAAAGTGCTACCGTTTCAAAGCATCTTAACATTTGACAGCACTGGTTTAAAACCTGATGGGAAAGAATTACAAAGTGACGGTATTCACGCGTTGTTCTTACCCTCTAACGTGACGAGTTTAATACAGCCTATGGACCTAAGCGCTTTACAACGTTTCAAAGAAAGGTATCGTCCTAGTTTGCTTCAGACACTTCTACAAACAACAGTAGGAGGAGAAAGAGATTAATGTTTTGCGTCCCGTCGACAACGAGGTGATTAGAGACGTACCACAATTTCGGACTAGAGAGGGAGACGAAAGGGAACCGGCCGTGCTCTTTCAAAAGAACCACTCCAGCATTTGCCTGCAAATTTTTTGGAAAATCACAGGAAATCGAAATCAGGACGGCCGGACGCAGGTCTGAACAGTTTTCCTCCCAAATGCGAGTCCGGTATGCTAACCACTGCGCCACCCCGTTTGATCATAGAACCAACAAGAGATGAAGTAACAGTCAAAGAATTTCTGAAAAACTACGACAAAAGACTTATTTTACTGGCTAGACAATTCATGGTCTGAAATAGTTCACGGAATGAAACGGATACTAACAGTACAGGCTAAGATGAGCAACAGTAGTCGAACTGACGGAAAATGTCGCTGGATGTGAAAGTGCGAATGCGAGTGATGTTTCGCAATGGATGAACATGATGAACAGTTTCAAGTGACTGATCTTGCATCAGATGGGGTATGTTTGTTATACACTCCCTTTCCAGTTGACATTGCTACAAAAGTCTGAAGTTCTTCGTTTAAAGGGTTGTATAGACTGGATGTTTGCGCGTATGAATTTTCATCCACATCATCAGTTGCAGAACGAGCTAGATAAAGTAACATAACATATTAATCACTCGGCTGAAATGAGAGAAACTGGGCGAGCTTCTTGCCAGAGGTCTCCCAATCGTGCACAGAAAGCGAGGCAAGCGTGAATAGTGCGCCTAACGGGGCTGGAGCCGCAACACGAGGCAGGTGAATGAAGGGGAAAACACAGTGACAAACCAGACCATTGTGACCACGGTCCGCCGCGGCGTTGGAAGCCACCTGGTGGCGTTGCGGGCACTGACGCGGTAACAGAAGTCTCAAAGCGGAGCAGGCACGGACGGGGGATCAGCCTATCAAAGAAATGGGTTGAAAATGGGGAAATCCGCTGAGGCAAAGGGCAGATTATTATTACGCAGAGCCTGTGAACGAGTATCTTTAAAATGGCGAAGCTGGTCGAATGTTCATTTGCTACTGTCGTGAGCATTTACGGACGGAGGTGGAAGGACAGTGAAATTACCACTAGGAGCTAAATGGTTGGAAGTCCACGACCCTTGCAGAACTTGGAATTCCGAGCCTTGTCTGCTCGGTAAAGTAGGACAGATGGTGATCCGAGGCATCTCTGCCGGAAAGGCACAATGCCGATCCACGCACAAGTGTTTCAGAGCACACCGTTCATCGTACATTCTTGAACGTGGAGCTCTGCAGCAGACCACCACTACGTGCTGACATGCTGACCCAACGACATCGTCTGTTACGACTGCAGTAGGCACGATACCACTGCGATCAACGGAAACGTTTCGCGCTTCGGGTGAATCACATTTTGGCTCTACTAGATTGATGGTCGTCCCCACAAACGCCGTCATCGAGGTGATCGGTGGCTCGAAAGGTACAGCGCGCGCCGGACGCAGGCTTGTGGGAGCAGCATTATGCTATGGGAGTCATTCTCTTGCGCTTGCATGGGACCTATGGTAGTAATCGAAGACATGACGACAGCTGAAAACCATCTGCGTCCCCTCATGCCTTACGTCATCCCCGGCGTCGACGTCACCTTCAGCAGTGTAATAACGGTGTCTCGGAGCCAGAACAGCGTTACAATGGTTTATGGAGCATTATAATAAACCCACGTCGATGTCTCGGTGACCAAGTTCGCCTGATGTAAATCTTATGCAGCCATATGGGTCGCTATCGGGCGTCATCACCGCGTGTGCAAATCAGGGGCCTATTATTTACCCGAAATACATCACCTGCATATAATGCCAACTATCTCCACAAATCTACCGACAAACTGTGGGATCTGTGATACGCACTATCGGTTATGTATATCGTTCCATTGATCGACAATTGAGCTATTAAGCAGAGGGTCAGGATGTTTTGGCTGTTCAGTGTAAAATTTATGGCGTACAGACAACAGTGATGGTGCCTAGTGGTGATGTTATTCATTACAACATGGCCCGGAGACATTTGGAGTATCGCGATAACGCGAACACGAGAGGCAAGACTGCAGGGTCGGGTGCCGCTGTCCCCACCAGCACAAGATTTCACCCCTGCGACCGCACGGATAGCAACAGGAGCCGAATAGTGGAGGAGGTAACAGCCAGCATTTATATGACACCGACAGGAGCAGTGAAGCAGAGACCACATGAAAATGGCAACCAGTCTGTTTATCTAAACATCGGAAAGTAATTACGCTGTGAGCCGGCCGGACACCCAAGAACTCTGCAATTTAGAAATATTCTGGGAAGTATAATTTCCCATCAAAGATGGAAGTTGCACCAAACATTCGAAAATACAGTTTTATGTCACTGATGCTTTATTTTCAATGCCGCACAACCATACATATATCATTCTGAAATTCAATTCTAATTTTTTATCTATCTAATTTCTCCCGGAAACCTTGCCATCGCGGTTACGAGACATCTCAGAAAGCCGAAACTGTAGCATTTTCTACATGAGCTCTGAAGATAAACTGCTTCGACGCAAAGTAGAATCCAAGGACATGTCTAATCTCCAGCACACAGGCGTATATAATTCGCGAATACAGACGAACAGGCACCCAACGGTTTAGTACCTGAATAATATCGTACTTTTATTTCTAGAGGCATACAAAGAAGAAATGTAAAGACTGTACGGTAAGGTCATACCTTTCATTGCTTGTTTTACTGTAGTTATTTATGTGATAAGTTGTTAACGCAAAATGAACTGGACTACAAACGTCCTTTACACAATGCTTCCTTTCCATACAGAAATGGTTCAAATGGCTCTGAGCACTATGCGACTTAACTTCTGAGGTCATCAGTCGCCTAGAACTTAGAACTAATTAAACCTAACTAACCTAAGGACATCACACACATCCATGCCAGAGGCAGGATTCGAACCTGTGACCGTAGCTGTCCCGCGGTTCCGGACTGAGCGCCTAGAACCGCTAGACCACCGCGGCCGGCCCTTTCCATACAGTGTTAGGGGTATAAGTGCCAATATTTTTATTGATGAGTGAGGGCAGAGCACTGAGAAACATAACATTTGTATTTGCTTCATTTGCAAAGCAATAACTATAGCTTTTAGGAATTCTATGTCTTTAGATTATAACAAAGTACATTGATAAGCCCAAACGTTATGAGCACTGACAGACAAAACGTTGGATGCCACCTGGTGGATTTGCGGGCACGTGAAGTAATAACGAAAGTACGAGGGTTGAAACTTTAATAGTGGCAACTATTAATTTACAGCTAGTACAACATAGATATATGTTTCAAAGTTTTACTGACCTTTAAAGTAGTCACCAGCATTGTGTATAATCCGTTGCCAGCGATGTGAAAGTCATAGGATACTCTTAGCAGTGCAAGTTGTGTTGACAGTTCAAGCGGCGCGGTCTATTGCCCGCCGAATTTGTAGCAGTTCTGAAGCGAATGCCGTGAACTGTTTCCTTCAGTTTAGAAATCGAGTTGAACTCACGAGGGCTTAAGTCAGGGTAGTGTAGTGGGTGGTATAGCACTTAGCAGCCCCATCAGTCAAACAAATCAGTAACAGCTTCTACTGCACGTGCTTGATCATTGTCCTGTAAAAAGATGGTCAGGTCCTGAAGAAAGTGTCATCACTTCTGTCTCTAAGCTGGTCGTAGGTTGTGTTCCAAAAATGAACAGCATAGAGACATAAGTCAATGGAAACCTGTCGACTCCTCGGGTAAATCACATTTTTGTTACCCTAGGTCTATAGTCTTCTCCACAAACACCGTCATCGAGGTGAACAACCTGTGGGAGCAGTATTACGTTATGGGATCTGTTGTATACATGTAGTAGAAATAATAGATACTGAACACTGCGAAACAGCTGCATCCAATCATGCATAACGTCTTCCGCAAATGCGATGTTATCTTTCAGAAGTATAACTGTCCGTGCCCCGTTCTACAGTGGTTTGAAGGGCATTATAGTGAACTCATGTTGATGTCTGGGTGACCAGATTCGCCTAATGTAAATAATATGGAGCCCATCTGGGTCGCTATCTGGCGTCAGCATCGCATACGCAGATGAGCAGTCCGCTATTTACGCAAATCGCATGACCTGTGCGTAGAGAACTAATGCCACGCACCTGCACAAACATAGCAAGAAACTGTCGGATGCGTAATACACAGAATCAGTGATGTATTTTGTTCCATAGAAGGAGAAACACGATATTAAGCAGCAGATGGTCATAATGTTTTGGCTCATCAGTGAACATGTCAAAGAGCAAGCCATTAATGCTTATTATAACATTGGGCAGCACGTCAGGTGTTGTAATGTGGATGCGTGAACACAAAGCTGTCAGTCTGCACTGACAGGCACTGTCCATTTAGTAGTGCAGCTATGACTGTGCATAAAGCATTACTTAGTAAACTATGTGACGTATTCGCTGTTTGTGGGAAGACTTTTAGATGCAGAGAACGAACAACTGACACAATGAAGTGGGTACGTATTAAGATGCTGATGATCACAATATCTTCACCTATACCCTTAAAACGTTGTATAATGGCAATGACGTTTAATCGCTATTGCTCCAACAATAACTAAAGATTACTATTGTTGAGTATAATAATCCTCTGATGAGTTTGATACGACCTACCATGAACTTTTCTCCCGTGTCATCCTCCTCCTAAGAGTAGCATTTACACATACCTTCCTCATTTACCTGCTGGGTATATTTCTCTACACTTTTTCGCAATATGAATCCCTCTATCGTAGTGAGTCATCCTCTACACACCAACACCTGTCTTTATTAGTACTTTACACATCTTCTCTTGTCCGTACACTCTGCAGAGGACCAACTCACTTCTTATCTTGACACTTCACTCAATTTTCAGCAACTTTCTTTAATATGATTCAAATGAATTTCTCTCCTTTTTTTCCTGTTTTTCCACAGCCCTAGATTCAATTCTTTATAATATTGTGCTCAAGAAATTCCTACATCAAATTAAACCTCATATTTGACACTTGTCGAATTCTTTTCTTTGATTGTGATAGCCTGCTTCTGATGCTCTCATTGTTTCATCTGTCTTGCGTAATTTTGGTTTGTAAGACGGCAGAAATGCTTCACTTCTTTTCTAAGTCGTCACTAATTTTTAAAGTGAGTTTATTGTTGACCATTCACTGCTTTCATCTTTCTTTGCTTTACACTAATTCGTATTCTACACGCATAAAAAGTGTTATCATTTACATCGTTTCGTAACAGGAAGTAATGCTACGTAGTACATCCAGTACATCACGTCTAAATCCTAATGTAGCGCAACAGTATTGTTTTCTGATAAGAAATTTCTTCCTCTATGTGAAACCATTTTCTAATTCATTGATTCAGTTGGTGAGAGAATAATGGCTACATTCAAAGGTATTTGGCCTCCAGACAGCACAAACAGCCTAGCTCTCCAGCCAAACCTCCGCGGACCTGCGACTGTACACAAGCCGTCATGAATAAAACATTACCAGCGCACTGAGGGTTTTACGGTCGTCTTGCGCAGATCCAGGAGCTAATATCGGTGAACTGTGTCGGGTAAATAGCGTTATCTAGGACTGCAGGCGCCTCGTCGCGCGCGTAGCTCGTGCCCTCTTGAAACTCGGTTTGAACAGCTTAATTCGGATGTGAGCGCTGGCGCGCGCGGTCTTAGGGGCAGACCCTCTCGGGGACTTACGCAATGCAGCGGCCGCCAGACGGGAAGCCAATTAAGCGGAATTAAGAGGATAACGCCAAGGAAGCCGCGCACAAATAAACGATTCTAACAATAGAGTGCGCCAAGCGCCGACGCTGAAGTACGCGGTAATGCTCTGAAAAATGAGACGGCTGCAATACAGCCCCGCATAATAAGTAAGACGACTTTGTGGGGAAAACGTAAGTCTCTGTGTTACGTCTCTAATCCGGGATGGCTTCCTTCCTGTTTAATCGTTACTGATGACAGTGTCACTAACGCTGAGTTATTAAACACGATTTTCCCTGATTCCTTCACCATAGCAGATGAAGTAACTGTGCCAGATTACAAATCAAGAACAACTGACAATACGAGTGACTTAGACGTAGATAGCCTCGGCTTAGTGAAGCAGCTTCAACCACTTAATAAAGACAAGGACCCCGTCCCAGAGTGCAAACCATTTTGGTTCCTTTCAGAGACTGCTGATACCTTAGCTCCATACCTAGCAACCATATACAACCCCTAGCTCGTCGAAAGATGCGCAGCTAAAGACTGGTAAATAGCACAGGTCATACAAACGCTCAAGACACGCAAAAGGAGTAATCCGCTGAACTACAGACCCATGTCACTGACGTCGATTTGCTGTAGGATTCTGGAACGTACACAGCGAACATTAAGAATAACCTCGAAGAAAACGTTTCACTGACAAATAGCCAACATGGACTCAGAAGAAATCGTTTTTGTGGAACGCAACTATATCTTTAGTCTCACCAAGTTCAAATGGTTCAAATGGCTCTGAGCACTATGGGACTTAAAATCTGAAGTCATCAGTCCCCTTAAACTTAATACTACTTAAACCTAACTAACCTAAGGACCTCAAACACATTCGTACCCGAGACAGGATTCGAACCTGCGACCGTAGCAGTCGCGCGGTTCCGGACTGAAGCAGCAGAACCACTCGGCCACCGCGGCCGGCTCTCACGAAGTACTTAGTTGTATTGACAGGGGATCACAGATTGATTCCATATTTCTAGATTTTCGGAATGCTTTTCACATCATTCCTCAGAAGCGCCTTCTAATCAACATAGTATCATGTCAGTTGTGTGGCTGGGATCGTAGTTCCTGAACAGCCCTCTTATACTCTTTCCAGATAATGCTGTCATTTACTGTCCCGTAAAGTCCAATTGCAAAATTATTCAGACATCACGTATATATAACTAAGGCGTGGATGGCCAGTGGTCTCCTGAGGACGGATACACACCAGGACCGGACTCTTACGGGAATAGGCGAAATACCGCCAGTAACGATGATTGTGGGCGAGGGGCACTACTTTCGTAGTGTGTGCAGAGGTTGAGAGTCTGCGTGTGACGGAAGACCTGCTAGGATACTTTTGTAGTTCAGCTGACCGCTGCTTCCGGTTGGGGTAGTGGTGAGAGCAACTGCCTAGTAAGTACGATTCGCAGGTTCGAATCCCTGTCAAGCATAAATTTTCAAACTTTTTTCATTGACTGAAATCAATATCCGTGAAACGTGAATTTACTTTCAAAACATTTTCTTAAAGAATTTACTTCATTTACTAGTGATTCATCAAGAACATTAACACATTTAATCACACTAGGTGAGCGTGGAAGTAGTTGCCACGAAGTAACTGGTGGGAAATGAAATTACCTTTAACAAATGTGAATTTTATTCCTACAAGACTTTTCAAAACAGATTTAAAATTATAAGCAGAAAAGCACCCTCGAAATATCAAGCTACAATTTTATTTAAAGGCAGAAAGACAATATTAACAGTATGAGCCTTCGGGCAGAGAAGCTTGCCTGCTCCCTTTCAACACGGCCGTAGTCATGAACGCTCACAACCACCTCTGAAAGAGTACACTGGTGCAAATCTGCAACACACCAGATTACTTTAAACTAAAAAAATTTTTAACAACTCACACAAACACGTAATCTATGCACTCGTAACAGGGATGGAAATGGCACAATACTCCAATTATTTGCCACCAAAAGTTCAATTTTTTTAAGGACTCTTACAGTGGAAGGGTGGCAACCTTATAACCTAAAATGACTGTCTAAATAAAACCCATAAGATTCAGACTTACATAAAATGTACAACATGCTCTACATTACACGTATACCACCTCGCAAGACGATAGGTAAGATAAAAACATATTTCAAGAATTCTGCCTTTAAGCAATAAATTCGTTAACACCGAATCCGACCAACATGACAGAGGCAGCTATTAACGTACGGCAGACCGACGAGAGATTGATCAAGAGAACAAGTAGAATTTAACAAGTAAATGAAACAACATATGACGAATCACTTAACTTCTAATAAACAGCGATTTCTGGCGAAGACCTGGCTCAGCACCCCCTCAAAACGCTCTCCCGAACCGTTCGCTGCCAGCCGCTTCAACGGTCGCTGGAAAGTGCGCCGATCTCCCGTCTCACGGCGTCGCAGCTCGCCCCGGCCAGACCGATGTCGTGGGTTGACTCCTGTTGCTCCTGTGCCGGCCGCGAAGCCAGTACGCCTCGCTATACGGCGCGGCCTCTGCACTCACGTGGCGACCTCACATGTGCCAACGCTCCGGGCGGACAAGTCATCTGGTGTCTCAGTGCGCGACAGACCAACCAATCGATCCAACCGCCAATGCCCATTGCCTGAGCACAGTCGAGCAGACTGGCGGCCCGACAGAGAGACACTGACTGCCCCACACTGATCCGGCTGACCAACTGACCAGACTCGCTGAGACTGACAGACTGCCCCCCTTCTCCGAGTTTTTTTTTTCTTTATTGAATTTCAATTCCCCCCGAAGGGGGGCGGGCTGGCAGCAGCTTAGCATGCCGCTCTTCAGCCTACAGACTTTATGAGAAATATGAAGAGAATAAATAATAAAAACAGGCGATAAAATCGGAGACTGAAAGAGTAGCATGGCGAAAAGAAATCGTGGAACTGAAAACAAAGAACCGAGGGACGATGTAGCTAATAAAATACATACGAATCAGACAAGTAAAACAATAGACAGACAAGTAAAAAAAAGACGGCGACAGTCTGGATTCTGTTCGCAAAAGACATAAAATGCACACCTAGCGACAGCATGGTGTCCGTTCACAACACGAGAAAGACGAACAACACGAATAGTCACTGGAACACTGCACGAAAAAGTTGGCAAATGCGACACACCACAGCCGAGAGCAGGTGGTGGGAAACTGGACAGATGATGGGAAAACAAAAAAAGGGGGGAACTTCTCCGAGCTCATAGCGCCCCTTAAATGCACGTGCACAGGCAACTTTTCCCCCTTTCTCACCAGAGGGAGACACCAAAGGTGCAATTGCCACAGCGGGGCCATCGCCAGAAAGGGAAGGCGACTGCTTTACACTCTGCGCTGTGGCGCGCCCTTCAAAACAGCAAATTTTACTACTGCTCAGTCCGCTCACAGCCAGTGTCTGCAATTCCTTTGTGTCTTCACATATCTATATGTGGCAGAAAACAGCAACTGGCTCTAAACAGTGAAAAGTTTGAAGTCATCCACGTGGTTACTAAATGAAAGACGTCGACTTCCGATTACTCAATAAATCACACTTGGTCTAAAGGCTGTGAATTCAGCTATATGCCTAGGAATTACAGTTACGAAATATTTAAATTGGGATGATTACGTAGATAATGTTATAGGGAAAACGTTCAAATTGCTTCAAATGGCTCTGAGCACTATGCGACTTAACTTCTGAGGTCATCAGTCGCCTAGAACTTAGAACTAAGTAAACCTAACCAACCTAAGGATATCACACACATCCATGGCCGAGGCAGGATCCGAACCTGCGACCGTAGCGGTCGCTCAGCTCCAGACTGTAGCGCCTAGAACCGCAAGGCCACTCCGGCCGGCGGAAAACGTTCCAAAGCCTGCAATTTATTGGCAGAACACTTAGGAAACGCAACTGGCTTACTAAAGGGGCTACCTACACTATGCTTGTTCGTCCTCTTCTGAGATATTGCTGCGCGGTATGTGACGTGCATCAGATAGTACTGATGGAGGACGTTAAAAAGTAAATCACCTACAGCTCTTTTAGCATTATAGCGATGTAACGGAGAGTGCCACCGATGCGAAACTCGCACTGAGCTGGTAATCATTAAAATAATGACGTTTTCCGTTACGGCAGTATCTTTTCATGAAAATGGTTTTAAGCGCTATGGGACTTAACATCTGAGGTCATCGGTCGCCTAGATCTACTTAAACCTAACTAACCTAAGGACATCACACACACACACAGCAATGGCCAAGGCAAGATTCGATCTGCGACCGTAGCAGCAACTCGGATCTGGACTGAAGCGCCTAGAACCGCTCGGTCACAAAGGCCGGTTTCTCATGAAATTTCAATCACTTTCTCCTCCGACAGCGATATTATTTTGCTGGCGCCCACCTACATAGGGAGAAATGGCCATCATAACAAAATAAGAGAAATAAAAATTCGTACGGATAGATTTAAGTGTTCATTTTTCTGGTTGGCTGTTCGGGGGTGTAACGGTAGAGAAACAAACAGAAGCTTTTTCGAAGAGAGCTCTGCTACGCAACTACGAGCGCTATTCGTAATGTAAGGTCCGGTAGGTTGCATAATAGAAACCACAGTGAACATCAAAAATGTTTTATTTGTAACTGTCTGCTACACTTTGCCGGCCGGTGTGGCCGAGCGGTTCTAGGAGCTTCAGCCTGGAACCGCGCGACCGCTTCGGTTTGTACGTTCGAATCCTGCCTCGGGCATGGATGTGTGTGATGTCCTTAGGTTAGTTAGGTTTAAGTAGTTCTAAGTTCTAGGGGACTGATGACTTCAGAAGTTAAGTCCCATAGTGCTCAGAGTCATTTGGACCACTTTTTGCTACACCTTCCACCAACTTGACGCCGCTCTGACTTAGACATTTGTGATAGCGCTGTACCAAATTCCGGCCAACGGCCTTGCCGCAACGGTAACACCGGTTCCTGTCAGACCACCGAAGTTCAGCGCTGTCGGGCTGGGCTACCACTTGGATGGGTGACAATCCGATCTGCCGAGCGTTGTTGACAAACGAGGCGCACTCAGCCCTTGTGCGGCAAACTGAGGAGCTACTTGATTCAGAAGTAGCGGCTCCGATCTTGTAAATTGACACACGGCCGGGAGAGCGGTGTGCTGACCACATGCCCCTCCGCATCCGCATCCAGTGACGCCTTTGGGCTGAGGATGACACGGCGGCCGGTCGGTACCGTTGGGACTTCCAAAGCCTGTCCGGACGGGGAGAGTGTACCAACTTCCCAATACCCTCGTCCTAGAAGGCAGCCGCCTGTGCTTTCCGCCACTTGTCGACCCTAATCTGCAGGTCGTTGTATGTGCCAAAATGTTGTCTTCGTGGCCAACCGTTAATGTGACTACAAATGAATATTAGAGGGAGCCAAGTACGGGGCTGTATGGTGGACGATCAAACACTTCTGATCGAAAAATCTCCAGGTGCACCCTCATTGCAACTGCAGTCTACGGCTGAGAATTGTCATAAAGAAGGTACGTTATGAGGAGTTGTGTGATATTAGGTGAAGTCTCGCAGCGGGCACCCCGTACCTGATGGGACGCACTAGTGTTCTAAGCGTCTTCAAGTACTCGCTGTGTGCTCAGAACTGAAAAGAGCGACGTGACGCCACCGACAGGGATACTATAGACTGCCCAACACATCTGTGCAAAGATTTATCAGATTTTCAATGCCATTCCATTTCGCGGCGGACCTTAGGAAAATTTGTGCTAAGTTCCTATGGGACCGAACTGCTAAGGTCATCGGTCCCTAGAATTACACACTACGTAATTTAATTCAAACTAACTTACACTAAGGACAAGACACACACCCATGCCCGAGGGAGGACTCGAACCTCCGGTGGGTGGAGCTGCGTGAACCGAGGCAAGGGCGGCGGACCTTACTTTCCGAATAACCCTCGTACAATAGACAACTAATACAGTACTGCACTGTCTCACCGGGTAAGGTGACGCAATGATTGGGACACTGGAGTGGCACTCGGGGGGCAGCGGTTCAAGTCCGTATCCAGCCACCCAGATCTACGCTTTCCTTGATATCCCTAAATCGCTGCAGGCAAATGCCGGGATTGTTCCTTTGAAAGGGTGTGACCGATTACTTTAAACAACCTTGAATCATTCTGAGAGTGTGCTCCGTCAATATTGACCTCTATGTCAAAAAGTGGTTCATATGGTTCTGATCACTATGAGACTTCACATCTGAGGTCATCAGTCACCTAGAACTTAGAACTACTTAAACCTAGCTAACCTATGGACATCCTAAGGACAACACACACATTCATGCCCGAGGTAGGATTCCGAACCGGTGGCGCGGTTCCGAACTGAAGCGCCTAGAACCACTCGGTTACCGCGTCCGGCACCTCTATGTCGGCGGGACGTCCAATTACTATCTTCTTTCTGCGGCGGTATTAATTCACTTAAGATGCCTATGTTCTACGAAAAATCGTGTACTAAATCTGAAATTTACATGCGTTATAATCTACAAAGTCTCTAAGCATTTTTGTTTCATTAATGACTGAGATACGTTAATTTACGGAGATAAATTTCCATATCCAGGTAGCAGCTTCAGACAAATAACATCATGTCTCGAAAACTATTGAACCGCTGAATTGCTTTATCTTCAGTTGATTAGCAAAATAGCACGCTCCGCATCATATGTTCTGAAAGTCGAGTATGGCATTACGTTTGCTACGCAACAGATTCGGAAAACAGTTTTTTAGGGTTCCATGCCTCAATCGGTGAAAACGGAACCGTTATAGGATCACTTTACCGTCCACCACTTTGTTTGTTAGCACCCCTGTTTTTCAGGAACTGGTCGACATATCAAGTTGAAATTTGTGTCACATGCTAAGGTCCCTTGGCAGTCTAAAAAACTTCTGATTTTGAGCTTGCAAGTCAATGCAGCTAAAAAGTACGGCCATTAATGTCAAATATTTTGATACTCGCAAACTCACTCATCAAAACCTATATGTCTCAGAATCAACAAATCGGGCAAGAGGCCAGGTTTGACTTTACAGCTAAAGGAAATAAAACGAAATTGTTAACTTGTAGTCACATCATACAAAAAAAACACTTCTTGTTATTTGTTATCAGTATGGTCATCAGTCTGATAAAATCCGTATTCCTCACGAACTGGTAGACAAATCCAGTTCACATATATGTCACCTACTGAAGTCAACGGTCACCCGCCCCCCCCTTTTTTTTCCTCTCATCAGTCTTCTGACTGGTTTGGTGTACGAACTCCTCTCCTGTGCCAACCTCTTCATCTCGGAGTAGCTCTTGCAACCTACATCCTGAGCTACCTGCTGGATGTGTTCCAATCTCTGCCTTCCTTTGCAGTTTTTACAGTCTATAGCTCCCTCTAGTACCATGGGAGTTATTCTCTGATGTCTTAACAGATGTCCTATCATCCTGTACCTTATTCTTCTCAGTGTTTTCCATATATTCTTTTCATTTCCGGATGTGCGCCAAATCTCCTCATTCCCTACCTTATCAGTCCACCCAATTTTCAACATTCGTCTATAGCACCACATCTCAAATGCTTCGACTGTCTTCAGGTTTTCCGACAGTCCACGATTCACTAACATACAATGTTAAGCTCCAAACTCATATTTTCAGAATTTTCTTCATCAAGTGAAGGCCCATATTTGATACTAGTAGACTTGTGTCGACCAGAACTGGCCTTTTTGCCCGTGCTGCTTTTTGTTCCGTGGATGATGGGTCATTTCGCTGTCTACGTATCAGAATTCTTTAACTTGACCTACTTCGTGACCATCACTCCTGATGTTACCTTTCTTGCAATTTTCATTTCTGCCTACTTTACAACTAAATGAAAAAATTGTAAAATTGTTAATTTGTAGTAATGGCACAGGAAAAATTTTATCGAAGGTTGTAGCACTTCCTGGACCGATGCGAGTATCGATGACAGGCGAAAATTGGAGAGAATCTCAATTCCCGCGATGGATGAACAACCTTCATACATGACTAAGTTGCTCTGCCACCCTCATAGCGCGAATCCTTTTCGAGCTCTGCCAGTTTTTTGGTAATTTTGGCCATATTGAAATTCCAACAAATATGAAGTGTGAATTTTCAATTTCACACATGTTATGGGTATCTACAGAGCCTGTAAGTACGTGAAAAATGTGATTGTAATGTTAAACGAGACCGGAGCTATGTTTTTTCTTTTGAAATACTAGAAATCCAAAATAAAATTCCTCCTTAAGAACTGGCAGACAAAACTTTTTGAGGCGCAATTGGAACTGACAGAACTACGCTTGTATTTGTATACTGGAGGCGAGAGACCTCAAATGCCGACACTTTAGATCCGACTATAATTCCGTTCTCTTCAGGAGTCAAATTACCACATAGCTTTGTGCAACCATCACATTGCCACTGATGCAGAGTTTTCCACACTGAGTTCAGCAGAACACTGGAGTTCTAGAAGGGATGTCGTTTTCTTTGTCACATTTTGTCAATTCTGATTACATTTTAAAATTTCTGTTATGATGGAGAATACTCAGTATTGTAGAACACTCAGTATAATGTCATTAACTGAAACTTAACTACACTTCTCGAACAATCACTGTATACACACAAAAACAAATAACTTGTAGACGAACACTCATCAAAAGCGTCGGTGAGGTCCGTCGGAGCTGGTCCTAGCTCGGCGAGGAACTGGCTGTACTGCTGCTGCTCTGGCCTTATAAAGCCGGCGGAGGCCGGCGGAGTACTCCAACTTTCCCTGTATCTGTGAGGCGACCTCTGCAGAAAAAGGTTCGCATTAGTCTCTAGCAAGTTCTGTTTGTTTTGAAGAATTTTCTTCTTGGTTGCGCCCGCAAGTGCTTGTGTATGTCATATGGTACACAGGGGTGTGTTGAGTGTAGTCTGCCTGGCAGGGACCGTCTGTTGCAGACGTGGCATATGATTTCTGTGTTATTAGTTACTAAATCGAGGTAATCGCCGAAAAGCACAACTTTTCCCATTTTTTAAAAATTGTATTAACCTTCAACATGAAAAATGGTGTTACATCAGAGTACCATGATTCTGAAAGTGTTCCGTCAGAGGAAAAGTGTGGGACCCCTGCTCTAACGAAAGGCCCACCGCTTGTCATCGCTGACTTCTCCGTACGACCGTGTCTGCGAAACGGGGGATCTCTGCGCCGTGTGAAAGGTGACGGCGACGGCAGGCGAGCCGCGGCGAATTATGCCGACGCGACGGCGCGGTGAATGGAATGGCGGCGTGCGGCGCGGGCGGCGAGATAACAGGCGCGTCCTCAAGACGACAGCCGGCCAGAAGGCGCCAGGCAGCCGGTGCGCCGTTTCCGGCAGGCGGCGGCTGACGCGCTGACGCCGAGGTGTGCGGGGGCGGCGCGCCGGCACGGCCCAGCGCGACGTCAGCAGTATCAGCAGCGCCAGCGGCGGCAGAGCGGGCCTCCCGCGGGAGCGGCATTTCATCCGCAGCAACACGGCGGCGCCCTCCCTTCCCGCCGCGCCATATATCCAGACGCCAGCCGGCATGCGCGGCCCTTATCTGCAGGCACACTCGCCTGTGTACACTCCGCGCCCGATACACAGGCGCACCGCGCCGCCGCGCGCCACCTACCGTGTTACCGATAACCGCCGCCAGATAGCGCGCCAGTCTGGCTGTATCTGGTTCCGCACCGCGCACGCCCTCTCATTTCCGACCCCTGATGAAACCTACTGGTAGGAGGCGTGGGCGGGGATTGCGGGGTAGGGGCGGTCGGCGTGGCCGTTCGTAGGTATGAACCGGCGTTGATACTCGCGCCCGATCTCTGACGCGTATTATACCGGGATTAGTACGTTTTGACAGCGGATTTGCATGAACTCTACGTCGCTGTAAGTTTCGACGCTCTAATCCAGACACTGGCAGCCTTTGATCAGCCGCAGAGCGGCCTTATTCGTATACTTACATACAAGGAGCTCACAGAAAATGTCATAACCCTATTTCTGAGAAACTTCGCGCAGTGGAAGACGGGTCAGAATAAGCGAAACGTCTCTCGGATTAACCATATGAAACATCTTGAGCAGAATGATCTCCTCCATTCCACCCAGCATGGATTCGGAGAAAATCGATCATGTGAAAGCCAAATCATTCTTTCCTCACATGACATACTAAAAGCTTTCGATCAAGCCAGTAAGAAAGAGGTAGTATTTCTTGATATCCGAAGAGCATTTCACTCAGTACGACATCTACGCTTACTGTAAAAAATTCGATCATCTGGGTATCAAGTGAAATTTGTCACTGGATTCAGGACTTTCTGGTAGGCAGGTCGCAACACGATATTTTGGCTGAAGCGTCATCGTCAGATACAGAAGTATCTTCCAGTGTGCCCCAGCGAAGTGTTTTGGGACCCTATTCATGTATGTTATTGAACTTGTGGACAATATTAATAATAATCTCAGACTTTTTTCAGATGATGCACTTATCTTTAATGAAATACTCCGCAAGAGAAGCAGGATAAATATCTAGTCAGGTTTTGATAAGAGCCGGCCGGAGTAGCCAAGCGGTTCTAGGCGCTACAGTCTGGAACTGGGCGACCACTACGCTCGTAGGTTCGCATTATGCCTCGGGCATGGATGTGTGTGATATCCTTAGGTTAGTTAGGTTTAAGTAGTTCTAAGTTCTAGGGCACTGATGACCTCGGAAGTTAACTCCCATAGTGTTCAGAGCCATTTGAAGCATTTGATAAGATTCCAAATTGGTGCAAAGATTGGTAACTACGAGTACAATGTTCAGAACTCTAAATTATTCACTTCACAAAACGAAACAAAAGTAGTACATGACTATAATAACTCTGAGTCACAGTTGAAATCGGCCAATCTGGGTATAACACTTTATAAGGATGTGAAATGGAGTGATCACATTGGCTGAGTTGCGGGTAAATCTTCTGTTTATTGGTAGAATACTGCGGAAGTGCAATCGGTCTACGAAGGAGATTCCTTACAAATCACTCATGCGACCCTTTCTACTACAACGTTGCTCAAATGTGTGGGGTCTGTACCAAATAGGACTGACAGGGGAAATTCCGCGTAAACAAAACACGGATGGGCACAGGTTTGCGTGACTGGTGGGAGAGTGTTACCGAGATGTTGAAGAAACTCAACTGGCATACTCTTGAAGATAAACGCAAACTACTCCCGAGAAAGTCTATAAATAAATTTTCAAGAAACTGCTTCAACCAACTACTCTGCGAATGTACTACGAACCCCAAGGATCACTCATATAGGGATTGTGAGGATAAGATTAGAATAATTACAGCGCACAGACACATCGAAACATTCATTCTTCCCACTCCACATACGTGAATAGAACGGAAGGGAACCCTAGTAAATGGTACAAGGGGCCGAACTCTCTGTCATACACATAGCGGTGGTTTGCAGAGTATATACGTATATGTAGATAGATCCGTAAATATTCGACTGTTTCTCATAAAACGACGTTCAAACCTTTCGAGGCATTTTTTGTGCATTATAGCCAGCGAACAGTCCAATCCCAGCGGTGGCACAATGACCAGCATAGTGGCTTCACATTTTGCGCCCTGTGTTATAAATCCGTCCTTAGATCATAACTACAGCAGTATTTTCCAATGTAGATTTAAATACCATTGTCCTTATTCGTCTACTAATTGTGTGATAAGAAACATTTGTGCGAGAACCTTCTACGGACATGGGTAGAGAAATGAGTAAAATAAAATAAAGTATATAAAAACAATAACTGGGTTTCGAACACAGGATGTAAAAGTGAGAGGCCGAGACGCTGGTTACTGTACCACCACTTGAGCTGACCTTATCGCTCGTTAAAAGGTATCTAAATTTCCTCGAATACCGTTGACGGTCGATGTCTCGGGCACAGTCTAGTATCTGCAGGTAAGCCGAGACGCATGTTGGCTTAATTTGATGCTTCTTCCACGGTTAGAAGTTTCTGCGAAACCGGATTATGATACTTGTCGTGTTCTCTTCGCTAAGTTCGCGGGTTGATGTAACAACAGCCCTCCTAAAGTCGAAATTGGATCGCTAGTGACAATATTTATGAGTTAATGCACCGATATATAGGGTACTCACGTCCTGGTAAGTTGCGCCATGAAATTCGGGCTCAAAACACGCGTTTTGATAGTACTTTCATTCTGTGTTCACCATGTCTTCAGGTGTCTACATTTATTGACGCGTCGTGAGCATTATGTCTTTATACACGACGATGCGCAATTGCTGTCTTAGAAACTACCGTTGCAATACTCTGCAACACTGTTATTGGAGGAACAGTGTACACTACACGTAAATAAATGCAAACGTCTGAAGATGGGATGCCAGGCATCTCGAAACGTTATCATGGAAAAATAAACGCCTAAAAAAATAACTAGTTGCAGCTAATTCAGTAAAAATTCATTTCTGTTTCAGCAGTTGCCGTGTTCTAATACGTCCACAGTGGGCAAAAATTGTCTGTTGATCATAATACGAGGAAGAATAGGAAAAAAACGGCAATGAGACACTTAATCCCAGGCGACAAGAAGGGGAGTTACTTTGTGTCATTTGGGCATAGGAAGATCATTAGGTTGTTTAAAAATTAGTATGTTAATACCAATAAACACTATTAGCAAATATTTTTTAAAGATTTGTCCAAAACTGCTTCTGATGGCATGGGTTACCACTGTAATACTAAATATATTAAGCGCCATTTCCTTGCGTGTTTTAACGTTTATGAGTCTAAATCGCTCGAACTTTGTACACATCGGATGTATTAGACGTAAGTGAAACTAGAATAATGTGAACAGCAGAATGGCGAATATCCGGGCGAATATCCGAAAACGCTTGACCCCCGAGAAGAGTACAACATGAGCGCCCCTCAGTCCCACGCATTTCTTTTGCGGCTGGATTGAAACCAGCCAGAACATGACCCGGTCTGCTGACCGCCGGTTGCCTGCCCGTGCTCTAATTCCTTGTACGAAATGTAGTCATAATGCCCTAATTATCAGCTTTCAAACGCCAAGCTGTGCCCTCTACATCACATGTTGGTGTTAGTCCGCCTCTTCATACTCATTTTTCAGTGCGACACGTTGTTGACAACGTGATGAGACCATCCTTGCATAAATCTACATTCTTTGATCCTCTGGAAATGTTACACCTTGCGACCATTCTTGAACTACCTACTGAGCCGTGCGCGGCTCGCGGTCATGCCGTTTATGCTCGCCATCTTGTTTCTATGGTTCTGTCACCTCGTTTTCTTTGAATTCGGTTTACTGGCGTCACTAGGTTGCTGGTTTGCTTGCCCGTGCATGGCAGCAGCAGCGCTTAAAGATAAGAGCACTGTCGTACGATCTCTGGAACGACCGCTAGTATTTCCGTGTCGTCGTGTGTCTGGAGTTCAGTTGGGAGCTTAGTCGGGGAGCAGCAGCTGTGAGTCGGCGACGGAGCGCCAGTGAGGTGCGGACAGCCAGTACTGACCGACCGCTGGCGACACACATGAACTGTCTGACGCAAGGATACTGGAGCGGTACGACCTTGGTTGGTCATTCGGTTGGTCAGCTCATCGGGCGGCGTGTATTTGGTCTTTTGACCGTTTCTAGGGCTCGTCACTTGGTCATCGTGCTGGCCGTGTGTCGGTTCCTTCCTTGCGCAGAGATGTCGCGGCCAATGGGCAAGAGTTACCTTTGCTTGGAAGGGTCCGAGCCAGTGTGCCCGCGTCGCCGTGTCTGCGAGTTCCGAACGGACATGGGGTAGAGTCAGGTTGGAGGTGCAGTCAGCTTCGGACTGCCAAGACTCTCCTGACCGTTGCCGACACACGTAACTTGAGTGGGAACGTCCTGGGTTGGTCGTTCAGTCGGTCGTCTCATCGGACGACGTGCATTTGGTCTCCGACCGCTTGTGAAAACTCGCTGTGCGACGAATTGATTCGTCCTTGTTGATCCACAGTGATTGCTTTTACGGTTGTTCGAGTTCTTGTGCAAGTGTGTTTACGTGGAACTACGTGTAGCTTCTGTGATTTCCACTGAGCAGATGAATGCTGTGTGCGGACTGAAGAAGGCAGTTCGTCGGTTGCGACAGAGGGAACTGATTAGATTGTTGATTGGTTCTAAAGGCGTCCCTAGGTCGTGTTGCCACCTGATTATTTAGTGTTACGCTTGGCCGCCTGTCTCGCCTAAACTGTTGTTAGAGTTTCCTCCCCAGGCCGACCCTTGGAACATTTCTGAGTACCACTGTTTGTTGTTTGTGATTGTCATTTTATTTGGTCATAGGTACTGTGCCAGGCCTTCATTTAATTAATATTGTCTGTTTTATGTTTAGTATATGGGCTTCAGCCAACTTCATGACAACTATTTTAAGATTAGGCCTTCAGCTGTGTTTTATTTAAAATTCTGGTTGCTCTGTATTTAGGCCTTCAGCCGTGTTTGTTTCAGAATCTGTGGCTTTAATATGTAAATCCTTGTCTGTAAGGTTTCACTTTAATTATCTTGAATTCTAGAAACGGCCTTCGGCCGTGTTCTGTAAATGTTTATCTTCAGGTGATCTTTAATTATTCTTGAGTAGTTGTTGGGCCTTCAGCTGACAAATACAAGCTTTCTTAACATGTTTTTGTTGTACTGTGTTAAAGCTTCTTTTTAAAGCCTCTCTTTTACTATGTAAAAATTTTTTTATTGGGCTTTCAGCTGAAGAATTTATTTGAATTTTCCTTAAATGATGAAATCATAACCAAATTCCTTTTAACAAATGGGAATTTAATTCACTTTAATAGTGCCCAAAAGCATTTTTTAAAAGAAATAGATTTAAAATTATAATTAGGAGGCACCCTCTAGATATCAAAGTTACAATTTATTCAGAGGCAGAAAGAAACAAGTTTTGACTGTATGAGCTTTCGGGCAGAGAACCTTGCCGCTCCCGTTTGACACGGCCGTAGTTACGACTGCTCACAACAGCCTCTGAAAGACTACACTGGTGTAAATCTGCAGCGCACCAAATAACTTTAAACTAAGGTTTTTAACAATTTACACAAGCACACAAACTATGCACTCCCCGTATGAGGGACGGAAATGGTACAAAACACTAACAAATAAAATACGAATATTAACCTTGTCACCGAAGGCGCAACTTGATTTTAACTTCTAAGAAAAGTCTTACGGTGAAATGGTGGCAACTTTGTATACTAAAATGATCATTTAAATAAAAGCCCATGAAATGCTATCTTATATAAAATTCTACCTGGTTGGCCAAACAAGAGTTAAAATGTTCTACAGTACACAGATACAGCCTCTCTAGATCCTAGGCAATAATATCAAAGTTTCCAAAGGTCAAAACATATTTCAGGTGTTAGGCCGTTACACTCCAAGCAATAAATTCGTTAACACACCAAATCCGACAAACATGACAGAGGCAGCTACTAACGTACGGTAGATTGATAGGGAGATTACCGAACAACCCGAACTGCAGGTATCTCTAGCCTGCCCCTACTCCACAAGAGAAAAATGGACCACACAATTTATAAACAACCACCTTCCCACAGGTGGGCAAACTGAGAAGAATGGTGGGACGACCCCAAAGCAAAACGGCTGGTGACCTCACCAAGAGAACAAGTAGTATTTAACAAGAGTAAATCAAACAAGATATCACCAATCAATTTCTAACAAACTGCGATATCTCGAGAAGACCTGGCGCAGCATCCCCAAATCGCTCTCCCGAACCGTCCGTTGCCAGCCGCTTCAACGGACGCAGGAAGGCGCGCCGATCTCCCGTCTCACGGCGTTGCAGCTCGCACCGACCAGACTGATGTCGTGGGTTGACTCCTGTTGCTATCGTGTCGAACGCGAAGTCACTACCCCTCGGTATACGCCGCGGCCCACTGGACTCACGTGGTGACCTCACATGCGCCGACGCTCAAGACGGACAAGTCATCTTGTGTCTCAGTGCGCGACCGACCAACCGATCGATACAACAGCCAATGACCATTGCCTAAGCAAACTAGAGCAGAATGGCGGCCTAACGCGCAGACTCAGATGCAGGAACTAAGCCCCGACCGGGCGACCACTCGAAGAGTTCTCTTACTGGCGGCGTGGAAAGACTCTCATTTTGCCGGCTCTAAAGGTTGATCCGAACGACAGACATACTAGCACTCCGAACGACAGACAGGCACTAACTGCCTAACAAATGCGGACGAGTGACAGACTAGCAAGCTGTGGACAAGAGACTGACCCAGACTGACCGAGTGGCGAGCTCATAGCGCCCCTTAAATGCACGTGAACAGGCAACCTTTCCCCTTTCCCACCAAAGGGAGACACCAAAGCTGCGATTGCCACAGAGGTGCGACCGCCAGACATGGAGGGCGACTGTTTTACACAACGCGCTGCGGCGCGCTCTTCAAAACAGCAATTTTTACCACGGCTCAATGAAGTTCTCTTCACCGATGAGTGCCGCATATGCCTTCAACCAGACAATCGTCGCAGGCGTGTTTGGATGCAAACCAGTATGGCTGAAAGCCTTAGACACACTGTCCAGCGAGTGCAGGAAAGTGGAGGTTCCCTGCTGTTTTGGGATGGCATTATGTGGGACCGACGTACGCCGCTGTTGGTCATGGAAGGTGTCGTGCCGGCTGTGCGATACGTGAATGTCATCCTTTGACCGATAGTGCAACCATACCGGCAGCATATTGGCGAGGCATTCGTCTTCATGGACGACAATCGCGCCCCCATCGTGCACATCTCGTGAATGACTTCCTTCAAGATTACGACAGCGTTGGACTAGAGTGGCCTGTATGTTCTCCAGACATCGAACATGCCTGGGATGGATTGAAAAGGGTTGTTTATGGACGACGTTACCCACCAACCACTCTGAGGGATCTACGCCGAATCACAGTTGGGGAGCGGGCCGATCTGGACCAATAGTGCCTTGATGAACTTGTGGACAGTCTCCCACGGCGAATACAGGCATGCATCAATGCAAGAGGACGTGCTACTAAGTATTACAGGTACTGTTGTGTACAGTAATCTGGACCACCATCTGTAAAGGTCTGGCTGTATGGCGGTACAACATGCAATGTGTGGTTTTTATGAGCAATAAAAAGGGCGGAAATGATGTTTACGTTGATCTATATTCCAATTTTTGTACACGTTGCGGACCTCCTGGAACCGAGGTGATGCAAAATATTTCTTTTTTTTTTTAATTTGTGTATAAAGGTACATAGCGGGTGAGCCGTGTGCGTTTCGTGTTCATGACGTTTCTTGCTTGACAGCTTCTCTTTACGGAACTGTACACTCGTTTGTTATTCGACTTACTGGCATCGCTAAGTTTCTGGCTTGGCTGCCCGTGAGTGGCAGCAGCAGCACGTATCGGGAAGAGCAATGTCGTATTATCTTTGAAGCGAGCGGTAGTATTTCCGGCTCGTCGTGTGTCGGGGGTTGAGTCGGGATGCAGCACCAGTGAGGCCCGGACAGCCAGTACTCGCCGACCGCTGGCGAGACACATGCACTGTCCGACGGAAGAAGACTCCAACGGGAACGACCGTTGATTGGTCGTTCGGTCGGTCGTCTCATCGGGCGACGTGTATTTGGTCTTTTGACCGTTTCTGGGCCTCGTCAGTTGGTCATCTTGCCGGACGTAGGTCGGTTCCTTCCTTGTGCAGAGTTGTCTGGTGGTCAATTGGAAAGTGTTACCTCTGCATGGTTGGGTACGTGCCAGTGTGCCTGGGTCGCCGTGTCTCCGAGTTCCGAACGGACATGGGGTTGAGTTGGGACGGAGCTGCAGTGAGGTCCGGACAGCCAAGACTCGCCCGACTGTTGCTGACACACATGACTTTATTGGGGTCTACCTTAATTGGTCGTTCGGTCGGTCGTCTCATCGGATGACGTATATTTGGTCGCCGACCGCTTCGGGTTCTGTGTGTGTCGACTTGTCATTCGTCCTGGTTGTTCCAAAGTGATTGCTTTTACGATTGTTCGAGTTCTTGTGGAACTCTTTTCGTGGAACTGTGTCTATCTTGTGTAATTTCGACTGAGCAGTTATGTTAATGCTGCTGCGTACTGGAGTAGGCAGTCGGTCGGCTGGGACAGTGCTCCGAGGGCATTAGGGTAGTGTTCCGCAGTGTGTTTTTCCTCGTCATGTTGATGCTGTCCGTACCGCGTGTAGTTTTACAGCCTTTGGTGATGTTCATTTTTTTGAGTGGTTATTGTGCCTTGCTGTTTTTAGACGCCAATTTGGAAGACGTAGTGCTGCTGGTATCTTCGTCTTCGGCTGATCTTTTCCGTTGTCGTGCGTTGGTAGGCGCAGCGGAATTGATTAGGTTGTAGGTCGGTCCTTCAGCCATCCCTTGGTCTGGTTGCCATCTGATTACTTAATTTTATTCTTTGCTGCCTATGTCACCTAACCTTACGTTAGAGATACCTCCTCAGGCCGACCCTTGGAAAACTTCCGGGCAGCTTTGTTTTGGTGATTTTAGATTGTGATTTTTGTCTCAAGAACGGTTCAAGGCCTTCAGCCGCCTATTAACGTGTTGTAATGTTAAAATAAGGCCATCAGCCGTCTTAAGATAAACCTTTGAAGATTCTTTTTTGAGCTAAAATTTTTTTGAAGGAGAAAGAGGGGTATTTTGCTCTATTGCAAATCATTGTTATCCAGGCCTTAAGCCGTGAGTTGTTCTACGTTCAGTATGTGGCTTTCAGCCGAGCTTTTATCTCAAATATTTTTAAGATAAGGCCTCCAGCCGTTTTAAATTAAAATTTGAAAATTCACTTGTTTAAAACCTTTTTAAATTTTCTTCTCTATTGGAAATTCTTGTTATCCAGGCCTTAAGCCTCAGTTATTTTGTGTCCAGTGTGTGGCCTTCAGCCGAGTATTTACGTAAGATTTTCTTTTTTAACTAAGACTTTCATCCGCGTGTCTTCCTTAAGGCAATTTTAGTAAATTGTGTTCGGGCCTTCAGGCGTAATTTTTTTGAATGCTTTTAAGGGCATGGGTGATTAAGTGTTTTAAGAAAATAAAGTTTGTATGTTCTGTGCAACTCTCAGTAGCTGATTTTGGCCCCTTTCCACAACTATAACCTGATCCTCTCAGTCCTGCGAAATCAGATTTCAGTGGAATCTTAAAAGAAAGAAACGTGAAAGACCATCGCAAAAACGGCTCTAAGGGCGCCACATTCTTACTGACCTGAACTGAAGATATTTCTGATTGTACGAGTATTTCGCTTAAGGTCCTGCGTGTGCCCGGTGCAGGAGTATGTCAAAAATGGTTCAAATGGCTCTGAGCACTATGCGACTCAACTTCTGAGGTCATCAGTCGCCTAGAACTTAGAACTAATTAAACCTAACTAACCTAAGGACATCACACACATCCATGCCCGAGGCAGGATTCGAACCTGCGACCGTAGCGGTCACGCGGTTCCAGACTGAAGAGCCTTTAACCGCACTGCCACACCGGCCGGCAGGAGTATGTCAACAAATGGCTTAGGAGAGCTTTGTTAATAATGTAAAGCCAACAATCTCTGTCAAAAGTGATGAAAGTTCATAATAAGACAAAGCAGACAACCGTGGAACAAAACATGTAAATAAAACACTTCTGGCGGTCAGTAATTTATACTTTGAGATTTAATATAGCGGAATCATTATTCTGTTCTACAAATTTTCGAAAATGCAGACGGTTTTACACTTGTGTCCTATTGTTTACTGCTCTGCACAGTCATACGCACATAATTCTGAATAGCGTTATTGTTTTTAATTCAAAATTGCGAATGGTTAATATCCACCCGAAAAACTGTTCAGCGCAGCTGCCAAATTCCGACAGCAGAATATGTGCCACATACTATGTGAGGATAAAGAGGCACTGGAATTTAAGCTGGAACGTCCTATACTTCTCCGTAGTACTACGCCTAATAGCACTGCACCAGTAATACTCGCCACATAATTTACGCTCTGCATTTTACGCGAAGTAGCTGAGTTCCATCCAATGAGTAATAAACTTTCAAGAGAAAATTACGACAAAGATCATTTACAATTAGCAAATCGACTTTAACGAAAAAAGTTTAAAATATATAAAAATGTTAACAGGAAGAACAGCCGAGAGTCCTTCATCTAAAATGAGGTAAAGGATTGTTGGTACAATCTACACTAAAATCTTGGTAATTCGATGAAACTGGGCCCGAGTAGAGATCGAATTTGAGAAAACTCGGTCTACACGAAGAGTGACAATTTTACAGCTCTTTTACTAACTACGGAAACTTCCAATCGCATCCCCCTGAGATTTAGTAGTAAAATGGCCCAATTTATAGCCCGTCGAAAACTTAACACAGATCAAGTGTGAAAATAAGAATGTATAGTGAAGTATAAGTGACGAAATAGAAACCGTGATGGGTTCAAGCTTAAGATATGCATCATCGAGCGATTCGCAAGAAATACGTTGTCGTGGTTGTGTGTTCACGGTGCGGGGCTGCGAAGCGCGAGATCCGTGTTCGAGCCTCCTGTTGTCCTTCTGCAGTTTTGGCAATTGTCATAATATATACAAAGCTTATAAAAATGAGTCATATGGTAAGAATATATTACAATCGCAAGTAAATGTGATGAAAAGTGAGAGCAGATGAGGTGCCGCATAGACCTCTCACATAATTGAAATCAACAAATAAACAGGTATGAATTAGGTTAGAACAAAGCAGTTCGAGAGTCAAAACTTCCAACGCAAGGTTATAACTTGCGATGCTTGCGTAGAACAAACAGGAAATACGTACATCCGGAGGTCCCTTCCTACACCTTGCTCTTTCAAACACCACGACACAGACACAATTCGAATACAGTGAAGGCACATCAACGAGCAGATGGAGAGTTCATATTTTGTGGAAAAAAACAATAGTGCGCGAAGGAGATTTGAACCCGGACTTCCCTATCGGAGTCCAACAACGTGACCACATAACCTCGACGCCTTATTCAGATTCACTCGACAGTAGTATGTCTTGGATCGTTCACTGTTTCTATTTTGCTTCTTTTTTCTCAATTCAGTACACTTTCTTTCTGTTTTCATGCTTTACCTATGTTCAGATCTTGACTCGCTAACCATTGGGCGTCTTACCAGTAAATCTGGGGATGGGTGCGATGGGTAGTTTTCGTTGCAGGAAAAAGATTCAGAACATGATGTTCACGATATTACTGCAGCAAAGAACATATTAGAGTTTGTTTTAGAAATAATGTTCTAGTTGAAACTCATACACCTTACATAAACTACTGTTCATCTGTTACTGTTAAACGGATTACATTTTGGGAAAAAAGAATCGATAATCTTTGGTTTTTATGAAAAACGCCTATTCTAACAAAAGAGAATAGTCCCGCCATCTTCGTACAACCATAACGTTAGCTGGAGGAGCCTCATTCTGTTATTCCATGTAGCACTGAGATAAATCTAATTCCGCGTTCCATCATTATGACTCACTTTGTTGGCACAGTGGATCACTTTGACAGCCTTGCTGTCAGCGGATAACTTTTCCCCGCAGATCAATCTGGCACACCCATATATTCTCTTTCACCTACGGCGCCAGCCAGAATTACCAGGAAAACTTTATTTTCCTTCTTCTAATTCTTGTATAAATAAAAGTGCGTTCTCCTGAATATCGGACCAGTTGTTGGACTTCCTTCAGCTCGGTGTTTAGTAATCCGTAATAAAAGTGCTTCACTAGTTTCTTCATAATCTGACGTTTTAATGACTTTACGATACTTAATTTTAATGTTTCTTTAGAAGAAGAAGAAGAAGAAGACGATTTGGTAGAATACCATCGCTCTACTTTCGTTACATTTCGTCGCCATTCGCCTACAGCTACCTTGCCTACACCCTACTCTGCCGCGGCATTTTTTACAGCCTTCGATTTGTCCAACCTTTCCAGCGCTAAGACTGTCTTCTCGAAAGAAACAAATTTCCTCTTCTGTTGGCAAAAAATGACCGGAATAATAGTAAATATGTATCACGACCCGACTACACATTCACACCTCACTGAGCCTGAGCGTTCACTGGCTGACGGGAGGCGAGCGAAACGACACTAGCACCAAAGCGGACACGATTGTAAACAATGTACGGGCAAGCAAGGAAAGCTAAATAAGATACAGTGAACGACCAGTAACCAATTTGAAAGTAGTAGACAGTCTGGCACGTAAGTTCAACAAGGTAGAAAAGTTGAATTATTGGTCATACACTCAAAATAAATCAGCAACAATGCAGTGATCGAACCTGTGCAACATTCATATTCAGGTGATGTTAAATTCAGAAGTAAAATTTCATTCTAACACTAAAAATAACACAATAAACTGTTGAAGAAGTAGTCATCAAAACTTTGCAGCTTATATGAAAGAGAAACTCAAAAATTATGAACTCCAAAACTAAATCTATCTACACGTCAACTGCTCTGAAGATTAAACGATACATGACAAGGAAGCAAAAAGGAAGTTTGAAGTTTGGAGTAAATGATATGATATGATTCGTACATACAACAAAGGAAATAGCATTGTCATTTACCCTACAGAACACATGATCAGTGCTGTCATTCATAGGCAATGTGAGAAAGAGGTGTGCTGAAACAGAATGATTGCGAGATGCGAGTTAATTAAAGGAGACACCTCTCACCATCCACACACCCACGCATAGTGATAGGGGAATCTTATTCCAACAATTTTTTATACAAATAATAAATCATGTACCTAAGTAATTTGGTTGAAACTGCTCAAGGTGTACCTGGCTTGTTTCTTTGTCACCCCCTTTCCATTCCTACCCCAGAATAAGATAGTAAGAAACGAGTAAACGCCGATTCTTTAAAGAATCCAACATACCGATATAAAACAGCTTCACGTCTGATCACTTTACAAATAACCTGATTTGTGAAACTGGATGAGAGTAGCATTGGCAGCTTTATCGCATAAACAGCGACAAACTATGCTAGTCCTATTTGGAGGTCGTCAGCGAAAAATAATGTTTCGTAAAGGTTTGAAATTATGTGTGAATTTTGCCGAAAGTCTCTCATTCTCAAATACTGAACGACTAAATTTAGGATATCCTCGCGTCTTGGGCTACACTGTTTTCTCACACGCATCCCGATCACTTTGATAAGTGGGTGGCTCTTATCCCCACACTGATTATTTCCAGACAGTAAATGATATGTGTACCAAGTTTGGTCAGCGTCGGTTCAATGGTTTAGGAGGAGATGTGGAAAACGCATACATACATACATACATACATACATACACTACTGGCCATTAAAATTGCCCCACCAAGAAGAAATGCTCATGATAAACGGGTATTCATAGGACAAATATATTATACTAGAACTGACATGTGATTACGTTTTCAACCAATTTGTGAGCATAGATCCTGAGAAATCAGTACCCAGAACAACCACCTCTGGCAGTAATAATGGCCCTGATACGCCTGGGCAATGAGTCAAACATAGATTGGATGACGTGTACAGGTACAGCTGCTCATGCAGCTTCAACACGATACCACAGTTCATCAAGAGTAGTGACTGGCGTATTGTGACGAGCCAGTTGGTCGTCCACGATTGACCAGACGTTTTCAGTTGGTGAGAGATCTGGAGAATGTGCTGGCCAGGGCAGCAGTCGAACATTTTCTGTATCCAGAAAGGCCCGTACAGGACCTGCAACATGCGGTCGTGCATTATCCTGCTGAAATGTAGGGTTTCGCAGCGATCGAATGAAGGGTAGAGCCACGGGTCGTAACACATCTGAAATGTAATTTCCACTGTTCAAAGTGCCGTCAATGCGAACAAGAGGTGACCGAGACGAGTAACCAATGGCACCCCATACCATCACGACTGGTGATATGTCAGTATAGTGATGACGAATACACGCTTCCAATGTGCGTTCACCGAGATATCGCCAAACACGGATGTGCCCATCATGATGCTGTAAACAGAACCTGGATTCATTCGAAAAAATGACGTTCTGCCATTCGTGCACCCAGGTTCGTCGTTGAGTACACCATCGCAGGCGCTCCTGTCTGTGATGCAGCATCAAGGGTAACTGCAGCCGTGTTCTCCGAAATGATAGTCCATACTGCTGCAAAACGTCGTCGAACTGTTCGTGCAGATGGCTGTTGTCTTGGAAACGTCCCCATCAGGGATCGAGACGTGGCTGCACGACCTGTTACAGCCATGCGGATAAGATGACTGTCATCTCGACTGCTAGTGATACGAGGCCATTGGGATTCAGCACGGTGTTCCGTATTACCCTCCTGAACCCACCGATTCCATATTCTGCTAAAAGTCATTGGATGTCGACCAACGCGAGCAGGACTGCCGCGATATGATAAACCGCATTCGCGATACGCTAAAATCCGACCTTCATCAAAGTCGGAAATGGTACGCATTTCTCCTCCTTACACGAGGCATCATAACAACGTTTCACCAGGCAACGCCAGTCAACTGCTGTTTGTGTATGAGAAATCGGTTGGAAACTTTCCTTATGTCAGCACGTTGTAGGTGTCGCCACCGGCGCTAACCTCGTGTGAATGCTCTTAAAAGCTAATCATTTGCATATCACAGCATCTTCTTCCTGTCGGTTAAATTTCGCGTCTGTAGCACGTCATCTTCGTGGTGTAGCAATTTTAATGGCCAGTAGTGTATATACATACATACACCCATTTTTATAGTATTTGTGGATACAGAATTAGCTGTGCGTAAGTATTCTATCGTTGCAATGTTGACAGCTGGAAGACGATGACTACGTCAAACGTATTGTTCGTGAATTGGAACCATGCACTTTTAGCGCAGGACGACCAATCACATCTCTTCTTACTAGAAATAAACAAGGGTCTCTGAGTAACCAACAACGAAAAACAACATCAGGTTCCTGTATTCTCGCGCATAAGACATGCGTGCCAATGCGAGCTCGCGTGGCTGAGAAATCGTAGTATCGATACCCATTCTGAAGAAAAATCGGAAAGGAAAGATGCGAGACGATGCTGTGGGAAAGGAGTCGTCCTTCAGGCTTCTGACATACGGAATGGTTCGCGGATGTCGAGTGTTCCGCGGGAAATGAGGCCCCGGCGGCGTCGGAAGCTGCACTGCCGGTCTCTGCAGGCGGCGGTGTCCACCGCGAGGAGTGCGTTGTGGGTGGTGGTGGGAGGGTGAGGGGTGAGAGGGGGGGGGGGGTGGGGAGACGTAGTGGCTGAGCGCCGGCGTTGGAGTCTGTGCCCGCTGCTCGATACGTCACCCACCAACAAGCGTACGGTCGCCTCCGCACTGCGATGCCGCGAAAATGAGTAGCAGCGAGGCAGTTTAATTTTTGACAATTCTTGGTTGTAACAGCCAAGTAACTACCTACTGTGTGAATGATGGGGGTATGGAAAGCAGATGTAAGTCTTAAGTCTGTAAACAGTGGAAATTTAATTTTAAATCTTGTACGTGATCTGACTGTTCTTAACTGAGGATCAAAGAAATGAATAATTTACTTTAATTTTTGACAGTACTTGGTTGTAATAGCCAAGATACAAGCAAATGTCTGAATGATGGATTTTATGAAAGCAGATGTAAGTACAAAACTTGTTAATATTAGAAATTTAAATTTAGTTCATGTACATAATTTTACAGCTTATTGACTGAGGACCATTAAAATTAATGAAACTCAAATTTATCTAATTACATTTTTGTAATGTGTTTATCTGACATGTCCCACACCCGGGAGGATTCACTCTTTCATGGGTCTATGGCATGAATAATTAATCTAATCCAATCTAATCTAAAGTAAACAAGTAATCTCATAGTAACAATAAATGAGGGCAAACACAGACTTTTTTGTAAGGACACGCCAGTTTCGCATTGAAAAAGTCCATCATCAGGTGATCTGTACATTTGACGATTCTCGTATTTACTCTTCGGAAAAGGCAGTTTTTAAAATTAAGTCATCATAATCACGTAAGGCCGATAAGAATAATATTCTTATGTTATCTTTTAAATAATATACGAAAAACCATTATAGCCGAGTCCCATCGTCCATCGTCAAAGCAATAAAGATAAGGAACTCGTTGAAAAGCGGTGTTCCAAGTTAAAATGATTAGACTCGAAAACCAACTTATAAAACAAAGGTACATTTCAGAAACTATGAACAACGGAAGAAATCTCAAGAAACGAACAGCCGAAAGAACACCGGAATGAACAAAATCAAATGGAGGTAGCCTAACTTCAAGTAAGAAGCAGAAAGAAAGAAGCAAAGCTGAACTCATGCCAAATACATAAATTGCTCAGCGAGGTAACACGGCACCCAACTGACAACGGAAAATTACTATGTGTCAATCAGCGACATTGAAGAAACTTACCGATAGCCCAATATTTTTTATTTGTGCCAAAGAGGTAAAATTTTCCCGAAAGGTAATTTGTAATTTTAGGTTTACAGGCAGTATCTTCTAAATGTTTTCAGTTGAGCTGCTACGTGATTAATGTTCTTGAAAACTGTATTATCAACTTTTGTAATAATTTGAAATTTTGGAAAATACCTCGTCACCGTTAGTTAGTTCTGAAAAATGAAAACTTTTGTTATATCAAAAATTAAAGCATTCAAACTACATATATTACTGTGTAACAAAGCCGGTTTCTGAAATACTACTTTTGGAAAATAAGCTACACACAACGTGCTGTTGGAGAATTTTCAACATACGTAATAAAATATCTAAAGAACGTACTGTTGAATGATTATGATGTCAATATCCGCTTGAAAAATAACACTGTCAAGCTGCAATCACTAGTACACAACCAATTCCTCCGCCAAGGCTTACCAATGTACCTGCCACAAATCAGGATCTTTAAAGGATCTCCCTTGACAATCTGAAATCCTGCGAATTTGTTCTATATTGTCTTCTCCGTAGCGTGTATTACTCGAAGAACTTTCTTTCATTTTGTGCGCATGGTGTAAAGAAACGTTATGTTTTAAGCATTTACTTAAAGATTATCATTATTGTAATTTTTGTAGTAATAATGAATTACTTAATATTTTCAATTAACAGAATAAACACATTTGAAAGGGTAAAATAAGATAAAGAGGGAATTTAAAACGTAAAAGTACAATTTAAAACAAAACTAATGTAAGAAAAATTACAATTAGAAGAGTAATTAACGTTTGCAGGTTTTAATTAGGTATGTTTAAAATATACCGGCAGCACATTGAGTACAGCTTATTTTCCAAAAATGGTCTCTAAGAAAAAAATCATTATTACACAGGTATGTAAATGGGTTGAAAGCTTCTCTGTTTTATGTGGTAACAAAGGCTTTTATTTTTCAGAATTAATTAATGGTGGTGTGGTATTTTGCAAAATTTCAAATTATCACAAAATTTCATCATACGGTTTTCAAGAACATTCATTACAAATCAACATTTTTTGAGAAACATGTTTTTATGTATCATCTTTTCAAAGACATTCCGGCGGAGGTTCGAGTCCTCCCTCGGACATGGATTTGTGTGTTTGTCCTTAGGATAAGTTAGGTTAAGTAGTGTGTAAGCTTAGGGACTGATGACCTTAGCAGTTAAGTCCTATAAGATTTCACACACATTTGGACAGTTCTTTTTTTTTTTTTTTCAAAGACATTCCCTTTAAACCGAAAATGCCAAGTTATCGTTTGAGGTCTGTTTCATCCCTTAAAGGTGAAACTGGGCACACACACACACACACACACACACACGCAACAAAAAAGATATTACACTACTTTGCCCTCTATACACCCGCCAAGTTTCATTAGGATCGTTCATTAACACTTAGGAATGATCCCCTGTGAGCCAATCTCGCAGAACAGTTATGCGATCGCGCGGGAAATGGGGCATGCGAAAAGTTACAGAAGGGCCGAGTTGTTTGTACCGACTAAACGGATGAAACGTTGCTGTACAATTTTACGAAACTAATCCTCCAGCAATCAAGGGGCTAAATTTACTGACATCTAAAGGTAATGTGTAAAAACATGCTTCTATGAATCGATAAACAACTTATTTAAACAATAAATAAGTCTTTCATGAGGTTTTTTTACAATCTGTGATAAATTTCCAATCCTTCTAAAATATTAAGTGTATTTCCTATGCTTTCTCGATGTATACTTCGACTGATTTGGAACCGAGGCTGTTAATGTGCTCCTTACAGCACATCTCAAAATGGCTAACGACTTGACCGATACCCCTTGAACTACACCCATCACGTGTAATGGAATGTACTTCACGAGATTTATAACTTTCAAAAGTCGACTTTTCCCTGTGTCTGACCCTCTGACCACTCTTCCTGGAAATTAAGTAGACCAGAACTATGATTTTAGATGTCAAACGTTTGTCAGTCGTTCTGGAAACGTTACCGTAGTAGATATTCCTTATCATTACGTGACCTATAGCACATGGGACAAAGGGTAATAGAATCCTCAAGCGATCTTCTGGCCCAGGCGAATTACGATTCTCATTCTTTGTCTTTAAAACACTTCTAGTAATGTTAGTGAAAAAGTCAGCCCCATCTCCTTTGCACAGATTGTATGATATCATCCAATTTACTATGGAAAAGAGCATTAACGGAACACCGCCTTTCTTAGACGTTTCTATTAGGCTTCGGGAGAACAGTGTTAGTTACGATACTTATAGGAAACCTACAAATTCCGATCCTGTAATTTATAATTCTTCAAACCATCCTGTACACTAAAGTATGGCAGCGTTTGTTTTAGCTCTATGTCATTTCAGGCTAGTGTCCGCTCCCGGTAGCTGAATGGTCAGCGTGACGGGTTGTCAATCCTCTGGGCCACGGTTCGATTCCCGGCTGGGTCGGGGAATTTTCTCCGCCCAGGAGGGACTGGGTGTTGCGCTGTCCTCATCATCATCCAATCATCCTGATCGACTGCAGGTTTTACCAAACGGGTAAAATTAACGTGATTGGTCGGTGGGACGCCCGCGGCAATTTTGCCTGACGGGAGTACCGGTTATGTACTGTACGGCCTTCGAAAGGAAACTTTCTGTTCCTGACATGGTCAGGCTGGGGGTGATCTGCAGTGCGAAGCGAATTGTAACGCTGGTGGGTAAACGGTGAGAAAATTCAAAAGCCTAAGATCCGACAGCTCTGCCGAAACTGGTCATCCAATTAAATGGTTTTTTAGCGATCTTATTTTGTGAAGATTTCTTCAGTTACAGGAAATATTTTGCCACGCCTACGTAAAGAAGAACTTATAGGGAAATGTAAGAATGGAAGTACAAGGATAAAGTGCATGGATTAGAAAGAGAGACAGACGGGGATACAGTCTTGCTCACAATTTTTATTAAAATTTAAAAATCGCATGTCAACGGTAATCGCTTTCATATATACCTAAATCATCATCATTAGGTGGTTAGCACTACGCGAACGTGTCTTTCGACATTTTTCAGTGCTCCGATCGTCTCTGCTCACCACCTAATCAGACATGGTCTGATAATAATCTAGAAATGATCGCAACTGGTTACTACTGACTTGTTTTTTAATTTTCTAGTAAAAATTGGGATCAAGACTGATTATTATTTCAAATTATCTTATTTTGTTCTCTAATTTATCATTTTCAGTTCGACCATTTCATTTAACTTATCAAATAACATTTAGTCAAATATTTCGAAGACTGTCTTGTCACAACAGGAGCGAATTTCTCTTTGACAGTATTACAGAAACGGAATGCAATCATCCGCTAATACGTGGTCAGTGGAGAAGTCCATGCTGAAACGGTGGTATCGGCACAGTTTCCGGAGCAGAGTCTGTTTTGGACAGCGTATTTCATTTTAACGTTCTCTTGATAAGGACGAGTTACAACCATTCATATAGCACGGGAAATAAATTTGGGCACGCTATCTGGCAATGACCACGAGGTGGAAATACTGCACACACGGCCTTCTGTCTGCAGCAACTGATAGGCGTTCCAGGTTTCGCAATCGCGCTTCCCGTTTGTCTACCCGGACGAGGCACAAAGTCTGCATCTGGCACCGTGACTTCAGCTTACACAGTATTTTTCGCACTACTGGCTGTCTTGGCAGATGACAAAAGGAGTTTTATTCTTAGGACAGGTGTTGCATAATAGTTTAATACCATATGTTTTTCTCGTGAGTCTTGACAACCGTGTTGCCTTTATAGTTGTGGAAGGGAATTCTTTGTATCAGTTAGATGTGTATTTGTTTACATACTAATTTGGAAGAGTGTACTACCATTTTCAATGCAATGTTAAGTTCATTAATTTAGAGAGTTACTAATGCCAAGTTTTAAGGTGTGGGAGGTTAGAAATTAACTTAGACTGCGATATTAGCTATGAATATTAAAACTACGTCACTAATAACTTAAATAAGTTTCCAATTAGATGTGGCACATCATCCAGGAGACTGAGTGACAAGAAAAAGAAACAAACAAAGCTGATATGTTACAAAGTATGGCTATCCCTATTATGCCATGTGGAAGTGAATCTTGGACGGAAAATAAGAAAGGGAGACACACATAGAGAGAGAGAGAGAGAGAGAGGGAGAGAGTGAGAGGAGAGAGAGAAAGAGAGAAAGAATGCAGTTGGCTGAATTCAAATTTTCAAGGAGAGTTGAAGGGAGAGTTGAAGGATGTACAACCAGAGCTCAAATACAGAACAATATGATAGGGAAATTGAAATTGCTATCGAGGATGTGGGTGAGCTGAAGTTGCCACGCCACAGAAAACTTTAATTAAAAATATTTCACAGACCTTTATTTCAACTACTAATTTTGCAAACTTCGAAAGTTTAACCAACTTGACCATGCTCTCCTGAAAACTTCAAATCAATACGCTAACAAGAAAGACGCTAATTTGAATTCTAGCACAACGTTCAATTTAAAAATAAATAAATTGTTTAATCACAGCAGTTAGGATACCAGTTCAGCATTTACCTCCACTCAGGACACAACTATTCAAATCGTCAGATACAAAACAGAGAAACATTTACACTGTAAAACAGTCACAAGATACAACTTGTTAATACAAGCAAACATGGAGCAAACGCAATTCTGCAACTAAATCAATCAGCTGAAAACGTTATCATTACCCAAGCAGAAAAGTGATTTCATTTCATTCTATCTCCACTAATCAGCAAGTGACTAACCTAAGACTTAAATCTAGTAGCTTAAAATATTAAACACAACCATTATACAATTAAAACTACGCACATAGGTGAGCGTACAGAACTGTTTTAAAAATCATTAGCCCAACAGAGAACGCAACAGGTAAAGTAGAGACTAGTCACTGTACAATACAGTGTTTACATAAAACTGTACTTTATTATAACCAATTTCAAGAGGAATCGCGATAATGTGAGTGATTATGTAAAAAAATCATAATCGCTTTTAAAAAATACTAAACAATTGTATCTAGTAGAATACGATTCGGCTAAAGATTTAACTTTCAGTTATACTGTTAATACGCCGATGTGTGCAACACAGGCAATGTTTACCTTTTTGAGTGCAACGGAGTGACTCTTCCACCATGCTTAAATTAGTTCCAAAACCCGTGCCAGTTGTCTACAGCCAACAAGCTGCAGATCATAAATGGCGTTAGCCGCGCGGGGCAGCCGCGTGGTCTCAGTCGTCCTGTCACCGTTCGCGCCGCTCCCACTCGGAGGTTCGAGTCCTCCCTCGGGCATGGATGTGTGTTATTTTAAGTTAGAGTAAGTAGTGGGTAAGCCTAGGGAACGACGACCTGAGCAGTTTGGTCCCATAAGATCCTACAACAAATTTCCAATTTCCATAAATGGCGTCAAATCGCTACACGCAGAGCGTAGTACACCCCACGCTGGCCTAAACTTGCTTCGCTCCACTAGACATCAGTCGTATTATCAAACGATGGCGGATACTCGGGTCTGTAGTTATAGCAGATTAACCCTCTGAAGGCAGTAGTCTGCAGAACTTGACCACCATATCTCACAGGCTTGTAGTGATTCAAATCAAAATCGTCACTGTGCAACTAGCAGACAGGAGATTTAGCTACGCAACCGCTAATCACACGTTTAGAGTTAGAAGGTCAGTCTTAAGTCATTGGACTTAAGCATCTGATTGACTGCCAGCAGAGACTTCGAGAGACCCCAAGCCACTGGGGACACGCCATCTAGGCGGGCACAGCGATAACACGATAACGTGCAGAGATGATCACAATCGATCTATGGCATTCGAGACAGTATCCCACTTGCTCAAAAGTGATTTAATATCTACTGAATAAAAATTGAGTAGTGATGTATAAAATGGTAACAAGGACAATAGAAAGGTGGAAGACATTAAATATGTAATCACTTGTGAATGTGAGGAAAAGGACGTAAGACGACCGAGGAGCATCTCGCTTCAGTGAAGACGTCATAGGTCGTGAGCTTACTCATTGAGTAGAAGGGCACAGTGGAAAGGGAGAGTTGTGACTTGAGTGTTGGTAACTCTAATACGATGGCGTGCTGAAAAGTAATGCCTCAAATTTTTTGTGTGAAAACTCAAAACTAAAAGAAACATTATAAACATTCACGACTCTACCCTTCATGTCTACATATTTATGTCTCAACAGAGTCACCCTGGCGACAAACACATCTCCACCCAGAAGTGATTAATTTGTTGGCAACGGTATTGTAAAATGTTTGACTTTGTAGACGGAGCCACAAACTCATCTCTGCTGCCGGCCGTTGTGGCCGAGCGGTTCTAGGCGCTTCAGTCTGGAACCGCGCGACCGCTGCGGTCGCAGGTTCGAATCCTGCCTCGGGCATGGATATGTGTGACGTCCTTATGTTAGTTAGTTTTAAGTAGTTCTAAGTTCTAGGGCCGTGGTGACCTCAGATGTTAAGTTCGATAGTGCTCAGAGCCATTTGAGCCATCACCGTTGCTTGCACCGCTTCATCACTATGAAAGTGAAGTCCTCGAAGACGTTCTTTAAGTTTTGGAAATAGAAGAAAATCGGATGGGGTCAAATCGAGATTGTATGGTGGATGATCGAGGTAGTGAACACAAAGAAACGGATTGTTGCAATGTCGCAGGGCTCTTGTTTGGTTTGGCATTGTCATGCTGAATGAGAGGGTGTCCTATGTGTGGACGAACGCGATATCTGCACCCTGTTTCTCGCGCACCGACAGAATTGTATGACACAACGACGTGTTACACGTTACATTTCGGAGAAGGCTGATGGCTGGAAGTGTCTTGACATGAAGAATAAACATGTGGAGTGTTAATAACGTAGGTTTTATTTCAAAGGCCTTGAATTTTTCGCATAAAAATTAGAAAGTGTTAGTTTCCAGCACGCCCCCGTAGTTGTGCCTGTAGAGTTGCTGAACTGAAGCAGGACTGGGATAAGTTTGAGATCTCACGTCGATAGCACTCATTACTTCTTACAAATAAAGAGCTAGTTGAGTGTCACAAGAACGATATTTTCTGAATCCCTGCTGTGTGTTAAAATCCCGTTACCTTCGAGGTAATTCATAATGTTCGAATACACCATATGTCCTAAATCATACTGCAAATCGATGAGATGACAATGGTTCAGCAGATTAATGCTATTTCTTGAGTATGTGTAACATCTCCAACTTCTCGTCTTTGGGAGCGAGTGGTTGTTCATGATTGCTAAGTGTTGGGCTATTGTATCAGCATATCTGCAATGAACCTAATTTGTGTGCTATCAGGACCGGAAGACTTGCCTTTATTATTTGCTTTAATCCGCTTGTCTGCACCGTGGATATGCAGTTCTAAGTTATTCATGTTGGCAGTTGCATTGATTCGAATTCCCTAATTTTAATCCGTCTTTCTTCGTGAAGAAAGTTCGGGGAAACGGGTTTAAACCAAGCGAAGTTGGCTAGCACACGGGACTCGCATTCGGGTTCAAATCAAAGTGTGGTCAACCTGATTTAGATTTTCTGTGATTTCCTTAATTCGCTTCAGGTTCATGCTGGGACAGTTCCTGTGAATGGACACGGCCGACTTCCTTCCCCATCCTTCCCTAATCCGATTGGCCCGATGACCGCGCTATTTCGTTCCCTCCCCAGAATCAATCAACCAACCAACTGTATTTAATAACTCCGCTTTAGCGGCTAAACGCACCCCCTTCTATCGAAGGAGTAACTGTTGTCTCACCACGACAACGCGGCAGCACGACCTTTTGAAGTAGTCGTTGGGCTACTGCCTGAATTAGGTTGCAATACTGGCACTAACTGACTTTCTGAGATTAGTTTTTTACTCCAAACCGGAAGAAAATACATATATTGGCCCAAGTGAGGAAGTTAGCGTCAAAGCAGAGACCTTGCATAGAGCGTCTATCAATGGCAATTATTTGGCGGGATTGAAAAGTAGCCCCTTCGCTATACGCAAACGTCCTTCTGCGCCGATCCTCAGTTCTTGTGGACGTGTTGATGTGCGTCACTTGGATTTCCCTACAGTACTATACAAGTCTGAATGCGTCCTCAGCCGTGAACCTCTCAGTGATGGGGATGAGCTACTTCCGTATCACAGTGAATAAAATGTTTCGAGTATTTACTACACAACTTACGTGCGTCATTGCGAGCTAACATTTACAAAAAGGATTATTTCGATTCATAAACGGTTTATGAGATATGACGATTGTTATGACCGCATAATCCCCGATGTGCTTGGACATGAAACGATGCGTCTCGCGCGGCGTTCTTCCAATATGAAGTCGAATAACTAGCGATCGAAATCAGATATCCCTCTGCTCTCAGTCTTAAGTAAAATTTCAATACCTTATCTACATTACATTTCCTGCAATAAATGTGCTAAAGACAACCATATGCAAAGTTCACGCAATGGGATTTTACCTCCTCGAACTCTTTAAAATTTCTTGCAATGTTTTATTTAATTTGATGCAGGGCATTAAGTATGACGGAGAACGAAAAGAAATTCAAGTCCTTATTTACTGAAAACTGAAAAATGTGCAAAAACCAATTTTTTCCATGTAATAGTTTTTGAAAATTCGGATGATAAGAATTTCGCATATCTCAGCACAGGCACCAGCCTTTGGTGAGCAGAACATCAATACCAAAAGCCACCTCGACACACAGTGCCAAGATCGCGTCTGTAGCAGCGAAAGGGATGCACTAAAAATTTAGAAAAACACAGGGCTGTTTGCCTTGTTTCACAAATTTTATTATGGATGATGCATGGCCTAGGTTTTGGGTTGTAAGCATTTGTCAAGTACATTATTGATTCTAAAGATAAAAAAGCGAAGAACCTTTGGAATAAGTAATGCACTAGAAAATGAACTTGAAACCCGAAAGCTAAATTGCGCAGTAACCATAATAAAATGTGTGAAACAAGAAAAAAAAACAGTGTTTGTCTAGTTGATTTACAATACTTCACCAAGTACCTACAGCTGATTCTACTAAAGTACAAGGTGTTTCAAAAAGAATGACTAGACTTTGGCCAGTAATAATTATGAAACACGGGACGTACCGGGAAGGAAATGTGTGTTATTTGAATGCACGTGACCTAGAGTTTCATAAGATTGCCGTTAGATGTCAGTCAGTGCGTCTTCTTAGTTGCAGTCAGAAGTAAGATGGCATCCGCTCAACAGAAGACGTTTTGTGTGCAAAAGTTGGGAAAGAGTGAGTCAGCGATTTCGATCCAGCGTCATTTTCGTCGAAGTTTTGGCACTGGTGTGCAACACCCAAAAACATTCGTCACTGGTTCCTTGAGCAAAGATAGAGAGTCCAGCCCCTACTTTCTTGAGTAAAACACAGTAGCTGGAATGAGCTATCTTCAAATGTTGCAGAGCTGGCTTTTTCTACATCTTTGGGAAGCCACCAGTGACATTTTCCAACAGGATAGAGCTCCACCTCACTGGCTCTACAATGTACGTCAGTTTCTGAATGACACTCAGCCTCAACACTAGACAAGGCGATGACTGGGTGTTGTGTGCTGTCTTAGGTTAGTTAGGTTTAAGTAGTTCTAAGTTCTAGGGAACTGATGACCATAGCTGTTAAGTCTAACAGTGCTCAGAGCCATTAGAGCCACTAGACAGGGCACATGGGACCGCAAGACACTGCCCTGCCTTCTTGAGCTCCAACATCGCCAGACACGACACCAAGCGGTTTTCTCTCGTAGTGATCTCGTGACATAGAACAGACTAACAGCTGCCATAACTTCTGTGAAATCAGATACATTGTGGAAAGTTTATGACGAATTTAGCTATCATCTAGATGTTGTTTGTGATCCTGCTGGTGGATACACAGAGCATTTCCAATAGCTCAGCAAAAGTTTTACGATTTTGTGATTACTTTGCAATCCGTTCCACGTTTTCGGTTTTTTTTCATCAATAAATGTGGAGTTATGGAATCATATCATTCTTTTTGAAACACCCTGTATAATTTCATTTTATTCTGGACACAGGTAGTTATCGAACCGTCCTCGTACGGAAAATCCAGCAGTGGCCGACAGGTGAGCTCTTCCCTCAGGTCTGACGAAAGGATCCTTATCGAATGGAGTGTTTCAGATGCGGCATCCGTCGCTCCTCGAGACGACGTACCGTACAGCGCTATCAGACGAGATCGAACGCCGCTGAAGTGACCTCTCGGGCAAGTAATTCCGCGCTAACCGCCGGTCGCAGCGCAGCCCTGCTGTGTGGGCGTAATTAATGAGGCGCAGCGGCGCAGGAACGCGGATCGGAAGTTGGCGGTCCGGCTGCCGGCGCCAGCCCGGTCCCAGGCGAGGCGTCCGCACGTTCCGGCAGTTCAGACCTCCCGAAGAACGCCGCTGGATTATTTAGAGTCTCCCCGGGCCGTTATTCAGCGTTCCCGCTCGGCTCCAGTTCTGCCCCAACGGCTGCGCGCGACCCAGAGCCCGTTATTTTCTGCCGCCGAAGAGTATCAGCAGCATTTCGCTGTACGTTGCAAAGTAACTGTTTTCCGAGCAGAAACTCTACGTGCCTAAACGAAAACATTCTAAAATCCAATTATCTCGTCTCTTAATTTTCGTGGCGACATCGATGCCGGTCGATCTCTCTGAAAATGGTTACAGGACACTTTAATTTCCACTGTCTATACTTTTACAAATAAATTCATAAAACTTTAACAGCATGACCAGGAAGGATTCAGGATTCATACTCATAGCAGTAGAAGCTCAAAAACGTAAAAAAACACATTTTTTTACATGTGAAATTTCCTCATTTTTGCACTTACTACTGGCTGCATTTGATGCTGTAGGTACAGTTTTCTTCCTAAGTAAGAGAGATTTTTCGATGACTTTTGCACAGAATACAAACCATAGTTACAGGTGTTTGAAACTCTAGAAGTTATTTAATTTATGAAAAATTGAATGAACTCTTACATTTTAAACTTCATGCTTAGAAAAAATTCAAGTTTTGTAGTTAATTATCTCAATTTTTTCCACAGTTTTTTAATAGATTTGGAAAATTCTACAGTTTCATACACCTGTAACTACTGTTCGTATACTATGAAAAATTCATCGAAGAATCTCTCTTACTTAGGAAGAACAGTGTACCTATAGCAACAAATGCAGCCAGTAATAAGTTAAAAAGTGATAAAATTTCACATGTAAGAAAAGGTATTTTGCTACGTTTTTGAACTTCAACTGCGATGAGTGTGAGTCCTCAATCCGTCCTGGTCGTGGTGACAACGTTTTATGAATTTACTTGTTAAAGTACAGAGAATAGAAATTAAAATGTCCTGTGGTGACTCTCCTGCTCCAAGTCGACCCGTTTGACGTCCTACAACCCCCCCCCCCCCCTCGTTAAACCTGACTTACCTAAAGACATCACACACATCCATACCCGAGACAGGATTCGAACCTGCGACCGTAGCAGGCGCGCGGTTCCCGACTGAAACGCCTCTAGAGCCGCTCGGCCACAGCAGCTGGCTGAGTTTTTCTCATAAACGTAAAGGCAAACTAAACGATCAGTCAGATCTGCAGTAAGAGGAAATCGAAAGAAAGTGTACCAGAATTCGAGTATTTATAAATATCTAACCGTACCCGGCCAAGCGCATCTATATGATTCATTCTGGTCAAATCGAATAGAAATAAAAGAGAAAGCATATGTTTCTAACATGTCAGGGGCGTCTGGGAAAGTTGGTAATCCCTATCTTAAATAATTTAATCGTATGAAAGATACTTTTTATCAGAAACTACTGAGACTAAAAATTTGTAAAAAATATGGTTTGTAGGTTACACATTTCTTACCATTTTACCAGAATGATTTTTAAAAACATTTAAGGCTTCACCTTCTTTGAAGTTTACGTAATTACAACATTGTGTTAATATCAGTATGAGAGATTTACTACATAGGGGAACCTAGTCTTACAGTCAAATGGGGTAATCTTTTACCACATTCTTTCAATTTTGGAAAATACTGGATTCAAAATAAGTTCCACATCACCACACTCATTGTAACATTCTACATCTATATTTACTGAGTACTTGGGAAAGTGAAAATGCACACTAAATATGTCCCATTAGTGTAAAATTTCCGTTTCAATACGGGAACAAAGTTACACTGTCATTTAGGGCACCTTTAGACCAGTATTGGAAACGTAGTATTTTTCCTATATCTAATGCTCTGCGTAAATTTAGATCATACCAGAAGGAAATCAGGTGTCTATTCAGTATTTTTAGTTCCGAATGTCGAGATATCTGTATTGATATTGCATTGTTCAGCTTAAATCACAGTCGCCAGAAACTTTCTTTACAGACAATGCAACTGAGGGTTAATTACAAACATGTCAGGTTGTAATGGAAAAATGTCTAAAATACTAACTGTACTAAAACCGATACTTTTAGTACAAAATGATGCAAACAGCTGGAGCACAAGCATTTTGAAACGAAAGTAGTAAGATATCTTGATCGCTGAAAAGCTCCCTGATCGACTGTAAAACACGCACAATAGTCAGATTAGTGTATCCTGTAATTTTGAAAAAATTATAACAAGTACAAGCTGAGAAAAAGTACACCTAATTCTCAAAAAATTTAATTTCCGGGAAACAGCTGTTAAAGTTGTCATGCATTCCATTTGTGTTAGGTGGATTGTCTGTATCCTCTTACATTTCATCTTGCAGTGTCCTTTCTCTGCTCATCTTCGTTGTCTTGCCCTAGATTCAGGGTCTCTGATAGCTCTCTCTGATGTTCTGCCTCTTTCTTTATCTAAATTTAATATTTGTTTTGCTGTGAAACAGTTTGTAGCAATCATTTCAAGACTTCACACTTAGTAACATTTCCTTCATCAATCGTAGCCACCGCATCAAAGATATCAAAATGCAGTGTAATAATTCACGCAGTCACTGGATAGGGAATTCTGACCCAGAGTAAGCTGTTGATGGAGTTACTAGGATTATGGGTGGGCCATGAAGACATTTCTTCAATGTTTTTACCTCTGACAAATCTCTCAAAGTTTCTTTCACGATCTTCGTTATGACAGAGGGTAAAAGTACTTTGTGAAAAATATTCTCATCAGTTTGATATCCTTTGTTGTATTTGCACCATGAACCATGTCCTGGAGAATACTGGCCGTGAATGAGTTTATCGTCTGTTGCAGAGAGGTGAAGCAGAACTGCTCATACAGCTTTTCTCATATCTTCTGTGCTGTAACATTTTGCTTGATGGTTATCTAACAATTATTTAGGATATTACTTACGATGGATTCTGTGAGTCCGTTGTTACTATCAAATCCTCCACCATCTTCAAGTTTATTTTCCTTGCCTGCAATTTCAGTCGTCACAGCCTCGTACCCATTCGATTTAACACATGACCTGTGCTCTCCAGTTTACTGATAGTTACATTTCCTCCATATGCTTCTCTTCCTCAACTGCTTTGAAAGTTTTTGAATCGCCATCTCATAAATAACCATGACTTTACCGGCTGAGGGTATGGCTTTAAACTTTTTCTTGGTAGGGAAGTGGGTGTGGCGCCACTCCATTGATTGCCGTTTTGTTTCAGGTTCGAAGTGATGAACCCATGTTTCATCGCCTGTAACAATCTTTGACAAGAAATTGTCACCCTCAGCCACATGACGAGCAAGCAATTCCGCACAGATGGTTCTCCTTTGCTCTTTATGGTGTTCGGTTAGACAACGAGGGACCCAGCGGGAACAAACCTTTGAATATCCCAACTGGTGAACAATTGTGACAGCACTACCAACAGAGCTGTCAAGTTGAGCACTGAGTTGTTTGATGGTGATCCGTCGATCATCTCGAACGAGTGCGTTCGCACGCTCCGCCATTGCAGGAGTCACAGCTGTGCACGGCCGGCCCGCACGCGGGAGATCAGTTGTTCAGACCCTTGGAAAAAGTTCACGCCCATGCAGTGTTTTCTTTTTTGTTTTTTGTTTTTATCATAATGACTGAATGAAACAGAAATAAGACAGTAACGTACATGCATTATATATCACTGGAAAGAGGAAATTCCTTAGATTAAGATCAATGAAGAAAGCAAAATTTAAAAATTTTAAGGTTTCAAATGGTACAGAACTTCTTAATGTTATAATGTTAGCTTGTGTCCTCGCATATTAGCAGCGTTAGGAGAGATTTTCTGAAACTGGACAACACTTCACAACTGCTAAGTAAGTGTGTGTATTCACTATACATTTCTCACTCCATCTCTTCCTCCTCCTCCCGCCCCCCGCCTTCTCTCTCAGTGCATCATCACACACTCCCATCTCTATCCTCTCCCCCCTACCTCCTTTGCTATCCTCCTACCACTCTCTCTGACCGAAAGTCTTGTTTCCAAACGGAACCTCGAGTTTGAATTCAAATTCCTCAAAATCACCGAGTAAATCTGTTTGATCTTTGGTATATCTGGTATGAGCGATCTCTCTAGTTGCTAGATCTGTGAGGAGAGTAGTTTCAATGGCAGCATTTTGCATACTTTGAATCTGCGAATGATTAGGATTAAAAAAATTGCTACGATTCAGTCTCTGTACAATTATTACGATAACAAGATGATACTACAATTACAGTGTTGCCGTTTAAAAAAGTATACAGCCTATGTACGTCTGTGTGTTTATTAGTGCATCATGTAAAAATTTTAAGTAAATCGTTCAAGAATTTTTCGAGCAACTTGGTAACAAAGTTTCCCATATATAATACTCATCCGAATTTTCATTATACTGCTATGTGAAAACTTGAAGTAAATCGGTCAAGACCATCTCGAGGATTTTAGTAGCAACATATGCCATTATATACAATATATATGTTTATGTATTACATATGGCATTCCAGTATGTATATAAGAACACGCGCATATTTGAATAAAAATCGTCTGCTGTTTGTGGGTGACGCTGGGGTTGCCGTCCGATGATGCCTTATATGTGCTCGATTGGAGACAGATCTGGTGATCAAGCAGGACAAGACAACACGTCGACACTCCGTAGAGTATGTTGGCTTGCAACAGCGTTATGTGAGCGAGTGTTATCGTGCTGGAGAGGCCCCCTCTAATTGCTTTCATGAATGGCAGCACAACAGATTGAATCACCAGACTGAGGTACGAATTTGCAGTCAGGGTGAGTGGGATAAGCACGAGTGTGGTCCTGCTGCCAGACCATAGCTCCGTGTATAAGTCCAGTGTGTCTAGCACCCAGGCAGCTTGGTTGCAGGGTCTCGACTGACCTCCTTATAACCAACACACGGCCATCACTAGCACCGAGGCAGAACCAGCTTTCATCAGGAAGCAAAACAGACCTCCACCCTGCCCAACAACAAGCTTTCGCTTGATACGAGGGCAGTACAATAAGTAATGCAACACATTTTTTTTCTGAAGCAGGAGTTGTTTTATTCAGCATTGAAATACACCAGGTTATTCCCCAATCTTTTAGCTACACAACACTATTTTTCATCGTAATCTCCATTCAATGCTACGGCCTTACGCCACCTTGAAATGAGGGCCTGTATGCCTGCACTGTACCATTCCACTGGTCGATGTCGGAGCCAACGTCGTACTGTATCAATAACTTCTTCATCATCCGCGTAGTGCCTCCCACGGATTGCGTCCTTCATTGGGCCAAACATACGGAAATCCGACGGTGCGAGATCGGGGCTGTAGGGTGCATGAGGAAGAACAGTCCACTGAAGTTTTGTGAGCTCCTCTCGGGTGCGAAGACTTGTGTGAGGTCTTGCGTTGTCATGAAGAAGGAGAAGTTCGTTCAGATTTTTGTGCCTACGAACAGGCTGAAGTCGTTTCTTCAATTTCTGAAGAGTAGCACAATACACTTCAGAGTTGATCGTTTGACCATGGGGAAGGACATCGAACAGAATAACCCCTTCAGCGTCCCAGATGACTGTAACCATGACTTTACCGGCTGAGGGTATGGCTTTAAACTTTTTCTTGGTAGGGGAGTGGGTGTGGCGCCACTCCATTGTTGCCGTTTTGTTTCAGGTTCGAAGTGATGAACCCATGTTTCATCGCCTGTAACAATCTTTGACAAGAAATTGTCACCCTCAGCCACATGACGAGCAAGCAATTCCGCACAGATGGTTCTCCTTTGCTCTTTATGGTGTTCGGTTAGACAACGAGGGACCCAGCGGGAACAAACCTTTGAATATCCCAACTGGTGAACAATTGTGACAGCACTACCAACAGAGCTGTCAAGTTGAGCACTGAGTTGTTTGATGGTGATCCGTCGATCATCTCGAACGAGTGCGTTCGCACGCTCCGCCATTGCAGGAGTCACAGCTGTGCACGGCCGGCCCGCACGCGGGAGATCAGACAGTCTTACTTGACCTTGCGGCGATGATGACACACGCTTTGCCCAACGACTCACCGTGCTTTCGTCCACTGCCAGATCACCGTAGACATTCTGCAAGCGCCTATGAATATCTGAGATGCCCTGGTTTTCCGCCAAAAGAAACTCGATCATTGCCCATTGTTTGCAACGCACATCCGTCACAGACGCCATTTTAACAGCTCCGTACAGCGCTGCCACCTGTCGGAAGTCAATGAAACTATACGAGACGAAGCGGGAATGTTTGAAAATATTCCACAAGAAATTTCCGGTTTTTTCAACCAAAATTGGCCGAGAAAAAAAATGTGTTGCATTACTTATTGAACTGCCCTGGTACAACTGAAGTTACGCTGTTGTTTGAGGTCAGTGGATTGCTTGTTACAGGGTGCCCGGCCTGGCGCTGTCACTAAAGGAACCGATTTGTGAGAGTTAGTTCGTCACTGCGGTGCCAACAGCTGCTGAAATTACTACTGGACGATGGTCTTTCTTCTCGGTAGCCCCACGTTGCCGTCCGGACGTAGGGCCTCCCTGCGACCGTACATTCGCTCGATAACCTCTGCTATCATTCACGTACAGTGGCTACATTCCTGGCTAGTTTTTCTGCAAAATAGCAGAAGGAACATCCACCTTCTCGTAGCCTTATAATACGACATCGTTCAAACTCAGTGAGGAGCTGATAGCGGCGTCTTCGTCACCATAAACAATTCTTGACTATCACGTTCAATCACAAAGGTAACTAACGTTCACAAAAGTTACACAGTGCATTCAAAGCAAACCTGGTTCGCATACTTATGCTGACGCTATCAGTGACACGAAGTTTTAATAGACATCATATTTTAATAGACATCATATTTCAGATGTAGAAACACGCACATCTACTTTCGTTTATATCCCATTACTCCTTGGTGTTGTGATTCGTTTTCCGTCTGTATATTTGAGAGTGCGACAATCTCAGTCGACTACATTCTGATGATTAAACTCCTTAGCAATAGATATGAACTTACAATCTGAGCAAAGAAAATCGTGACATATTCTGTAAAGGAATCTTGCCATAAGTCGTTTCCACAGCAGGCACTAGTGACATAAGTACAGAACTCACGGTTACGAGGGAATTGGAAGTCGCTGAAAAAGACCATGTACATATAAAAGAGAGAAGCCAGGAAGCGGAGGCGGTGTCGCTAACCTAGGTCACACACGGCAACGAATCCATTGCCGAATGGAGGAGACACCGAGTACGAACGCGGAGGCGTCGGGCCGTGAAATTTGAATCCTCGCCCATTAGAGGTATTACTTGGCTGCTGTCAGACGATGCTGCGCCTCGCTGCGAACCTGACACTCGATATTCCGCCGGGAAGCGTGACACGACACACCGTCAGCGCCCGCACGTTCCCCGTAGATAGACTCGTCGCTTGCGCAAACGCCAAATACCGCGGCAAATGGATTGATCATCGTAGCAGGCGTCTGTGTTTGTGCCGCTAACCATTTATTACGTGAAGTAACTGTTGAAGGCCTTCGCAAGATCGGAAGTGACTTGAATATTCCGTTCACTGCATTCGCATTTCACTTGAAATTTGACAGTAGTCTGTGACACTGTTTCTTATTTGGATATAAATGATTGTATGTACGCATGTATGTATATACGTACACGTGTTCGTAAACAATGTATCCCTTTCTGGACCGTGAATGGTGTCTCTTTACGGAGATTGTTGTTATTCCTCGTACTGGTTTCGTAAACTGATCTGTTAATTTGAGAAAAAGGTATATGTACTTACAAGAAATTTCATTACAGAATAGATATAGTGAGGGCAATAATTGTTATATCCAGTTCTTTGATCAGGTTACTCCAAGATACTATGGAATTTTCAGCAGCTAGCCAACTATGCTTCGGCCCACTAGTACAACAGTAGCTTTCGCTTAAAAAACTGCTCTACACACATTTCTACTAATTATTCTTCCGTGTTCCTGCTTCTTCATTTTTGTCCTTGAGCACTGCTACTTGCTATAAAGCAGTTTCAGATAGATAACACTGCACCTTGAATTTGATCTTTATGTATCGCAGCAATGTCCCTTTCTTACACGGAAATAGATGTTTTAAATAGATGTTTTCGGGAGGAGCCAATATTTCCTCTCTTGTTTTAACTTTCTCCACAGATAAAAGTCCTGAGTTGTTATGGCACTGACTCTGTCGTTTATATTTTGATTCTCATACGATCGGTGCAACGATCTCCAAGTGAAAGTTGGAAATGTCACACTTTCTAAATGCCAACTCTCACAGTTTTCAAGAAAATCAAAACACAATGTATCTCTATTTGTACACAAGTTAATATCTCCAACAAAATGATAAGGTATTCTGATATCACAGAATTATGCTACTCACCTCATCATTGTAGAAAAGTAATGAGACACATTAGAAATTAAATAATTTATTGCGAAGGTTGTAATTGCCATGATAGGGAACTAACTTGTTCTATGCGTCTACAGGAAACTTCTTGTTTCTAGTCCCACTAATGCTGAGGCAATACGTCATAATATAATTGTCATAATATAGTTGTCATAATATAAGTCATAATATTTGTCATAATGTGAGTTCAAAAATGCTGCAGTAATGTGTTAACTAGTAGAACTGTTGTCAACGAAAACTATTTCTCGTACCTTTCAACATTTTTACAAGAGAATAACAAAATTAACTTTTTTAAAAAATCTTCAGTATTGACTTCCATTTCTTATTCATTTCGTTCTTGGAAAGTTTACTTTTATATTTCGTGGGATTTTGGGGACCAAATGTCAACATCATCAGCAGGTCTCTATGTTATGCAACAGATAAACATTCCTGGTTTTAGAGATCAAGTCAGCCTGGCATGATCTTTCTTCTTTTGAAGACACTGACATTTTTTGTATTCGTCTGTTTCTCAGAAAGTATTTTTTATAAGCATTTGGATGAGTTTGAGACACTTTTCTTATACTGCATTGGAGATCTTACACGCCTGTTTTGACAATAGTGTTTCTGCAGGATCTGTAAAAGCTAAGAAGTCAGTTATCTGCATTAGAATTACATGGAATGGCTTCATAGCTTTAGCTGACTCAACAGATTTGGGTAAATCTTGCGAAACAAAGCACTGCTTACCTTTCTTCTACCACGTGTCACCTAGTAAAGTCTCGAAAATATACTCAACGATTAGGTACTCGGACAAAATCTAGGGATATGCAGCAGAGTACCTAGAACAAAATGGCACTGAAAACGTGTTTGTAAAATATATGGCGCTTAAAACGTTTGACAGTACTTAACTTCAAATGCTCTGTAAGCAAGGACTGTAATTATCTCTGCGGAATTGATGGCACATCCATCATGTTGGTACCACATAGATCACCTTGTGTCAAGTAGGGTGTATTCCAGTACCTGCGATAAAATAATCAGTTAATAAATTTAGGTACCAGTGATGTGAATCTTCAAACGCCTGTACCACAGAAAGACCGTGGTCGTTCTTTATCCATTTCTCTCAGCCAGCGTTAATTTTTCACTGACCAGTAATGCACCTTGCGAAGGTTGTTTCTCCGATGTTTTCTATCCCACTCCCATATTAAAGATACCTCATAGAAATGAGGTTTGTGTGTTACAACCGATAAAATATCATCAGTTTTTTCTTTCCGTCGGAGAATTTTATTCTTGATATTTCCAGTTCCTTAGTTTTGTTTTACAATGTTTATAAAGTGATCAGCAGGGATTAGCACAATCAAGGTACCTTTCAGCGCGTAACTACACCTCTGCTCTAATATTTTGGTGACATTCACCTGGAATGAAAACAACATTCACTTGAGGCTGCTGTATGAATAGGAAAAGTCTGACTAGTTTGATAGACAAATTGTCTGACTGCTTATGTGACTTTCTGAGCGTTTCTGTCATATCCCTGAATACTGACCACTCGTGACGGGACACCCTGTATTCGAATTCAATTTGTTAAGCTTTCATTCTCTTTAAATTAAGATATTTTGGTGTAGAAAGTATTGTTTGCCGAAGACCTCCCACGCGTGCACAACCTGCAGCCCGAATCCCATCGACCCAAACCTTACCCTACAAAGCAACAATATTACTTCCATACGTCAAAAACTTTGACATATTGCCCATTAAATCATAGAGAAAACTGCGCTCCTGATCCATTTAATCGTTCAGGATGTAAATTAATTGGTATTTCCTCTCTTATCTGCCTCATTCTCTCATCATTTCGCATGGCTCGAAGACATTTACAATGTTGTTGTGGTCCGAGTTTATGTGTATCATTAATCTAAAAAACTTGTGTATGGATATAGTCGATGTCCGACATCTATTGTAAGGCTTCCAACGGTGACATGCAGAACGTAGAACGAAATAAAAAATGGTTCGATAAATGACAATGATATAGTTACAGTGAGTCGCGTGTATCATAGAAAGTAGTGCGCATCGTTACGTAATGGATACATTATCGATGCGTTGAACTCATATTCACAACATTTATTTACCGAACCTCAATGCTGTCTGAATGTACACATTTCCACACTAAATTTATAGCGCGCAGTCAGAGTCTGAAAATATAATTTAGCGAGATGTGATTCCAGTACGACAAAAACGAGAGAAGTTTTATTTGGTTCCACTAATGTATATTCGGCAAAGGGCGAACGTCACATTACTGCATAGTAACAAACTGAAGCACGAAAATCTTCTGAAATCTAAACTCAACTGACTCATCGATCATTCACGACGCGATACCAAGAAAATGGAAGACGTAAAATTCTGGAGCATCTGAGTCAGTAAGTGCTGTGTACTCTGCTTTATAAGTTAACATAGGTATAGACTGTAAACGTAACACGCGCCTGAGATGTACGACAATTCACACTTCCATGAGTAATTAATTAGATGAGTCATCAATCAGAACACGTGCAATCGTTAAGACACAGTGATTTCGAAGAATGTTATGTACGTTTGGAGAAGCGAAAGAGAATTTTTCATTTCACATATTTTTCTGATACTTTCGATCTGTTGATACAGCATCCTGTGAGATATCCCTCACTGACGGGTAAGTTTTCGGAAACTTCTCACACATGCTACATTCAGCTATGTGAAGAAATATTAGGGAGGCGGGGAGGAGGAAGAGGATCCGGATGTCTTTCTCACAGGACAGAAGGGTAGTTAATGTAAGTTACACAGACTGGCCGAAATGTATGGGACAGCATTGCATGTGACATCGCTCGTTAGCTGCTGAGACTATATGGCGTATCTGGATCTCTGCTGTCGGCCTCAGACATAGGTCTCATACAAAAGTTGACCACAAATGAAGGTAGTCGCTTCCAGATGCACCATCGAATCGGTGATGTTAGCGTAGACAAGTCCCCGAGTGTTTCCTTAGACTACTCGGGCTGGAAAGTTATTAATGTCCGAAAGCAGTGCCGATCTGACCAGCCGCTATCGTAATCTGCAACCACTTGCAATCTCCACTTTCGACGACAGTACCGTCTTAGCACATATCCGACTGTGTGCTAATAGGACGGTTATTCAGAACTTTATATCAAGTTGTACTCTCACGTAAAAATGTCGTTCTCCAACCAGCTAAGTGCCAAATGTTATAAGAGATAGCGATAGTATCAAACACATGTAATCTGTGAGGAGAATAACTGTTTATAAAAATTAAGTGTTAGCCATGCTCATGTTTAAATAAATCACTAGTAATTTGTGTATGTGTGTGCGTGTTGCAGTACCTGCTCGACCTCATCCTGCAGTAATCTAGACTTGCTACAATACACCACAGTACCCGTTTGCTCCTTCCGGAATGTGTTCCCGACGTCCCAGGCTTAGATCAGAGGCGACGTGACAGTAGAGCATTTAAAGCGTACTGTGGCTGTGCGATGGTAGCGTGACATCCGGCCGTCAATCGCTTGAGGTCTTCTTGCGCGGCGATCTATGTGCGTGTCTGTGTGACAATGAAGGTCTAACAAACACTCTGTAGACCTAGAAAACCAGAATTCTTGTTTAATCTCCGCTGTGTTATGACCAATGGTTCAGATGGCTCTGAGCACTATGGGACTTAACATCTATGGTCATCAGTCCCCTAGAACTTAGAACTACTTAAACCTAAATAACCCAAGGACATCACACACATCCATGCCCGAGGTAGGATTCGAACCTGCGACCGTAGCGGTCATGCGGTTCCAGACTGAAGCGTCTAGAACCGATCGGCCACAGTGGCCGGCTATGACCCATGGATCTTCCATCGATTATCATTAATGTCGGTCAAATTTCGATGTTCGGCCATGTCGAAAACACATTCCTTTACCTCATGACGAGTTTATCCCAGATCTGTCACAGTTCCAGTACACATATTATGGCGATTACTTTGGAACCGAATGGTTCATTCTGAAGCCCGATCCTATAAGGCTGCACCGAAAGTCCCTGATTTTAATGACAACAATTTAAAACTGGCCTGCGCAGTCTAACGCGCTGCTTCCCGAGCGGGAAGGCGTGCCGGTCCCCGGCAAGAATCCGCCCAGCGGATTAGTGTCGACGTCCGGTGTGCCAGCCAGCCTGTGGATGGTTTTTAAGGCGGTTTTCCATCTATCTCGGCGAATGCGGGCTGGTTCCCTTTATACCGCCTCAGTTACACTGTTTAGGCGATTGCTGTGCAAACACCGTTTCCACGTACGCGTACACCATAATTACTCTGCCACGCAAACATTTGGGGTTACCCTTATCTGATATGAGACGTTCCGGTGGGGGGGTGTCCACTGGAGGCCGAGCCTCACAATAAGCAATAGCTCTGGTTGGATGAGGGGCGGCGGTGGGGTGGGGGGGCGGGGGTTGTGAAAAAATGAGGGCAACGGCGGGGCGAAGCCTCTCTCTCTCTGTCGTTTCTAGGTCCCCAATTTAATACAATACAATACAATTTAAAACTGACAACTAATGAACCTCACAGTGACGGTAGATGAATGCCACAATATGCATACTCCCACTATACAAGTAGGAATCAAACTCAAGTTTGATTCTGATTTCATATTGTCCAATGTATCTAATTGTCAAACATAAATCTCCCTTACTATTTGAAGGTTGCGCTGTCATCTTTGTTAGCTTACTTATGGAATGACACTTTTGTCAGACTCATTGATATGAAATAGCTGTGTAAAATATCTGATCAAGTTCGAACTTACAAGGGAACCTCCCTATCGCACCCCTCTCAGATTTAGTTATAAGTTGGCACAGTGGATAAGCCTTGAAAACCTGAACACAGATCAATCGAGAAAACAGCAAGAAGTTGTGTGGAACTATGAGAAAAATAAGCAAATGTGGCGTTCGCTGGTTTATTCAGTGGTTTGGTATTTAACTAATTTGTAAATGGAAATGATAATCTTATTTTATTGCATTGAGTAATTACTAAATAATTTTTCTCCCGGCTAAAGATTTGATCAAGTTGCTAAAGAACTCCAAGTTAAAGTCATGTTAACGTGTTGTCTGTAAGTTGTGTAAGTGTCACTAAATCACAGTTCATACAACAGATTCTATACAACCATGGATAATGATGGAAACAGTTATATTCAGCAAAATGATCATTAAAACCTCAGAATATCAGCTGCGCACAACACTGACGTATGTTACCTGAAAAAATATTCTTCGCAACTCGTGCGTAAATAATTTCGGCTCCATACATCAGCTAGAAAAGTTTGTTATAGCGATCGTGCTATGAGCACTGTTTTTAAAGAACCAATCTGATTCGAATTATTTTCATTAAAATGAGTTCGGGACCACCGGTGCACATTTATTTTTACACATTTGTATTACGTTCAGCATTTATGTCTGTAGAGTTGCGTAATTTGAATTTGCCGCTGTGATAATTGTTAAGATGGCGGCAGACAATTGATAGAGACTTTCAATTGTTAAAGCAAATAAGTAAACATTTAAAATGTTTATTAAACGCTATAAACTATACTTTAATATTGTGCAGTATTTAGACCTCGTCAAGCAAACATCTGATTTGTTTCTAAGGAAAACACAGACAAAAACGCGATACAAATCGCTATCATCAATGGCTGCGCTCGTTGCAGCGGAAAGAAATAATTACTGAGAGAGGAATTAAAGTTACAAATAATTATTCACTCATATTTATAATAATAATGAACTCTGTTTTCAAGTAATAATTAACAAATCATTACAATTTCTTAACAGACCTCAGTTTGATATGCATCCGCAACTTACAAAAGCCAACCAACAAAAGGTAAAAACAAAGGAAGACAAACGCAGATCATAAAAGGAAATTACAATTATCATTGTTTTTGTATGATACACATCGATATGTCCAATTACATCATAGAATATTATATAAATAAATAATATTTATAGGTTTTCACTGTTTTTTTCATACGTCAAATAGATAATGTTTATAACTGTTAGAGGCATAATTTCCTCTCGTTGCACTGTAGCCAAAAATTTATTTCGTGGATGTTACACAAAATATACAAACTGAGTAGTCCATGCGCAAGATAGGCAACATCAAGGATAATGTGAGCTCAGGCGCGCCGTGGTCCCTTGGTTAGCGTGAGCAGCTTCGGAACGAGAGGTCCTTGGTTCAAGTCTTCCCTAGAGTGAAAAGCTTACTTTCTTTATTTTCGCAAAGTTATGATCTGTCCGTTCGTTCGTTGACGTCTCTGTTTACTGTAATAAGTTTAGTGTCTGTGTTTTGTGACCGCGCCGCAGAAGCGTGCGATTAGTAGACGAAAGGACGTGCCTCTCCAGTGGGAACCGAAAATATTTGCTCGCAAGGTCATAGGTCAACCGATTCCTCCACAGGAAAACACGTCTGATATTTCCTATACGACACTGGTGACGGCATGTGCGTCACATGACATTAATATGTTGCCGACCCACCTAACTTGTACATCTGGCAAATGGGTAAATATTTCTTCTATCTTGCCCGATTTAGGTTTTCTTGTGGATGTGACAATCACTCTCAAAAAACTGATCGCATCGTACGGACGGACGGACAGATAATAATTGTCTGAAAATAAAAAAATTAAACTTTTCACTCGAGGGAAGACTTGAACCAAGGACCTCTAGTTCCGCAGCTGCTCAAGCTAACCACTTTTTTTCTTTTTTTATCCATTTTTTTGCAGACGCTCTATCCATCCTTTTTTTCCAGCAATCCAATTTTTAACCACTTCTTTTTTTAAATTTTTTATTTATTTATTTTTTAGGATGGTCAGGGCGTGGTACACGCCGCACTAGCAGTGGGGTCTCTTCAAGGCACTGCCAGTGCGTCGAGGCCCAAACCCCTCCCACCCCTTTTTTCATGTCCCCTGTTGGGTCATAGCACTAAGTGTGCAGAAATCTTAAAACAAAATTCCCATTCTCCGATGTAAGAAAGACAAAGAAACCTCTACTCTGAATAGAAACTGAACACTGATAAAAACTTAACAATTCGTCTTGAATCGCACAAATACTTTGGAAGTCGGACACGAGTAATTCTGAACAAAATGTTTCGAAAAAAAAAAAAACTTTTCGTGTAACACAGAAGTTCCGGAAGCAAGGTAATAGTAAATAATAATAAGAAATCAAGTGAATTTTAACTCTCTTCTGTTCGTTCTCGTTCAAGGTGTTGTAGTGGTTCCACATATTTAACCAATTTCTTTCAAAAATGATCTTCAGCATGTTGCCGTAGTGCGTTTTGTGGTTGCGATACGTGCTGATTTTTGCATATTCACACTTCATGTAAACGCGGAATTCTATCTCGTTGTCCGATCCAAGTTTGTGGATGACATAACTAACATATTTTCCCAGTAACCAGCTAATGGCGTTGGTTTTTAATTTCGGAAAGTATGTCATGTCTGATCTCAGGAGGAGCAATGGCGTTATATATTCCGTAGAGGACCTGGTGAGAAAGGCGATTTGTTGCCTGATCCAAATCTAGTTATGCACACTGCCACCACAGGTGAATCTGTGGATAAGTGTATCCACCAGATTGCATTTTCCACAAAGGTGTACCTGGTGTAAACCGATCCCATATAGTCTCTCGTTTGTGCTGATGACATTGTTAACAGTTTTGTACCATGCGGAAATAGCGTCTGTAGATGGCCCGGCATAGTTGATGTTCCGGCATACAGCTTTCCAGTCACAATTTGGGAACTTCGTTTCAATTTTGTTTCTGCCCTCATTTAACTTCCTTTCAAGTATGATGTAGCGCGCTGTGATACATGTGTTGCTTCTGATTTCCTCACTAAGATAACTTGCTTCGAGGAAAAAGTTCCTCACATACTGTAGACAGGCATTAATCCTTCGCACATCAATCGGTGCTTGCAGGGTATGGGATGTCACAGCCTCAAAGAGCTTTGCGGTTACACATTGTGGAAGTTCTCTGGGTATATGGAAAGTCCGTTTGATGAACAGAGCAGACGCTTTATTGCGAATATCCACCAAACCGAGGCCCCCGTTTCTGACATCCAGTATAACGGTAGTCGCACCAACCCTGAATATGTCTCCTCGCCATAAATAATTGGTAACAGTGGACATGATCCCTTTCGCTACTAGTTTAGGGATTGGAAATACCTGCGCAGTGAAATACTCTTTAGACAAAACGCAAGAGTTGATGAATTTGACTTTTTGCACCAGGTCCATAGTTCGATGAATGTTTTCCATTACAGCACCACGAACTTTCCTCCTAGTTTCCGTCCAGTTAAAAGCAGCCATCCTCATCGGGCATGCCATTAAGGTTATTCCCAATGTTTTATGTTGGTTGTTTTGTTTTGCCCATGCCAGTCGGAGGTGATCTAGGCCCCGTAGATTCAATATTTTACTTTTGTTTTCGCTCCCGACGCTAGACAATACCTTTGGATTTCTCTTTCCAGTGTAATTGTCTCCTCCTTATTCCTTATTACAACGCCCACGTCATCAGCATATGCTCGTATGATAGTTTTTTCACCACTCAATGTTATGCCTGTTAATCTTACGTGGACAGTGTGGAGAAAGGGCTCTAAAGATACGGAAAATAAAAACATAGATAAGGGACTGCCCTGTGAAACCCCTCGCCTTATCTGTATGGGTTTAGAAGTTTGGCCATTGATTGCTATTTTCGCATTTATACCAGTTGCAATATTTCTTAGCATGTTGACAATCAGAGGGTGGAAAGCCATTCTTGATAGCGTCGCAAAGAGCTATCTATGACTAACGCGGTCAAAAGCTTTTTTGAAATCTATACAGATTAAAGCACATTTTACATTTGTCACTGAGGTAATTGCAATGACGTCTCTGTATGCAGATACACTTTCGAATATCGTTCTGGTCGGAGAACAAGATTGATGATGACTCAATATTTCGTTGGAAAAGGCAGAGAGTCTTTTGTCGATAATACGCGAAATTATTTTGTAATCAGAATTTAGTAGTGAAAGAGGCCGAAAATTGTTTAAGTTGGTTTTGCCTTTACTCTTTGGAATCAGTACTATTTTACTTTCCTTAAACTCTGCAGGGACCGTTTTTCCGTTCAGGACCTCGTTTGCCATGGAAGTGATCTTGTCCCCAATTATAGACCAGGAGCGGGCATAAAACTCCACAGGGAGGCCATCAAGTCCCGGAGATTTTTTGAGAGGTGAGTTACGCACTGCCTCATGCACTTCATCTTTAGTAATAGGTGACAGGATGTCAGCGTTATCTGTTCCCGACAATTGTGGACCTAAAATAGTGAGAAAGTCCTCGAGAGCTGCATCTTCCACTGTGGTGGGGGCATATAAGGTTTCATAGTACTTGTGGACTTCGTCCAGTATTTCTTTCTGGCATGTGAGCCTCGTACCAGTATGCGTCTCGACTTCATCAATAAAAGTTTGATGTCTGTTTCTAGCATGCCGCACCAAGTGATACAGAGAAGCTGTTTCATCTGCTGCGACTGATGTGGCTTTCGATTTAATTTTTAATCCCTCCATCTGTTGCCGTTTAATGCTTAATAACTTGGCATTTATTTTTTTATGTCATTCAGACGAATTGCGTCATCATGGGCCTGTTGATATAAGTCTCTTAAAACTTTATAATAAAACTCCATTGTATTCCTCAACTTATTGTGCCTCGCTGCACTAAACAGCATGACAACTTTCCGCAGCCTTGGTTTAGCCCTCCTAGTCCACCAGTCAATGACTGTTGGGTCGTTTTCTGCTGTGCGGAGGCACATAGTGCACGCTGCTCTTATTTGCTGTTCCAGTTCTTCGTCAGTTAAAACAGAGATATTCAAATTCCATTGGCCTCTGAATTGACGGGTTGGCTGAACACTTAAATTAAAGCAAGTTAAAAGAGTACTGTGATCGCTAAAATACACGGGAATAGTTTCAACGTTTAATAAATAATTTTGCAAATTTTGTGACACGTAAATTCTATCTAGTCTGCTGCGGGAGTGGCTGGTTATATACGTGAACCCGACTGACGTCGGGTGCTGAAGTTCCCACACTTCCTTAAGGTGTAGATCACTTACTAACTTTTTTAACTGTGGCGAGTAGTTGAAATTGGGTTCTTGATCATTCTGGTTTAAAACACAGTTAAAATCTCCACCTAGTATAAGAGAACACGGATTTTTCCTCAATAAATAAATCAGTTCATCTTGAAAAAACTTCGCATGATCCAATTTGTGGGAATTTCCTGATGTGGCGTAAAGGTTAAGCACTGTCACATCGAAAATTGTTATGCCTATGGCTCTTCCTGATTCTAATCGTTCGATTTCAGGCACCGGAATGCCTTCCCTTATAAGAATGGTTGTACCGATATTGGCTTCGGTAGAAACATTAACAATTTCAAAAAAGCCTGGGATCCGAAATTCCGTTATCGCAGCTTCTTGTAGCAACGCGATATCTGTCCCAGACTGGTACAAGAATTCTTTTAGTGCTACCAATTTCAAGGGTGACTGTATTTTATTAACGTTAATAGTAGTAATGCTATAAGCTTGCATCACAGACATACCAGAAGAAGCTATTTGGGATGAGGATCGGTATGATTATAGCAGCAACGTGCCTCTCTACAAGTCACGATCTTTACAAGCTGTGTTCCCATTACATGTACTAACTTCCTAGAATAATTTTCACTGCTTTTAAACAAAGTGCTTGAGAAGAAAAGTATCCTGAAATCCTGACAATGCATTGCTAGAAGTCACTGTGGCCCTTCTCTTTCTCCTCTTCAGTGTTGGCCCTGATGACTTCATATTTAATATGCTTTTTCTTGATGTCTTTCTTCTCTGGTGTAGCTTTCGCTTGATGACGCGTGACAGCAAGACCCGGTTTCGGTCGCAGCCGCCGGCGGTGGCCATCTGGCGCAACGCCGGTGGCTTGCGAGTCGTCAATATTTGGTTCCCGCGTGGTGTCGTGTTGTATTGCCGGCGAGCCGGTGATGCTTGTTTATTTCCTCCTTCGGCGCGGCGTTGCGCTTCGGAGTCGGCAGGTTGTTTACTTGCTACTTCCTCGTACTGTTCGCACTGTATGGGCTGTGCACTTGATGCGGTTATTGCAGCTGTAACCTCAGGCTCATGGTCAAATTTCCGTGAAAGGTCACTACCAGCTGCGTCACTATCTGTTCGTGGCGGTATAAGTCCTTGTGCGGGATTGGGAGCCACATCGACCTGCATTTCATCTCCTTTTTCCACTTCCAACAGATCTTCAGGACTGGGCTTCGGCTTCCTTGCAACGGGTGTTTCACAGGAAGAGTCCTCATCAACATTTATTTCAGTTTCCTCTAGAGGACGCTTTTTAGTGGGAATCTCGCTGTCACGGGACGGAATTTCAGCAGTTAATGCAGGTTTTAAAGACGGAAAGTCATTAACATTAAGTGCAACATTTTCAGAGGTAGTAACAGGATCCACGACAGCCGCCGGCCCCGTTGTATTACTGGCTGGCAACATATCGTTGAGTGTTAATTGCGTAAAGTTATTTGTTAGCACAAAAACATGGCGAGGGCAGTCCTGACAGAGGTGACCAGACTCTTTACATACATGACATATAGGGGTTAGCCCTGAGTACATAACATGCGCCTTGTGCCCGTGAACAAAGATGTGGGAGGGAATGTTTGCCTTCACTTCCATCTCCACGGAGCGACTGCCGTTAAAGCACTGCAGCTTGAAATGCGAAGCCCACCTTTCGTTGAATATTTGCCTGACAAGGACATCTTTAATTTTCGAGTTGTCTACTTCTATGGGAATATTCAAAACCCTAACATTCCTAATTACAGACTCGGAATTCCGGAGTTTTACAGTACTTTTAGTACCATCACGGTGTGTAAGTTCCGTTTCATAACCAAAATTTTCCAGTAAGCGGTCTACACTCACGGAATCGTTAAACTTTGCAAAAATGCAGTATTCATCAGAGTCTAGCTGCATGGTATGAACCGATTCAGAATGAAGGCCAATTACCTCGGTAATCCAGTCGTGTATTTCAAGTGCAGAGGGCTGTACTCGACGGGTGTACTCGTCGAAGGTGAAAATCACGGTGTTTTTTCTCACGGAGTTTGCCATGCTGTTCTCCAGCGAAGAAATCTCGGACAACGCCGAAATCCAAACGGGCACTACGTAGAAAGACGACACGAACGAAGACCAAATGCTCAATTGATAACGCTTAATACACGTACAAAACGACAATAAACGATCACGAAACACGAAAACACTGTCGTAAACACTGAACGTTCACGGAGCAAACTTGAGGAGCGCGCGACCGCTGCGACAGCTAAAGCCAGACTGTGAGACGAGGGAACCAATTTCGCATATGGATTTCTCATTTTACTCAATACTTGGGAATTATACAGTACAATTGTTTGTACTATATGATTAACTAATTTACACATGTAACTTCACTTACACAGTCAAGTTTCCTTCAAAAGCGTTCTAACAATAAAAAGAAAGTAGGAAAACTGCGAAGCAAGAGAAATAGAATCATATCTCTCTATCCCTCACGCACTCCCTCCGTTTTTTAAAATGATTATTTACTTTCGACGTTGAGAAGAACTGTGATTTCTCTCTGATAAAGTAATGACTACTGCTTTTCATTATCATACTACAACTGTTATCATTTTTTGATAACGACTAATACTACACTACGTCCCAGATTCAAATATAAAGACAGACGCTCCTTTACTGAAGGAGAAGCATGTGTTCATTACGGCGGGACTACAGACGGAGTGATCTTCAGGAAGTACAACTCAGTTACCACAATTAATACACGAATTCATTGCCGGGTACATATTTAGCCATTCAAACTAAAAATATGTACAAGTGAGAGTATTCAACCTGACTATGTATACAACGTCCGAGGGCGTGCTGAATGGTAATGCCTCCAAAGTTTTTATTCTGTTCTCAACATCGGTTCAGTCAGCAGATGTCACGTATATTTTTCGGTCGACTTTGCTGTTTCTCTGACGTAACTTGCAACCCTCTGCCACTAGACGTCTCGGAATTCTAGCATCTGACATGGTGTTTTGCAGCACGTCTATGTAGGTGTGTGAGAAACTGAGTGCTGTAATCGAGTATCTAACCGAAGAGTCCTTCTGTGCGTGGAGTGCCCTCTCCTTTGCTTCGAAGATGCCGTACCTGTCACGAGGGCTGCGCAATCTGCAACAGTCAGACGCCTTGGGTTCACTGCCATCGGCCATCCTCCACACAGTCCCGACTTATCCCCATTAGATTTTCATTTGTTTCTGAAACTTAAAGAACACCTTCAATAACTTCCCTTTGATATTCATGAAGCAGTGCAAGCAGAAGTGACGTTGTGGCTTCGTCAAAGAAGTTCCCAGAGTGGATCGGGGACCTTTGGTTTGGAGCCGAGTGGAGGGTCTCAACCAGAGGCTTCGTCGACTCTCCATATAGAGAAGGGAATTGTAGGACGCCCCTAGATAGGTCAGGGGTGCGCTACACAAAGGAAGCGGCCACTCGGGTAGCAGAATACTTGTGGCGTGCACGTGGCGGTTTTTTAGTCTAGGCAATAGTGCGAGGTGTCCTGATGAACACTCACCAGTCGACGTGAAAGCAGGGAAATCAGGACGCGCTCAGTGTAAAGACACTTCAGCTACCAAGATACTAACAGTAAATTTTCAGGTTGTTCGGAATAAAATTCCTGAATTTAATGCCCTCCGGGAAGCGTGTGGCGCGCAAATTATTCTCGGGACTGAGAACAGGCTGAACCCTGAGATAGGAAGTTCTGAAATATTTAGTGAGGGTTGGAACGTGTATCGGAAGGACAGATTAGACACCGTAGGAGGTGGTGTCTTCATTGCAGTTGAAAAATAAATGGCTCTGAGCACTATGGGACTTAACTTCTGAGGTCATCAGTCCCCTAGAACTTAGAAATACTTAAACCTAACTAACCTAAGGACATCACACACATCCATGCCCGAGGCAGGATTCGAACCTGCGACCTTAGCGGCCATGCGGTTCCAGACTGTAGCGCCTAGAACCACTTGGCCACTCAGGCCGGCTCATTGCAGTTGACAAAAATATTGTGTCTACTGAGGTCGAAGTAGAGTGTGATTGTGAAGTTATCTGGACACGTTTAACAGGGCTAGGGGAAATAAAGTTAATTGTTGGGTGTTATTACCGGCCACCAGGTTCCACCGTGACAGCTGTAGAATCATTCAAAGGGAGTCTACATTCTGTATCGCAGAAGTACCCGGATCATGCTACATTTGTCGGAGGCGACTTCAACCTACCTAGTATAGACTGGGGTGTGAATGGATTCATTACAGGTGGTACAGACAACCCGTCGTGTGAATTAATTTTGAACAAATTATCCGAAAACTGTCTTGAGCAGCTAAATCGACAGCCAACGCGTAGTGGAAATATTTTAGATCTGGTAGCCACGAACAGACCAGACCACATCGACGGTGTCAGTGTTGAGACAGGGATAGTGATCATGATGTTGTCATTACGACTATGGTTACGAAAGTTAAAAAGTCGGTCAAGAGGGCTACGAGAGTATTCTTACTAGAAAGATCAGATAAGCAGTTGTTAGCATCCCACTTAGTAAATGAATCAACTTCATTTACTTCCGGTACGATGGACGTGGAAGAATTATGGGCAAATTTTAAACACATTGTAAATCACGCATTAGACAAGTGGGTGCCGAAAAAGTGGGTTACGGACGAAAAAGACCCACCGCGGCTTAACAGCGCAATTTGGAGAATGCTCAGGAAGCAAAGGCAGCTGCACTCGCGGTACAAGAAAGATCGGGAGAATCAGGACAGGGAAAAATTAGTAGAGATTAGTGCTGCTGTAAAAAGAGCGATGCGCGAAGCATTCAACCACTACCACCGTCATACCTTAGCAAAAGATCTTATTGAAAACCCAAGCCAATTCTGGTCTTACGTAAAATCGGTAAGCGGATCGAAGGCTCACTGATCACTCTGGCCTGGCAACGGAAGACAGCAAAACGAAAGCTGAAATTTTAAATTTAGCATTTGAGAAATCTTTCACGAAAGAGGATCGTACAAACATACCGCCGTTTGTCTCGTACAGATTCCCGTATGGAGGACATAGTGATCGACATACCTGGGGTTGTGAAGCAGCTGAATGGGTTGAAAATAAATAAATCGCCTGGTCCTGATGGGATTACAATTCGGTTGTATATAGAGTACTCTACTGCATTGGCTCCTTACTTAGCTTGCATTTATCGCGAATCTCTTGCTCAACGTAAAGTCCCGAGCGACTGGAAGAAATCGCAGGTGACGCCTGTATATAAGAAGGCCAGAAGGACGGATCCTCAAAATTACAGACCAATATCCTTAACATCGGTTTGTTGCAGGATTCTCGAACATAATCTCAGTTCGAATATAGTGAATTTCCTTGAGACAGAGAAGTTGCTGTCCATGCATTAGTACGGCCTTAGAAAGCATCGCTCCTGCGAAACGCAACTCGCCCTTTTTTCACATGGTATCTTGCGAACCATGGATGAAGGGTATCTGACGGATGCCATATTCCTTGTCTTCCGGAAAGCGTTTGACTCGGTGTCCCACTGCAGACTCCTAACTAAGGTACGAGCATACTTCGTTCCCAAGTATGTGAGTGGCTCTAAGGCTTCTTAAGCAATAGAACCCAGTACGTTGTCCTCGATGGTGAGTGCTCATCGGAGGTGAGGGTATCATCAGGAGTGCCCCAGGGAAGTGTGGTATGCCCGCTGTTGTTTTCTATCTACATAAATGGTCTTTTGGATAGGGTGGATAGCAATGTGTGGCTGTTTGCTTATGATGCTGTGGTGTACGGGAAGGTGTCGTCGTTGAGTGACTGTAGGAGGATACAAGACGACTTGGACAGGATTTGTGATTGGTGTAAAGAATGGCAGCTAACTCTAAATATAGATAAATGTAAATTAATGCAGATGAATAGGAAAAAGAATCCCGTAATACTTTAATACTCCATTAGTAGTGTAGCGCTTGACACAGTCACGTCGATTAAATATTTTGGCGTAACATTGCAGAGCGATATGAAGTGGGACAAGCATGTAATGGCAGTTGTGGGAAAGGCGGATAGTCGTTTTCGGTTCATTGGTAGAATTTTGGGACGGTTCATTGGTAGAATTTCGGGGAGATGTGGTTCATCTGCAAAGGAGACCGCTTATAAAACACTAATACGACCTATTCTTGAGTAGTGCTTGAGCTTTTGGGATCCCTATCAGGTCGGATTGAGGGAGGTCATAGAAGCAATTCAGAGGCGGGCAGCTAGATTTGTTACTGGTAGGTTTGATCATCACGCGAGTGATACGGAAATGCTTCAGGAACTCGGGTGGGAGTCTCTAGAGGAAAGGAGGCGTTCTTTTCGTGAATCGCTACTGAGGAAATTTAGAGAACCAGCATTTGAGGCTAACTGCAGTACAATTTTACTGCTACGGAAAGACCACAAAGATAAGAGAGATTAGGGCTCGTACAGAGGCATATAGGCAGTCATTTTTCCATCGTTCTGTTTGGGAGTGGAACAGAGAGAGAAAATGATAGTTGTGGTACGAGGTACCCTCCGCCACGCACCGTACGGTGGATTGCGGAGTATGTATGTAGATGTAGAAACATTCTGCTACGACGGCATCAATTAAACTGGTCTCTCGTTGGGGGGAATGTGATCGTCGCCAGGGTACTGAGAGGTGAGAAGTAAATATGTAGACATGAGGAATGAAGATTTAGAATCTTAATAACGTTAAAAAGCTTTAAGAGCTTTCACATAAAACATTCAGAGGCATTTTTTACAACACGCCTTCGTAATAAGAGAGGATAAAATGAAATCGTACTCAAGTATTGCAGTTAAATTCTTGCGTGTGGCCTACCAACTGTGGTGGTTTGATGGTAAGGAATTTGAGCAAATTTAGGTAAGAGTGTCGTTCAGATCAAATCTCGATCTGATCAAACCCATTTACGGTTCTCGTAGTTTTACATCATCGTTCTCGGTGCATGTTAGTATCAATCTCTCTAGTTACATGGTTGCAGCCCGTACCTCATCACCTCGAACTGAATGTTAAGCCGGAAGCAATGAGATAGGAGGAATACCTATGAACCGTAAATTTCATTTCAGATCGTGTTTTGCAAGTGATATACATGTCAAGTGTCCAGACGTCCTTCTTGACTGTTTCGGTCTATTTTTTAATGTATACATGTCAACCCTTGCCAACGTCCTATGTTGTCTAAGTTACATGTTCAAAATTTCGGTCTCCACCCATTCTGTTTTCCTTTAAACGGTCCGCTCGTTACCTGGTAAACTTCTCGTGGACGTGCATGTAGTAATATTATATTGTGTGAAACTAACATTATTTAAGCTTGTAACATGATAATAAGGATGTGTTATGCCCATTAGGCACGTCCATCACTGCAAGCTCGGCACCATTCATTCTTCTCGCTTTTCCTCAGTCCTTTTTATAGTGGTATATTGTCTACTTATCTTAATATTGTCAGCTGGTATCTGGTCCTCTTTCAAGTCACCATTTCTTGCAGTGAAACAATTATTAATCTACCCTTTCTTATCCAGTGTCGTATCCAGTTTCTTTTCTTCCTTTTAATTGTTTCCGGTATTTGTCTGTTGTCATGCATCCTCAGTAACAGAAATTCCTTCATTATTTTATCTCTTCAATTCACACCTGCTGTTCTTCTCCTATTTCTCTTGCTAATACCCCTTAAACATGTCGCCTCTATACGTCGCAGTTCCTTTGTTTCGGCACAATTCGGAGTAAAACTCGATACAAAACGTTTCAACAAACGTTAACCTTATTTATCTAACGGAACACAGAAAATATTCCTTCTTTCGCAAAATACAATAAGTATCGATGTTTTTAGTTTTCGATTACATGCCATCTCACTGGTAATCTTGCATCCTACATACATGAAGGTGTCGACTTCTGCGTCTAAGTCACCCATTTCCTCTTTTATTTTCCTTCACTGCCTTGTTAACATAATCTAAGATAGTGGAACTAACATCAGGGGTTCGATACAATCAAACTTTATGTAACGTAACTCTATCAGGGCCCGTCTCCTACGTTGAACTGGAGCGTATTGTGAGATGGAGGGGTACGCAATTACCTGTCTGTTGCAGCGTTTCGGCCAATAACCAGCTGCATGTGGTCTGCGTTGTGGTTGCTAAGTCAGTAATGGCTTAACGTCTGGGTGTCAGGCGGCAGCACTATCGGCAGCTGTTATGTAATGAGCTCAAGTGAGACCATCGGCTTCTCTAGTACCAGACAAATACTATACCAGAGTACACAGTGAGATGCTCACGCGTATGCACCAGGCACCGACAGGTGCTTTCAGATCTTGTGCCACGTGTAATGGAAACGAGATTCTGTCAAGTGTCCCTCAAACCATTCTAACTCAATTAGAGAGTAATGTGGCAGGGCATTGTAAAGCTAACTTGCGAGTTTCTGCACCAGAAAAAACGAATGTGCGTGATTGCATACTAGAGTCAACCGCTGAAAGACGTTGGCAGTCCCATCAGAGACTTCGATTTAATTCCATGTTAAAATCCTCCAGACGACAACATCTCAACAGCCTCCCAAATAGTGCTCTGTAGGTAACTGCCTCCAAGAATCGTCTTATGTAGTTCTAGATGTAACGGGAGTACGATTCGTTATGAATAGGAAGGTAGGGCTGAAACTGTGTTACTGTGAATAGTTCAATGATAGGGTTGTTCTTATAAGAATCGACTGCAAACCAACATTGGCAACGATAGTTCAGGTATACATGCCCACGTCTTACGCTGAAGGTGAAGAGATAGAGAAGGTATATGAAGATACTGAAAGTGTAATAAAGTACGTAAAGATGAAAATCTAATAGTCATAGGGGACTGGAACCCAGTTGAAGGGGAAGGAGTAGAAGAAAAGGCTACAGGAGAATATAGGCTTGGGACAAGGAACGAGAGAGAAGAGAGACTAATCGAGTTCTGTAATAAATTTCACCTACTAATGGCGAATACTCTGTTCAAGAATCACAAGAGGAGTAGGTACACATCGAAAAGGCTGGGTGATATGGGAACACTTCACTTAGATTACATCATGGTCAAACAGAGATTCGGAAATTAGATACTAGATTGTAAGGATTATCTAGGACCAGTTATAACTCAAATCGTAATGTAATAATGATGAAGAGTAGGCTGATGTTTAAGAGATTAGTCAGGAAGAATTGGGATAGTGAAGTACTAAGGAATGGCAGTACAGTTGAAGAGGAATGGACATCTATAAAATCGGCAATCACAGAACTTACACAGTTATAAAGAAGACAACTGCGAAGAAACCGTGGGTAACAGAAGAAACACTTCATTTGATCGATTAAAGAAGGAAGTACAAAAATGTTCAGGGAAATTCAGGAAAACAGAAATACCGATCTCTGAGAACTGAAACAAATGGGAAACGCAGGGAAGCTAAGACGAAATGAGAGCATAAAAATGTGAAGAAATCGAAACAGAAATGACTGTCGGAAGGACTAACTCAACATTCAGGAAAATGAAATTAAAAGCAGGGATGGCAACATTATGAGTGCAACGGGAGTTCCACTGTTAAATGCAGAGGAGAGGGCGGATAGGTGGAAACATTACATTCAATGCCTCTGTGAGGGGAAAGATATGGCTCTGGCTCTGAGTACTATGGGACTTAACAGCTGTGGTTATCAGTCCCCTAGAACTTAGAACTACTTAAACCGAACTAACCTAAGGACATCACACAGGGAAAGATTTGTCTGATGTGATATAAGAGGAATCGATTTAGAAGAGGTAAAGAATATAGTATTAGAATTTTAGACAGCTTTGGAGGACTTAGGCAACGGCCTTGCCGTAGTGGACACACCGGTTCCCGTCAGATCACCGAAGTTAAGCGTTGAGGGGCGTGGCCAGCACTTGGATGGGTGACCATCCGGGTGGCCACGTGCTGTTGCCATTTATCGGGGTGCAGTCGTGATGCCAACTGAGGAGCTACTCGACCGAATAGTAGCGGCTCCGGTCAAAGAAAACCATCAAAACGACCGGGAGTGCGATGTGGTGACCACACGCCCCTCCTGTCCGCTTCCTCATTGAGGATGACACGGCGGTCGGATGCTCCCAATGAGCCACTCGTGGCATGAAGACGGAGTGCTTTTTTTTGGGAGGACTTAAGACCAAATAAGGCAGCAGTGATAGATAATATTCGATCAGAATTTCTAAAGTCATGGGGGGAAGTAGCAACAAAACGAATATTCACGCTGGTGTGTAGAATGTATGAATCTGGCGACATACCATCTAACTTTCAGAAAAATATCATCCACACAATGCCGGAGATTGCAAGAGCTGACAAGTGTGAGAATTATCGCACAATCAGCTTAACAGCGCATGCATCCAAGCTGCTATATCAGTAATACACAGAAGAATAGAACATAAAATTGAGGATGTGTTACATGACGATCAGTTTGGCTTTACGAAAGGTAAAGGCAAGAGATAGGCAATTCTGCCGTTGCGGTTGATAATGGAAGCAAGATAAAGAAAAGTCAAGGCATGTTTATAGGATTTGCCGACCTGGAAAAAATGTTCGACAATGTAAAATGGAGCAAGATGTTTTAATTCTGCGGAAAATAGGGGTAAGCTAGAAGGAGAGATGGGTAATATACAATATGTGCAAGGGCAAAGAGGGAGTAATAAGCGTGGACGACCAAGAACGATGTGCTCGGATTAAAAAGGGTGTAAGACAAGGATGTAGTCTTTCACCCCCACTGCTCAATCTGTATATCGAAGAGGGAATGATGGAAATAAGTGGAAGGTTCAGGAATGGAATTAAAATTCAAGGTGAAAGAATACCAATGACACGATTCGCTGATGACATTTCGAGTACAGAATATGGACTGAGAGTAAATCGAAGAAAGGTGAAAGTAATGAGAAGTAGCAGAAATGAGAACAGCGAGGAACTTGACATCAGGATTGATGGTCACTAAGTAGATGAAGTTAAGGAATTCAGTTGCCTAGGCAGCCAAATCACCAATGACGGACGGAGCAAGGAGGACATCAAAAGCAGACTAGCACTGGCAAAATTGGCATTTCTGTCCAAGCGAAGAATACTAATATCAAACATAAGCCTTAATTTGAGGAGAAAATTTCTGATAATGTACGTTTGGAAGACAGATTTGTGTGGTAGGAAAGATGGACTGTGGCTGAAACCGGAGCAGAATCGAATCATTTGAGGTGTGGTGCTACGGACGAATGTTGAAAACAGGTGGACTGATAGGGTAGAGAACGAGGATGTTCTGTGCAGAATCGGAGATGAAAAGAATATGTAGAGAACACTGAGAAGGAGAATGGGCAGGCTAATAGGACGTATATTAAAACATCAGGGTACTAGAGGAAGCTGTAGAGGGAAAAACTGTAGAGGAAGACAGAGATTGGAACACATCCATCAAATAGTTGAAGACGTAGATGGCAATGCTACTCTGAAGAGTTTGGCACAGGAGAGAAATTCGTGGCAGACCGCATCGAACCAGTCAGAAGACTGATGTCCCAAAAAGCATACATCTCCATCTCCCGCCACCCGTGTACCCGTCTACTACAAGTAGAGCAAACTTGACCTATTAATCGGAACCCCCTGCAAGCCACCACCCGATTTGTAAGTCGGGAAACCTACAAGACATTCTGATTCAGACTCTTCACTCACCAAAGGACCACAGTTTTTTTTTTTTTTGTGGACGATGCTGCAGATAATGGGCTCCGCCTTCATCTCGCTGTCGAAGTTGTCAGTTCTTACCACTTCAGCTAGCCACACAAAACCAGAATGTATCTCTTCCTGTCCAAAGCGACACACATCATTGGTACCAACATGGCTGCACCCCGTGCTCTTCATGGTTAGAGGCACTTTTCGACAGCTGGAATGACTCCTCCCGGCATGCACACAGATCGCACACTGGATTCCTTCCCTTCCTTGGTAACCATTTCCCTAAGGCACCCCGTCACGCGCCTAACGGTGGAGCCTCCATCTACAAGTAAACCCACCCTCTGTGAATGTCCAGATCTTACTGGCTGAAAGGCTTTCTCTGGAACAGGACAGGCAACTGTATCTGGCTCAGGGTCTTTGTCAGACACAGACGGCTTCCGAAATGTCTTCATCAGACGAACTGGAGAAGCGCTTCGATCGGCCCTCTGGGAAGTCTTTTGCTGTCCGTCATACCTTGAATCAAGCTCCCACTGAACCACGGGTGGGGATGATCCACAATGAGCGCTGTACTGTGTTGGTGACAGCAGTCGATCGATCAGGGGATGTGAGGGACGTGCTGTACGTTCTTTACATTTCCACATCCAGCTCTCCACAGTGAGGCCGTAGGCAGCAACCTCAAGCTGTGTGATCAGAGGTAGCACTGGCTGGAGCTTCGAGCACTACTATCACAGTCGCGTCCGTGCTAAAGTCGGAAAAACTATAAATTAAACTGTGATTAAAACACTGTGTTCTTAAATTCTGCTGCTACACGGGAGCTGCTGACCAACTAACGAGCTCTGCAACTGTAACTGACTGTTCACAGGAAAACAAATGCCTGGCGTGAAACAAGCGGCATAAATAGAAGCTACACGTTAATTATAAAGCGAAACTGCAGCCACTAGAAATCCAAATATGCAAGATATTTGCCGGCCGCGGTGGTCTAGCGGTTCTGGCGCTGCAGTCCGGAACCGCGGGACTGCTACGGTCGCAGGTTCGAATCCTGCCTCGGGCATGGGTGTGTGTGATGTCCTTAGGTTAGTTAGGTTTAAGTAGTTCTAAGTTCTAGGGGACTTATGACCTAAGATGTTGAGTCCCATAGTGCTCAGAGCCATTTTTTTTTTTTTTTTGCAAGATATTTAAGAATTTAAACTGAAAGGCACACAGTAAATTAAGCAATAAGTCGATTCCTGTTATTAGAATCTCATTACAGCTCACAAACGGAACTTTGTGCTCCGAGTTGCTGCTGCCTGGGCGGGAGCTGCTGACCAACCACCAGACGTCGATATCCAGCTTTACTAAATTTGAGATTTATGTGCCACACTGTCGTCAGTTTGCATATTGTGACAATCTACGAGATTCTAGTCATCAATACGTTACCTTACACTGACAACAAAGAAATTTCCGGAAACGATAGCAGGCGAAAAGTAATATTCAAGGACGATATTGGGGATGGAGAATCGTATGCGTTCATCTGGCCAAATGTGTAGATGTCATGAGCCTTCCTCATCTCGCCCTCGACTGCATGCTGATGGCGAGTATGAGATTTCACCATTTCCTAATAACGTGACAAAAAATAAAAACATCTACAGCTGTCCTTATGATTTTATTTTATTTTGTCGCTACCAGTTTTGACGTTTCATTGCGACATCTTCAGGCTGTTCTGATGCGGTAAGTGTTGATACGATCCCCATGCATAACTCATCAGTTGCCAGCATTACTGGATTCGCAGATAATGTGTTAGCACTCCAACCATCAATTGACAACTGTTGACAAGAGAACTTTGCGAGAGAAAGGACGATTTCTTTTGATGGCAGCTCCCAGATTCCTCAAGACATTGTAGTACCTCTCTGCATTCATTGTGGTTTCCGCTGAAAGAAATGCAAAAGAAAAAACCCCTGACAGTCCGTAAAGATGGTTGCCATAACGTTCCATGCCGAATGTGTGACCTTTTTCTTTTTTGGGGGGCATTTTCGCCAAGTTTCTTTCACTCCATGCACTGGCGTTTAGGTCCCAGGAGTCGAATAATGGAACCTGGTGTTATCCTCGTGACAAGCTGTTTGAAGAGCAGAACTCCCTCTGTCTCAGATACATTTCTCCCCGAATCCGTATGTTGCTGCTTGTGGACATCACTCAGAGAACGTGGCACCCATCTTGCGCAGACTTTGCATTAGTGAAGTTGGTCTGTTATGGTCTTTACAATGGATGAGCTTCTAACTGCAGCGCCAGAAGTTAATCGTCTTAGACTATTGTTAAGAGTAGCGTGACGACCTACGTCTACAACATTGCGAACTGCATTAATGGCGTCATCACTTGCAGCTGAAGAGGGGTTCCTTGTGCACTGCTCGTCATTCACATCTTCACGCCCTTCCATAAACTGTACACGACAAAGTCAAACCATTTGAATGCTCGCACAGCCTTCCGCATAGACAGAAATTAAACCCCGATGAACATCGACAGTGGATAGATGTGTGGCTGGGAAAAAACGAATGGCAGATGTAACTCACAAACGGACATATTATGTAGCAGTAACTCCATGCTAGCTAGCAGTGTACTGACAACATACTGGGTTATGCACTGTAGGCCGGTGTAAGCGTTGTCATCACATACCAGTGGAACTTGTGAGCACTCACATGTCACGGGCACATTTATTTTAGCACTTCGTCTTCAGGCCACGAGTGGCCTACCGGGACCATCCGACTGCCGCGTTATCGTCAGTGGAGGATGCGGATGGGAGGGGCATGGGGTCAGCACACCGCTCTCCAGGTCGTTATGATGGTATTCTTGACCGAAGCCGCTACTTTTCGGTCGAGTAGCTCCTCAATTGGCATCACGAGGCTGAGTGCACCCCGCAAAACGGCAACAGCGCATGGCGGCCTGGATGGTCACCCATCCAAGTGCCAACCACGCCCGACAGCGCTTAACTTCTGTGATCGTACGGGAACCGTCGTAACCACTGCGGCAAGGACATTTATTTGGCAGAGAAATAAAACAGCGGAACCTGCTTATTTGAAGAACCCCGTAATATTATATAGGGGCGCACGTAGCCAGAATACAGTGACCAGGAAAGAAAGAGACGTTCTAAAATGAGGTGTTGCAGAAGGATGTAGTTGACATTTAGATTGGATCATCAACGAAAAGTGCTCAGCCGAGTTGCGGACAAGAGTTGTTCGGGGAAAAATATGAGTAAACGGTAGGGCTAGGTTGATTTGCCACCACCGTTGGGACTCAAGGAAGTTAATTTGGTGTTGGAAACAACAGTGAGTGGTAATTCTTGGGGAGACTCAGATTCGATTGCGGTGGGTAGGTTCAACCCGGTGTAGGTGGCAGAAGCTATGCAGAAATGAAGGGAATTGCACAGAATGAACTAGTATCGACAACAGCATCAGAATAATCTTCCAAATGACTGCAACCAACTGCGCCTATCTATTCGTTATATAGAACACAGGTACCAGTTAGATATCTGCGTGACGGCTGACGTGTCACGTTCAAAGACTCGCTGCTTAACAACGAAGCATAGAAAATGGAATATCGTGTACTTCTGTTGTGAACGCTCAAAGCATTACCGCGATAAAGATCAGTGAGAGACGTAAGCACTTTAGCAAGCGTTCGTGACAGGTTAGTCGATCGAAAAGCGGTTGGTGACCCGCACTCGAATGCGATTGCATCGGGCACTTTCCCCCCCGAGTAAGTCCTACGCGCTCGTCCTAGGCTTCCCGGAGACCGGCTGAGCCTAGGTGAGACTAGGCACGATCCAGATAGCCGCTGCGCCGGCTGGTCGATACGGCGCGCTGCCTGCTCGTCGACACGCGACCCGCACCAGCTGCGTGCCACGCCGACCACCGCAGGAATGTCCGCCTCTGCGTGTTCCTTATCTCCACAGCATCGCCCCATTACAGACGACGCATTTCTGCTGTGATTTAGCTCGCAGATGGACTGCCTGATGCAGCCCGATTACATCCCTGTTGCTGAAATGGGCAATTACTTGAATGTAAACTAGATAGTACACTGGACATGAGAACTACGACACCATGAAAGTCTTGAAAACATGAAAAATGTCGCAAAAGGCGTAAAGTGCTATTGAACTTGTCACCTGGTGCAGCTAGAAGTATATTCCAGATGTCTCAACTGGGAATTTTTCCGAAACATCGTATTTTGGAACTAAGCCTGCAGAGCAATGAGAATGATCTCAGTTCTGTGGCGAAGCGAGTCCACAGCTATCTTCAGATCACCTTATCAAGTTGAAGCCACTCATTGAAGATTATCTCATACACTTACCAGATTTCTCGAATGCTTACTGCTCCATTTCACTTGTTGGTTCAATTAGTTGGTTCAAATGGCTCTGACCACGATGGGACTTAACATCTGAGGTCATCAGTCCCCTAGAACTTAGAACTACTTAAACCTAGCTAACCTAAGGACAACACTCACATCCATGCCCGAGGCAGGATTCGGACCTGCGACCGCAGCGGTCGCTCGATTCCAGATTGAAGCGCCTAGAACTGCTCGGCCACACCCGTCCAATTAGTCTCATTTTTATCGGGCTTCGTTATCGGATGATTTAGCGAGCCACTCGACGTATGATTGTGTGCTTCAATGATCGTCGAATTGGGAACGTATGCTTGCAGACTCGTGAACACCGGTGAAGTCAGAAGACAGCAGCGTTCATAGAACACTGCTATGATGTTGTTACTAAACATTATAGCCAAAAAAAATTTCAAATGTGTGTGAAATCTTATGGGACTTAACTGCTAAGGTCATCAGTCCCTAAGCTTACACACTACTTAACATAAATCATCCTAAGGACAAACACACACACCCATCTCCGAGGGAGGACTCGAACCTCCACCAGTCACATAGTCCATAGTCATTATATCCAAGTCAGCAGAAAGCATATTTCCCCTATAGTTCTAATTAAGGTGGAACTGTCCACTGGCTTGAAAGGGCAGTGTGCCGGCGGCTCGTTCTATTTTGTGCTAGTTTGTGGAGGTATCTACATCCTTCCTAGGGCCAGAGGTTATCGCTGAAACGTTTCCGGCTACAGAGAATTTTTTCGTCTCCAGTTTAATCTCACACGTAAAACAATTCAAAATGACCTGTTTCTGAAATAACAGATTTTCGATTTGTGTTGCTATTATTTCCAGTTCTGAACGCAGTCTTCCAACAAAGGTTGAAAAGCTGAAGAAGATGGAGGAATAGGAGATTTCTATCTATGTGGGATTGAGGCTCTGTCAGAAATTTGTGTTATTGTCAGCAACAACCAACAAAATTGGCCAGGGTGAAAGAGACGGGCGCGGCGACAGCTAGAGAGAAAGATCGCAAGTTGATGACTTTCCTTCATCATCACCTTTGAGTATCAATTTTTCATCCTGAAGCAACCAAAAAATAATGGTTCATTTACTGTCCCAAATCTATTGTACGATAATAAATTTCTAGGTGGATCAACAGTCAATAGACAGTGAGCGCTACTTTGCCTAGGAGGGTACAGCTGAAATTTTAAGGGCGAGGTGACAACACTACATTCGCGTGCCTAGATGTCTAACTATGTTATCCGAAAGTGGTGTATGCAAATGTAGACCGGTTTGGTTGTTACAACGTGTGAATAAAATGTTCTCGGTTTTCCAGCTGAGTCAATTCGAATAAAATCCTCGAGCTTTTGATGACCATATCCGCCATCGTCGGCACGACCCCACTGACCGTCTCTCACTTATACAGGCATGATGACATCATCAGCAGCCAATCAGATCGACCCAATGTGGAGCGCTCGCGTAAGTCGGCCCGGGCAGCTAGCGGAGCTATTGCCCGTGGCAGCAGCGGTGACGTCACGTGGCGCCAGGGGCAGGCGCCACGTTTGAAACTGCCGCTCCCGCGTCGCGCGTCTGTCTTTGCTCTCTTTCGATGTCCAACGCCCGTCCCCATGCACTACTGAGTAAGTATCCCTGATCTCTGTTGAAATTGTTGTTGTTTAAACGAATCTCGGCCGCTTCCTTTATAACGGAGTCCCAATATGTAGACGCATGAGTCAACACTTTTGTGTTTTCGAACTGTATTTTCTGTCCACTTTCTAGGCAGTGGTCCGCTATGGCCGACTTCTCAAGCTCCCTTTCTTTTATGTGACGCTTTTCCTCAGTACAACCCTCCGCAACCGTGCGAATTGTTTGTCCAATATACATGCTGCCACATTCACAGGGTACACCATACACACCGGACACTCGAAGAGCAGTGTCGTCTTTAACAGAACGCAACATATCTCGTATCTTGGGAGCGGCCCGCAACACTGGTCTTAGCCCAATTTTCTGCAGCAGACGCCCTAACTTACTGCTAGTTGCTGTACAGTATGGCAGGAATGCAGTCCGTTTGGCCTCTTCTCCTGATTCATCTGGTGTCTTTCGTCGGCGGCCCTTGAAAGCGTTTGCGATGTATCTTTTGCTGTATACATTTCTCCCGAAAACACGTTTTCAGTTCTGCAATTCAGACTGAAGGTGGTCGTCGTCAGAGATCATCTTGGCTCTATGAACCAACGTGTTCAGGACAGCTTTCTATTGGCGTTCAAGTACCTATCAGTGCGTGTTGGTTTCCGGTACACTGAATGACCAAGCTGGCCTCCTGCCTTCCGCTCAACCAAAACATCCAAGAATGGTAGCTGGCCGTGCTTCTCCATCTTGACAGGAAATTTAATTTTGGGATGGACACCATTCATATGAACGACGAACTGCTGAACCATGAGGCCAAATGAGGAAGGGGTCATCAACGTATCGTAGAAAGCAAGACGGCCATAATGTCGCAGTTTGCAAAGCCTGCTCCTCAAAGTGCTCCATGAAGAAATTTGCGACTGCTGGAGGCAGTGGGGATCCCATGGCTGTGCCGTCCGTCATCTCATAACGTTTCGTAACTTTTTATCCCAAAACACAAGGTTTTAAGTTAAACGGAGACATCAGGTGCCATTGGGCATTGAAATAAATTTTTGGTCTTTAGACATTGTGGATATGTTCCGCATAAAGGCATTGCAAGTTTGTTGTGCCTCCTCCCATTTTTAATCTTTAAAAGCAAACACAGCATTGTTCTGCACTGTACTCACACTTCGTAAAATACATCCAGACTAGGGGGTGGTACCATTCTGAAACAGAACCTATGTCCAAGAACGACAGCGAGAAACTAGCGAATATAGCGGGTATGAGCTAACTTTGCACTCTCCACGTACATGCGTACCTTGTAATAAGCAACGCCAGACGCCAGCAGGGACATCATCGTCTCAGCATTGCTGTACAAAGTGTTTATTGCTACTTTCTAACTGTAGACGTTGTAACTGGAAATTTGTGGTAAGGTCTTATTGGACCAAACTGCTGAGGTCATCGGTCCTTAAGAATACACACTGCCGGCCTGTGTGGCCGAGCGGTTCTAGGCGCTACAGTCGGGAACCGCGTGACCGCTATGGTCGCAGGTTTGAATCCTGCCTCGGGCAGGGATGTTTGTGTTGTCCTTAGGTTAGTTAGGTTTAAGTAGTTCTAAGGTATAGGGGACTGATGACCTTAGCAGTTAAGTCCCATAGTGCTCAGAGCCATTTTTGATTACACACTACTTAATCTAACTTAAACTAACTTACGCTAAAGACGACACACATGCACCCATGCCTCAGGGAGGACTCGAACCGCCGACGAGGGAAGCCGCCCGGACCACTGGACCGTAACAAGACGAACCGGACCGCTCGGCTACCCCTCGCGGCTGTAAGCGTGGTTATTGAAGTAGTGCAGATGGCTTTTCATCATTTCTATAATAAACCAGTTTTTCAAAGCAATGGATGTTCTTCGAAAAACATTACATGTTCTTTAAGAAAAGTTTGAAAACGTAAAACCTTGGCACTAGTGCAACGGCAAATTTACATGCTGTCTTTTTTTTTGGTCCGGTTGTTGTTAGAAATTGAAAACAACCCGTTATATTCGAATCAAACAAGTACGGATTCAGAACTAAAATACCGGAATGATTCTATCCGGTCGGGTTGATAGCGCTTTCTCTGGCAGCTGGCAACTCTCTCAGTGGGCAAATACGACGCACTGAAGGATGTGAGGCAGAAGCACGAGGTAGTGGCGACTAGCGAGCGCCATCCGGAGGCGGCTGCTCGGAACTGGCAAGGGAAACTCGTCATCGCAACCCCCCCCCCCCCCCCCCAGATTTAGTGATAAAACGGTTCAGTGGATAGCCTGTCAAAAACTGAACATAAATCAAACATGAAAACAGGAAGTGTACTGATCAGTGAAAAAAGAAGCAAAACACAAACAGTGAACGGTCCAAGTCAAGATGTGAAATATCAAGCCATTTGCAAGAAACACGGCGTCTTGATTTTGTGGTCACGGTGTTGGACTGCAAAGCGGCAGATCCGTGTTCAAATCTCCCTCGCACTCCATATATTACGAACGGTCCGCCCTATCACTGACGTGTTTGTTCCCCTTCCGCAGTCTTGGCAACTGTCGAACTATACATTGGCTGTAGAATATGAGTCATGTGGTAAGAATATACAGAGTAAGCACTGAGTCTTGCCCTGATTGTGACAATTTATTACAGAATAACCGTTTGACATAATAACTTACATTTGATACCGTCACATAGGTTAGAGTTGCTAGTTTTTTTTTAAAGACCACTTACGTTAGCAAACCTCAACGTGTGCTCCCTTGGTAGCTCGGAGAATGACGAAGCGGTATTCCAGTTCCCGCCAGGTGTTTTGTAACATGTGTTCTGTCACAGTAACCACAGCAGTTTGTATCCTAGCCTTCAGTTCGTCGACGTCAGCAACTGGTGTGACGAAGACTCGTTCTTTGATATAGCCCCAGAAAAAAAAGTCAAAAGGCGTAATGTCTGGAGAGCGGGGTGACCAGGGTGTAGGACTATTCCTTCCAGTCAACCGATCCGGAAATGTTTCATCCACAAAATCAAGCACTATCAAAGTGGGAGGGGGGGGGGGTGTTCCATCTTGCTGGAAAAGTATCCATGGTTGATATTCTTCTGACTGTGGGGCAATGAACTGTAGCAAAACGACAAAGTAAATGTTAGCGGTAATGGATTTTACTGCGAAGAAAAACGGTCTAAAAACCTTGTTATGCATGAGGCCGCACCAAATATTCACTTTTTCGCTGTCTCGCTGTAACTGTACTGTAGCATGTGGAGATTCTGAACCCCATATACAGACATTATGCCAATTTACCATACCACTGACATGAAAGGTGGATTCATCGGTAAAGCATATGCGTTTTAAGTAATCGTTAGCGCTATCAATCCTGTTGAGAAACTCAGTTGCCAATTCAGCTCGTGTCAGCAAATCATTCGGCTTCAAAGCCTGCACGGTTTGCACTTTGTAAGCATGCAACCTAAGCCATTCATGAAGAATCATCACCACACTTGCTTGCGGCATTTGAAGCTCACGTGATGCTTGAAGAGTTGATTTAGACGGACTCCGCTGAAACGATTGCCGAACACGATCAACAGTTGCATCACTCACAGAAGGCCTGCCACTTCGAGGACGATCTTCAACACTGCCTGTTTCGTTAAACTTTGCATACTATTCCTTTATTGATTTAACGTCAGGAGAGCTGCATCCATAAGAAGACCGAAATTTACGCTGAACACTGATGGGCGATTTCGTTTCGTGAAACCAAAGCACACACTGCGCTTTCCCCTGCTTCGACGCCATTTCGCCTGCAACTAATGTGACTTAATAGACCGCACCGGTGTTGTGGAGCACTAGCGTCATCTATTGGTCTCAACAAATAGTAACACTAACCTATGTAACGGCACCAAACGTAACTTATGATGTGAAACGGTTATTCTGTTATAAATTTTGAGGATCAGGGCAAAACTATCTGCTCACCCTGTATTAGCGTCGCAAGTATGTGTAATGAACAATGAGAGCAGACGAGATGCTGCGTAGACCTCTCACAGAAATGGAAACAACACATAAACGGGTGTGGTCTATGTTACAACAAAGGAATTCAAGAGTCAAAACCATTGAAAGCGGAACGTAATAGTCATAACATGTAGGACTTGCGTAGAACGAATGGGAGGCACGTACGTCTGGAGGTCCCTTCCCTACTCCTCGATGTTGCAAAAGGACGTTACACAGCGACACAGACATAAATCTGAATACAGCTAATTGACAAGTGAATGACTGAATGGAAATGGACAGTTCATAATTTTGTTAAAAAAAGTGGGAAGACGATGGGGATTGGAACACGGATCTCCCTCCTCACAGTTCAACAACGTTGCTTTTGAACTTCACTCGATGTTGCACATCTTCAACTTGGACCGTTCACTGTTTTGGTTGTGCTTCTTTCCTCACATTTCCGCTCACCTTCTTCCTATTTTAATGCTTGTTCTGTGTTCAGTTTTTACGGGCTATCCACTGAACTGTCTTAACACGAAATCCGAAGAGGGTGTGATGGGGAGTTTCCTTTGTGAAAAGGCGGCTGTCGCGTGGTTGTGCCTACGTTGCGGCGGCCTCTCGTAGTACTGCTGCGTACTTCTTGAGCCATATACAAAGTACTTATTCATCATCAGATGCATAAGAAAGTGAACGATTTGTCACCAAGAATGTTGAAAGAAATATCTCGGTGCATGTTCGTGGTAACTTGAATTAGTGTGCCTAAGTTAAGGTATGAAGAACGTCTCCTAAACTTCATAGAACCCCTTCCAACATGAGACAGTTAAACACTTCATTTGGCAATCGCCTTGCATTAGCTGAAAAGAAGCAAAATAGCGACTCATCGGACCTCAGCACACGTCAGTCAGAATACGTCTGGTATGTTTGTCAATTGGTTGGGTTGGGTTGTCTGGGGGAAGAGACCAAACAGCTAGGTCATCGGTCTCATTGGATTAGGGAAGACCTGGGAAGGAAGTCGGCCGTGCCCTTTCAAAGGAACCATCCCGGCATTTGCCTGGAGCGATCTAGGGAAATCAAGGAAATCCTAAGTCAGGATGGCCGGACGCGGTATTGAGCCGTCGTCCTCTCGAATGCGAGTCCAGTGTGCTAACCACTGCGCCACAACGCTCGGAGTCGATTGGTCCGTAGGTGAGTGCAGCTCTATGTGCCATTGGGAGCAATGTCGTTTAGCGAGGTGTCTGACTCCAAATGTCCTTCGCATTCAGTTCCCCACGCAATGCATGCTCGGAAACTGGTTGATTTCACTTACAGCAGTAATTTATGTAGGTTGTGGAACAAATTGTCATTGAAAAGGCGTGACACACGTCTCCAGTGCTTGTAGGCCTGCGTCTTTTTAAGACCACTGTTCTAACTCTGTGTTTCTTGGCTGTTAGTGGCATACCACTCGTTTGGGTTGACACGGTGGACAGTCCGCATCGGTACACCAAAGAATCGCACCCAATCATACACGGTGTAGGCACGTGCATGTTTAAAGACGATAGTGCTATTCAGTTATTTACAGTTTTGCCGCACCTTACTGCACTGAATCCATTCAGCCGACTGGCACATAGCCGGCCAGAGTGGCCGAGTGGTTCTAGACGCTACACTCTGGAACCGCGTGACCGCTACGGTCGCAGCTTCGAATCCTACCTCGGGCATGATGTGAGTGATGTCCTTAGGTTAGTTAGGTTTAAGTAGTTCTAAGTTCTAAGGGACTGATGACCTCAGAAGTTAAGTCCCATAGTGCTCAGAGGCAGTTGAACTATTTTTTTGACTGGTACATAAACATCATTTAAATCAGCAGTCGAGGACCTAGTGGCAGTTCTACAACATTCATAACGCTGTGAAGAGACCAGCGTCCTTTTTAAGCAATCTTTTGTACACTGAGCTTAGAGTTTGTGAAGGATGTGGTGTCACCGCCAGACACCACACTTGCTAGGTGGTAGCTTAAATCGGCCGCGGTCCATTTAGTACATGTCGGACCCGCGTGTCGCCACTGTGTGATTGCAGACCTAGCGCCACCACAAGGCAGGTCTCGAGAGACGATATAGCACTCGCCCCAGTTGTACGAGGAGATTGCTAGCGACCATACGGACGAAGCCTTCCTCTCATTTGCCGAGAGCCAGTTAGAATAGCCTTCTGTTAAGTCCATGGCTACGACCTAGCAAGGCGCCATTAGCCTTACCTACTTTGAGAGTTATAGTATAAATGTCTCAAGAAGAATGCTGTAGTCATCAAATAATAAAGTTAAGTATAAAGCAGCTACGTACTTTTCTTGCTACCATTCAATAGTTATCCTGTTCCAGAATTGACGCCCGTCGGCGTGAGTGTGTACGCGTGCCTTTCTATCGGCTACCCGTCACTGTGGACTGGCTGCCTTGTCAGTCCACTTCAAAGGAGATGCTCAGTAACAGACAAAATTAAAAAATATACCATTGTGCAACGCCACACCCAATCCTTATTTGCAGGTTTTTCAATCAGATAGATGTAAATCAAAGTAAAAAATTATTACTTTCTCTAAGATACTATTACGGCTGAGGCGTCAGTAATAGAACTGAAAGTAATAAAACTGAAATTATGAGAAGTTATCAGCCGCAAGGAAAATAAAAGCATTTCTTCTTTTTTCTGATTTGTAGGTTTTCTGATTGGATTGATGCTGCCCGCCATGAATTTCTCTCCTGTGCCAATCTTTTCATATCAGAATTGAAATTGCTATCTATGTCCTCAATTATTTTGCTGGATGTATTCTAGTATGTGTCTTTATGTCTTAACAATGTCCTACCATACTGTCCCTTCAAGTCAGTGTTTTCCTTACATTTCTTTCGTCACCGATTCTGCTGGGACGCTCCTCATTCCTTACCTTATCAGTCCATATAATTCTTCTGTAGCACTACATCTCAAATTCTTCGATCCTCTTCAGTTTCGGCTCTCCCACTGTCTATGGTTCGCTACAATACAATGCTGGGCTGCAAACGTACATCCTCAGAAATTTCGTCCTCATATTAAGGGCTATTTTTTATATCACTAGACTTCTCTTTTCCAGACATGCTCTCTTTTCCTGCACTAGTCTGCTTTTCATGTCCTCCTTGCTTTGTCCGTCACTGTTAATTTTGAATCCAAGTTAGTAGAGTTTGCGATCTTCGTCTATTTTGTCATCACCAATTTTAATGTTAAACTTATAATTATTCTCACTTCTGCTACAACTTATTACCTCTGTCTTTTCCGGTTTACTCTCCATCCATATTGGTAGATTTTTTCGGGAGAAGAGACCAAATACTGAGGTCATCGGTCTCATCTGATTAGGGAAGGATATCGGCCGTGCCTTTCAAAGGCCTGGAGCGATTTAGTGAAATCACGGAAAACCTAAATCAGGATGTCTGGACGCGGAATAGAACCGTCGTCCTCCCGAATGCGAGTCCAGTGTTCTAACCACTGCGCCACTTCCCATCCATATTCATCACTCATTAGACTGTCCGTTCCATTCAACAGTTCTTGCAATTTTCCTTCATTTTCCCTGAAGATAGCAATGCCATAAGCGAATCTTGTCATTAATATCCTTTCACCCTGAATTTTAATACCACTGTTGAACCGTAATGTAGTAAATGTCTAATGTTTCAGTTGTTGACATTATGAGGTTAGAGCTTAGCAATTGACATACCCCTATCAAAAGTATCTATACTGGGTGACCGACCGTAACGATGAACACATCGCTCCCCATGTGATCATGTGAATTTAATTACAGGTGTAGCACAACGAATACCTTATTGGATCGAAATTATTAAACATGGGTGGCCCTATTATACGTCAAACGTAGGAGCTATAACTCATAAGATGGTGGAAATACGGAATTCTTCAAACTACAGAATGAAAGAATGATCACTACAAAACCCAGTTTATTGTAAGGGTCAGTAGAGTTCGAAATGAACACAAATGCGAAAAGATAGGAAACCCTTACGTACAGTGAGTGTTGATACAATGGAATTAAAATTTAAATGAAATATCAGCACCTTGAAAGACATCAGATAATGGATCTCAGGTGAACATATTAGAATAAGCACAACATTTAGGGAAAATGTTCGTGGAAGTAGCACAGTGATTGCCGAAAGTTAATTAGAGTGGAAGAAAAAGAACTGCAGTAGCAGTTATGCATACACCTTGTGAAGGACATGTTGAACTCGCCACTGCTAATAACATATTTAATTGAAATTGTGAAAGTCATAACGTTTTTCTAAAGTCTCGCTGCGCCTACTACGACTCTGTTCGCGAGCGGTGCTGTTGCTCTCCATACTTAGTGTTACCGGTGCCCATGAGTGGCTGCTGTGGTGGCTGTGAAAATCTGAGTCATCTGGCCGGCACCGAAGGCTGCTCACCCTCAGAGCCCTGAGTCGAAGAACTACTATCGGCTGAAATGCCCCTGTGAGAGACCTGTGTGTGGCTTCTATCACTATTGACAGTGATTCTTCCGAGTGCCAACCACTCAGATAGAAACTTGATATTTGGAAAGGGTTTTGATCTTATACTGTAGGCATGTTATAAGAAGGGGTTTTTCCAAATACCACCTCAAAGAGTGTGAAATAGGGGATGAAAGATTTTTTTGAAAATATGTCTCTATTAAGACAATTTTAAAGCTATAACTACGAAAACTGGTATTTGGTATCTTGGTTAGAGATAAAGAAATACATTTCTCAGATTTTCTCGAAATTTAAGCTCTGGGGGTGAAATTGTGGGTGAAATTTTTTTTGTATATCATTGTTAAGGAACTACTAAAGCATTTTTATACCTATATCTACGAAAATTTGTATTTGACCTCTCTGTTTTAAATAAAAAATACGTGCTTTAGTGCTTTTGAGAACTGAGCTCCTAAAAGGATGAAATAGGAGATGAAACGGTTCATGAAAATACTTCGTTATCAAGGTATTTTTAAAGCTAAATGTATGAAAATTTGTGTCTAGCTTATCGGTTGGAAATAAAAAGGAAAAGTGTTTCAGCGATTTTTAAATTCAAGCCTCAAGGCGGTGAAATTGATTCATTGATTCATTATCGCCCAGCCCAAACCGTTAAGGATAGTAACTTGAAATTTGGAGAGGGTATTTATCTTATACTGTAGGCTCCGTTTAGTAAGGGATTGTTTGAATTTCCCACCATAAGCGGTGAAGTAGGGGATGAAAACCTTTTTGAAAATAGGTCGCTAATAAGACAATTTTGAAGACAGAACTACAAAAATTGGTATTTTACTCTCGGTCAGAAGTAAAAAGCATCCTTCAGCAATTGTTGGAAATTCTACCACTAAGGGGGTAAATAGTCTGTGAAAGTTTATTTTCAAAAATAATCATTATTAAAGAAGTCCTAAAGCATTCTTACAGCTGCATCTTTGAAAATTCATTTCTCGCTTCTGTACTGGAAACACAGACATATTTGTTTCAGTGTTTTTTTGAAAACTCAGCTCCTAAGGGAGTGAAATAGGGGATAAAACATTTATGAAACTATTTTGCTATATTAAAACTTATTTAAAGCTAAATCTGTCAAAACTGGTACTTGAATTCCAAAGAAATATAAGTTAGGGTAAGAAATTTTTTTCTGGAAATATTACTACAATGACTCAAAAGGCAGGATTAACAAAGGCCTCCGACTCCAGGTATCGGAATCTCTTTTTGGTCAGAAATATATTAAACCTTATATATTAAGCCTACCCCCATGAACCACGGACCTTGCCGTTGGTGGGGAGGCTTGCGTGCCTCAGCGATATATGTGGCCGTACCGTAGGTGCAACCACAACGGAGGGGTATCTGTTCAGAGGCCAGACAAACGTGTGGTTCCTGAAGAGGGGCTGCAGCCTTTTCAGTAGTTGCAGGGGCAACAGTCTGGATGATTGACTGATCTGGCCTTGCAACACTAACCAAAACGGCCTTGCTGTGCTGGTACTGCGAACGGCTGAAAGCAAGGGGAAACTACAGCCGTAATTTTTCCCGAGGGCATGCAGCTTTACTGTATGGTTAAATGATGATGGCGTCCTCTTGGGTAAAATATTCAGGAGGTAAAATAGTCCCCTATTCGGATCTCCGGGCGGGGACTACTCAGAAGAAAGAAAACTGGCGTTCTACGGATCGGAGCATGGAATTTCAGATCCCTTATCGGGAAGGTAGGTTACGAAATTTAAAAAGGGAAATGGATAGGTTGAAGTTAGATATAGTGCGAATTAGTGAAGTTCGGTGGCAGGAGGAACAAGGCTTTTGGTCAGGTGAATGCAGGGTTATAAATACAAAATCAAATAGGAGTAATGCAGGAGTAGGTTTAATAATGAATAAAAAAATAGGAGCGCGGGTAAGCTACTACAAACAGCATAGTGAACGCATTATTGTGGCCAAGATAGACACGAAGCCCACGCCTACTACAGTAGTACAAGTTTATATGCCAACTAGCTCTGCAGATGATGAAGAAATTGATGAAATGTATGATGAGATAAAAGAAATTATTCAGGTAGTGAAGGGAAACGAAAGTTTAATAGTCATGGGTGACTGGATTTCGAGAGTAGGAAAAGGGAGAGAAGGAAACATAGTAGGTGAATATGGATTGGGGGAGAGAAATGAAAGAGGAAGCCGTCTGGTAGAATTTTGCACAGAGCGTAACTTAATCATAGTTAACATTTGGTTCAAGAATCATAAAAGAAGGTTGTATACATGGAAGAATCCTGGAGATACTAAAAGGTATCAGATAGATTATATAATGGTAAGACAGAGATTTAGGAACCAGGTTTTAAATTGTAAGACATTTCCAGGGGCAGATGTGGACTCTGACCACAATCTATTGGTTATGAACTGTAGATTAAAACTGAAGAATCTGCAAAAAGGTGGGAATTTAAGGAGTTGGGACCTGGATAAACTGAAAGAACCAGAAGTTGTACAGAGTTTCAGGGAGCGCATAAGGGAACAATTGACAGGAATGGGGGAAAGAAATACAGTAGAAGAAGAATGGGTAGCTCTGAGGGATGAAGTAGTGAAGGCAGCAGAGGATCAAGTAGGTAAAAAGACGAGGGCTAGTAGAAATCCTTGGACAACAGAAGATATATTGAATTTAATTGATGAAAGGAGAAAATATAAAAATGCCGTAAATGAAGCAGGCAAAAAGGAATACAAACGTCTCAAAAATGAGATCGCCAGGAAGTGCAAAATGGCTAAGCAGGGATGGCTAGAGGACAAATGTAAGGATGTAGAGGCTTATCTCACTAGGGGTATGATAGATACTGCCTACAGGAAAATTAAAGAAACCTTTGGAGAAAGGAGAACCACTTGTACGAATATCAAGATCTCAGATGGAAACCCAGTTCTAAGCAAAGAAGGGAAAGCAGAAAGGTGGAAAGAGTATATAGAGGGTCTATACAAGGGCGATGTACTTGAGGACAATATTACGGAAATGGAAGAGGATGTAGATGAAGATGAAATGGGAGATACGATACTGCGTGAAGAGTTTGACAGAGCACTGAAAGACCTGAGTCGAAACAGGCCCCAGGAGTAGACAACATTCCATTAGAACTACTGACGGCCTTGGGAGAGCCAGTCCTGACAAAACTCTACCATCTGGTGAGCAAGATATGTGAGACAGGCGAAATACCCTCAGACTTCAAGAGGAATATTATAATTCCAATCCCAAAGAAAGCAGGTGTTGACAGATGTGAAAATTACCGAACTATCAGTTTAATAAGTCACAGCTGCAAAATACTAACGCGAATTCTTTACAGGCGAATGGAAAGACTGGTAGAATCCGACATCGGCGAAGATCAGTTTGGATTTCGCAGAAATGTTGGAACACGTGAGGCAATACTGACCTTACGACTTATCTTAGAAAATAGATTAAAGAAAGGCAGACCTACATTTCTAGCTTTTGTAGACTTAGAGAAAGCTTTTGACAATGTTGACTGGAATACTCTATTTCAAATTCTAAAGGTGGCAGGGGTAAAATATAGGGAGCGAAAGGCTATTTACAATTTGTACAGAAACCAGATGGCAGTTATAAGAGTCGAGGGACATGAAAGGGAAGCAGCGGTTGGGAAGGGAGTGAGACAGGGTTGCAGCCTGTCCCCGATGTTATTCAATCTGTATATTGAGCAAGCAGTAAAAGAAGCAAAAGAAAAATTCGGAGTAGGTATTAAAGTCCATGGAGAAGAAATAAAAACGTTGAGGTTCGCCGATGACATTGTTATTCTGTCAGAGACAGCAAAGGACTTGGAAGAGCTGTTGAACGGAATGGGCAGTGTCTTGAAAGGAGGATATAAGATGAACATCAACAAAAGCAAAACGAGGATAATGGAATGTAGGCGAATTAAGTCGGGTGATGCTGAGGGAATTAGATTCGGAAATGAGACACTTAAAGTAGTAAAGGAGTTTTGCTATTTGGGGACCAAGATAACTGATGATGGTCGAAGTAGAGAGGATATAAAATGTAGACTGGCAATGGCGAGGAAAGCGTTTCTGAAGAAGAGAAATTTGTTAACATCGGGTATAGATTTAAGTGTGAGGAAGTCGTTTCTGAAAGTATTTGTATGGAGTGTAGCCATGTATGGAAGTGAAACATGGACGATAAATAGTTTGGACAAGAAGAGAATAGAAGCTTTCGAAATGTGATGCTACAGAAGAATGCTGAAAATTAAATGGGTAGATCACATAACTAATGAGGAGGTATTGAATAGGATTGGGGAGAAGAGGAGTTTTGTAGTGTAACGACGTAAGTTTTTTATAACCGATTTTCGTTGATATATGACCATGTGCAGACTTCGTCACCTACGTCAGTTACAACCCACTTCAAAATGATTTATATTCTTTTTAAATTGTCATAGAATGGTTCTTGAACGAAATTGTAAAACATCAGTTGAGTCGTATGCAAAGAATTACATCACTTGGGCAAATTGGTTTTCGTAAACTTTTTCGATTTAAATTTCGTTTGTTTCTCCTCAGTAATTATATTGACATACGTTATCTTGATTTAATCGATATCAGAATCACACATTGAATAGACCTTTGAGATTCAAAGTTTTGATGAACGCTGTCAGAATTCAATAATCTTGTCAAATATATTATTAATCCGTTCACATAATTCTTCATAAATAAATCCTCAGAACACGTGTTTCAACTTCAGTAGCATCCACATTTTATTAGCTTCCTACACATACAGATGTGAACTTCACCGTTGACAAACTAGGACTGACTTTTCAATAAGATTAGGCTCTCTATGACGTCATTGTTGTACAAAAAGGGTACAAATTATTCATTTTTAATTTTTAGAAGCACGACGCAACAACTCGGTTCCAGGATCTTCTGTTGCTCCTTGGCTGTCGACCCGCGACGTATAGCGGCGAGCAATTTCCTCTCTGGTCGCGGCAGCGAAGATGCTGCCTCCGTTCGTTGCGCCGCCCTCTCCGTACATGAAACATAAAAAAAAAACTTTTAGATAATTCACAGCTATTACAAATATTAAGAAAAATACATAAACAAAAACTAAATTAACTTATATTCACCTGCAAACTGGGCTGACACTGGCGGATGGGTGACGCTTAATTTCGTCCCACTACAGTTTGTGGCACAACTTGACAAGAAGAAGGGACCGGTTGGTAGGACATGTTGTGAGGCATAAAGGGATCACAAATTTAGCATTGGAGGGCAGCGTGGAGGGTAAAAATCGTAGAGGGAGACCAAGAGACGAATACACTAAGCAGATTCAGAAGGATGTAGGTTGCAGTAAGTACTGGGAGATGAAGAAGCTTGCACAGGATAGATTAGCATGGAGAGCTGCATCAAACCAGTCTCATGACTGAAGACAACAACAACAACAATTAGCGTGAAGAGTTTAGAAGGTTTAATTTGTTAACAACACAAAAATTCGATTAAAGGAAAAAAAGTCTTTGCAGCCCATGTAGTCCACGTGGCCGAAGCAGAGGGATCCAAGGTAGTTTTGACATAACTAACCGACAGTGTTTAGTGTTGCGGCCCCCTCCTATCGCGTCCCTGGCCCCTTCTTCATCTACATCTGTATCTACGTGGATGCTCTGCAGATCACACTTAAATGCCAGTCAGAGGGTTCATCGAATTCCCTTAACTATAATTCTCTGTTATTCCATTCTCGAACAGCGAGCGGAAAAAATGAACACCTATATCTTTCCACGCGAGCACTCATTTATGTTATTATGATAATAGTTTCTCTCTATGTAGGTAGGCTTTGAGAAAATATTTTCGGTTTCGGAGGAAAAATTTGGTTATTGAAATTTCTTGAGAAGATCCCGCCGCAGCGAGAAATGCCTTATCCATGACAATGTCTCCCATATTTCTCGATAATTCAAAATGTGCTGACCTTCTTTGAACGTTCTCGATTTATTCCGTTAATCCTATCTGGCAAGGATCCCACACTGTGCAGCAGTATTCCAAAAGGGGGCAAACAAGCGTAATGTAGACAGTCTCTTTAGCAGATATGTTGCATGTTCTAAGTGTTCTGGGAATAAAACGCAGTCTTTGGTTCGTCTTTCGCGCAACATTTTCTGTGTGTTCTTTCCAATTTAAATTGTTCGTAATTGTAATTCCTAGGCATCTAGTTGAATTTACGACCATTAGATTCGATTGATTTATCGTGTAAGCGAGGTTAACGGATTCCTTTTAGCACTCATATGGATCACTTCACAGTTTTCATTATTTGTGTGGTCAATGCTAATTTTCACACCACACAGATATCTTTTCTAAACCTTTTTGCAATTTGTATTGATCTTCTGATCACTTTATTAGAGGATAAACGATAGCATCTTCACTGTTTTGTAAGCCTCTGCTCAACATAGAATCATGATTCCCAGCTTCTCATTGTTTAAACGCAGAGTAACTAATTAATTTGGAATATTAGTAGTTAGATAATGCCAATCATTGGCATCAACTTCAGTCACACTCGCACTCTCATCTCTAGCTGGATGGTTTTATCAATTTAAAGGATTTTGATTATGACACATGGCAGTGTTAACAAACATTGTAGAGTAACCATTTGCCTCTTATTACACGCCACGTTAGTACGACCGCGTAAGCGAAAATTTTACTAGTGAATTTGAATGTTATCGACGTCAGTGCTCATATATCACAGTTTATGGGAGTTTCAGCAGACTAATTTTACTTCTACATAGTGAAGACTATTACAGTCTTCACACCTAACGATTTCCTTAAATACTAAGGACTAATTCGAGTTTGAATTTAAATTGTTGATGGATACAATGCAACATCAGTTATTTGCATTTGCGAAAGACTAGATATATTTCTATGGGGTTTCATTCAATTAACTACAAACTGTTGACTGGCCATATATCAAATTCTGATAACAGTCTGTTAGTGCAGACTAATAATTTTCATCGTTATGTTGTTTTCATTATGTATGTCACGCTGCAAATTTTTCCATGACAGAGTTTTCCCTCTTCACTAGAATTACATTATCAGCTTAGGAGCATACCAAAAGGTTCATACATTACAGATAGAACAAACTTATTGGTACACTTTTTACACAAACTGCGACGGGTTACATCAGGAAAATGATCATTCATTATAAAATGGAAATAAAATTGGAATAAAACTGCCGGTGCACGTGTTTGTGACACAAGTAAACGGTAGTGCAGATTAGCTGTATGCTTTGCGACTTCCTTCCGTTCCATTAAGTACAATTAGCACTCTGCGTAATGCGTAGTTCTCTCAAAATAAAAATTCTTTTATTTTTGTCGCCTTTTACAGTCCCTTCCAATTTCTTCAAAGGCGGTATTTCGTCTCTACCTCTTTCTTAACTCTTGAATACAAGTCTTCAAGACTCCAAGCGCCAAGGACGGCCTCCTAAATTAGTTTTGCACCTCCAGTAGCCTTGTTAATGTGCCCTCTGCAGTTCTCCAATATCCTTTAAACTCCTGAACAAAATCTTTCAAAAATGTTTTCACTTGGTTTTTTAAAGACATCCAGTAGAGTCGCATTTCGCTTGTAAACCCTTTATCTGTCTTTTGGAGAGACTATCTCCACCATTGACGTCCAGATCAAAATTAAGGAGTAATATTTTTAGGGAAAGGAAACTTACAGCAGCGGAGAAGATCTCGCTCTAACTATGAAATGGTAAACAAAGTTATCATTTCGGAATAACTATAAAAATTTTACATCTTGACTCATTACCACTTTCTGCAAAAAATTTGCGTATGAGGTGACTTGTAGCCTATTATACAGTTATAGCCTACGATTACAAATATTGGAAGCTGTTCAGAATCCACACCTCAAAAACTATTGAAATCGATGTCAACGCAATCCAGTTACTGAATAATGAAACACATTTTGAATCAATATGTAATTGTGGATTTATCATGTGCAACCATTGGAATGCATAAATATTAAAGTAAATAACATTAAAAGCATTAGCAAGCATAAATATTAACGTAAATAACATTAAAAGAAAATGATAGAGGTAATTAGAAGAATTCTGCATATCCAACCTTTTCCAAACTTGTATAGAAGACCGATTTTAAGAATAATCAAAATTGTTTTAATTGGCGCTAAATGTCTTGGTACTACACAGGGTATGTCACTGATAGCCTTTAACTTACAATTCCTCGGATTATTTTCAGCCAGCTCTTTTCACACTTATAACAGATAATTTCAGATTTACTTCAGTCGTGGAATAGCCCATGAAATTAGTCGAAGCATACCTAATAATTTTCAGAATGTAGAAAACTGTGAAAAGACACACCTCGAGAAACATAGACTAGGTGTAATATACGACGATAAGATTACTGAATAACAAACAGAATTGACTGCGTTGTGCAACTGCACGGATTAACGTTTATTTAGCGATATGAAACGGAAGGGCTGACTTAGGCCTACGTAAATTTGAAGTGAAACAAATGTGGGCTCCAGTGAGTGATGCGATATTAAGAGAAATCACTTAATGCGCGAAAGAAAAGCGGAAAATGGCAGATAACCAGTAATTATCATTTAATGATGTACACATCATAGTCACAAGTATTTTTTGTGTTAGAAGGAGGGCGGTACGAAGTTTAACGTTAAACACACTTAGCTAACAGACTTACCAAAATCAAAATAAATTCCGATACGAAGAATTTGTTTTCAGCTGACGACATGCGACATCTTTCAAAGACCACGCACGTCTTCGCCTCGAAAGTTAGACTATTATCTTTGTGAGCTGTTATTAGGATAACGTCACTCATTGTTAAAGAATGAAGCACAATCTTCTTTGAAGATCAAAATAATACAAGAGGTATAACATTGAAGAATAAGAGATCACATATCAATGCTAATGTACGAGGTAAAATAGTTCTTCACTTCCAGAATGAGACTTTCACTCTGCAGCGGAGTGTGCGCTGATATGAAACTTCCTGGCAGATTAAAACTGTGTGCCGGACCGAGACTCGAACTCGGGACCTTTGCCTTTCACGGCAAATGCTCTACCAACTGAGCTGCCCAAGCACGACTCACGCCCCGTCCTCACGCCTCCTGCTCGCAGGAGAGCTTCTGTAAAGTTTGGAAGGTAGGAGACGAGGTACTGGCAGAAGTAAAGCTGTGAGGACGGGGCGTGAGTCGTGCTTGGGTAGCTCAGTTGGTAGAGCACTTGCCCGTGAAAGGCAAAGGTGACGAGTTCGGGTCTCGGTCCGGCACACAGTTTTAATCTGCCAGGAAGTTTCAGTTATTCACTTACTTCAAACGTTCTTTAAAAGCTAAAGGAACCAGGAATATAATTAAATTTTATGGGCTTCAGGTCTGATCTATTAAAAGACGTCTACAAATACGATGTAATGAGTCTATTGTATAGATTTTGGATACTGTATTTGTTTTGCCGTATGAGAGACAGATCAATATCGTCTGAAGTTTTCTGATTGAGCGACCGTGTCTGTAAAAGTAATTTACCAATGAAGTTTCAGGTACATGACTGTAAGGATAGCACGACTGTTAAAGCAGATATTAATGCGTCCTTTGCGCAGTAAGCAATTCCTTCAGTGAAATGAAATTCTGCAATCTGATTTGGTCTTCATGCTATAACTGCTCACTCCGCAAACTACAAAAAATTGCTTCAGAACGTTTACTACACTGTTATGAAAGGGATTGAACAACAAAGTCGAACTGAAAGTGTGGGAGCAGCAGGCTAAATAATCTTAAAACGTCTAGGACCAGTGTGGTGATACGTAAAAAATTAGATCATTGATAGATAATTGTGAGGTAATTCAGGTACGAGTGGTAGCTGGCGTTTAAAGCAGGAGTAATTACCACGTTAGGTGAAACGAAAAGAAAAATTAAAAGTGGATGTACCAATAGATAATTCACTTTTTGTCATTATTTACAAACAGTTCCCCAAAAAGTAAGTAAGATGTAATATTTATGTCGTGCTGATACACGTGCGGCACGAACACTTGAATAATACACTCTGGTGTGTAAAACTTAAAGACGAAAGTGACTTTAGCATGATTTGTCACTGCCAGGTAACTTACCTCACTTATACTTGGATCAAGCAGAGAAAGACTTTTACAAATAGTGCAGGATGTAACTGACAGAAATACGCAATGAGGTGAACATTAATGCACTTCCATTCAAAGACAGTAATTATGCTGAAGATAACAGAATCGTGATAGTCCTCTGAAAATTAAAAAGGGTGGGACATGCTTCTTGAGAGGGAGTATGAGCACCACAGACGGCAATGCATTCTCTGTAACGTGATCTCGCGCAGTTCGCACGGTTGGTAAGGAAGTCTTGCGATAGCGCGTTCCATTCCTCCACCAGTGCGGTTGACAGTTGCTGGGTGGTCGTTGATGCACGTGCACCTGCTGCAATATCTCTGCCGGACGTATTACACACGTGTTCGAAAGTTTGGGCGCATGGCACGCCAGTCCATTCGACGAATATTGTCTCGTACCGAGAGTTCCCCCACCTGCCCTATTCGGTGCGGTCGAGCACTGTCTTCCATAAAAATGAAGTCTAGGCCGAATTCTCCCCTGAAAAGACGCACATGGGGAAGGAGTACAGTGTCACAATAATGATGGTAGATAAGTATACCACGTTCAAATATCTGGAGGTAAATACGACGTCCAATATTGCGCATTCCACATCATAACACCTGGACCATCAAAGCGATCATGTTCAACAATCTTCCTGGGTGCATTACGTAAGCTCATATGGTGAGAAGTGGGAACACGTAATGTGTGGATGACGGCGTGCTACCGCTTTGAACTGCGCAGGTAGATGAACTGACTTAGCGCGTGTGGGATGTGCTGGGCAGTAGTATTGCAGCACCTCCACATGGACCACAGACCGTCCAACACTTGTCAACCGCAGTGGTGAAGTAACGGATTGTCTTGTCAGAAGAAAGCCGTAATAACCTTGCAGCCAGAATCGGAGCGTACTGCAGAGCATGCATTGCCGTCAGTCGTGATCACGCACCCTATGGAGAACTATGTCCCTCAGTTTGTAATAGTCTAGCGGATTATCATGAATCACGCCAAGTATAATTATGGTCCTTGAATAAATGTGTCATTTAGGTTCGTCTCATTGCGTATTTCTGGCAGTTACCTTCTGTACTGTATTGTAGTAGTTCTTTTCACGTATGGTCCAAGTTTCATCGATCTACGTCACTACGCACTGACGCGTCACACGGAAGTTACTATCGTCCTTAACTTTTATGCACCGTGTAGGTTAGTTTAAGCAACTTGGGCCAAGAGGTACTTGCAAGATGTGAATCGAAGAAATAAAGGATAGCACTCTTTTATCGAGGATAAATAAATGAACACAAGAAAAATTAAAATTAAGAGGAAAATGAGCGTTCGGGCCACAGTATGAGGAAACAACGTACGTATGACACGCAGGATCTAGAGCAGGATAGGCTGGCGACAGGTGAACATCTAATGAGACATTTCCCGTTTGCACAGCAGAGTAATCAACCACGAGAGCACGTTGCAGTATACACTGCTGTCCGTAGGCCACCTTTTAATTATGCGGCTGTCTGAAAACATTAACAGGGGTAGAAATTGGTGGGGAATAGCTTATTGCTCAGTTGCACTCGTGCTTTATGAATCTGCTTCACGTTGCATCTTTTTCCTTGTGTTACACATAACAAAAATTCAATGAAGTGAGTTCCTCTGTAGTGAAAAGTTAAGGGTGGTTATGGAAATGTAGGGGAGTAAGGTTCAGAATCACAGGCTACAACCTTTGAACAGCACAAATTAGGCTAACCGTCCTGAAGTGTAGAATCGGTGGGCGAGACTCTCACCCTCTCTGTAATTAAACTACTTCTAAAGTACCTGCTGCCACACATCGACGTAATCAATGTAATTCTGCCACATGCCGACAAGCGCAACGTCCCTACAATGGATAGAATTTACCTCTTGTGTGTGGCCTAACCTACTGCACAAAAATTGATCATAGTCATCAGAGAATTTATGGCTCCATCTATGCGTATTTAAGTGGGATATTATTTAATACCATTTATTAAATACTATTTAATTGTTTAATTTTGATAAATTACGGATTGTCATTAGTCAATGACGACATACACTTTTTCAAATCAGTTACGTTGATGTATAAAGATTATTCTTTTGTAGCATAATAATAGTGATCAAACCAAATATTCGCTATACTCAAACTGCTGCAACTTCTCAATAAACGATCGCTGCTAAAATATGCTTCCGTGTATTTGAGGTTTACCGTAAATTTGGATGAAATTATGACTTGTCAGTAATGAGAAATGAATCATCACAATCTTCGTTACTGTGCTTCAATGAACATTAATTCACATTAATTTTTCTTCAGGAAATGCTTTAGTATCTGCTCTCAGATTCGAAGACATATTTATCAGTATAATTATCTATTCAATACCTTCTTCGAGACAAACAAGAGAACGGAAGTACAACGCCGTCTCCGTCAACAGTGCCCAGTTACTAGAGCAAAATCTATTCACTACCTTCTTCGAGACAAACAAGAGAACGTAAGTACAACGCCGTCTCCGTCAACAGTGCCCAGTTACTAGAGCAGAATCATCTACATGACCAAGTAACTACAACATCATAGAACATTTAAAGACAAAAGTTTAGATTTCGTAATCATATTTACTATAACATTGCGTTACGTTTAAGTCATGTCTTCCAAATTGCAAAATTTAGAACATTTCAGAACTTTAAACTATTTTTCTTTATTTTTTGTAATTTAGCTGTATTCATGACGTAACTGATACTGTATGTGAACGAAGTGCATGATCTTATCGTGTGCTTCAGAGTAAAGGACATATTATTTCGGCAAAGTTAATAATTTCACGTTCCTTGGTCTGCAGTATTGGGAGCTGATACACTTACCGGAAGAAACAAACGTTTTCAACGAACAAAGTTGTTGATTTTGACTGTAGCACACGATATATAACTGGTACCCAGTGGTTATATGACCTTCCACCATTGAATTACATTCCCAGTGAAGTGATGTTTATGTACCTGTCGGTTGAAGTGGATCCGCACAGTAACGTTGGTCGAAGAGAAAAAGCGACAGAATGGCTGAAAGGAGTTATCACCCCCCACCAGTGAGTGAAGGTGCGAGATTTATTGGTGTATCAACGCAGACTGTCCATCATGCTTACAAGGAATGGTTCAACACTCACAGTTATCAAACACGTCGAAGTGATGTGGTAAAATCATCCTGGGCGTCAAGAACCTGAGATTTGTCACGCCTTGTGGATGATAATCGATTTTCAAAACCCGACAGGGATTGTTGATGTTAGTGAACGCACTTCCATCTCAGCACGTTTTCGTGCGGACACTGTGAAGCGAACTGCATGCAGAGTAGGTTTGGAGGCGGTTACCTTATAAAAGAACGTAGCTCACAGCAGCACGAATAGCTGCACTTCTTCAGTGAGCCGAACAGTATAGAAGCAGGACAATAGCTGCCTCGTGGAGTAGAGTGTGGTTTGATTTGGCCTTTGAAAAGAAGATTCGTGGTATCTTCTGCTCCCTCTTTCGAATGAGGAGCGAAACTCTCAATGTACGGAAGATGCAGTTCAAATCGTAAGTGGTCTGTGATGTTTTGGGAGTGCTTTTCGTAGCATGACTTCCGCCCTTTATTTATTTTATTTGTGTTATTGTATTTCACAATGATTATACGGTGAGTATTCCCTCCTTCCAAGTGGACAACAACCATGTTCACAAGGCTGTATCCATTCAGTACTGATTTTACGATTGTTCAGGTGCCCTTATGCACTTCCAGGCATCCGCAAAATCAGTTGTTCCATCACGTAACAAATAAATAGTTGTGGTTCACTCATATTTTGTGTTGAACCATTAGTAATAGCTGTTTTCAGTAAGACAGCCTTATCTTAAATACAGACTGTAACAGATCAAGTAGCGAGAGTTAATATGTATGTATAGTCTGCCGTCATCGGCGATCATACCAGTAGTAACTAAACTGAGTCACTTTCTCGCACTGGGTTCTGCTTCATTCGTATTCTCGTCACTCCTACAGCTATGAAAGCGATTTAGTAGTGTTCTGCCTAGTTCTCTACCCATCAGACTTGAGTCCGAGATTGTAATTTTATCAGTGCAAGTTTATCGATAACTATCTAGAGCATGAGCAGTAACCAGAGGCAATCATCCGTAAAATACCACGTCTGACTAATTTTTGGCCCCCGGAATGTATTTTTCATTCTCACAGCGTGGGATAATATGAAATTTTCTGTCATTTTCAAAGTGTGTGCCGGGTTGAGACTCGAACTCGGAATCCTTGACTTTCATGGGCATACTAACTGAGACGCCCAAACATGACACACGAGTCCTCCTCACAACTTTACTTCCACCAGTACCTCATCGCCCTCTTTCCATCTTCACAGCTCTCATGCGAACATTGCAGGACTCGTATTCCTGGAAGGAAGGATACCGCGGAAGCATGGCTTAGCCACAGACAGTTTGATGTTTCCAGAATGAGTTTTCACTCTGCAGGAGTGTGAGCGCTCATATGGAACTCCTGGCAGATAAAAACTGTGTGCTGAATTGAGAGTCGAACTTGAGATCTTTGTCTTTCGTGGACAAGCGCCCTGTCGGCCCGGTACACAGTTTCAATCTGCCTGCACATTTCATATCAGCTCCAACACCACAGCAGAGTGAAACATTTTTTCTCGAAACATCCCCCAGGCTGTGGCTAAGCCATACTTCCGGAATATTCTTTCTTCGAGAAGTGTTAGTCAAGTAAGTTTCGCAGGAGAACTTCTGTAAAGTTTGGGAGATATGAGACCAGGTAGTGGAGGAAGTAAAGCTGTGAGAGCACTAGCCCGTGAAAGGTTAATTTTATATTATTTATACAAATTTTAGATTTGTCAGATATTAACAATAATAGACGTTTTTTCAATAATACGGTTTACATATTAAATCAAAAAATATTTCATACAGTTTATGTGCGTATAATTTAGTATGTGGCACATCTGGAGAAGTTTGAGATATAACCCAAAGAACATATCGATTAAAATGATACCTTGGGAGCGTATGTTAGTACCGCTTTTTAGAAACATGTGACTTCTAATACCCAGTTGTAGGAAATGACACTCCATACGTATTGATTTAACTGGATCATTAGTCGGCACTAATTGAAAACTTCGTGTTAATGTAGTGCTTAATGAAACTGCCAATGTGCTCATCTTTAGACATTTTATAAACAGAAACGTTCTTAATGTGATAGCTTCTCTCATGGGTAAGACACAGGTAAATTAAAAATTTCCTCTCTCTGCAGCAACACTTAACATGCAGCTGTCACGTCTATGTCGTGCGGTAATGCTCGCTGGAAGCCCTGTCCTTACTGACAGGTGAGAGACTGACGGCGGACTGTTTCTGTCAACAGCTGACGGGTCGCAGTCGGCTGGGGGCGGCAGCGGGGGCGGCGGAGGCGGCAACCAGCTGGGAGTGGTGGCAGCTGGCGGGCCCTCAGGACCCTACTTCGATCTGTCGGGCTCGCGGAACGTGACCGCCCTGCTCGGCAAGACAGCATACCTCAACTGCAGGGTCAAGAACCTCGGCAACAAAACTGTGAGTAAATCAGCAGCTGCAACATTTCTGGCAGTGTATCCTCTGAGCACTGTGTAGCAACTATTCTAAAGGAAAACATACCAGACATGAAAATGTAGCAAGCAACGTCTATGTACTTTGGAAGGTCTCTGTCGCACACGCTTCAAATCAAGGGTGAAATGTGGGTAAGAGCGGATGTGACGACCTTTCCATCGTATATCACGATCACAGTGGGGTTGGACAGAATTTTCCAAGCGTGACCAACGTTACAGACCACACGACCTTCTGAGTGCTCGCCTATTACCGAACCCGAGGAAGACGTCGTAGCACTTGCAACCTATATCCTCAATTACTTGCTGGATATACACTTCTGGAAATGGAAAAAAGAACACATTGACACCGGTGTGTCAGACCCACCATACTTGCTCCGGACACTGCGAGAGGGCTGTACAAGCAATGATCACACGCACGGCACAGCGGACACACCAGGAACCGCGGTGTTGGCCGTCGAATGGCGCTAGCTGCGCAGCATTTGGGCACCGCCGCCGTCGGTGTCAGCCAGTTTGCCGTGGCATACGGAGCTCCATCGCAGTCTTTAACACTCGTAGCATGCCGCGACAGCGTGGACGTGAACCGTATGTGCAGTTGACGGACTTTGAGCGAGGGCGTATAGTGGGCATGCGGGAGGCCGGGTGGACGTACCGCCGAATTGCTCAACACGTGGGGCGTGAGGTCTCCACAGTACATCGATGTTGTCGCCAGTGGTCGGCGGAAGTTGCACGTGCCCGTCGACCTGGGACCGGACCGCAGCGATGCACGGCTGCACGCCAAGACCGTAGGATCCTACGCAGTGCCGTAGGGGACCGCACCGCCACTTCCCAGCAAATTAGGGACACTGTTGCTCCTGGGGTATCGGTGAGGACCATTCGCAACCGTCTCCATGAAGCTGGGCTACGGTCCCGCACATCGTTAGGCCGTCTTCCGCTCACGCCCCAACATCGTGCAGCCCGCCTCCAGTGGTGTCGCGACAGGCGTGAATGGAGGGACGAATGGAGACGTGTCGTCTTCAGCGATGAGAGTCGCTTCTGCCTTGGTGCCAATGATGGTCGTATGCGTGTTTGGCGCCGTGCAGGTGAGCGCCACAATCAGGACTGCATACGACCGAGGCACACAGGGCCAACACCCGGCATCATGGTGTGGGGAGCGATCTCCTACACTGGCCGTACACCACTGGTGATCGTCGAGGGGACACTGAATAGTGCACGGTACATCCAAACTGTCATCGAACCCATCGTTCTACCATTCCTAGACCGGCAAGGGAACTTGCTGTTCCAACAGGACAATGCACGTCCGCATGTATCCGGTGCCACCCAACGTGCTCTAGAAGGTGTAAGTCAACTACCCTGGCCAGCAAGATCTCCGGATCTGTCCCCCATTGAGCATGTTTGGGACTGGATGAAGCGTCGTCTCACGCGGTCTGCACGTCCAGCACGAACGCTGGTCCAACTGAGGCGCCAGATGGAAATGGCATGGCAAGCCGTTCCACAGGACTACATCCAGCATCTCTACGATCGTCTCCATGGGAGAATAGCAGCCTGCATTGCTGCGAAAGGTGGATATACACTGTACTAGTGCCGACATTGTGCATGCTCTGTTGCCTGTGTCTATGTGCCTGTGGTTCTGTCAGTGTGATCATGTGATGTATCTGACCCCAGGAATGTGTCAATAAAGTTTCCCCTTCCTGGGACAATGAATTCACTGTGTTCTTATTTCAATTTCCAGGAGTGTATTTCAATCGCTGTCTTCCACTACAGTTTTTATCCTGTACAGCTCCCTCCAGTTCCTTGGAAATTATCCCTGAGTTCTTGAAAGATGACGTATCATCATGTCCATTCTTGTCAGTGTTTTTCATTTATTCCATTCCTAGTCGATTGTCACCAAGAGAGGTGGCGCAGTGATTAGCATACTGGACTCGCATTCTGGAGGACGACGGTTTAAAGCCGCGTCCGGCCACCCTGATTTAGGTTTTCTGTGATTTTCCTAAATCGTTTTAGGTAAATCCCGGGATGTTTCCTGTGAAAGAGCACGGCCGATTTTTTCCCCTGCTTCCCTAATCCGAGCTTTTGCTCCGTCTCTGATGACCTCCTTGTGGATAGGACGTTAAATCTCCTTTTCACCTATTCTCAAGGGAAGCTCCTAATTCATTACCTTACTGGTGCACTTAATTTCTCCAGTAGTACCAAATCTCAAATGGTTCGACTCTCTTCTGCTCCGGCATTCAGACAGTCCGTGTATCACCATTGTACAGTTCTGTACTCCAAACGTAAATTCTCTTTACTTTCTTCCTCAAATTAAGTCCTATGTTTGTACATATAGATATCTCTTGATCACGAATGTCCTTTATGGCGTCAAGGGTTATGTTGCTGCCCAGTTCCTTAACTTACTCTACTTTGTGATCACCAATCCTGAAGTTAAGCTTCTCACTGTTCTCGTTCCTACTACTTCTCATTACTTCCGTCTTTCTTCGATTTACTCTCAATCCATATGCTGTACTCGTTAGATTAGTCATTCCCCTCAACAGATCCTGTAATTCTTCTTCAGTTTCACTCAGGATAGCAATCTCACCAGCGAATCTTATCATGGATATTCTTTCATCTTGAATTTTAATTCCACTTTAGAACCTATTTTTATATCCATCATTGTTTTTTCGATGTACAGATTGAACAGTAGCGGCGACAGACTGCATACCTGTCATACATTTTCTTTAATCCGAGCACTTCGTTCCTCTCTTATTGTTCTGTCTTGGTCCTTGTGCGTGTTACATATTACTCGTCTTTTTCCACAGGTTACCACTTTTTTTCTCAGGATTTCGAACACCTTGTACCGTTTTACAAAGTAGAACGTTTTTTCCAGGTCGACAAATCCTATGGACATGTCTTGATTTTTCTTTCGTCTTGCTTCCATTATTATTAACCGCAATGTCAGAACTACCTCTCTGGTGCCTTTACCTTTCTTAAAGCCAAACTGATCGTCATCCAACACATCCTCAATTTTTGTTTTTCATTTTCTGTATATTATCCTTGTCAGCAACTTGGATGACTAAGCTGTTAATCTGATCATGTGATAATTCTCGCACTTGTCGGCTCTTGCAATCTACACCAACAAGAAGGGTCATTTTGTTGTCATTTTCCCCAATGGTTTTAGAAATTTTAATCGAATGTTATGCATCCCTTCGTTCTTACAAAGCCCTTTGAAATTCTGATTCTGGCATTAGATCTCCTATCTCTTCCTATCTACTACCGCTTCTTCTTCTATCATCAGTCAGCTCGTTCCATGATTGAGGCCTTCAGTGTACTCCTTCCACGTATTCGTTTTTCCGAGGGTCAGATGATATATCGCTAGACTCATACATTCTACGCACCAATGAGAGCAGTCGTTATGTCGCCACCTTCCTCAATGATTTTATAAGTGCTGATGCAATGTGATATAGCCCCACTGCCTTATTCGATCTTAAGTCTTCGAAAGCTCTTCTAAATTCTGCTTCTAATACTGAATCCCCTAACTCCTCTGTATCGACTCCTGTTTTCTCTTCTGTCGCGTCATGAGATAAGTCTTCACCACAATAGCGGCCTTGAATGTACTCTTTCCATCTATCCTCTCTCTGCTCTGCATTTAACAGTGGAATTTCCATTGCACAATTATTGTTACAACCTATGCTTTTGATTTCACCAACAGTTGTTACTTTTCTTATGCTGAGCCAGTTCTTCCGACAGTCATTTCTTTTGAGATTTCTTCACATTCTTCATGCAGCCGTTTCACCCTAGCTTCCTTGTACTTTCTATTTATTTCATTGCTAAGTGACTTGTATTTCTGTATTCTCGAATCTCCCTGAACGTTTATATACTTCTTTCGTCGATGACCTGAAGGATTTCTTCTGTTACCCACGGTTCCTTCGCAGTTACTTTCTTTGTACCTATGTTTTTCCTTGCAACTTCTGGGACTGCCATTTTCAGAGATGTCCATGCTCTTCATGTGTACTGTCTGCTGAGCTATCCTTATTGCTTTATCTATACATTTGCAGGGTGGTTATAAATAAAATTAAACTTTCAGAACGCTATAGAAATAACACCACCAGTTAGAATGACGTCAAACAGCAACCGAATTTTATCGGAGAAGGGGCAAAACGTACGGCTGAAGAAAAAAATAGTGTGGAAAATTGATCAATATATTTCACCGTATGTGTCACCATGCGTAAATGAAAATATCTGTCATGCACACGACCCATTGAACTTGCCATAAAGATGCCGGGTACACGGCTTTTCCTTCTTTCGCCTCTGCGACGTTCGCCATGACTGTCTCAATGCAGGATCGCGCTCTTCTCGTAAAACTACACTCCTGGAAATGGAAAAAAGAACACATTGACACCGGTGTGTCAGACCCACCATACTTGCTCCGGACACTGCGAGAGGGCTGTACAAGCAATGATCACACGCACGGCACAGCGGACACACCAGGAACCGCGGTGTTGGCCGTCGAATGGCGCTAGCTGCGCAGCATTTGTGCACCGCCGCCGTCAGTGTCAGCCAGTTTGCCGTGGCATACGGAGCTCCATCGCAGTCTTTAACACTGGTAGCATGCCGCGACAGCGTGGACGTGAACCGTATGTGCAGTTGACGGACTTTGAGCGAGGGCGTATAGTGGGCATGCGGGAGGCCGGGTGGACGTACCGCCGAATTGCTCAACACGTGGGGCGTGAGGTCTCCACAGTACATCGATGTTGTCGCCAGTGGTCGGCGGAAGGCGCACGTGCCCGTCAACCTGGGACCGGACCGCAGCGACGCACGGATGCACGCCAAGACCGTAGGATCCTACGCAGTGCCGTAGGGGACCGCACCGCCACTTCCCAGCAAATTAGGGACACTGTTGCTCCTGGGGTATCGGCGAGGACCATTCGCAACCGTCTCCATGAAGCTGGGCTACGGTCCCGCACACCGTTAGTCCGTCTTGCGCTCACGCCCCAACATCGTGCAGCCCGCCTCCAGTGGTGTCGCGACAGGCGTGAATGGAGGGACGAATGGAGACGTGTCGTCTTCAGCGACGAGAGTCGCTTCTGCCTTGGTGCCAATGATGGTCGTATGCGTGTTTGGCGCCGTGCAGGTGAGCGCCACAATCAGGACTGCATACGACCGAGGCACACAGGGCCAACACCCGGCATCATGGTGTGGGGAGCGATCTCCTACACTGGCCGTACACCACTGGTGATCGTCGAGGGGACACTGAATAGTGCACGGTACATCAAACCGTCATCGAACCCATCGTTCTACCATTCCTAGACCGGCAAGGGAACTTGCTGTTCCAACAGGACAATGCACGTCCGCATGTATCCCGTGCCACCCAACGTGCTCTAGAAGGTGTAGGTCAACTACCCTGGCCAGCAGGATCTTCGGATCTGTCCCCCATTGAGCATGTTTGGGACTGGATGAAGCGTCGTCTCACGCGGTCTGCACGTCCAGCACGAACGCTGGTCCAACTGAGGCGCCAGGTGGAAATGGCATGGCAAGCCGTTCCACAGGACTACATCCGCATCTCTACGATCGTCTCCATGGGAGAATAGCAGCCTGCATTGCTGCGAAAGGTGGATATACACTGTACTAGTGCCGACATTGTGCATGCTCTGTTGCCTGTGTCTATGTGCCTGTGGTTCTGTCAGTGTGATCATGTGATGTATCTGACCCCAGGAATGTGTCAATAAAGTTTCCCCTTCCTGGGACAATGAATTCACTGTGTTCTTATTTCAATTTCCAGGAGTGTATATTACAAGAATGATGATCGTGCACACACCGCTCTGCAGAAGTTCCGGACATTGAAGGGTTTTACATGAGGAGAACACTACCCCACATAAATACCCTGAATTGAAATGTACAGAATAATAGGTGCCACAATGATGCTATGAGTGCAATACAACACAGAACATCGAACTACAGGGAACTGGAAACTAGTAATGAAGTATATCACAAAATTATTATAGATGCCGTGGGTATGGAGAAAATGATTCCGAAATTCAAAAAGACGGGTTCTTTTGGTGTGCAACCTGGTAGAGAGAGGAAACAAATTGATTCGACGTCAGTGGAAGCAGTGGCGACAGCAATGCAGGAGGAGACGAGTGGTGGTGTGCAAAAGTGTAGTGCACGGTGAACTGCCCGAACGTTGGACATACGAGTAAGTACGGTGTGTAAAATCCTACGAAACATCCTTCTTTGCTATCCATGTGCACGAGTTGCTTGCTGTTCACCTGCCAACAAGATAGACCTATTCTTTATAAGATCCTGCTCGCATGGATGTGGACAAAGATTGGCTGTGGAAGATTTTGTGGACAGACGGAGACCACTTCCATCTGACAGGGTATGTCAATACATAGAATTGTCGAATATGCGCAACGGAACATCCACACACAAGTCAACCAGTACCACTTCATCATGAAAAGGTCACTGTGTGGTGCTGGTTTACGGCATCATTTATCACAGGGTCATATTTTTTCGAAGAGACAGGTGCTTCCGGTCCTGTTACCTGCACCGTCACTGGTAAGCACTGTGAATGTCTTTTACGCAACCACGTCATTCCAGCTCTCCAACAGCGTGAATGTATGGATGGGATCATTTTTATGCACGATGGCGCCCCTCTGCACATTGCAAATCCAGTTAAGCAGGTGCTGGAGCGCCATTTCGGAAATGCTAAATTTATCGGCCTCCGTTTCCCTACAGCCTGGCCGTCCCGATCACTTGACTTAATCCGTGTGAGTTCTAGCTGTGGGGCTATCTGAAAGATGTCGTGTTCAGTGTTCCGAATGCAAACTTAGCTGCATTGAGGTCACGCACTGCACAATACTTTCTGAACGTGACCCTGGAAACACTTCGATCAGTTGGGAACATGCTGTTTCTCCAATTCAACTTGTTGCAGAAAACGGTGAATAGCTTATTGAACATGTTTTGTACCAGTCACACGGAAATTAGTAATCCGATTTGATTTTGATGGGAGCTTTTTATGCTGTTTATGGCCATAGGACAATTATAAGTCGATGTGAGTGATGCTTTTTATGTGGTTATTAGCCTCAGGACAATTAAAAACCGATTTTTCTCATCCGATGTGATACGACCTTGCTGCTGTGGATGGGCTTACGTAACTGACGGTATAATACATGTACACCCATGCACACTGAGTAGCACAGTTTGTTTAAAGTCAAACGTACACCTTAGGCATTGTCGTGTGATTCATTTGTCATTTTGTATTTATTCTGTCATACGTTTTCCTCCGTCTCCGAGAGCATTCTGTTGCAATTTGACGTCATTCTGACCAGTGGTATTATTTCTATAGCGGTTTGAAAGTTTAACTTTAATTATAGTCACCCTGTACTTCTATGTCCTACTTCTTTGCGTATTCATTCTTCCTGAATAATCTCTTGAACTTCAGCATATTCTTCATCACTACTCAGTTGAGATCTGGGTCTGTATCTGCTCCTGGGTACGCCTTACAATCCAGAATCTCTACCTGACCGTGATGTAATCTATCTGACATCTTGCAGTATTTCCCGGCCTTTTCCAAGAGTACCTCCTCCTCGTGTGATTCTTGAACAGAGTATTCTCTACTACTATCTGAAATTTATTTCAGAACTCAATTAGTCTTTCTCCTCTCTCACTCCTAGCGCCCATATTCTCCTGTAACAATTTCTTCTGCTCCTTCCCTACAACCGCATTCTAGTCCCCCATGACTGTTAGATTTTCATCTCCCTTTGCGTACTGAATTACCCGTTCCATATCCTCACATACTTTCTCTATCACTTCATTTTCGGAGGCCGCAGCTCGTGGTCGTGCGGTAGCGTTCTCGCTTCCCGCGCCCGGGTTCCCGGGTTCGATTCCCGGCGGGGTCAGGGATTTTCTCTGCCTCGTGATGCCTGGGTGTTGTGTGATGTCCTTAGGTTAGTTAGGTTTAAGTAGTTCTAAGTTCTAGGGGACTGATGACCATAGATGTTAAGTCCCATAGTGCTCAGAGCCACTTCATTTTCGGCTTGCGATGTTGGCATGTATACTTGAATTATGGTTGTCGGTATTGGTTTACTGTCGGTTCTCATGACAGCAACCCTGTCACTAAGCTGTTCACAGTAATGCTCGCTCTTCCTTAAGTCCCTATTTATAATGAATCCTACCCCCATTACACCGTTTTATGCTGCTGTTGATATTATTCTATACTCATCTGACTAGAAATCCTTGTCTTGTTTCCATTTCACTTAACTGACCCCTTTTATATTTAGATTGACCCTTTGCATCTCCTTTTCAGATTGTCTAGCTTCCGTACAACGTTCACGCTTCTGAGATTCCACGCCCCGACTCCTTTTTGGTTACCGAACTTTTTTCTTACTGTCACATCCCCATTGGCAGTCCCCTCTCGGAGATGCGAGAGGGAGGACTACTCTGGAATTTTTTGCTAATGGATTGATTATCACGACAGATTTCACTTATGGGCCAAGTGTCCTGTGGATGCATATTATGTCTCTTTAATGCAGTGGTTTCCATTGCTCTCTGCATCTTTATGGGTTGATCATTGGTCATTTTTTCGCCTTGTAGTCATCTTTCAGCCAACTTTCACAGTTTTGAGTCACAATGGGAAACAAGTGCTTCAAAGAAAGGGACCCTTTAATTTTTCTGCGCAGTGTACATTGTTTTCCAGTACTTGGAATCTTCTCGAGCAGACATGACAACATGCGTCGAACGAGTTCAGAGGCACGCTGTCGCGATGAAGTCCCTGTAAACGTAAGAAACTGTAATAGAAATGTCTCATAAACTAACGAGAATCTATAGAAGAAAGGCGATTTAGTTCTTACGGAACCATGTTGGGTGGTCGACGAAGGCTACATGTACGTTACACTGACTGTATGACCACCATACTGAAACCACAGTATATCTGTCTTAGCGATCATGAAAATATCAAAGATTAAGAAACGTGCTGAAGAATAGTATTTTTCCCTCGTTCAGTAGGAGAATAGAATGGAAAAGGAAATGGACAATGTAGGTAAGACGTAACCTCCGCTCTGCCTTGCAGTGTGGCTTGCGGAGTAAAGATGTAGATTCAGAACATATGTCTCTGTCTTCTTCCACTGTCACAAGTAAAATTCATACAACCTAGATCCCACTGTGTAACAAATGGTTTCTTTTCGAAAGGATAGTTAGTTACGTACATAATCTTTCAATGAATATATTTCCCGACCATCACGGATTGGAAGCTGCTTGGTTTCGACAATCACCGACCATCATCAGAAACCCAGCATCGAGTTAGACTCTTGTTGTGACTTATTGTTCGTTTCGTTAAACTGCAATTGGTCTGGAATGTTTCTTTCACTAATCTAGAGAGTGGCGTTATTTACATGTGGTATGACAATATACCTCTTACTTGCTTATGGTATTTAAGGTCGTGTGTTTTGTTGGTGCTTCATTTCCTTCGCTTTCTCCTGCCGGGTGCTTCAGCCAAATATTATTTCTAGTTTCAGCAGATACTTGGTACTTCGTTTTTGCAATGAGTATCTGAAGTCAGCCTAGCGAGATACTGCTAATCATGTCTTTTATGCAACGCCCAGCGTCGATGGGGAGCGGCGGTGTTTTTCCAGTAACATATAAAATTAGTATTAAGGTGTAATTTTACGTGACCTTTCGGCAGAGAAGTCCAAAATTAGGCTAGTGCGGCATTCGTTTTATTGGTATGTATAAAAAGGGAGAGTAAAACACGAAGAATAACCGACACCCCAGCAGCGGCAGCACCGCACTAGCCCATGCTGACTGCTGCCACCATGCAGTAGCGCACCACGTTTGCCATTGAAGTACCTGTTATTCTTATTCACTGTCCCTCTTAATAGAGATCGATAAAACAACTATCACACTACACTAATTTGGGGCCGCTCTATCGAAAGGGCGCGTAAATCTCCGCTTCAGAAAACATTTTGTTTGTAATGGGAAAGAAACCGACTCTTTCTGTCTGCCCTGGGCGATACATGAAAGATATGATGAGCAGTATTTCTTTGCGCTGACTCCAGATGCACATTGCAAAAACAAAAAATTTAAAATATCGGCCGAAACACCAGAGAAAATGCGCCTGACGACTCTTAGGAGGGATTGCATTATCAGGAGTGACAATCATTCTAAGTTTTTGATGGATTTCTTTACACTATGTGTAACATAGGATGTTGTTTAGTCACTCCTGAGTCCTACTCAAAGTGAAATTATAATGAATTGAAGATTAACATAGCACGAACAACAGCATATCGTTCAGTCGTCTTGGTGAAGCTTAAGTTTTTAAGTTAATCCACTCTGAGTCAGGTGCACAGCCAGAGAAATCAGCTAGCAAGTACGAAGTCCTTTCGGTAAGTAGCCAAGCAATTACCAGAATAGCATGCAATTCATCGTAAGTGCCTTACAGCTGGAGAGAAGCAGTCTCGCAATAAACATGAATGACTGCTGTTCGCTGCTGGTACAGCTGTGAAAATTTACCTTGCAATTTCCGATTAAATTTGAAGTAATGAAGCTGAAACTGGAATGGCCTGCTGCATCACCTACTTTTTATGGTTTTCCATTGTGTATAACTTAGATGAATTTTCTAAGTATTCTGACCTATTTTCCAAATTCATTTCCTTATTAGGGCTGTACAGTGGTTATACAGCCTGTGAAACTTCTCGTTTCGGCAGTCACAGATTTCTAATACCCTTACCATTACATTCTTCGATGACTGAGCTTTCACTTAGGAGTCATCATTGCCCAGGGCCTATCGTGAGTCTGGGATCTAGGATCGGAGTTATACTAACTAAGAAAAATTTAATCCCCTAGAAGCAATGATGCGATGCAGATAGAATTATATGCACATATACACTCCTGGAAATTGAAATAAGAACACCATGAATTCATTGTCCCAGGAAGGGGAAACTTTATTGACACATTCCTGGGGTCAGATACATCACATGATCACACTGACAGAACCACAGGCACATAGACACAGGCAACAGAGCATGCACAATGTCGGCACTAGTACAGTGTATATCCACCTTACGCAGCAATGCAGGCTGCTATTCTCCCATGGAGACGATCGTAGAGATGCTGGATGTAGTCCTGTGGAACGGCTTGCCATGCCATTTCCGCCTGGCGCCTCAAGTGGATCAGCGTTCGTGCTGGACGTGCAGACCGCCTGAGACGACGCTTCATCCAGTCCCAAACATGCTCAATGGGGGACAGATCCGGAGATCTTGCTGGCCAGGGTAGTTGACTTACACCTTCTAGAGCATGTTTGGTGGCACCGGATACATGCGGACGTGCATTGTCCTGTTGGAACAGCAAGTTCCCTTGCCGGTCTAGGAATGGTAGAACGATGGGTTCGATGACGGTTTGGATGTACCGTGCACTATTCAGTGTCCCCTCGACGATCACCAGTGGTGTACGGCCAGTGTAGGAGATCGCTCCCCACACCATGATGCCGGGTGTTGGCCCTGTGTGCCTCGGTCGTATGCAGTCCTGATTGTGGCGCTCACCTGCACGGCGCCAAACACGCATACGACCATCATTGGCACCAAGGCAGAAGCGAATCTCATCGCTGAAGACGACACGTCTCCATTCGTCCCTCCATTCACGCCTGTCTCGACACCACTGGAGGCAGGCTGCACGATGTTGGGGCGTGAGCGGAGGACGGCCTAACGGTGTGCGGGACCGTAGCCCAGCTTCATGGAGACGGTTGCGAATGGTCGTCGCCGATACCCCAGGAGCAACAGTGTCCCTAATTTCCTGGGAAGTGGCGGTGCGGTCCCCTACGGCACTGCGTAGGATCCTACGGTCTTGGCGTGCATCCGTGCGTCGCTGCGGTCCGGTCCCAGGTCGACGGGCACGTGCACCTTCCGCCGACCACTGGCGACAACATCGATGTACTGTGGAGACCTCACGCCCCACGTGTTGAGCAATTCGGCGGTACGTCCACCCGGCCTCCCGCATGCCCACTATACGCCCTCGCTCAAAGTCCGTCAACTGCACCTACGGTTCACGTCCACGCTGTCGCGGCATGCTACCAGTGTTAAAGACTGCGATGGAGCTCCGTATGCCACGGCAAACTGGCTGACACTGACGGCGGCGGTGCACAAATGCTGCGCAGCTAGCGCCATTCGACGGCCAACACCGCGGTTCCTGGTGTGTCCGCTGTGCCGTGCGTGTGATCATTACTTGTACAGCCCTCTCGCAGTGTCCGGAGCAAGTATGGTGGGTCTGACACAACGGTGTCAATGTGTTCTTTTTTCCATTTCCAGGAGTGTATATAATCGATAGTATGAAACTAATTAGGTGCGTAATGGGGCCCCTTAAGGACATGGCTGTCAAAGAGGGGAAGGAGGCCACTTTGCACTCCGTCTGCATACCGGGGGGAGTCATTCCTTCTGTAAAGTTTGGAAGGTAGGAGACGAGGTACTGGCAGTAGTAAAGCTGTGAGGATGGGGCGTGAGTCGTGCTTGGGTAGCTCAGTTGATAGAGCACTTGCCCGCGAAAGACAAAGTTCCCGAGTTCGAGTCTCGGTCCGGCACACAGTTTTAAAAAGCCAGGAAGTTTCATATTAGCGCACACTCCACTGCAGAGTGAAAATCTCAATCTGGAAACATCCCTCAGGCTGTGGCTAAGCCATAATTTAGATAGTCTCTCCTCAGTACTTCACTGGGATAGCACCTCTGTCGAGAGCGAATCGAAGTGCGACTCTATAGTGAGTCCTTGCGATTAAGAGTGGTTGACTGTGTTGGCTCTGAGCACTATGGGACTTCACTGCTGAGGTCATCAGTCCCCTAGATCGTAGAACTGCTTAAACCTAACGAACCTAAGGACATCACACACATCCATACCCGACGCAGGATTCGAACCTGCGACCGTAGCGGTCGCGCGGTTCCAGGCTGTAGCGCCTAGAACCGCTCGGCCACTCCGGCCGGCTCACTGTGTTGGCTGACTCACTTATTGTGCGGTGTGAACGGACAGAGTTATAGTTAAACGCCTACGAGCGAATTTTGAGTGGCATCGCGGTGGAATGGTTATCTGACCGGTGTACCACGCCAATAGTTAGCCTAGGGCCGAATAGGAATCGTTGACTTCATCAAGGCATAGGGAGAGTTTGATTGGCGAAGGTCAGTACAGATAGAACGAGAATTATCTTATTTGTCAGTAGCGAGTGGCGCAGACAACAGTCATCGCAGCTTACGGTATTGTGCGCTACAGCTACTGCGAGCCCCATATTTCCTCCACAACAGTACACTTCACTGCATTTCACACGCGACAGCCTCGACCGTACCTAGCAACATTCTAAAGGATAATTATTCAGGTTGAGTAGACGCGCCTCTCAGCCATTCTGCCAAGTCAACAACCATCTTAAACTTTGTATAGAAATTTCATTAGCGAATCCTATCCGTGAGAGGTAACGTCACATTCCGAAAAGAACCAGGATATAACTTGTTTAATTCATAACTAAAAGTGCCATTGTGATTTCTCAGAATTTTTGCAAAATAAATAATAATTTTCGTCAGTTTCATGTTTTTCTTACACTAACTAGCACTACTCCAGTACCCAAGTATCCCACTAGTTACGTAAGAAATTTTGTGAATTTTTGTGTCATTTCCATACAGCGGACGACTCCAGAAGATATTTATTGCTGAAAGTTTTTCAGACACTTCACTTTAGAACGTTAGGAGCGTCTGTCTGACTTCTGTAGTAGTGTGGGGGTGGAAATTGCATCTTGCAGGAGCCACAGGGTAAAGGGTACATCTCAGATTAATCCGTTGCACAGAATAACAGACTAACAGATCAACACCACACCATAGAATTATCATACAGTTCGTCCTCGAAAACGATAGTTCACAGTTAGACGTACTTCAGGATATTGTTACTGTCACATTTTGCCATTGCTGATAACCCAGGGCCGATTCAACCCTTTTCTAAGAAAATCGTGAGTGCAACCCTTTGCAGAGTAGTGTAACCGCAAGTTTCGTTTTGGTGAGTAGGGTTGAATTGTTAGGAACCGCTTAGTACCATTAGACGAAATTTGAACGTGATCTGGAGCACAAAGTGGTATTTAAGGTTTCTCATCCCTCCTTTTTAGTGACCTCCTTTGCATGGTTGGGTTCGACACTGACACACGAAATGAGGGACTAAACGCCCCCCCCCCCCTGCCATTCACCGCCCCCCACCCCTTGCCCTCTGTTGAGCATCAAATATTATAACAAAAATTGTTGATAACTTACAGGTGACAGCAAAGCCTTTTGACACTACTTGTTGTAAACAGAGAAATATTTATGCGATGTTCGCTTTAGAAAGATTTTACCTTTGGTGCAAAATGAACAACTTCGTTGTGCACTTTAAAATTGTCCCTATACAGAGATATCGCTTCACCGATTTCCACCCCGGGTGCGACAGTCAAGCACCTCCACACTTGCAGCACCTGTTAGCTGCCAGTGTAATCTGAGGGATGTTGAAAGGGTTACCACTCTGGCTGCTGATTAGGGATCAGTAGATCAATGTCACTGCAAAGAGATTTAAGGTGCCCAATAAAGACGTAGAGTTGACACCGATGCTGTTGGCAAACTGACGGTCTCAGAGGGAACTGACGTAATTCTGTGCATGCGTGTTTCATTGCTGTCACAGGAGCGCGCGGTATAGGAGGGACAAGAAATCATAAACACAGCTTTCTGTTTTGGATCAAGTTCAAATTTCATCGAATGAATTTGAAAGGTCCGCAGTAGTTTTCACCCTGTATACCAAATCAAAACATGCGGATTTGCCCCGCTCCAAAGCATGAGATTACATTCAATGTGGCTCCCGCCTCGCCATTTGCGTAGAAAAGAGCTGAATCGTCCGGGGGGGCAATAAAAAAAATTGTCAAGAATATCTTGTTGTTGTACATCGTATTGGAAACTGTCGTTTCTGAATTCAAAATGTCTGAAACTGAATGCCGCTAGGAAAGTGGTGGTTCCATTGCCGCCCTTTTCTTCACATAATGCCTCTTCGAGTCGATTTTGTATCGCTGTGTGACTGAAACTTCCCCCTCATCCACCCATAAGTGAGTACAACGCTAGCTGTCGCTGTTCTCGGCTCTATTGCAGACGCATCAAACGAGGTGGGTGAAGTGTGGGTAACGGGAGGGGTGCGACGCCCTCCCCATCGTGCAGTACGTCCTCATAACCCACCTAAGAGCTCACATGAACTCTGAGATCTGACCTTTTATTCGGGTGTGTCGATACATTGCCCTCTGAATTGTCTTCGCGCTACGCTTCTGCACGATTGTAGGGGAAAGTTGGAGGTACCATTGAACCAAATTTCAAAATTTTGTGCCTCAATGGAGATAACTACGAGGATTCAAAAATGTGGCGATTTAGTTATGTTTCTCTGTGTATAATATGTCGTGTCAGCTTTTTGCATGTAAGTTCCTTAGCTTCCCAGAGCCCCGTTCTAACATGGGGTATTCCATTCGCAATTCCTAATACCAACATACTAATTTTTACCATTTCATATTGATTTTTATACCATCCCTATAGATTTATGCAATCTGGCGGGCTCACTATGTTCACCACTAATTTCTAATCGCTTACTATCACATTCTTTCCTTTGTCATAGGCACTACCTTTATTTACCCATAGTTAATGTGACGAAGTGGAAGTTTTGTCTAAGCCCTTGTGCAATTCCTTACGATCGTCCAAAGACGATAATTTTAAATTTTTTAAACGGCTCAAAACGAGATTGTCGTCAGATATTGGCTTTTGCCAAATTGCTTTGGATATCTTTTTGATTGGGTGTTGGCACAGACACACTGTACTTTGAAAGACGATATTTTGGGGACTAGTGGACGAACATGTTGAGTTTGTAAAACACTGATATTTCTCAATTCATTATGTGGAGGTACCTTGTAACACATAGTGGAGCCAGATGTTAGTATGTAGTGATCTGCCGTCGCCTATAGATACTGATGCTGCTTCTAGTGTTTGTGGTAAAAATTCTTTTGTTTAGTCCTTCCTGGGGAGTGGTACAGAAAGTATGACGCTGATGTAAATAAAGCTGTTAGTGATAGGTTTAGTAGTGATGAACATGACACAGATAGCCCTGCGATGACGTTTAGTGCTGAGAGGCCAACTGTTCGTGAGGTGTGTGATGTTGAGCCTGCTGCTGACGAATCTGGTGTAATTCCTAATGTTGTTGAGCCTGGTGGTAATACTCCTGATGTCAAGGAGCCTGGTGGGACAGTGTTTGGTGATGAGTCTGGTGGTTATGACCCATGCGTTGATGACCCTATAGTGATGGCCTGGTGGTGTTGAGCCTAGAGGGGATGATCCTCCCTATGACCAGCCTAGCGGTGACGCGCCTGGAAATACTGTGTCTGGTGGCATTGTGCTTGAAAGCGCTGAACCTGTTGGTAATAAAGCAGGTAGTGGTGACTTCGTAGAGATTTTGCCTGGTGGCCATGACCGTGATGGCAATGAGACTGGCGGAGATAAGGCAGGTAATATTGAGCCTGGTGGTTAGTTGCTTAATATTAATTAGCCTCGTGGAGGTGACCTTTGGCTTATACAGTGGTAAACAAAACTTTAACCGTGATTATGGTGGTAATCAACGTAATGGTAATGGAGAGAGCCTGATGGTTAAGTGGTTGAAAAATAAATCGAGGATAAAGTGGCTGGTGTTTCAGCCACGGCAAGTTCGTCTAGTGCCAGTGATACTGGTATAGATAGTGATAAACCAAGTGCTGGTGCTCGTGTGGACAATACGGACTGAACCTGTGGTAATGTGGCTGGTGCTGGTACTTTTATATTAATGGAGGTAATGTTGATGAACCTAGTGCTGGCATGCTCGAACATGAAATCTGAATGAAAGACTAGTGACGAGACTACCTTTTAATTTACGCACTTTATCGAAAAATCTTCGTTGATCCTTAATGGACCGTGGGACAACGGCTGGCATGAATTTCTCGATGCAGTAATTTACCAACAGACGTATGTATTGTAGAAATTTAGTTATTTTAATGAACTTCTATGTGTTACCAGTCTGTGTCGCTTGGCCACCAAGAGCTCTTGCACGACGATTTGATTCACGGGTCCAGTTATATGGCCCCTTCCGTGTATGGCGATCTTACGAATTGTTCAAATGTTTGTGAAATCTTATGGAATTTAACTGCTAAGGTCATCAGTCCCTAAGCATACATACTACTTAACCTAAATTATCCTAAGGACAAACACACACACCCATGCCCGAGGGAGGACTCGAACCTCCGCCGGGATCAACCGCACAGACCATGACTGCAGCGCCTTAGACCGCTCCGCTAATTCCACACGGCTGGCGATTTTACGACTATGACGAGTGGGGCCTGAAGATGGCACCAATGTAATGCCAAAACTGGTAGCATATAGAAGTTCATAAAATAAAATAAATTTCTACAATACATACGACTGTTGGTAAATTATTGCGTCAAGAAATTGTGTAAAAGGGGTCATATGTTGTTGACCTTTGTATTTCTCAAAAGATGGTGGTAATCATTCGGGAATTTCAATCTGTAAGCAACTTTTCTAGTAATTTTCTGCTTCAGTGTATTGATAAGAAGCATTGTGGGAAGCCCTTACTTTCCTGATTACGGGAAGATAAAAAAAATCAAATGAACTGGAATGAACAAAACATCTATTTGTAAAAACTGATATAATGTCCATGGAGAACAAACCTGCAATCATTGTTTTTGTAATAGATTTATTATCCACCTTGATCGCATTCGTTTTTTAAAGAACTGGTTTCAGTTCAACATGAACTGTGCTTAGATTTGTAGAGAACAGTAAAATAACTATTCAGAAAATATTGTACCGAATACAAAACATTACTCTATCATTGTACCATTAAACATCAAATGCACCAGAGCGTATCTGACTGTGTCGATTACAAGACTAAGTCACCCATTAACAGCAGATTTAAATGCTACGTCACGTAATGAAGTAGAAGACACGTTATTAATGCCCCCCCGCCCCCCCCCCCCCTCTACACCACCGTCCAAAAATGGCTGCTGCCGCTACGTGACGTCAGGTACATTTTTCACGTTTGCATTAAAAATATACTTTCGCTTTGAGTTAATATCTTTTTTTTTTGTTTTTTGTTTCGTGATAATATTCTGCTTCCCAAAACTAAATTTGGGGTAAGATCTTACGGGACCAAACTGCTGATGTCATCGGTCCCTTTTCAAGACTAAAAGACATTATATAAACATTTATTTAAATTTAAAAGTAGGGGGCATCCATTTCAGTGGCGTTGCTGTAGGCCTTTCTTCGTTGCGTCTAGCTTCCTCATGCGATCTGTAATAGTGGGAGTAAGACAGGACTGAGATGTGTGTAGGATAAAATTCAACGGCTACAACAGATAGTACACAGGGCAACCAGGGAGGAACTTCGAAACTAGGCTGAGGGAGAACACATACTCTGAGAAGAAAACAGCGTCTGGAGCACATGTAACAACTGTAAAGTAAATTATAGACATAAGACACATGACTCAAAAGGGACGAATCCTTAACGTTTAGGAGGAACTTGAAATCTACACTCAAACAAATTAAGATCTGATTCCAATCCCGAATGATCAAAGCCAATTCAATATTAATACCTTTTTAGTATTTAAGATTACTTGCTAAGGTGATGACTCTCGCCGGCGATAGTGGAGCGAAAGTGTGCGGTGTGACATCTGTACGTGTGTGCTGCGCCTGACATCGATGGAGGTTCCCTCCCACGCGATACTCTACCCACGGTAGCTTTCAGCACACGACTGATCGGCTCGCAGCACAGCACGAAAATTGTGATGACATGCGGAAGCAAGCTGCGACCAAGAGAAGCCGACAGCAACGCCATGGATATGGGCGCCATCCGTTTCTTAATCACGAGAGAAATTACGATGTTGTATCAGGTCTTTTAACCTTGACAATCCATAGATTTTAACTATCTCAGGAAAAAATATTTTTCACCAAAGCAACAGAAATAATTATTAATTCAATGTTGGTGTATACTTTTCATCCAAATTTGATAAATATAGTTGGAGCCACCTGTCGGCAGTAGCCTTACGGCCTGTATTGATAACGTTAATTCTATCATTACTTAATTTTTTATGTGACTTTGCATGAAAATTGGCTTATAGTTGGACAGAAAACTATTTTAATCGATACAACCTGATATGTTCTGAGGCCTTTGATGTTTGATGATGGCATGGGACGATAATACTTTGTATTTCATAGATTACTTGCTGGTGAGTTATTTTGGTGCTTCTGCAGATGGGATGGTTCATGTAGAATCTAAATTGGTCTTTTAAAAAATTAAGGGAGTCAAGACGGATAACTAATCTATTAAAAAACACCATCTCATGAAAGCTTCGAATACAGATACAACAACCATAACCTTTGCTCAAATACATGTAACATGGCAACAAGCTACCTTGTACAGAAAATGAAAAATATTTCCGAACTTATAATGTAAAGAAGTTCATTAAATTCCCACACAATCCACCATGAAATCCAATAGTTAGCACCAAAGGAGTAAGACTGTTGCGCTCTATTGAATATGTTGCCTTGCAGGAGCGGAGACGGCTTACATGCAATAGTCGAGCAGGTCTTTCGTCAAATTTATAGCGAGCATTGTCGTCTGCATTTCGCCTCTGGCAGCGATTCGCTATTCACGCCACTGACCAGGAGCTATGGCCCGTAACTGCCAATGCAATACTACAATGCACTCCAGCGCAGTGGATTTCAATTGCCTTATTCGTGAGCGAGTAAATAGACCATTCTGGCGATATTCAGTGCGGTCCAATGGATATGAATTATAGTTAAGCTACTGAAGCACTAAGCCAGAATAATTGCAGTTGAGGATTTAAGGTGGTGTACGGTGACTGGACGAATATGTGATAAATCTTACCGGACACGTGTAGCTGAAGCACTAGGTTAATACTCGGTAACTACAGAGCCCAGGTTCTTGGTCTGAGCTTTTTTTAATTCAGTTGCTGTGATTGGTTGCATGATATGTGCAGCAGACCATCGTTGAATTCATGGCAAACTTTATCCGTAATTACCACGATGTCTAAAAGCAGTTAAAACCTAGCCTTCCTGACTAATGACCTTCATAAAATACCGACGTGAACCGTTGCCACTCCATATCATGTCTAAAAGTACTTAAAACCTATCCTTTCCGATTAATGACCTTCATAAAATATCAGTGTGAGCCGTTGCCACTCCTTATCTAACACAGCACGCTTCGCAAGAACATATATATAGAAATTACCTTGTAAATCCTTTTTTGAGTGCTAGACCTTCAAGAAATGCAGAAGACCCCCTGGGAAGCTGGGAAAGTTGGAGAGAGCCTATGGCGGAGTAAGGCTATGACAACAGTGCGTGAGTCGTGCTTAGCCAGCTCAGTCAGTAGAGCCTCCAAAGGGCAAAAGTCCCACGATCTAGTCCCCATCAGGCACATAGTTTTAGTCTGCCAGAACCTTTCAAATCAGCACATACTCCGCTGAAGAGTGAACACCTTTACTGGGAACATATGAATCACGTCTAAGGCCGCACTACAGCAATTAACTGCTTAATCGATTAGATAAGTAATTAGTTCAATATTACCACAGTACGTGATATATTTGTCAAATGGCTCTTTTTAGTCTGCTACTTTTTTCAGAAACAAGGATCTAAATTTCTTTATAACGCACTTTCGTGTAGCCACAGTACACAGCCAACAGAACTGAAGGGAATATGAAACTTCTGCACATAAAAAGTATTAGCTGATATCATGTTGAAGCATCGCTGTTTCGTAGATGAGCGAAAGACTCAAGAAATAATACGAATACCTCTACAGATACTTCTGAACTCTTGGGTAGCTAATACGCGTAATGGTGTGTTATGTTACATGTATTTATGGTCGTGCTGAGATGAAGAACTAATTTTCAGGTAACTACTTTACCCCTCCCACAACAAAGCCTTTCAATTCTTTACTCTGTCAGTGGCAGGCAAGAGATTTCTGCGAAAATATCACATGATATTTTGATGTTAAGACAAAAACAAAGTGAAAACGTTGCTTTATAAATCACTTGGATAAATGTTTACTTCTCACGACGCAGTCGGAGACATAGTTCGATATTCGATTAATAATTCGACAGTTTGTTCATTATCGTAATTCCATTGAGAGGACCGCCGTTAGCTACTCTGCATTAGTTCAGTTTCCTGTTGAGAGACTTATAATTACATTAAACGAAGAATAATCACTTTAAAAATAATGTTGCTACTGATTATGGTCTAATTTATCTGTAACAACTGACACAGACACAGCTTTCACAAATCTCTCAGAGAGAATATTTTACGTTTGAAGCAACGATAATTGCTACGAACACTGAACTATTACTAAAATAACTGTAAGAGGTCACGTTTATTGATTTTTTCACTATGTTTCACTGGATTATAACTCCACTGTCTCGTCGATTTTGTTGAAATAATAGAACAGACGATTTTTGTGTACGGTATTTTGAGGGATATGAAACCCAGTATCGCAGCATGAGGTAAACGACCAAAGGTATCAGTTCATACTTTGAAGAAACGTTTGTCTTTCATCTTGTGCTGCAAAACAATATGCATAAATGGTCGATTTTTGTTAAATAAATGAATAAATCCGAAGATGGAAGACTCTCCATTGTCAGAGTGTTCAGATATATAAGAGGACCATTGTTGGTGATTATGCTGTAGTTGCAATAGCGCAGTGTGTAAACCATGAATCGAGCTGTTGTTATAGATGAGTATCTGAAGTCGTTGCTTTCAATCATAATTCGCTACCTGTTTCACTAGGTGCGTTGTCATCCGTAAATCAGTCCTGTTGTGCGAGAACTATTTTCGGAAATGTTTATCGGCCTTAACACATAAGTTGACAAACAGTCCACAAACAACCCACATAGCACACTGTCAGGGCAATGAGACTAGGTCTGACCCGCTCCCGGTGCTGGACTACTCGATAAGCTTAATTAATCATCAATGTATCACTCGTCACTCCATAATAACAAAGTAGTAGTGGAGACATCCCGAAAATTTCTCGCAAACCGCATGCCAGACTATAAGTCTTTTCAAATTATAAGCAGTAGCCGGCCGAAGTGGCCGTGCGGTTAAAGGCGCTGCAGTCTGGAACCGCAAGACCGCTACGGTCGCAGGTTCGAATCCTGCTTCGGGCATGGATGTTTGTGATGTCCTTAGGTTAGTTAGGTTTAACTAGTTCTAAGTTCTAGGGGACTAATGACCTCAGCAGTTGAGTCCCATAGTGCTCAGAGCCATTTTTTTTATAAGCAGTATTATATTGAAGAATTATACATTACTTGGTGGCACGTATATCTGTGATTGCTGTATGCTTGCTTAAAGCGATCATATGTTGTACTGACTTCAAGACGTTTACTGAATACACCTCAAATAAACACCCGCTACTGAATGACACCTACAAATTAATAGCACCTACGAACACAGTTAACACTAACTACTGTAGACATTTGGTAACCGTAGATATATGTGCAACCAAACAACGTATATACACTCGCATCCAGAAAAAAAGAACACCTTGAACACTTAGAGATACTGTGGTGTAACCGCCAGACACCACACTTGCTAGGTGGTAGCCTTTAAATCGGCCGCGGTCCGGTAGTATACATCGGACCCGCGTGTCGCCACTATCAGTGATTGCAGACCGAGCGCCGCCACACGGCAGGTCTAGAGAGACGTCCTAGCACTCACCCCAGTTGTACAGCCGACTTTGCTAGCGATGGTTCACTGACAAATTACGCTCTCATTTGCCGAGACGATAGTTAGCATAGCCTTCAGCTACGTCATTTGCTACGACCTAGCAAGGCGCCATTATCAATTGCTATATCTTGTGATGCATGTACCGTCAGACCGATGTTCACCAATTATGGATTAAAGTTAAGTATTCCAGAAGCTACGAACTATTTTTGCTACTATGAAGACCTAGTCCTGTTCCAGACCTCACGCCATCCTGCGTGAGCTTAAACGCGTGCCTTTCGGCTACCTGTCATAGTGGATTGGCTGTCTTGCCAGTCCACAACAGATACAACGTTTATATTCACAGGACACGTACATTAGTATGTTCTGCACGAACGAGTGCCATTTGAACCATGTCGGTTAGCGGGTTCGATGTCAACATCGAAATCTCGTTGCCATACCACCTACCGGTAAAACGTGCCTGCGGTTCTCGTTGTCCCTATAAACCGAAGTGTGACTTGAGCAGACGAGCGGGACGCCTCGCAGACGTATGCGCCAACCGTACCGTCAAATCAGTCAGTTGAAATAAGTTGCACTATTGGCATGAGAGAATGTGATGAATCCATTAGGAAAATTGCTGCTCGTGGGAGACGAAGTGTTTTGGCAGTGCAACGGGTGTTTGCAAAATTGTTCACAGAAAGCCTCAGAACACGACGAGATGGGTCAGGTCGCACCGCCCAGACGACCCCCTGAGAAGATGGACACCTCATCCGAATGACAACGTCGAACATGTGCGTCCTCCTCGGCTACGACGCAACACTGGAACATCGTAACACATCGCAAACTACCAGGGCTGACAGACCATCGCCATTTATCACTGCACGGATTGACTTCTCAGCCTATCTTTGACGAATGTCGAATTCTAGACGGCAATGGCGTATGGAAAGACGCCACTGGAGACAGGAATGGCATCGATATTGTTTTTGGACGAATCCAGGTTCTGTTGGGTTGAAAATGTTGGCCGCATTTTGCTTCGCGCTAGAGAGAGGAAGCAGCATAACAGTGTCTACATTCACAGAAAACATACAGCACCATCTCAAGGCCTTATGGTGGGAATGCTATTGGTTACAACAACAAATCACAGTCGGTGAGCAGCCAGGCCACTGTGACCACTGTGAGCTACGCGCATGAGCCGTAGCCATACCCTTTCTGCACAACAGCGCAGAAGCCATTTTTCAGCAAGACAATGTACGACCACATTTTGCTGCACGAACACGTGACTTCTTGGTGTCACAAGATGTCATCTTTTTGTCCTGGTATGTCAAATCACTAGACTTGTTGCCAATCGAAAATATGTCCGATATTGCGAAACGACGGGTGCAGCCCTGTGACCATGTCCCAACCCCCAAAGACGAACTTTGGAACCACGTGAATGCATTATGGATGGCAGTACCACAGGACGCCATTTGCGCCTGATAAACATCGATGCCATCACACATGGAACAAATTATCATGACCCATGGCCGACCTTGTGCCTATAAGGCGACAGAACCCATGCTCAACCGAGGTGACTGAAATGTTAATCAATTCTGTTGAACATTCTAATGTGTATGTCCTGCGAATATGAACGTCCTATTTTCAGTCGTTCAAGGTGTTTTTTTCCGAACATGAGTGTATATAAACCATGTGATCAAAAGTATCCGGACACCTGGCGGAAAATGACTTACAAGTTCGTAGCGCCCTCCATCTGTAATGCTGGTATTCAGTATGGTTTTGGCCCACACTAAGGCTTCATGACATCTTCCACTCTCGCAGGCATACATTGAATCAGGTGCGGGAAGGTTTCTTGGGGAATGGCAGCGCATTCTTCACGGAGTACTGCGCTGAGGAGAGGTATCGATGTCGGTTGGTGAGGACTGGAACGAAATCGGCGTTCCAAAACATCTATCTTCCATACGATTAAGGTCAGGATTCTGTGCAGGCCAGTCCATTGCAGTGTGTAGCCACTCCGCCATAGGGTGTGCATTATGAACAGGTGCTTGATCGTGTTGAAAGCTGCATTCGCCATCCTCGAATTGCTCTTCAACAGTGGGAAGAAAGAGGATGCTTAAAACATCAATGTAGTCCTGTGCTGTGATAGTACCAAGCCCCCTCCAATAAAAACACGACCACACTATAACACTACCACCTTCGAATTTTACTGTTGGCACTACACACGCTGGCAGATGACGTTCACCGGGCATTCGCCATACCCACCACAACCTGCCATCGGATCGCCACATTGTGTATCATGATCCGTCACTCCACACGACGTTTTTCCACTGTTCAATAGTCCAATTAATGTGGAAATCTCGCGTACAGACGTATGATACAAGTGACACCCAATCACCTGAATACGTTCGAAGTCCGTGAGTTCCGCGGAGCGCCACAATCTGTCCTCTCACGATGTCTAATGACGGGTGAGGTAGCTGATATGATGTACCTGGCAGTAGGTGGCAGCACAATGCACCTAATATGGAAAACGTATGTTTTTGGGGGTGTCCGGATACTTTTGACCACTTAGTGTATCATCTAGATAACAGTGTGTATGCTTCGTAAATTCATGACATCGTAGCTCCAAAACTGTCAAATGACTATCATAACGAATTAACTGCCAACTTAATTCTACAAATACAGAATGACAGTGAAATTACAGTTTCCAACCATATTATATGTTTCTATCCATCTAGATGATACATACATAAGTAGAACCATGCTCAATGTTCTGTGATAAAGTAAATGTATATAATGAAAACAATGTTAACACCATTGTACCACAGGTCACTCGATAGTGGCAGTTTTACCCGTAACGGACCTTTCGTGAATTTGAAGGAAGAAAAAATTAATATCACTCAGCAGCGAGTCGAGACGTTCCTTATAAATCTGATCTAGCCGTATCTAAACCCGTATTTAGTGTCAAAGTTCTAAATACTGCTTTTTAGCACCAACCATTGTCGTGTGCTAACCTACCGATACAGTTTACAGGCTTCAGATGAACTAACAATAAAGCTGGTTGCGCTGGTGCGATTGAACTGCCAACAGCTGCCGTAGCCAGCACCCATCACGATCAGCAATTTTTAAAATTTTTGCTCAGCCTGTCGCATCATACAAGCCAGTTTTCATAATTTTCATAATTAATCTACTTTTATGAACCACAACAGTAATCTACACTTGCACTAACCCGAAGCCCAACTTCTGATGTTTGTACGCCTGATTTGTTTCATATAACGTATTTTTACCGGAGGGCTATGTGTTCCCTCCTACCCTGAAGGAGAGTGTCGGGTCCACCCTGCTGTTCCCAACGGCTGTCTTTCTCCTCAAACTTTTGCTCTTCAGTTTCGTCGGTAGTAGTAATATCATTTATCCCAGTGGTTGGCTGGAAGTACTGAAGTGAAATAACAACTGTCACAGGAACCAAACTAAATACAACTTCTGAGAATGAAAGCCTACACAATCTGAAAACAACAATGTCTGAGGTGCAGGAGAGATTAATGAAGATATAGTCATACGAGCCTAGGAGCTTGAAGGCAGACCACTGATGAGCAGAAAGATGACGTAACGACTCGGTCCCACGGGGCGGTGCCCTCTCGAGGGGTTGAGGCGACAAATTGGCGTTTAGCGGCAACAGCAGGTGGCATAAGTAGTGGATTCGTAGCGGAGAGTTGGATTTGATGTTGGTCGGTCAGGAGCGCAAACCTATGTGGATGAATACGGAAAGATACATCGATGTTCTCACGTGACCGTGCAGACGTAAATAGGACCCGCGACTGCAGCGGTGCGTGCTGCGACTTACATGCCACTAAGTGGCGAGGTGCCGGAGTGGACGAGCGGTTCTAGGCGCTACAGTCTGGAGCCGCGCGACCGCTACGGTCGCAAGTTCGAACCCTGCTTCGGGCATGGATGTGTGTGATGTCCTTAGGTTGGTTAGGTTTAAGTAGTTCTAAGTTCTAGGGGACTGATGATCTGAGCAGTTAAGTCCCATAGTGCTCAGAGCAATTTGAATCATTTTTGAGTGACGAGGCTAGCGTCCCCGGGTGCTGTGATGGCTGCAGGCTGATAGAATGTTCACGGTACCATGGCTGTTTACAAACGATCTCAGACTAAGGCAGGGGCTTTTCCTGGCCCGCGAAGCCTGTGCTGAATTATGGTGGCCGAATATTCAGGGCGGCAGCCCGGCATCTACAACAGAAATATTGCTATGCCAAGGTTCTCGAACGTACTAGATGCCTTCCTTTTGCTCCTCATGAGAACCTTTACTCCAGACGTGTCGAGGTTCCCGCCGCTATACCTCGTCGCCTTGTCTGACAAAGCCCATACACGGTTGGGGCCCAGCTGTACAACTGAAAATTAACTCTCGAACCACAAGTATTTCGATTCGGACTGCATAAATAGACTCCAAAATTCCAGCAGTTTCAACTGTTCTATAACGAGTTATGCTTTAGCTCAAGAGATTGCGTAATATTAGGTTCGTAAATGATCGCGTACAGGGAAATACCATGTGACTGCCACGTCTCAGATTGATACGATAAGAAATGAGGTTCTCCAGGGAATCGACATGGAGAGGAGCACGTGGAAAACATTGACAAGTAGAAAGGGTCACTGTGAGTGTTTGATCGATGTGTGTGTTACCTATAAACAACACATCTGCTCTATAGTAGTTGTCGAACTTCCGACTAGAAGCAACCTCCTTAACCCTTGATTCGAGGCCAACGTCTACTACGTCAGTATTCCGAGAGCTTGGTATCACCAGCGAACTTTATTACTCGTCGACTGTACAGCAGACAAGTGATTGGTCATTATCAAGTGTTCGTTAGACAGACATCCAGTTCAGAAAATGATACTCAACTAATGGCTCTGAGCACTATGGGGCTTAACTTCTAAGGTCATCTGTCCCCTAGAACGTAGAGCTACTTAAACCTAACTAACCTAAGGACATCACACACATCCTTGCCCGAGGCAGGATTCCAACCAGCGACCGTAGCGGTTGGGCGGTTCTAGACTGCAGCGCCTAGAACCGCTCGGCCACTCCGGCCGGCCTACTCAACTAACTAAAAACAAAATTCTATTACAAAAAGATTCAGTATACACTGAGGTGACGTCATAGGATATCTCCTAATATCGCATCGTACCTCCTGTTGTCCATTTTAGTGCAGCAACTCGACGTGGCATGGATTCAACAAGTCGCTGGAAGTCCCTTGCAGAAACATTGAGCTATGCTGGCTCCATAAACGTCCATAATTGCGAAAGTGTTGCCGGTGCAGGGTTTTGTGTACGAACTGACCTTGAGATAATGTCCCATAAACATTCGAGGCATTCCTGTCGGATGATCTTGGTGGCCAGATCATTTGCTCTAATTGTCCAAAATCATCTTCAAACCAACTGCAAACAACTGTGGCCCTGTGAGATGGCCCATTATCATCCATAAAAAATAAGTCCATGAATGATTGCAAATTGTCTCCAAGTAGCCAAGCATAACCATTTGAAGTCCATGACCGGTTCAATTGGTTCAGAGAGCACAGCCGTTACCATTATAGAGTCATCACCAGCCTCGACAGTTGCTCGTTGACAACTCGGCTCCATCGCTTCGTGGGGCCAGCACCACATTCAAACCGTACCATCACCTCCTATCTACTGAAATCCACACAACGCCACGGTTTTCTAGTCATCTGGGGTCCAATCGATATGGCGACGAGCCCAGGAGAGGCGCTGCAGACGATGTTGTGCTGTTAGCAAAGGCACTTACGTCGGTCGTCTGCTACCATAGCCCATTAACGCCACATTTCTCCGCTCTGTTCGTCGTAGGTCCCACATTGATTTCTGCGATTCTTTCATGTAGTATTTCCTGTTTGTTGGCACTACAACACTTCGCAAACGCCGGTCGTTAAGTCAAGGCCGTCAGCCATTTTGTTGTCCATGGTGAGAGTTATTCCCCGAAATTTTGAATTCTCAGACACTTTCGACAATGTAGATCTCGGGGTAGTGATTTCGCTAACGATGATTGAAATTGAATATCCTATGCGAATAGCTCCAACTACTATTCCGCGATCCAAGTTTGTTAGTACCCGCCATACGGCCATAATCATGTCGGAAAACTTTTCACATGTATCACCTGAGTACGAACGACAACTCCGTCAATGCATTGCTCTTTTATACCTTGTTTGCATGATACTACCGCCATCGGTATATGTGCATATCACTTTCCCATGTCACCTCAACGTAGATTGACGTGATTGCTGTGTGTTCTATTCGTATCGCTGATATTCCTTGGAGCCACATACTGCGCTGCAGTCACTTTGCTGCTTTTGCGATAACTTCAAGCGTAGTAAGGAACACCTCAGAAAATAAATAGAACAACCACAATAGAACGTCTTTTGCAATGAACCTTCATACATAATAAAGATAGTCCTGACCCACAAACCGACCTTTCTACTCGAGTTTATATAGAAAGCTGGTTTTGGTTTTACTTTTATCAAATGGTTTCCTTTTTTCAAATTCTTACCAATAAAATAGCAGAAAATCTCATACTCTTTCGACAGTATGACAGGTAATGTGTTAATAAATTAAGCCGTGGTGCATGAGGGTCTGCAGGCCGGTGTGGCCAAGCGGTTCTAGGCGCTTCAGTCTGGACCCCGCGACCGCTACGATCGCAGGTTTGAATCCTGCCTCGGCATGGATGTGTGTGATGTTCTTAGGTTAGTTAGGTTTAAGTAGTTCTAAGTTCTAGGGGACTGATGACCTCAGATGTTAAGTCCCATCGTGGTCAGAGCCATTTGAACCATTTATTAAGCTTGAGGGTCTGCAGCGGGTAAACACAGTAGCAGCAGAGACTGGAATATATCCAAGCGATAATTGTGGACGTTGGGTGAATGTGCCACTCAGAGATGAAGAGGTTAGCCCAGGAGAGGAGTTCCTTGACGGCTGCATCAAGTAAGTCAGAGAACTGATGAACCTCCCCTCTCCCCCTATCACCACCTCTACTCTTTATCATACACGTGTCGTTCATTCACGCCGTACCGCTGCATACGGACCCCCTGATTGTGATACACACCGCTCGCGAATGAAACTTACGACGGATGTGCCGTTCTCTATTTGGCATCTTCCGATAACCTACATTTCATAGTGCAGCCGAAGACGTTCTGAATGGAGGGAAACAAAAGGAGAGCAGGAGCGCCGCTGACAGGTGTCTGCCGTGTAATGACGGCGCAGCCTCAACCCGGGCCGCAGCCGCAGGTGGCGGGCAAAGCGAACCGCAGAGGCAGCGCTCGGCTCAGCTCCGCACCGCTCCTCACGGCCGGCCGCGCGTTCGGTCATTAGGGCTTGCTTGCCCGATTCCCGGCCCTAATGAGAGCTCCCGCCTGTAACGACCAGCACGTCGACGGCGCGCTCGTTACGGCAGGTAACGAGGCGGTGCGCCGGCGGCACACTTGTTGATATTTCTGTAGGCGTCCCTACCCTTCTTCTCCTCCGTACCGACTCCGATATCGAGTCTCGGACGTCTAGTGTTTTCCGCATGCTCCACTGCCTCCCGACAGCGAGCTGAATCGCGCACCTAAAGAAGAGTCACGGGTATAAAGATCCCCAGAAGCGACTTGGGTAACCTGTCACTCCTAGAGGCAACGTTAAATCATTCTTAGTTTCCATTCCTCGAGCTTAGGCAAGGGCTATTATGGACTTACGCTCAAGTGCGACTCTGCATTACTTAAGATCAAAGCCTTTGCCGAGTGCCTAAGAAAAAAAATGGAACAGGATGTGATGTTAATCCGGAAAAGATGGACCACTTTCTTTAAGCGGTATAAATTTTGTCTTTTTTCAACTATTTCAATTTTTCTTTCACAGAATGCCATATAGGCTTAACTACAACGTACTAATGAGGCAATGTCACTTAACATACAAGAGTTAAGATAAATGAAAATATACGTGACTGATCCTTATCATCCAAATATGTATGAGATGGACCAATGTGTTGGGAGAGATGGACGATGAAATAACTATACCTGACGAAAAAAGTCAATTACAATTTCATATTTTCATTTGTTTCATTTGTTCAAGCATTAGCCTGTCTTTCTCTCACCGCAGCAGTTACACTTATTAACACATGGAGAACAACATTCATGTGACCGTCGTGAACAGGAAACACACTGAATCCAATCATAAAAAAATGGTTCAAATGGCTCTGAGCACTATGGTACTTAACTGCTGAGGTCATCAGTCCCCTAGAACTTAGAACTACTTAAACCTAACTAATCTAAGGACATCACACACATCCATGCCCGAGGCAGGATTCGAACCTGCGACCGTTGCGGTGACGCGGTTCCAGACTGTAGCGCCTAGAACCACTCGGCCACTCCGGACGACTGAATCCAATCATCATTTCTATTAGTTTTGTCATGGAGCTCTCCACAGCAAACGCATTCATCCTCATCCCATTCATGGAAGTTATTTTTGAAACTTGTACAAATTCTGTATCTGATGAACTTGGTGAGCTATTTGCTGTATTTTTCTTTTTAAACTTTTTCAGTCTTTTCTCTCCACACCATTATTTCCCTTTGGTGATCTTCCTCGGCCTTGTTCTGTTTCCCTTCTGTCCTTATCCCTCTTTCTCTTTGCCGTTTCAATATTTTCAGCACAGTTTAGCCCTTTGGGTTGAGTTGCTAACCTCCTATTAAAATTCGTGGTTTTGTTAATAGAAGGTACAGGCGATATTTCTTCCAAAATATTTATCTGTCTTGACTTTAGTATTTTCTGAGTTGGTAATTTTTAAACTTAAACCTTTAGTAGGAGTGGAGTCTGAAGTTGTGTCAGTGAAGGAATTTGACTTGTGCAGCTAACTCTGTTCTTTAGATGTGCTTGGGATCAGTAGATTTTTTTGATGAGCATTAAAGTGGTTAGCTGACCTATGTGTGAGAATCTGCTCTTGAATTTTTTGGCTTACACGTATCTTCCGGCAGTTAATCCTAACCTGAGACAGTGGCATCTTCATTGGAATTATTGCCCCTGCCTTAAAGCTACATTTAATTCGACTCCATCCCTCTCACGTTAAGGCAAGTGGTTTTTCTCTCCCAGATAACACTGGTCCATCTCACCGCTGTCTGCAAGGTATATGTCAGGGTGGTCCACCTCTCCTACACAGTCAGGAAAGAGCGACCACCGCGATTTCTGTCTATAGGCAGAGAACTCGACGGCCATTTTAGGTTAGTCTGATGGCTACACAATTGTCATGCACGCAGTAAAAAACTGCATCGATGTTCTGTAAACTGAGCCTTAAAACTTTCGGCTTACCAGCACAGAACTAACTTGAAAATGACAGCAACACTCATGCACCACATTTGTTCACAAAAAGCTTCCTCACAAGTAGCGGGACCTACTCTCCAGCGGCGCATTTGTGAAATACGCCACTGGTTCGTCTCACTCAGTGGTTCGACTCACCCGGACGTACGCCACTATGTTGCAACATGCGAAACAAGCTGTACAAACTGTAATTGGATCATGGATGCGGACATCGATTAATAGTGGCACATATCGGCACAAATGAGGTCTGTGGGCATCCTCGGTTCCTCTCAGTGCATGGCTGATTTTGTGAAGGCAGTTTACGTACAGGAGTATATTAGTAGTCATTAGGTTGTGATAGCAACTATGACTATGAATATTACAAGAAATGTTACGACAGATAGGAAAATATGTTTGCTTAGCAGGAACGACAGGATACAAACTCCAGAAGATCTGAATACTCGGCACCAAATATCCAGTGCTCAGGAAAAAGTTCAAATGCATCAGTCAGTGTGCCTTAGACAAGTATGTTCGAAGCAAGGTGTTGCAGGATGAGAAAGACCCGCTGTGGTTTAATAGACGTGTTACAAAACTGCTACGTAAACAAAATGAGTTTCATCACAGATTCAAGAGAAATGAAAACTAAGCTGACAAGCAAAAGCTGAACAAAGCGAAAATGAGCGGAAGGTGAGTAATCAAAAGAGAATGGCAATGGAAGTAACCTTCTAATAAGTGAACTTCAAGAACTTGTACTTCTTTTTGATTCTTAATTGGTTTCTTCAGTTTTCTCAATTTTACACAGATGCCAATTATTGGCACGTGTAAAATTGGTCTGATCCAGTATTTAGTCCTCGATGAACTCTGGTAACCTCAGGCCGTCCAGGAATTCCCTCATTTATTATTATATAGTCTGTAATTCATCTATATCCTCTTTTCAGCCAGGTAAACTTCTGTACATCTGTCTTTCTAAAGAAACTATTGGTAATTTGTAAATGATTGAAGGTAGCAAAATCCCTTAGTGTTTTTCCGTTTTTAATGCAAACGTTTTCTTCGAATGTGGCTACTGTTTTTGGAAATGGTATATTTACAGTACTTGAGATCTCACGTAAGTAAACTGTAATTCTTATTGTGTCTGTTTAATATCACAACTAATTGTTTGTAAAAAGCTTTGAAGTCGCCGATTTTTCCTTCTTCTGGGACAGACGTTGCTTCATTCTTAGTATCCCTCTTGCACCTTTAATTCCTACTAGCACAAAGCGTTCATGTAATTGTTCATAGTCCAGTATTTCAGGTTCGTATGTTCTGTTAATGTAGATGGCAACACTTACTTGCACTTTGTCCTTATTTTATTCCGCTGGAGACCATAATGCCAAAAGTCCTTAATACAGTTCTCTAAACATTTAGTTTCAAATGTTTTCTGCTTTGATTATGTAGTTACTGCAAATCTATTGCCTTTTCTTTCACATGTTTAGCTAGTTCGACTTGCTGAAGATCAACTTCCCTAACGCTGAAAGTGGCAACTTTCAAGACTTCATTAAACCATTTTTTCTTGTTCCTATTTCTGCCCATGTCATATCCCTGTAATCTATCTGGCTATCGAGGCTACAGCACGTACGAGGGCCATTCAATAAACAACGCAACATATTTTTTCTCGACCACTTTCAGCTGAAAAAAACATTTAATTTTTTGTGGAACATCGTAGAATGTTCCCGCTTTCTCCCCAATAGTTTCTTGAAGTTTCGATGGTGTGCGGCGCTATAGGTAAGCTTCAGACCGGAGGTGCGTTCTAAGCATAGGGCTGAGTGGTTGGGACGTGGCGTCTGTCATTGCAAACATGTCCCATCTCCCGCGTGCCAGCCGGCGACACGCAGTTGTAGCTTTTGCAGTGTTGGAACATACGGACATTCTAATTCGATGTGACTGACGAACGCAAACGAACTCCTTCTCCATGACAACGCAAGGCCGCACACAAGTCTGCACACCAGAGAGGAGCTCGCGAAACTTCATTGGACTGTTCTTCCAAATCCACCCTACCGCCCGGACCTCTAACCTGCCGACGTCCATCTGCTTGGTCCAGTGAACGATGCTCTCCAAGGTTAGCAGTACGTGGGTGATGACGAGGTGACTGATGCAACAGGACGTTGGTTCCGACGTGGACCAGTTGAGTGGTACTACGCGGGCATACAGGCCCATCCAGTAAGGGGGAGTTAAGACCGTCGCATTAAACGGAGATTATGTTGAAAAAGAGTTTTGTGTCGGAAAGAGTGGGGAATAATATGGTGTACTGGGAACCTGAATAAAACCAACCGGCTTTCAGATACAAAATGTGTTGCTTTACATACTGAATGTCCCTCGCATAAGCCGTAGTAATGTGGATAGTAATGAGACCACAAGCGTAAGTAGAATAATTCAGACGTTGAGTTGTGCACCACAAACATGAAGTTTTATTTAATTTCGGTTTATTCCTCAAACCAATGGCTATAGTGGTCTAGCGATCCTGGACGAGGAGTCCCTAGGTTCAGTTTTGAGTAGGGGATTGAATTTCACCTTCTCGAAATCCCTCCGACACGGCCCAGATCTACTGAGCATAATACCGAATTGAGTACGTGGAGCATTACCGGGGTGTAAGTTGAGCAGGGTGAGGGACATCCTCCACCGCTACCCACCCTACTGCCGTAGCGAATAGAAAGGCTGCACTCTTTCTGAAGTCAGGCCAATAGTCTGGTGAGAACTTTGAACCACAGACTTTACCTTACATTTTACTTCTATTCCTCACACAAAAACCAAACTGACCGAGGCTTCAAAATGAAGAGTCAGCTGAGGCATTTACTTTTAATACTTAATCGTATGACGAGGAGCAATCAGCTTACAGTAATAAGTACAGTATGTGGTTTTTACAATGATAGTATGACAGGCCAGGGTAACTATTAGAAACAGAGAGTTTCGCTCTGGAAGGGTGGCGCCATATTTTTTTTTGGGGGGGGGGGAAGGGGGGGAGATTTCGTGGTTGATTTTCATAAGTGCTGTGGCGTCACTTGTCGACGAGTCTGAGAGCGTTGTTTGAGGGCGACAGACCATGTTCGCAGGCTGGTGTATTTATAACTTTTCACAGGACTATGAAACGTGATTCGCAGTAATTTATCGGAGTATTCTGTTCAGTAAACTTGTACTACTAGCTTGCTGTGTTGGTGCAACTGCGATATGTTTGACGTAAGAACAGATGCAAGTTAAAATATTAATAGTTTAGTGTGCTTTACGTAATTGCTAGTTTCTCAAATGAACCTCGTCGTATATAGGTTGGTCTGAAACTGTCTGAAAAGCTTGTAATGGTTTGGCATGATAGGCTGTTCTGAGAAATAATGGTTGCGAGAACGATAAGTTGCAACGTTTCCGAGTTAATTAGCATTGAAGTTAGCCGGTCAGGTCCTTGCACATACACAGTGATTGTTTGCACAAAAAGAGGCAATCTACCAGTTTATCGTCATAAACCTTTCATAATGAATGCTAATGACAGAACCAGGGATATTGTCAATATCAATCACGCAAGTAGATTGTCGACGTGGACTGCAACTCTGCTATGATATGACATCGCAGCACCAAGCAGAAAGAATTAAAAGTTGTTTGTCAATGAAATAACAAAAAATTAAAACGATCATTGTCGTGTACATCCAGAAGCATTTTGTACTAAATTTGCAGGCATTGAGCATGCGAAGAAAGTGAACTGAACATCTGAAGTAGCACGTATTAATCGACTGTATGTGCAACATTTGACGGTGGAACTGAACGAAAAAAGTGGAGACGTTTTACATATTACTGCGAAATACGTTGGTTAAGTCAAGGGGCATGCCTGAAACGATTTTCCGATTTAAATCCCGCTATCGTTGAATTTATGAAAGGAAAAAAGAGCAAGAATGAAAGTTAGAACATCCGGAATGGATTACAGACCTCGTATTTTAAGTGTGCTAGACTTCACACTGTCCACTTATTTCTGATTTGATGGGGATGTATTTAAAAAGAAAAACGCTTTGTGGAAGGGGCAAATTCTGACATAAAGACAGACTCCATTTCCTTAAGCTCACAGGCGTCAAAGAAAATGTGAGGTTTGAAGAATTCATTGTGGCCTTGAACGACTTAAAGGGATTGTTCCCTAAACAATTTTGAAGACACTGCCCCTCTTACAGCTGTTTTCGAGATCGTTTGGGGTTTCGGTTGACAGTGCCTTGTGCATGTGCAGATGTAACTGAACAATCCATTTTGAATACAAATAGTTTACGTGAAAACTGTCCAGGACGCATACATCCTCAGGGACAGTTTCTACTTTTCTATAATGAGTTTCCGTGTTTGAAAAGCTTTTTTTCGATTATGAAACGAAAATCTTTGAAATTGTCTCCATATGTGAGTATGCCGGCAATTTGTATCAGATAAAACTTATATTACGTCTTCACCGTGCCAAAAATAATTAACTAATATTGGAATTTTGTTTAGTTTGTCATCAATGTTATTGAGAAATATGAAACTAAGTGGTATACATTTCGAGTGCATTGCCAAATATATATGACACGTTCGCCGCTTACCTCTATTCCCCCTCATCCCGCTCAGACAGGAGGCGTGGCAGTGGAGCAAATGTGCGGCGAAGCTGAGCGTTATGACAAATGACGTCCCGTTACAGGCAAATGTATGTCTCATGTAATTATTTAACGATATGTAATATTCACAGTAGTAGAACCTATCTTTGTTGTGAAATGTCGATGAAAATATGGGAACGCACCAATTTATACAGTGAAAGGTAGCATTTTGTACTCTGTTGTTGGAGAATAGCTGCAGAATGTGTTAGGATTACGCAGTTAAGCGTACAGGGAATTCAGAAAGAGAAGCAATGTTTGGATACCACTAAACACAGTGTCCAGTAACATTAATGCGACCACCTGTCAAAAGCCTGAATAGTCACTTTTTGTATGCGGACCACTACGAGACGTGCAGGAACAGGATCAATGAGGCTCTGGAACGTACCGACTGTGATATGGAGCCGTGCCGACTGCAGGGCCGCGACCTGCTGCGTTGGGTTTTACGACTGAGGATCCTTGGCACGAACACCCCAATCGAAGCGGTCCCATGTATTATCGATTGGGCTTAAATCCGTTGAGACTGGTGGCCAGTGGAGTACGGTAAACTCATCCTGGTGCTCTGCGAACCACGCACGTGCACTGAGAGCTGTGTGACACGTTGCGTCCTCCTTCTGACAGATGCCATGGTACCAGGAAACTATAAACTGTATGTAAGGGTGGACATGATACCAAAGGATAAATGCGTACTTGTGTTGATCTACTGTGCCTTCCAGAATGACGAAATCACTACGGGAACGCTATGCACCCTGGACGCTTCCGATGATTTTTGCGAGCTTTTGTTTCCAGAAATTTCACGCCCTACACGCCAACGTAGGAACATAAAACATGATTTATCTGGAAAGGTCACATGTTGCCAGTCAATGGACGTCCAGTAGCAGTACTGAAGTGAAAATTCCAGCATTCTTAGCCTATGATCAGGACTCAGCATGCGTGCATGGAGCAGTCATACGTAGCCACGTTCACTGAAAGTCGTTGAGGAGACGCTCTTGGTAGCCCTTGATTCACCGCTACGGTCATAGGTTCGAATACTGCTTCCGGCATGGATTTGTGTGATGTCCTTAGTTAGGTTTAAGTAGTTCTAAGTTCTATGGGACTGATGACCTCAGGTGTTAAGTCCCATAGTGCTCAGAGCCATTTGAACCTTGATTCATCAAAGCAGTCATTTCTCAAAAGCTGCACGGCTATTCGCCCATACTCATCATCGCAGCCGTCGTTCACCCCTATCTTCAATGGCCCAAGGTGCACCATAATTGCCTCGGCTTTGGTTTTCGATGGCGCCATTTTGCCACGCATGGCATACTTTAAGTACTGTGGCACGCGAACAGTTAAACACAGCCATTTCTGCAATGCTCCCATACTGTGCTTGTAAACGAATGATCATGCCCTTATGAATGTCAGATATATCACTCTATTTCAGCATTATGACAACGACTGTACTGTTTCCCGCGTCCCCCACCCCCCTCAAGCGCCAGCGCTTTGCTGCCACTTGCCTTCTATGAGTGGTTATTGCACGTTGACGTCGACCGTAGGTGATGGTCACATTAATGTAACTGGACTGTTTATAACTGGTTTAAAGAATCAGTTGAACAAATTAATACATGCCTTTTTAATGTACTTCAACACACGATACGTAAATTTCAGACAGGTACACTATGTGATCAAAAGTATACGAACACCTGGCTGAAAATGACTTACAAGTTCGGGACGCCCGCCATCGGTAATGCTGGAATTCATTATGGTGCTGGTCCACCCTTAGCCTTGATGACAGTTTCCACCACTCTCATGGGCATACGTTCAATCATTTGCTGGAAGGTTTCTTAGGGAATGGAAGCCCATTCTTCACAGAGTTCTGCAGTGAGGAGAGGTATCGGTCGGTGAAGCCTGGCACGACGTCGGCGTTCCAAATAATCTGAAAGGTCCTCTGTAGGATTCAGGTCAGGACTCTGCGCAGGCCAGTCCATTACAGGGACGTTTTTGTCGTGTAACCACTCCGCCACAGGCCGTGTATTATGTACAGGTGCTCGATCGGGATAAAAGATGCTATCACCATCCCCAAATTGCTCTTCGACAGTGGGAAGCAAGAAGGTACTTAGCACATCAGTGTAGGCCTGTGCTGTAAGAGTGCCACGAAAAACAACAAGGGATGCAATCCCCCTACATGAAAAACACGACCACACCATAACACTACCACCTCAGAATTTTACTGTAAGCACTACACACGCTGGAAGATGACGTTCACCACACCCACGGATCGACTCATTATGTACTGCGATTCGTCACTCCACACAACGCTTTACCACTGTTCAAACGTCCACTGCTTACGTTCCTTATACCAAGCGAGGCGTCTTTTGGCATGTACCGACGTGACATGTGGCTTATGAGCAGCCGCTCGGCCATGAAATCCAAGTTTTCTCACCACCCGCCTAACTGTCATAGTACTTGCAGTGGATCCTGATGCAGTTTGGAATTCTCGTGTGATGGTCTGGATAGTCAATAGACGACGTCGGACTGTACACTTTTGTGCTGTACGTGTCCTATCACGTTTCCACTTCACTATCACATGGGAAACAGTGGACCTAGGGATGTTTAGGAGCGAGGAAATCTGGCGTACAGGTGTATGACATAAGTGGCACTCAATCACCTGACCACGTTCTAAGTCCGTGAATTCCACGGAACGTCCCGTTCTGCTCTCTCACGATGTCTAATGACTACTGAGATCGTTGATATGGAGTACATGGCATTCGATGGCAGCACAATGCACCTAAAGTACGTTTTTGAGGTGTCCGGTTGCTTTTGCACACATAGTGTATTTATCGTGTGAATAATGTTGCCATGTACAACAGCAGTCATTTAATACAGTAAACTGAAGGGAGGATGACTGAATCGACCGTAATATTCTTCGGACTTACTGACTAACCTTGGATTATGTTCCAAGACTCGTAGATACTGACCTGAGAAACATTCAAATAGTACGTAAAGATAAGTGAAAGTCAAGACCACTCTCGTTGTTCATAAATAGCGTCGCAAAGTGAATTACAGATAATTTACTAAGAAAATTTAAGTACCTTTCGAATGATCTAACGAAACAATATTGCGGTTGTGCAATATCTATGCACAATCCCAATAATGTAATACATCTCGACAGACAGCAACTCAGCGACTGCCGTATTCAACCCCAAAAAGTCTTCCGCTAGCTGGTGCACGCCCCATAGAGCTGTGTTTGAAAAGCTGCGTTACGGCGTGCTTTGTATGCGGGCTGCGCGCTCACTGATCCGGAAACCCGGAAGTGACCCGCCATGCCTTCCGCAGACTTCACAGAGGAAAACTTCAAAGACATCTAGTGGCTGCAATCGATACTGGGCGCGGAATCATCTTTGCAAACACGCGGCAATAACTGTTTCACGAAGTACTGAAAATGCAGAGAAAATAAAACTGAGCACTGAAAGTGGTGATTTGACAGCCAAGTTTCAAGTGTATGGGAAACATGCTATGCCAGAAAACTTTAGTGAACTGGAGGATAACGATCAGATCTGGTGTGTACTGCAGGGATAAGTGGCTAATTCTCAGATTAAATATATGTGACGTATTGTGCATACGTAGGCAAAAAGCCCTATTACTCTTCAACCCTACTGTGATAAACCACTTGAAATAGTAACTGTCGTAAAGAATCTAGGCATACCCGTCCCGAGTGACCGAAAGCGGAACGATAGGTGTCATTAAACCCTGCACCAATATGAGATTCATGCGAAAAATTGTGGAACGAAATAATTTATACTCGAAAGAACACCCGTTCAGTCGATCTCGACTATTACTTGCCATTTTGAGGTCTTTATAAGGCAGGGTTAATACGAGAGATAAAGTAGATCGAAGAAAGGAAGACCCGTTTTGTGGCAGGTTCATTTAGTAACCACCAGAGCGTTACGAAACTGTTCAAAAGACTCAATTGGTAGACGTTACAAGAGAAGAATTGTGCATCACGGGGGGGGGTTTACTGTTGTAATTTCAAGAACGAAACATCCACGAAATACGGGCAATATCTTATGTCCTCCTTCATACATCTCGCGATATATTCATCATATTATTGTCTCACGTATACATCTCGCAACATGACCACATCGGTTGAGTGAGAAAAGAACAGAGTTCACAGCAAGGTTCTTTCCGTACAATGTTCACGAATGGAACAGGCAAGGAAGAAAATGGCAGTCGTACCCTCCAAAAATGGCTCTGAGCACTATGGGACTTAACTGCTGAGGTCATCAGTCCCCTAGAACTTAGAACTACTTAAACCTAACTAACCATGGCCGAAGCAGGATTCGAACCTGCGACCGTAGCGGTCGCGCGGTTCTAAACTGTTGCGCCTAGAACCGCTCGGCCACCCCGGCCGGCAGTCGTACCCTCCCCTACACGACGTAAAGTGGCTCATACAGTGCATATATAAATGTAAAAAGAAGTAGACCACACCTGAATTTACGTTACTATGTAAAATTGTAATGCCCTCTTCAGTACCTAGAAGTGTGCAGTGGTACTGGGAAACATCATGTCTACCACACCAGTTTCCAGTTTTCTCCTGCAAAATTAGTGCGCTCCCACCTTTGACTATAGGGTTTCCTAACTCATCCGCTAAATTATCGCGTCTGGCATGCGACTGTAAAAAATATCTACCTGCTAGGAGCTTGTGTGCTTCGACTGCCATAAATTAAAGTCCAAGATACATCGACTCTTGCTCAAAAATGGTTCAAATGGCTCTAAGCACTATGGAACTTAACATCTCACGTCAACAGTCGTCTAGGCTTAGAACTATTTACATCTAACCAGCCTAAGGACATCACACACATCCATGCCCGAGGCAGGATTCGAACCTGCGTCCGCAGCAGCAGCGCTGTTCCAGACTGAAGCGCCTAGAACCGCTCGGTCACATCCTTCGACACGACTCTTGTAGTGTCCCACTACAGTTGTAGTACAATGCGAGAACTACAAAAGGTTTCTCAGGTTGAAGGGCTCGTGACCCGGTAAAACTGAACACTGTGTCTGCAAACTGCGTAACATCGCTACAAACTTATTTGTTGTCTCATGATTTCTAGAGTATCGATGGACTCACATTTGTAGAAAAAATAAGACTATTTTTTGACAGAACAGCCGTATTTTAAATTTTCACAGTGGTAGTGTACGACTGAGTCTTCAGATGTGACACGACCCAAAGCTCAGCGTAATGGCCGGCCAGGGTGGCCATGCGGTTAGTTAAGTTTAAGTAGTTCTAAGTTCTAGGGGACTGATGATCTCAGAAGTTAAGTCCCATAGTGCTCACAGCCATTTCAACCATTTTTACCGTAATGAAATAACAAGGAACATGTACGCTATATTCCAAGCTATATGTTTAGTGTCTATCCAAACTGTGCTGTCATGGAAGACGTACGAAAGTTTTCTGTCACAATCATAAGTGTGCGAAGTAACTTAAGGTTTCAACAATCAGGTAATTTCCCTCAGGATGTACGTCATATTTGGAAAACTGTAGCAAAATTTGAATTCCACGGTGTCGTTAGAGATGGGACATACTCGGATGAATCTCCAGAGTCGAAAATGCATTGCGGAATGTAAAGTTTCTCGTTTGTCTTATTAGACCTACCTAAGATGCAGTATGGTGTTTATTCGGTTTTGTAATATAAACGAGATATAACCAATATGTTACGGCCTCCCACCACGTATATCTCGAAAGTGGACACTTTGGTAATGTCAAAGAAATTAGAGTTCGCTAGAAGGTTCTCCTAACTATTCGTGGATGGAACTGAAAAGGAAGAAAATAATATCGGGGACCACAGGCACACACACGTTGTTACAGTGACCTGACATCTTCCGCAGTGGTAATTTCAAAATCTGTTGGTCATCGATGGCTGTTTGTCTACTATGCCTAGCTTTCCTTCGGTTCGTTGATAAAGTGCATCCATGTCTGTTTAAGTGCCTATTTATTATGTGGTTGAGGATTACGTGAACCGGTTACGGGTATATAATCGCGAAAGATGGGAAATGAGACTAGAAAGCGGAAAGAAAATGGCGATGTTTCTTTCATACGTGCCATTCGAGTATCCACTCTTTAAGAGGAACTACGCAATATCTAACTCTCAATGGCCCCACGAAGATATGAATGTCGCTCCTTTCGAATAGCAGAATCTCATCACTCGGTATGACGATCCGCATTGGCCGGTTATGAATAAGAGCCAAAACTTACGTCCATTTCTATTTCCGATCTTTTCTCCAGAGCTATCGGTAGCTTTAGAGATGTACAAACCACTGAATATTGAATGCATTTTCGTTTGAGATAGTCTGATATCGCTTACGAAAACATTCCCTTTAGTGTATCATCCGTTCTGAAGTCTCGACAGACTCCTGTTACTTTATAATCATCGCTGTCTTCCTTCGTACGCCTTCTTCACAGAACGTCGGGCTGTGAGACGGCTGTGTGGGTGATTGGTTGTGAGTGGTTGGAGGGGAGTGGGTGGGTAGGGAGTGGACGGGGTAAAGGGGGCACTGTAGTTCTGATGAACACCTATAAGGCAGATAGATACATTCGAGACTATTTCTTAGTTTCTCAGTCGATAAAATAACAGAGCTCTCCGCATGCCCATTTCCTTTACATTCTCTTTAGGTTAGATACAAGAAATAATATGCCGGTAGCAACTATTTGCGGATGTTGTGTCTGCGGGTGGCCACTGTGATGCAGGCCTTCAGCCTTTTCTGTCTCACGACAGTGAATGGATGACGTCGCATTGGTGTACGGTAGTTCGACGGGCAGTTTCGTCTGATCTTGCGATGAAGTATGGATGTGGGCATCGTCTAACCCTGAAATGGTTGTTCCTTATCTACAGACATACTGAACGCAGTAAGCAACCCATAATGTCCGGAATACGTTTGAAGTCAAACAGAGAACACCACTGAACTGAAGAGAGAATGCAGGTAATCTTTCACTTCCACTTCAGAGCAGGTGGTGCGTAGTGACTTCCTACATGCCAAAGAGTATCGAAAAAAATACTTCTCGTTTTTAGCTAAACCGAATTAATAAGAGTGTACTGCAAATCTATTTTTGATCAGTTTACGTTGCATTTGTGTATGCTAACTTGTTTGGTAGTTTTCAGCGCTTCGCCATGCAAAGTAATGGCAGTGCCAGGATGGCGTGGCACAATGCAGCATTCGGGTCCAGAATTCTGCTATGGGGAAGATGTCACAGTACCTTACCTCCTCCCACCGCCTCCCGGTCACCCGGTACTCATACTATTATCGTTCGAAGAATGCTTGCTATTTTAAGAATAATAGCGATGAAACGTAGAAAATAGTTCAGTACAGTAAAAACAATGTGTTTACATCCACATTTAATACATCTTTTTATCATTACTCAGAATAAATAAATAAATAAGAGCGATATAGCATCTGAAAAATATTCATAGCAAAATTTTATGAGTGCATCTATCATGCAGTCAATGTAGAAACAACAGTGACAGTCTCTCATAACTTTGGGCAAGTATAATTCACAAGATAGGAAATCGAACTGTAGACTCACCATTGCTCCTTTGAGAACACGTGAAGGCCATGTGCGCTTGCAGTTGACGGGAGTACTATTTATTTACTTTTTACTCGTTCCCACCTACCTGGAAGTCAATCTTCATTTTCTTTATTTATTAATGGAGGGAGTGCATTTCCCTTTCTGTTTTCCCTTAAACGACATCCTGTAGTTTCTCGGTTTAACCTTTGGACTTGCGAACTGTGCCAGATTTTCTGTTGGATGAAACTTCCTGGCAGATTAAAACTGTGTGCCTGATCGAGACTCGAACTCGGGACCTTTGCCTTTCGCGAGCAAGCTATGTCTCCGCAATATCCTTTCTTCCAGGAGTGCTAGTTCTGCAAGGTTCGCAGAAGAGCTTCTGTAAAGTCTGGAAGGTATTAGCCGAGGTGCTGGTAGAAGTGAAGCTGTGAGAACGGGGCGTGAGTCGTGCTTGGGTAGCTCAGATGGTTGAACCTTTCTGTTGGATGTTTGAAACTCTGAGAAAAAAGGAGTGAGCTGCAGAGAAAGATGGGTAATGTACAATACGTAAAAGAATCAAGAGGGAACAACAAGAAAGGACGATCAAGAACGAGGTGCTCGGATTAAAAAAGGTATAAGACGGAGATGCAGACACTGAGGAGGCAGTGACAGATATAAATGAAATATTCAAGAGTGGGATTAAAATTCAGGGTGAATGGATATGTATGATAAGATTTACTGATGAGATTGCTATCGTTAGTGGAAGTGAAGAAGAATTACAGGATACGTTAGACGCCGGCCGAAGTGGCCGTGCGGTTCTAGGCGTTGCAGTCTGGAACCGGGAGACCGCTACGGTTGCAGGTTCGAATCCTGCCTCGGGCATGGATGTGTGTGATGTCCTTAGGTTAGTTAGGTTTAACTAGTTCTAAGTTCTAAGGGACTAATGACCTCAGAAGTTGAGTCCCATAGTGCTCAGAGCCATTCGAACCATTTTTGATACGTTAAACGGAATGATCAGTCTAATGAGTAAAGGGTGCAGATTGAGAGTAAATTGAAAAGGACAAGTCGAGCGACAGGTAGCAGAAATGAGAATGGCGAGAAACTTAATAACAAAATTGGTGGTCACGAAGTAGACGAAGTTAACTATTTACGCTTCCTTGGAAACAAAATCACAAGCCAAATACGGAATATTCTGCGGGATTTATACACAATAGAAAAATATTAGACATAAGAATTCGGTCGGTGCATGGCGGGAAAACTGTATCGACGAGTTTGTTTCTCGCTTGTTTGTTCAAATGTAATTATCCTCCTCCCATGCCTGCCATCGCTCGCGCTTAACTGTTACCACGCTGCGTATTTTGTTGACAATTTTAGTTTGGTACACATCGTCATACCGAGACTTAATCTTGCAGGAAAACATTTGTAGGCGCCAGGAAAAAGTGTTTGTTTAGAGCGTCTCTTCTCTGAAGCTGAAATGTCTACGAGAAGAAAAGGAGTTAACTACTGATTAAAAATGAAGAGAAATTTGTCTTTCTATACCATCATCCTTCACTTCCAAATTTTAATTACGAGAATTCAAGTGCATCGACATTTATTATATTAAAAATACACCTGCAGACTACATAAATTTATTTCATTTATTACCTGGTTTTTTGTTAATTTTTATGATGCGGAAGTTGACTACGTATCCATGACTACTTTAATAATTACAAGAAAAATACATTATTATTAAAAAATAGATCAATATTTTAATTTTACCAAGTATCTGGCTACAAAAAAGTATTTTACTTAAGTATTTGCTATTCGACCGAATAGTACCTAGATATTGTATATTCGGCCGACTAGGATAAAAGTAGCCGCATACCGAATAATAGCCAAATACTCGTTGCAAGTCAGAAAGTAACCCATGGCGGACGAAGCAAGGATGGCATAAGAAGCAAACTACGACAGGCGAAGAGAGCATTCCTGGCCAAGAGAAGTCCATTGGTATCAAACATAAGCTACGTCTTAATTTGAGGACTAAATTTCTGAGAACGTACGTCTGGAGCACAGTATTTTATCATGGCCAGTGAGAGAATTGGAACAGAAGAGAATCGAATTTTCTGAGATGTATTGCTACAGAATAATGTTGAAAACCAGTTGGAGTAGTAAGATAAAAAATGAGGAGGTTCTTCGCAGAATGACCGAAGGAACATACGTGAAACACTGCCAAGAAGAAGTGACAGGACGATAGGACATTTGTCAAGGCATCACGGATTAACATCTATGGTCATCGGAGCAAGTGTCGAGAGTAAAAACTATGGGGGAAGACAGAGATTGAAAACATTCAGCGAATAACTGAGGGCGAAGGTTTCCAGCGCTGGTCTGAGAAGAAGAGTTTGGAACAGGAGAGGAATTCGGACTGGACCACACTAACCAAGTCAGAAGACTGATGACTTAAAAAAAAAAGTCCACTTGAAATGTCCGCCTCCATCCGACGAGGTTGTTACCAGTCAAGTCGTAACCCCACCAACATGGGCACGGAGTCAAACGAGTAACCGGTAAGTCGTGTGTGTTAAATATACACTGTTATTTACAGATCGCCTTGGCGTTTCTTTGACTACATTACTTTCCGGAAGTTCTATAAAACTTGTAAATTTATATACATAAAAGTGAACGTTGCAGATTTTATTATAAGCTGCATTTGACGAGCGTCAAAATGTACGAAACAGTGATTACTAGTTTCAGGCACTTAAAAGGTCATCTTCAAAACAGGATATAAACATACGGTGTCTATATCGAGAGAATGAGTAAGACCCTTACTCGGTACAGTGCTAACATTCTTCGTTTATTTAGATTTCCTTAAGGACAGTAACGTTGTGATGGCTGAATGTCATTCTCTTGATTTAGACACTGCATGTTTGTATCCTTACCTAAGAATGATTGTAATAGCGGTTGAAGCTGGTAATCACGATTTCCTAGACTGCGATCTTCACCAGACAAAGGTTTTAATAGATAATCCATAAAATTCAAATATACCGACCGTTTGACATAAATTTCTGTTTGTGGGACGTCCAAAAGTGTTATATAAATTGTTCGTGATTAGAACTTCAGTTACAGTTGTACGAAATTGTTTATAAATGAAGTCTTACACAAACTGGTTTCAGGTCTCAGACCCATCTTCAGGTGCAACGAAAGTCAGCGAAAGGTGTACAAGTCCAAGTTAAGTTAGAAAATAGTACGTCTGCCTTGCATAGGTCATCAGAAGGAATATGGAAAAGACTGTGCTAATACCTCGTTTCCAATGTATCTGACGTAGGTCAACCATACGTTACAAACGGCGGCGAGAGCGTAGAATGAAAGACGAACCGCTGAAAAGTTTATAATTTGCTGTTAGTGACACGCAGCACGCCAATTGAGGCAGCAATTAGGCATACAAAGTGGCATAATGTCCCGTCTATCAGCGGAACGGCAAATGTGATGCCTTTTATACTAACGTGTACATTTACATTTTGTACTCATTTTAGCTACATACGGGGCTGAGACCCTCTGACCGGGTTTTATAAGACTTCAGCAATAGAGAGATTTTATACAACTTAGCGGAAGTTAAAGATATCAATAATTTGCAGATCGCCGTCTCCGTGCTGATTGTGTCAGATATTTATAACCGGTAAAAATGTAAATGTTTCTATTGAAATGTGGTTTGGTAAGGTAGGCGTAGCCCCCGTGACCCTCTTCGCTTGGATACACGACTGCGAGCAAGAATCGTGCATTCAGTAACGTACACTTATATATATATATTTTTATTCGTAGAAGCATAAATTTTTATCGTTTATCGACAGCTAAGATGCTGCATGCCGATTTCCTGTACTTTCCTTCTCCTTCTGCCAGTTACATTTGACCTGCCACCTGGAAACTAAGACAGATAGTGTGTTTCCACAATATTAAATTGTACATGTACATAAAGTTTAGCTCGTTTCTTACTACTTTAAACAAGATTTAACAAAACTGTAGCTTTAAAAACTTGGAAACTTCAAACTAATCAGGAAACTAAAATATTTAAAATTAACAATATCTGTATTAAGAAGATAGAAAAGACTGTTTAAATTTATAAACTGTATTAACGATGCTGTTCAGGAGCAGGTACCTCGCAAAAAAATGAGTCTTTCTCTCCTAGGCAGCCACAGTCTATAGCGAGAATTAAGCGACACTGCTTGAACCTTTTACCCGCAGATGACGCGATACTACATCTAGGTTACGCTCTATTTTGCATCTACTCTACACAGCAACATCTGATATTCAGTATTTATTCATTTGTCTTACAATCACATAACTGTCTAAGGTACACATGTCTCGCGACTCCCCAGCTACTGTCACCAGTCACGTGCGTATGACCCTATTTACAGCTTTGCTAATGCAGATTCTTTTGTCCTCTACAGTGTGTGTGAATTGATATGGTCTTGCATGATGAAGTGGTCAGTATTGCTCCTTGCGAAGGTATAGAGGCTAATAGCAGGCAATTCTACAATACCAACTAGCCTACTTTAGTACTTTACATTTAGTCATTCTATTTCAGTTGTCTTCACCTGTTCCATTGTCGTCTGACAGAAAATTTCTATTCTTAGCGTCTCCCTGATTTTGGGGAGAAATGCGTTTAATCTAGAGGTCTTTTCGTAAATTCTCCTCTGCCCTTACCGCGACTGTCTCTCGAGGTTTGAGCTGACTCAAGGTTTGAATTCCACGATATCTCCCTGAAATGTAAGAAAAAAGAAAATTGGCTTTCGAAGTGACAGGTGTGACAGGTGCAACCGTTCATTTGACAGTTACGACTCGTGTTGCTGCTGTCTCGTATACTTGTTCCCCTGAAAAACTAACCGTGCGGCCTGACGTGATCGGCGCTTCGGCCTCCGCCGGCCCGTCCCGGGCGGAGCCGAGGTCAGACGCGGCCTCCGCTCACAGCTCGGCTCAGCTCACCTCTGCCATTTCCGCCGCTTTGCAACGGGCGCCTCCTGCACAGCTAGCCGCTCTGCGACCAGCTACCTGCTACGCAGGCTACCCGCTACACAAGCAGCCGGCCGGCGCAAACACCGTCTCCCGTCGGTCTCAGCTTCGCAATCTCGTAACCTCCGCCTCACTGGGCACGAGAAGGAAACGGCGGCCTTGCCACACAGCACGCCTGAGATTCTACCATGAAGATACAGTAGCCCAAACTCAGACTCTTAGCACTATACCGAGACGGAAAGTCTTGAGAAAGCTGCGTCTACGAGTGAGGAAATCTGGTATGGTATTTGTAGTGTTTACTGTCCTAGTCATTAGACAGATTCCCACACACGCCTAATACAGGATGGACTGAATAGAACTATCCCTAAAAATATTTTATGCACGCGACAGTCAATTCTACTTACGAGGGCTATTCAGAAAGTAAGGTCGGATCGGGTGCGAAATGGAAACCTCAGCGAAAATTGTATGAAGCTTTGGAAATTAAGATGTAACTGCAGCGTTTTCGATGGGAAGTGTTTGATTACGCACAATACAGCCTATAATTCCCCCCCCCCCTCCCCTCAGTTTCATCTCTGGTCATATGAATCGCTGGCTTTGAAGACAACGTTTTGGTACAGACAACGAGCTTGCGACCAAAGTAGAGAAGTTCCGGAAAGCAAAGAGGGTTGCCTTCTATGACGAGGGCATTAGAGAATAGGTACAGCCCTACGACAAATGTCTAGGTCACAGCAGCGACTATGCAGAGAAGTAGCTAGAGGGTGTAGCTAACTATTGCAAACAATACGTTTTTGATTTTCATAGTGGTTTCCATTTCCCGACCGATCGGGCCTTATTTTCCGAACACCCCTCATTTGTCACCCACCCAGGGTGTAGACATTGTAATGAGGGTTGCCTATCGTAAGGTGCATGAACTATTTTTCAGTACAGTCACATCAGAGGTAGTCAATAAAAGCCGAACACCTGCCACATCGGGATCACGGAACGGTTTCATTCAAAAGTAGTCATCACACGCTTTAAGACACTTATCCCATTGGGTGACGAGACGATCAAGTCCAGCATCGTAGAAAGCGGTCGGTCGCTGACGCATCAACAACCAAATGTTCAAATGTGTGTGAAATCTTAAGGGACTTAACTGCTAAGGTCATCAGTTCCTAAGTATACACAATACTTAACCTTAATTATCCTAAGGACAAACACACACACCCATGCCCGAGGGAGGACTTGAACCTCCGCCGGGACCAGCCGCATAGTCCAGGACTGCAGCGCCTTCAACCGCTCGGCTAATCCCCCGCGGCGCATCAACAACCGTACCGACTCTTGCACTTCCTCGTCTGACCGAAACTGACGTCCACGCATTTCTTTCGTCTGGCTGCTAAGGATGTGAAATTCACCAGGAGGTTGTTGCAAAGTTTACGAACCGAATCACTGAAGTGCAGCCTTCGTCTGAATTGCAGTGTTTGGACATGCATTATCAACAGGATGATTCCGTCCGACAGCAATTTCTATGCATTGCGACTTTACGGTGGGTCGCAGTTTCTGCAAAGTGTCTTCATAGCGCTTCGCATTGATTGTTGATCCACGCAGGAGGAACTCGACGAGAAGTGGGCCCCTGCGGCCGAGGAGGAGGTCATCATGACCCCACCGAAACCTGTGTGAAAAGGTTTTCTTTCTTTTCTTATTGCGTGTGAGATGTGGGTCGTTTCGTCTGTTGGGTTTGCCATTTGCCATCGGGCTGTCGGACGAAATCATCCTGGTTAACGATAACGCCCACCCCCACACTGCCTGTCGGACAAGCCTATGCTCCAGTGATTTGGTTGGATGCGGTTGTGGTTTCGTCAGCAGCCGACCGCGTTCTACGAACCAGTAGCTGATCGTCTCATCTCCCATTGGGATAAATGTCTTAACACACATGGTGATTACTTTTAAAACCTCTTGTGGCGGATGTTCGGTTTTCATGGGCACCTCCTGATACAGGGTGTTACAAAAAGGTACGGCCAAACTTTCAGGAAACATTCCTCACACACAAATAAAGAAAAGATGTTATGTGGACATGTGTCCGGAAACGCTTAATTTCCATGTCACAGCTCATTTTAGTTTCGTCAGTGTGTACTGTACTTCCTCGATTCACCGCCAGTTGGCCCATTTGAAGGAAGGTAATGTTGACTTCGGTGCTTGTGTTGACATGCGACTCATTGCTCTACAGTACTAGCATCAAGCACATCAGTACGTAGCATCAACAGGTTAGTGTTCATCAGAAACCTGGGTTTGCAGTCAGTGCAGTGTTTACAAATGCGGAGTTGGAAGATGCCCATTTGATGTATGGATTAGCACGGGGCAATAGCCGTGGCGCGGTACGTTTGTATCGAGACAGATTTCCAGAACGAAGGTGTCCCGACAGGAATACGTTCGAAGCAATTGATCGGCGTCTTAGGGAGCACGGAACATTCCAGCCTAAGACTCGCGACTGGGGAAGACCTAGAACGATGAGGACACCTGCAATGGACGAGGCAATTCTTCGTGCAGTTGACGATAACCCTAATGTCAGCGTCAGAGAAGTTGCTGCCGTACAAGGTAACGTCGACCACGTCACTGTATGGAGACTGCTACGGGAGAACTAGTTGTTTCCGAACCGTGTACAGCGTGTGCAGGCGCTATCAGCAGCTGATTGGCCTCCACGGGTACACTTCTGCGAATGGTTCATCCAACAATGTGTCAATCCTCATTTCAGTGCAAACGTTCTCTTTAGGGATGAGGCTTCACTCCAACGTGATCAAATTGTAAATTTTCACAATCAACATGTGTGGGCTGACGAGAATCCGCACGCAATTGTGCAATCACGTCATCAACACAGATTTTCTGTGAACGTTTGGGCAGGCATTGTTGGTGATGTCTTGATTGGGCCCCATGTTCTTCCACCTACGCTCAATGGACCACGTTATCAGGATTTCATACAGGATACTCTACCTGTGCTGCTAGAACATGTGCCTTTACAAGTACGACACAACATGTGGTTCATGCGCGATGGAGCGCCTGCACGTTTCAGTCGAAGTGTTTGTACGCTTCTCAACAACAGATTCGGTGACCGATGGATTGGTAGAGGCGAACCAATTCCATGGCCTCCACGATCTCCTGACCTCAACCCTCTTGACTTTCATTTATGGGGGCATTTGAAAGCTCTTGTCTACGCAACCCCGGTACCAAAAGTAGAGACTCTTCGTGCTCGTATTGTGGACGGCTGTGATACAATACGCCATTCTCCAGGGCTGCATCAGCGCATCAGGGATTCCATGCGACGGAGGGTGGATGCATGTATCCTCGCTAATGGAGGACATTTTGAACGCTTCCTGTAACAAAGTGTTTGAAGTCACGCTGAAGTCACGTTCTGTTGCTGTGCGTTTCCATTCCATGGCTAATGTGATTTGAAGTAATAAAATGAGCTCTAACACGGAAAGTAAGCGCTTCCGGACACATGGCCTCATAACATATTTTCTTTCTTTGTGTGTGAGGAATGTTTCCTGAAAGTTTGGCCGTACCTTTTTGTAACACTCTGTATACTGCCCAGTGTAGGCTTTAGTGGTCATTGTTTCCGTCAATTAGATTTGTGAAGGTAGGTTACTGCGTCGACTTCTTTTGATACTGACTAACAAAACCCATAGTTGTAGAGAAAAGCATCTCCGTATTCTTCTCGCATCTAATCTGGCTAAAATATCGATCCTTGGATGAAATCTTCTATCGTTTTTCAACAGGGACGTCTTTCATGGCAGTTGTTTTGATGACTAGCTCTTAGGGGTCTCTTCATGCCATCATTGGTTCACGGTGCCGGAGACTGTGTTTATGACGTGTGTGAGCTCTTTTTATTTCATGTTACAGCTTTCTGATATACAGTGAGCCCTGTGCACTAAGGTCTTCAGGAGATATATGCTTTTTGAAGGCTGGGGCAGCTACTGGAATCTAAATATAGATTAGTAAGCGTTGATTTACGATTTGTAGCATGTCCTGATATGCCATCACCTTATCAACGAACGAAAACATCCAAAAAAGGGAGGCAGCCATCTTTTTCACTTCCAATAGTAATTTTAATTCTAGTATGGATAGAATTCAGATGTTGAAGAAACAGACGTAACTCATCTCACCCGTAAGGCCAAACTACAAATATATCGTCCACGTACCTCCAGAAGACCGTTGATTTAAAACTGCACACCAATGTTGTCTAATTACAGAATTGCCAGCCGGCCGCTGTGGCCCAGCGGTTCTAGGCGCTCAGTCCGTAACCACGCGACTGCTACGGTCGCAGGTCCGAATCCTGCCTCGGGCATGGATGTGTGTAATGTCCTTAGGTTAGTTAGGTTTAAGTAGTTCTAAGTTCTAGGGGACTGATGACCACAGCTGTTAAGTCCCATAGTGCTCAGAGCCATTTTTTAACAGAATTTCCTATGACTGGAAACAGTCACTTCCATTAACAATCTGAGATCGATTTAATGTGAAAATATTACATACAACTAATAATCTGGAATATAGAGATTCGTTAGGAGAATTTTCGCTTAGTGTAGTCCACCCATGATACAGATAGTTTCCGAAACCCTTGTTTGACGGAACATGAGTATTATTCGCTGTATGATTGTTTATGAGAATAGATAAGATCCAAGGATCTGCAACACGTGCATCAGACGGGTCTTTTAAGAGCGTGGCAGAATGACTAAGACGTAAATCCAACTCCACTAGTAGACGGTACAAGGGGCGCATCGGACTCCAGTGGCAGACGGTACAAGAGAGACGTTGTGAATCACAGTGAGGGTTACTGTCAGAATTCCAAGAGTGTACGTTTCTAAATCTCAACTAATATATTTATTTCTCCTACATACATCAATCAAAAAGAACACGAAGATTAATTCGAGATAGTAAAGTTATTAAGGATGCTTATCGAAGTCGTGTTTCTCGCACACACTTCTAGAACTGAAGCCGAAAATTAGGAAATGACAGCTGCGCTCGCAATATTCTCTGCCTCACATCATAAGAATACTCGTCGAGTAGTGATGTAGATGTGAATGTAGATCCTTCGGCTACTGCTGAAAGCTGTGTTTCTCGCTAAGTAGAATTATCGCTTTAAAAATGCAGTCATAGAGCCTTCCATTTGAGCAAGTAACACTAATTCCTCCGTAATTATTGCAGTTTTTCCTGTACGTATACAAGAATATAAGCATGTTAAAGGCACTTGTCTGTTGTTGAGGTATTTCACATTTTTCCTTTTTCTAGTCAGTAAAAGTCTGAGTTAGCTTCCTCTGTTTTCGTATGGCTATGTTTAACTAACTCAATTTGAACCCAATTAGATCTAAAGCTTTGTTGTTTCTCACTACTCTTATTACCACATTCATTTCGATAACTGTTATGTCAATGTGGTTTCTAAATTAAATTTTCAAATTACTTCTAGCCAGTAAAAGATTAGATTTTTATTCATTAGTAAACTGTATGTAATACAATAAATATTCATTTACTCATATGACAGCTGTCAAGCGCCAACAGTAATTAGTTTACCGTATTAATTAACTGCGAGACCGTTATCAGACACAGCAGGCGATGAAATATCAAATAGCTACAATAATAATTATCTTGTCTAATACATATTATTGTAAATAGAAAATTCCTGTATTTAGGAACGGCCTTTGTGGCTTCCAGAGGAAAGTGTGTTGCACAATTCTCTCTTATATTTTACTGCTGTTCTAATCTAACTTTACCTGCAGTCACTGTTGAAGAGTTCGATCGTGTGGCGACTGGTCTCAGATTCAGTCTGCTGCGGTCATCTTCAGAACTACAAAAGAAAAATAAGAAATAAAAGGAGATATCCATTCTGAAACGAATTAACGACCTTCGGAGTTAAACATCAACAGTTATTTCGAATTGATTCGATATTACTGGAGCATAATACTATTTGATAACCTGTCACATAAACCCTGTGCTTAATTAAAAACTTCAACAAGCAACTTCAAGTGTGCAACCATAAGTACAATGACATTGGCGCTACAAGTCACTACAGAGCATGTTTATACAGTGTTTAAAACACAGTACTCGCGTTTGGGTTCGACTCCTCCTGGTCTAGTGGCTACAGTTGCTGCCTCTAGATCACGCGGTCCCGGGTTCTATTCCAGCCATGTTGGGGACGTTCTGCGCCCAAATACTGGGTGTTTGTGTGGTCCTCATCGTTTCATCACCGTTCGTCGAAGCGGCGAGACTGGACTCTGTATAGATTGAGAATTTGTAAGGGCGCTGATAACCGTGCAGTTGAGGGCCCCACAAACCAGACACCATCGTCATCATCATCATAGCACTTGTGAGGCTTAAACATAAGTCTGTACACCAATAGTTAGGTTTTCCGTTTGCAACGGTGTCGGCAGGGTTGTGTCTTTTGAACCATGATGCACTTTGGGGTGGGGGGAGCAGGTGCAGGCTTGTCATGGTAGCTATTCCGACCTCCTCTCGCCTAGTGTAAGGGTTAGTGGAGGGGACCAAGAGCAAATTTAGCCTTGAATATCCTGCAGCCTCTTTCGTTTATTAATCTCGAACGGAGTGCGTTCACTCTCTTGGACAACTTCAGGTGGGAAAGGTGGACGTGGAAGCCACTGTCCTTGGTGGCAGTACCTTGCCAGGATTTTGGTCGCAGCCGTAAACTGTTAGCAGCGTTATGCAGTGTCGATCGTATTGGGGAATAGTTACGTACATGTTCCGTAGATCATTTGAACGATTTTTTAGTCGAAATAATGTGGAAAGAGTCAGTTTACGAGATATGTATAAACGTTAATGAACACGTTACTTTTTTTGTCCTACTCATCCAAAACATTTGAAAACTAGAAAATGCCTATCATTGTTAGAGCAGAAATTAATCAGTGGAATAGTAGGAGTCGTCCAGATAAAATGATTTTAAATTATATTTAAAACTTGCTCTCTTACCTCTCAGGCACTTTATGTTTTTGGACAAATGATCAAAACTTTTTGTTGCTTCACATTGAACCCCTTTGTGAGACAATGACAGCCTTAACTATGGGTAATAATGGTCATTTTTCTATGTAGTGTTGTTCTTCTCAAACGGTGATGTATTATTTATGACTGAATTTCGTTAGCGAATGTGTCTCCTGTGATAGCTCAGTTAAAATGCTTAGCTGTTTGAAGAGGTGCCTACCTGAAGTACTTCGGTGAACATGGCATTTTACTCTTACTGCTCGCTTTTGCGCAATGAATGCTTTCTTTGCAAGTTATGAATTACCAAAGGGAATTAACCCATAGCATATTAGTGACTATAAATACGCAAAATGTGTCAGAAGATTGGTATGTTTACTTCTAAGTTTAGCAGTTATAAGAAGAGCAAAAGTAGCTGAAATTCTTTGCAAAGCTCAGTAATATGCTTATTCCAGTTCACGTTTTCATCAATATGTTCACACAAAAAATTTGTAGCATTCTACGTTCTTTCCTGATTGTTAGTTGTGTGCTACATCAATTATTGGTATGACTCTATTTGTTGTATAGAACTGAATATAGTTTGTTTTTCCCAAATTTATGGAGAGTCCATTTTCTGAGAACCACTTCATAATTCTTTGGAAAATATCATTTACCCTCTTTTCTGTTGCTTTTCCTCTAATAGGATTTATTGTAACATTAATATCGTCTGCAAAAAATACCAGTTGTTCTTGTTCAATGTTGCGTGGGAGGACATTCACATATATGCATATGGAACAGGAGTGACCTAAAATTGAACCCTGTGGTAAGCCAATTTTGTTTTATCCCCATTCACTGAGAATTTCCTTACGTGTCTCATCATTTTGCATTATGTTTGTTAAGTACGATTCAGACAAGCTGAGCATAAAGCCACCAGTTAGATAAAACTTGAATTTCTTTAAGAGTAACACGACCCATATAACCAAACGTCTTCAGGAGATCACATAAAATACCAGCTGGCAGTATTTTATTATTTGTGACTTGTACTGTGCAGGAAGTCAGGACGCCTATTCTGAAGTCCTCGCCCTGATTGGGAGGGTTCACTATTAGGGAACAAGAGGATATCAGCAATCCTAAAGCAGTAAACTGAATCATCATTATTCTTGTGCAGAGTATAGTGAAGACCCAGGCTCAGGTCCAGTATGTAGGGAGGGCGTAAAACCATCTGTCGCGGTGTACTCTATGGACATTTGTTCATACTGGGCAGACAGCTCGCTAGCAGCTGATGTTCCACCGCTGGCGACGTAGCCGAATTCCAAGGCCATACAGCGACTATATGGTGCTGATTACCTGTCTGGCAGTTGCTTGCAGGAATGACCATTCCATATATGGAGGAGCTCCAGCTCACAACTTCTGGCTGGCGGCGTGCGGCGGCAGCCGATGCCAAGGGCCTTGGTGGCTGATAGGGTCGTAGTTCGACCCATTGGTGCCACCCACCGCTGATGGCTGCGCCAGCAGATGGTCGTTTACCGACGGTGTTTCTCTAGATCACACGCTGGTAGTTGGCTCTACTACGGCAACCGAATTGGTGCCTTCTGTTGGGAGGGTGTGAGAAATAGTTACTTCCCTGAAATCGTGTACAGTCGTGTAGATGACCCAGACGTCACGCACCCGGTCGTAATGCTGAAGTCCGGATTTTGCTAACAACGTTGGTTGTTGACCGGTGGTCATACCAGCTTAGTGAGCTGGACGGTGTGATGTGATGTTGAGTGTATGTTGGTTACCATTCTATGACCTACAAGATACAGTTAACGGTGTTACACGTTGTTTCCCTAAATACCCCAAAGGCAACACTGGAATGGTTTTGTTGGATTTTTTAAAGTTGGTTTCTGACGACCTCGTCGCCTATGGAAAGCTGCTTTCTAATCTTCCGTCCTTCTGTTTCACTATCAAATGGTTCAAATGGCTCTGAACACTATGGGACTTAACATCTTATGTCATCAGTCCCCTAGAACTTAGAACTACTTAAAAGTAACTAACCTAAGGACATCACACACATGCATGCCCGAGGCAGGATTCGAACCTGCGACCGCAGCAGTCCCGCGGTTCCGGACTGAAGCGCCTAGAACCGCACGGCCACCGCGGCCGGCGTGTTTCACTATCGTACTGTGAATCAACTGCTATGTGTACCGATACGGCTTAATTTTTTGCCGTTCTGGGAAACACGGTAGAAAAACGCCAGTATTTATCTACTCTTGGGGACTATGTAAACCCCTGAATGCAGTTTGTTTTTCTCGCGACACGATGGCATCTACCAGCAGGAAAATGCAACGCGGTACACAGCTCGCAGTGGTCGTGCATGGTGCGAAGAGCACCAGCGTGAGTTTACCGTACTACCATAGGTACCAAAGTCTTCAGATATATATCTAGTTCAGAATTCTTGGGGCCACATCGATCGGGCTGTTCCCGCCATGGATCCTCAACTGACAATCCTAGCGCAGCTGGCCACTGCACTTGAATCGGTATGGCTCCACATATGTATTGGTACCTTCCAGAACTTCATCGACTCTCTCTGCACGTATGCTTCGCAAAATGTAGTTATTCAGGCTTTTTATCGGTGGTTAGGTGAAAGTGACGGGACCGTGTATAAGAAGTAGATATTGGATAAGGTTTGGTTGCAAACAGAGAGAGAGAGCTTCAGAAGGCCAAGCGTATTGAAAATACAGCATTTTTGGCACTGGTCGGGTCGGGCATCAGCCGTTTATGATAACGTAGTTTCCATGGAGTGGTTGGTGCAACGGGTGGAGCACAAAACGGTAATCCGATGGTCGTCGGATCAAATCTCTACGCGAAAATTGAATTTGCTTTTCTATTCTCAATTTTTGCCTTACTTCCACTGCATATTAGCATTAATAAAGCTCAATATACCGATACAGTTTCTATTAACATTTTCACAAAAGCCATGAGAAGGCGAAGTAAACGAAAATTTGTGATTGCAGATAATTGTCCAGGAAGGAGTTGTAAGCCATACACAAGAACATCATATACAAAATTAGATTATTTTGTTTTTTTATAGCTGATAACTTACATGTGCTGGAGTATATTCATTATAAATCCAGGGGAAGCAATAATTTTCTTGTCCTCTTGCACACATTATAAACATATCACTTTTTTACTATTAAATTTTGGATTTTAAGTTTCTTTAGCAAAACAGACATGATTTACGTTCATAAAATGTTCTCTTAAACAAAAAAACATGCACGAAATTTAAGGAATATACTACGAGGAAAACATACGAAAAGATAAACACTTAACTTGTCGCTTTCTAGATGGGTATCAGCCGAGAGCTGGAACCTCAGTATCTGGCTTACTAAGCGAACAGTCGCTTGCCTCATGAACAAAACAAATGACTGAATGAACGTAAACTTACTAAAATGCGAGAGTAAACACCATGATAAAGCATGCCCCTATACCACAAATGCCATAACGCGGAGACGGCTGGTGTGGCCGAGCGGTTCTAGGCGCTACAGTCTGGAACCGCGCGATCGCTACGGTCGCAGGTTCAAATCCTGCCTCGTGCATCGATGTGTGTGATGTCCTTAGATGAATTAGGTTTAAGTAGCTCTAAGTTCTAGGGGACTGATGACCTCAGAAGTTAAGTCCCATGGTGCACAGAGCCATTTGAACCACTTTTGAACCATAACGCGGAAATTACGCCAACTCAAGTGAGAGGTACTCGAGCACCCACCCTACAGTATTTATCTCCCCCCCCCCCCCCCTAGCGATTATCACGCCTTCTGCGTCTAGGCCACGAACAGGTGGGCTGCAGGCGTCCAACTATCCTCCTTCTTACCAACACACGGCCGTCACTGGCAACGTGGCAGAACCGACTTTCATCAGAACACACAACAGACATCCACGCCGCCCTCCTTTGAGCCTCACTTGACACCGCTGAAGTCGCAAATGGTGGCGGCTTGAGGCTGGTGGAATGGACGCTGCAGGGAGTCTGGCTCGGAGTTGTCGTTCAAGTATCCGATCTGTAACAGTTCGTTTATCAATCTGGTGCCAACTGCTAATCCAGTTACTGCTGCAGATACAGTACAATGCGAAAGATCCACATGTCGAACACGATAGTCCTCCTTCGCAGTAGTGTTACATGGTGTTCCAGAGCCGGGTCTTCTTGTGATCGTATATTCTCGCGACCACTGCTGCCAGCAATGATGTAGAATGGCAGCATTCCTGCAGTACCGCAGAGGAAACATTCAGCTTCTCGTCATCCTATTACATGACCTCGTTCAAATTCGTGAGGTGTCGGTAATGGTATCTTCATAGCCTTAAAGGCATTTTTTACTGACATCAATCACCACGTTCAGTCTCAAAGGCAACTGACGCTCATGACCGTTACAACTTGTATTTAAACCTGATTTGCATTCTCACAGTGACACTACTAATTCCACTCTTATGACACTTGAGCGAAATTTGAACCGAGATAATATTTCAGATGTAGAAACACGCCTAAGAACTTCCGTTTATGTCGCACAACTCCTCCTTAGTGTAGCGAGTTTTTCTATCAGTGTACATTTCTCGCACCTTTCAGCCTTCCCTTTTTGCAGTCTGAGCTCTCGATATTCATCCGACAATAGTTAATGGTAATAACACAACAGTGGTTGTAGAACAACCATTGTGTTACCGTTTCCACAACTGCCGAATGTCTCTTCCCCCACGGCTGTCAAGATAACAAATTTGATGTCAGTGGTTCAAGAGGAAGCGCATGTCAAATGTGAACAACACAGTGGGAACACGGAGGGAGGCGGCGCTCGCCGAACTGTGAAAACGCACGCCTCAGCGCTCTGCAGTTAAAGGACACGGAGGTGCAGCGGATCCGGAATTATAGGCATATCCCTTCTCCGCCCTGAGCGGGCCCGTGTACAAGCAGGAAGGGAGCGTCAACGGCGTGTAAACTCCGAGGACTACGTAATCCGGCGCGCGCGACTGAATTAGTCCGCTCCGGCGCTGCGCCGTGATTCCTTTAGAAGACGCTCCCAGCAGGGTCGGCGTGTGTGTGTGTGTGTGTGTGTGTGTGTGTGCGCGTTGCGCGCGCCCCCGGCGAGCTGCTCCACAACTTGGCGCCCGCTACTTACGAGCGCAGGCTGCAAGTTCGCCGCCTCTCACATCTCGCCTCAACTTGGCTCCATCACTCTCCCTGCGGACTGCGGCCGAGCTGCGCCAGACAGTAAATAATACGCTGCCTGAATGCGCGTCCCAACACTTGCCGCCCTCACAGAGTTGCTCTCGCATTCTTCTTCTCTCACGTCCAGCTCTCTCTCATTCTTTTTCTGTTTGGTTTGTATTGTGAACCTCTCTATCTCAGTGTCAACTACACTTCTCCGTTCACGTCTGTCTTTCAGAATGTGTCTGCTTCTTTGCTTTCATTTTGCAGCTAGTTGTATCTAGTTTTCTGCGTTCTGAGCACGTGTACTTGCACACTTGTGTTGAAAACTGTAACAAGTCTGAGACGTGCACGGCTCGTGTTCATGCCATTTATTGTTTGTCATCTTCTATCACGGTACTGCGTTCGACAATATAAAATGGTACAAGCTGTTCGAGATTCTGAAAAAAGTAGGGGTAAGTTATAGGGAGAGACGGGTCATATACAATATGTACAACAACCAAGAGGGAATAATAAAAGTGGACGATCAAGAACGAAGTGCTCGTATTAAGAAGGGTTTAAGACAAGGCGGTAGCCTTTCGCCCCTACTCTTCAATCTGTACATCGAGGAAGCAATGACGGAAATAAAAGAAAGGTTCAGGAGTGCAATTAAAATACAAGGTGAAAGGATATCAATGATACGATTCGCTGATGACATTGCTATCCTGAGTGAAAGTGAAGAAGAATTAAATGATCTGCTGAACGGAATGAACAGTCTAATGAGTACACAGTATGGTTTGAGAGTAAATCGGAGAAAGACGAAGGTAATGAGAAGTAGTAGAAATCAGAACAGCGAGAAACTTAACATCAGGATTGATGGTCACGAAGTCAATGAAGTTAAGGAATTCTGCTACCTAGGCAGTAAAATAACCAATGACGGACGGAGCAAGGAGGACATCAAAAGCAGACTCGCTATGGCAAAAAAGGCATTTCTGGCCAAGAGAAGTCTACTAATATCAAATACCGGCCTTAATTTGAGAAAGAAATTTCTGAGGATGTACGTCTGGAGTACAGCATTGTATGGTAGTGAAACATGGACTGTGGGAAAACCGGAACAGAAGAGAATCGAAGCATTTGAGATGTGGTGCTATAGACGAATGTTGAAAATTAGGTGGACTGATAAGGTAAGGAATGAGGAGGTTCTACGGAGAATCGGAGAGGAAAGGAATATGTGGAAAACACTGATAAGGAGAAGGGACAGGATGATAGGACATCTGCTAAGACATGAGGGAATGACTTCCATGGTACTAGAGGGAGCTGTAGAGGGCAAAAACTGTAGAGGAAGACAGAGATTGGAATACGTCAAGCAAATAATTGAGGACGTAGGTTGCAAGTGCTACTCTGAGATGAAGAGGTTAGCACAGGAAAGGAATTCGTGGCGGACCGCATCAAACCAGTCAGTAGACTGATGACAAAAAAAAACAAAAAACAAAAAAAAAATCACGGTACTGCCGCCTCGTTTTCTTACTCCATTTACTGGCGTTAATAACTTCGTACCTTAATTGCCCGTGAGCGTCAGCAGCAGCGCTTATCGATAAGTGCACTGTGTACCATCTCTGGAGCGACCGATAGTATTTCCGGGCAGTCGTGTGTCTGGCAGTCAGTTGGAGACGGACCAGCAGTGCAGTCGGGACGCAGCAGCAGTGAAGTCGGGGACGGAGCGCCGGTGAGGCGTGGACAGCCAGTGCCCGCCGACCGCTGGCGACACACATGGACTGTCTCACGGAGGGAGATTGGAGTGGGACGACCGTTGGTTGGTCGTTCGGTTGATCGTCTCAGCGACCGACGTATATTCGGTCCTTCCATCGTTTCCGGGCCTGGGCAGGGGGTTGTAACTCTAGTTGAGTCCTCACTTAATCTACTGTCGAGCCTCTACTGCTTACATTTCTTGGTTTGATCCTGGTTGTCGCTTTGGGACATTCTCGCTAGTAACAACGTTTTTCTATTCAAGTCGGCTAAGATTCCAGCCGTCTTCCTGTAAAGTTTGACTTAATTTATTCCCTGTTATTGAAATTCACCAACGGTATCTTCTGCCTTGTGGCCGTTGACGTTCCAGTTACCTGCCCTCGTCGTTGACGTAATTTTCGGCGGTGTTGCTGTCCAGCGCGGCGTGTAGTTCGACAGCTGAAGTGTTGTTTGTCGTTGTAGGCGCCAATATTCTGTGTGTCGTTGTATTGAAATCTTGTGGTCGTTTTGCTGGTTGCGTGGAGCGGAACTGATATTGTTGATTGGTCGGTCGGCTGTCTGTCGGTTAAGAAGTCGTTGGACAGGCTGCATGTCTCACCTAAACGGGCGTTAGTGTTACAATCCCAGGCCGAGGGTTGGAAATTCTGAGCACCGTTCCTTGTGTGTTACATAGTTTGGGTTTTAGTTATTTGGTTGATGTGTTGCCTTCAGCCGTATAGCAATATCTCTTAAATTAATGTTCTTGTCTTGCCCTTAACGCACGAGATTGTTATTCTTTTATATGGGGCCTTCAGCCGAATTTTACATTTTTAAGACAAAGCCTTCTGCCTTTTAAAATTGAAACTCTTTTTTCTAGGGTTTAAGCCGTTAAATTATTCTTCATGTGCGTCATTCAGCCGAGTTTTAATATCTCTTAAATTAATGTTCTTGTTTTTCCCAAAATGCATAAGATTGTTATGCTTTTGTATGGGGCCTTCAGCCGAATTTTGGATGAAATGTTTTAAGATAATGCCTTCTGCCTTTTGATTAAAACCCTCCTAATTGCTTAATGTGCGACCTCCAGCCAAGTTCCATTAAAATTAAATTGCTAAGGCCTTTAGCCTGTTTAGATAGTAGATCTAAAAATATTCTTGGGTGAAACCTCCAGAAGAACCTTGTATTTCAATTTCTTGCTTACGCCTTATTCTTGGATTTTGAGTGTGGCCTTCAGCCGATCAAACGTTAATCAAAGAATGTCGATTAAAGTTTCGAGTGTTTTGCATCCTTGTTGTAATATTGTGTGTTCATGAATAACGTTTGTATGTTGAATGCAACTGACAGCAACGTATTTGGGCCTCTTTCCTCAATCTAATCCGCTCTGTCCTGCTAGCCCAGGCATTTCAAAGTCGTTGTTCGCGGTTCTCGTTGCTAGTGTTTCCAGGTGCCTTTGGAGACCTTACCACATTCTGCACTCTGTGTGTGTGTGTGTGTGTGTGTGTGTGTGTGTGTGTGTGTGTGTGTGTGTGTGTTTTTGTGCGCGTACGTGCAGCGGCCACTGAAGCTTTAGTTGCTGTAACACTAAAATCTGCAGTTCAAACCTTTCGGTGCCGTGGACATAACGTGGTAATGAGCAGCCTTTGGTGTATTTTAATCATTTGTCAGCGTATTTGACATACAAGTGTAGGACATTGTAATTAACTGTTGCTGAAACAAAATTAGTTCCAGTATATTATGCTTAACTCTGAAGTCACCATATTCACATTAACGTGTTCCTAAATGTCACGAGTAAAGTTGTCTAATCCTGAAATGAAAGGTGAGTGAATCTCTTAGAGGGTACCACCATATGTTCTTGACCCGATGTCAGGGGCTCTCTAAGAAAACCTCAAAACATTCCAGGCCCCTTGGAAGACCGAAAGTCCACTTACAGTGCAGTGACTCGCATCAGAACTGAAACAACATAAAACAGTTCATTCAGTACATAGCCTTGAGTCCCCTCCCAGCATTGTCCGTTACTCTTGCATACACTCAACAGGAAAGCAGTCTTGCCACGGATATTATAGTCTTCTCTGCTCAACTAACAGTACAGCTATTGGCGATTTTATTTGTAGGAATAATTAATTACAGCTTTCAGCAGTCCAATGCACACTCCTGAATGGATGGCATATGGACTTCCAGCGTCATCGAATCGTGGTTGTAGTGTCAGAGTCTTATTGTTCAGAAACTTATTGTTGACAGCAGCCGAAGTAATGTAAGTACGACCCATGAGTGTACGATACATTTCTGTTATATTTTGAATAACCTGTTTCTATCTTAATGTAATCTGTTTTAATGTAACTCCTACTCACACGGAGAATGTGTGGCGCCTTTGTAGGTGGCCGCGAATATCGAATATATGCTCACGAGCCGTAACGCGTCGAAGACCATCGTCCCTCAGAACAAGATCTCATATTATCGACGTGTCATTTCGTGATATCTTTATCGTAATTCGTAACTTTACCTTAGTGGAATTCGTTTTGTGTGGTGCTTATCGTAAAGGCTTGCTCAATTTAATCTATAAAGTTTATAACATCAGGGTTTATTAAAGAGTGAAAAATAAAGAAGTAGTTACTTTGCAGTTGAATATATTGACTATCGAGAAGACGGAATTAAATTTTATCGGAAGAATATGTTTCAAATGGCTCTAAGCACTATGGGACTTAACATCTGAGGTCGTCAGTGCCCTAGACTTAAAACTACTTAAACCTTACTAACCTAAGGACGTGACACACATCCATGCCAGAGGCAGGATTCGAACCTGCGACCGTAGCAGCAGCACGTTTCCGGACTGAAGCGCCTATAACCGCACGGCCACAGCGGCCGACCTACAATATTGGAACTTACTGACAGAATCTCATTCGAAGTGATCGACGGATCGGAGTCAAAGATCTCGCTATGGAACTGAAGTTCTAATAAGTTTGTGCACCGGAGAGGAGATCACAGAACACCATTGGACAGTTCTTCCTTATTCATCCTACAGCCCGGAACTTACACCTTCCGACTACCATCTGTTTGGACCAATGAAGGATGCACTCCGCAGAATACAGTACGAGGATAATGGGGAGTTTACTGATGCAGCAAGACGCTGGCAGCGACGTCAACCAGTAGAGTGCTGTCATGAAGGTATACCGGCCCTCCCATTGAACTGAGATGGTTCAAAAATGGGATTTGGTAATGTTGCTGGTACTATATACACGAATAATTCATTACAGTATCATCAGCACTCAAATTCATGGTCCTGACTGGATGGCATGTGCACGTCCGGAGTCACCGAGTTGTGGGAGTTAGTAGTGTGAAGTCAGAAACTCAATATTCCGAAGCACATTGTCCACAGCAGCCAACGTATCATATGTACCACACATTTTTGTTACGTTTTGAATTAACTGCACGTATCTTATATTACTGCATCTTGCTCTTTTAATGTATCGGCTACTCCCGGGGAGAAGATGGACTCGTTGTATAATATATAGTCACGAACGGTAATGCGCCAAAAGCTATCGTCCCTCAGAGCAACGCACACATATTATCTATGAATAGTTGTGTAATATCTTTTTGATAATTGCTAGCCGTATGTTAATGCAATTAGTATTTGGTGGTGTTCGTTTTATCATATTGGGTTGCTCATTCTACTGTATAAATTATATTACATCAGTGTTTATTGAAGATTGAAAAATAAAGAAATTCCACCTCTGACATGGACAGTATTGGGTTTTATGGATGTGTCGCAAGATAATTTTGTTGGAAGGACGTATTATAATTATTTCAACACCCTTCAACCTAGAGAAGAGCCGTCAGACGAAACGTTGGTAAAATATTTAGGCAAAGAAGAATATTATTTAGTATTTCTATCCCTACATAGAGATTCTTAGCCGCTAGGCAGCAATTTAAGCTGGTACGGCTGACGACAGAGTTATTAGAAGTCGTCATCCCTTCTCTTTGTATCGTACTCTCTTTCCCTTCTCACGCTGTACAGAGTCTAACTTGCAATCTAAAAATTTTAATTAATATTACGTCAGCGTATAATTTTGGTACACAGCAGAGAACATAGAACTCTGGTTGAGATTCTTTGCTGCCTAAATTGTCATTTGGTATTAAAAAACTGGAGGAGATAAAAATGAACAAGCAAAAATTATGAAGGTGACGGCAACACAGCGGGCGCTCAAACGCACCAGGAGGTTGATCAGCTGAGGGCCGGACTTCTGCCACCCGGTTTAGAGACCAACCTGTCCCGCTCCCCTGTTTGTGGACACTGCGCCTACCAGCCACGAGTACCGCTACTGCGTACGCTGCCAATCGCACACCGGTGCCATTCGGTGTCACAATATTGATCGCTCTGCATTACTTTTGTACCCCTACCCAACGACTACTCGACACACCTTTTTATTTATCAAATGAAGAATACTTTATATTTTGGTCTCATCAGTTATATCTTTCCGCTAGAGTGTTAATCGGAGCCGTTAACAGGTTATTCCCTGACTTTTATTTCAACATCTTCGCAATATATGCTGAACTGAGGTACTATCAAGAGATATAGTTGCTTCAAATTTATCCTGCAGCCTCTTTGCTAATGCAGGCGTGTCGCAACCTAGCGGATACTGGAGTGCAAAACTTAAGGAAGAAATTTAGTTTCACGTAATTCATCACTGCCAAGTAACATATCTCGATGAGATTAGGACCATACATACCATGAATGGCTACAATACAGTACAGAAGGCCGCTCGGGGTTAGCCGTGCGGTCTAGGGCACCTTCCCACTGTTTGCGCGACTACCCCCGTCGGCGGTTCGAATCTTCCCTCGGGCATGAGTGTGTGTATTAACGTAAGTTAGTCTAAGATAGATTAAGCAGTGTGTGAGCCTACGGACCAATGACCTTAGCAGTTTGGTCCCATAGGAACTTACCATAAGTTTTCAAAAAATTACAGTACAGAAGGGAACATCATGCACTGAGACGAACGGAAATGACACTTTTTGTGGTGTGCGTACTATAAGACTTTCAGTACACACACCAACAGATTATTTGACTTGTCGCTCTAGCGAAGTAGGCGAGTGTCAGCAATATTTCTCGTGGTCTTATCGTGGCGTGTGTATCTTCTGCAGTTAGGTCAGACGATAGAAATGCCACTTGCACACTTAGAGTAGCAGATTGACGGTGACCAACTTGAAACATAACTTGATTAATTTTCACACACATTTATTAAAATAATAACAAGCATAAAAATTACTTAACTTGGTTCTGGATGCTATTTAAAATTGACAATCTGAAGTTCCTTTGGTATTGGTACGTTAATCTTATTCTCACATATATCTCTGATTCTTGACAAAAGTGTCTATATATTTATCTTCATGGCTATGTACAGGAATATGGTAATCTTATGGGGCACAGACTGAAACTTGACTATAGACTGGTACAGACAAATGTAAAACTCGTACAGACTGGTACAGACTAATCCAGACTGACTAATCGGAGGTCTGTACACACATTATAATACCTCGCACGTTCATGTATCACTGCGCGAGTGTGATCCGCGAGGAGAAAAGGTTCTACGTTAGCAGCAATCTCATTGGCTGCGTTACATATTAATACGCGGATCGGCGGAAGCAGAATTTGGTCCGTCTCTATCGCAGCGCCATCTCGTAGTGGGGAGACGGACGAGCGCTGCGCCTGCGCTGTTGTGCTTAGTGGGAAAGTGGCTCTAGTGGGAAAGTTCTGTACGCGCTGACTACACGGAACTATGTACAAAATACTTTTATTCAAAGATTATCATTATACTGAGGTCAGTGAGATTAACGATGGTCCCCTAGAGGTTAAAAGAGCTGGAACATGGTTCATAAGAAGGTGTGTGACCACCACGATGGCCATGCATCCTCTGCAACGTACTTAGGTAGTGGCTGGGTTGGTAAGGAGTTCTTGGGATAGGGCCTTCCCTTCCTCCACGATAGCTGTTGACACTTGCTGGATGGTTGTAGGTCCAAGTTGACGTTCTGCGGTACGCGTCCCCAAGGCACGTACTCGATGGGATTTAAGTCGGTGCAACGGGCCGGGCACTGCATTGACCAAATATCCTTTTTTTCCAAGGACTCCTCCATGCGGTCGCCCATTGTGGTCCATAAAAATCAAATCAGCGCCGAATACACCCCCATAAAAGACTCACATGGGGCAGGAGTACAGTCTCGCAATACCGTTCACCAGTGACTGTACCGTGTTCTAAGAAGTGGAGGTCAGTACGCATATGCAACATTATACGTCACATATACGTGGACCACCAAAACGATCCTGTTCGACAATGCTGAATGTACCCACATATGGCGAGAGGTGGGAACACGTACCTAGCAACGTCGTGCACATATATACGCGTCGTGTGTGTGTGTGTGTGTGTGTGTGTGTGTGTGTGTGTGTGTGTGTGTGTGTGTGTGTGTGTGTGTGTGTGTGTGATGTTATGGCATTACGGATCCGGTTCTTCAACTCTTCCAGGTCCTGTGGGAGTGGTGGCACATAAACGTTTAACGATACCCCACCGGAAAAAGTCAGAGGGTGTCAAATCCGGTGACCGTGGAGCCCAGCTGAGACATGCTAAGTCCCAAGCTCCTTGACGACCTATCCAACGATTCGGTCGAGTGTCATTCAGATATTCACGCATTTGGCGTCTCCAGTGAGGGGGTGCCCCGTCTTGTTGAAAAATGAAGTTATCTTCGTGCAGCCTCGGAAACAACCAGTTTTGTAACATAGCGAGATACTGCTGACCGTTAAACCTGTTTGCATCAAAGAAGAATGGGCCGTAAACAGATGATTGGAATATCGCACGGAACCTATCAACGTTGCTCGAATTTTGTACATGTTCAATTGCTGCATGTTGGTTCTGTAGGCCCCAAATTCGAACATTGTGTTTGTTTGCATGACCACTAACATGGAAAGTCTCTTCATCACTGAATACGATGACTTGCGCGGAAGTGTTGTTATTGTTAGTTGCATCAAGAACCTCGTTACAAAATGCCACACGTTGGCTTTTGCCATCAGGACGCAGAGCTTGTATCAACTTTAACTGGTACGGCTTCATAACCAACGGACGTCTCAAAACACGCCAAATTGTTGTTGCTGGCAGTTGTAAGTCCCCACTGGCACGACGAGTTGATTTTGAAGGATTACGTTGGAAAGCAGTTTGAATTCGTGAAACATTTTCTTCGGGAACACGAGGTCGGCCAGGACACTTTCCTTTACATACACATCCTGTATCTAGAAACTGTCGCCGGCCGGTGTGGCCAAGCGGTTAAAGGCGCTACAGTCTGGAGCCGCGCGACCGCTACGGTCGCAGGTTCGAATCCTGCCTCGGGCATGGATGTGTGTGATGTCCTTAGGTTAGTTAGGTTTAAGTAGTTCTAAGTTCTAGGGGACTGATGACCTCAGAAGTTAAGTCCCATAGTGCTCAGGGCCATTTGAACTATTTAGAAACTGTCGAAACCATTTGCGAATGTTCCACCTATTCGGAGGATCAGTTTGGTACCTCAACCTGAAACGTTTTTGCACTGTAATCATGGGATTGCACTAAGCAAACTCGAGAACACAAAATGATTTCCGTCGCGGAGTAGCCAATTTAAGTACATAACGGTTACCAAATAAAACAGATGACAACTGACATCTAGCGGCTATTAAGATAAACTGGACTATGTATTCGTTTCTCCAATAGCCGAGCCGAGGCGCAGTGATCGATAGTTTGAAACATCCTGTATTTGTAACACACGCATAAGTGGGCAAAAGCTAAGAAAAATTCTTCTGAGATTTAGTTTGAAATAACTGGTGTAGTGCTTAGGGAGTTGGTGGAAGAATAATTACGGCTCATACTGTACTGACTGTCTTCACTTCAGAGTCCATTATTAGTTAACAATATGCGTGCTTCAGGGAATAGACTTTCAACTGTTATCTCAGAAATTATTGCTCTGGGCTCTGGCGTTCTTATCCATTTAATCGCGTGGACTTTCCTGGGCATTCCTTCGGATGTTAATGTATTGCCGTACTTCCGTTAGTAGGCGATTAGCCTGAACAACTCTGCTTCGTTTCTATCAGGGCAAACACCTGCAGCTCTCTCACGTAGCCAGTATAACTAATGCCAGTAGATAAGGGACCCAGCATAGGCTCGTGTGGAATAGCAGGGATTTCAACCGCAGTACCAGGTGAGAGAGAGATCTCCGGTACCTCTGCGAAAAACGACGTAATTTACATCCGGGACAAAACTCGCAGCCAGACGTAAGAACTCTGTCGTGTGCCAACTTCGCATCAGTACCCCACCCGCGGCTGTTAAGTTAAGCAGCGAGAATAAGGTCGCATCACTTGTCGTGTGGCGACGCTCGCTGAACTGGCAACGTAATCCCGTGCAGTGCAGACCAGCGCAAAGGCAGTGACGTATTTCTCTCAGGCAGCTGTTGCAGACGTAAACCCAGCAAATACAGGATAACGTGGCATTAAGTAGAATGAAATAACAGTTACACTTCGCACGTACTTGAGATTTATTTACTGCAAAGTAACTAAATTCGTTTCACCCTGTGAACGTAAACAAGTCAACAAACATTTGCCTGCGAATGTACTTGTCGCCAAGTATAGTGCTGTATGATCTATGATCTCTAAAGTAAAACAAAAATATATCATTTTGATCGTCTAAATCTAAATTTCAATTTTACTCCTTTTAGATGATATTTGAAATAATCCTATGGATACTACTGAGTCTCAATTAAATGAAATTTTTGCACAAACCTTTTTCGAAGCGGACGAATATCAGTAAAGGCGATTTGAGCAAATATGTCAGACGGATCATTGGTACAATCCGAGATGAGTTAAAAAACTTTTAAATAGTCAAAGAGCCCGTGAACAACTTTCTTGAGTATTAGTTCATTGCCGGTGCCATAATTGTTGATATAATTACCTGAATCATACTGCATACATCCTATGGACGTATGCAGTAAGTGGACTCTCTTATGTACGTGAGGAAACGTGAAGCATGCGCGTTTTATGTAGGTGAAATCCAATAAATTGGTTTAATGAAGATTCTATAATTACATTGAGGATATTAATTTTATCCCAGACGATTAGAGGTCAGCAGTCACGCACCATATAAGCAAGAGATATGACTGCATTAACTACAGAGAAATCGTGCTCCTCAACATCTGCTGTGAGATTATCTTCATATCTATACCGAATAACATCCAGCGGTATGCGGAAAAAAGTTGATGAATATCAGCGTAGTTTCGGAAGGAGTCGTTCAACTGTGACAGTTCACTGCGAAGACGTGGGGCATAATGAGGACTTCGTGTGTGCTATTGATTTTAATAAGGTATACGACTGCAGTCACCGGGACATCCTGATGAATCGTTAATCGAGCTTTGGAATGCTTAAAAATTCCTCAGCCTGGTTAGTCTTACTGATTCAAAAGACAAAGCGTAGCTCTGGATCCAAGACACGACGATCTTTAACGCAATCACTGGACTGAGACAAACCGATAATCGTCAGCTTGGCTCTCGATAAAGATAATGAGCAAAGCTTTCTATAGGATTTTCGAAGTAATAAAGGTCGAAGGTGAGACGATACAAGCAGAAATCAAACGTACGTCAATCTGTCACCTTTCTAAATCTCGCACTCCAAGGAATTTATAAGTCCAGATGTAAATAAACACTGATATGACTGTGAAAAATAGGAGTGTTTTGGAAAACGGTTTAAATGTTCTTCACGTTTCCGAAAGAAAAGTTTTAACAAACGAGACCGGATCACTGATGAATGAAAGCAGCAGCCTGTGAACTGAATAACGTCTGCAACGAACCAACTATTGTGGGAGTGACGGAAACGAACAATTTGTTCCGGCAGGTCATGTTGTATGGGTGCGCAAACATCGATGGCCTTCGAAATTTCTGGGTTCTATTGCCCGTAGATGATGGGCACGTGGTAGATCAAAGAGAAGATGGAGAGACGGCTTGCTGTAGATCAGCGTAGGGGATCACTGAAGGCAGAAAGCAGGAGACAGAAACCTGTAGATGAGGAGCCTTGTTGCTGCACAGAAACCTCTGGACCTGATCATGTAGAGAAATATCAATTCTATACGTCGCGATACATTAATTTTAAGGGTTTCACCTTTAATTGAGCCTTTATCTTCAATACGTCACCCATATCACATTTAGTATCCTCTCAAATGCTGTTCTTGAAATAATATGAACAAAAGTGTTTGAATCCATTCCGTGCCAATGTTAAACTCTTGAAACGTTAGCAGACACTTTATTATATATCAATGAATTGGCATTGAATCATTAATTTACCATCCCCATAAAGATAATGCTTACTAAAAATAATTATTACCATGCTCATTTCATCAGTCTATCAGGGAAGCAGTTCCAAGTGACAATGGTGTTCAAAGTAACCTCCACCACACACCATACGTTGCCTTGGGAAGTAGGAAGTAGAATCAGACATCAATTCAATATATTGAATCTGCCATTCCACGTAGGCCGAATTGTGAAAAGAGCGACCTCTGTAAACTGGTAAGCTGGGAAGTTGAGAAAACTGGACAATGGAAATCCTTTTCTGGACTGATTTGGCGCAAAGCAGGCATTCTTCGGGCGATGCAAATGAAACTTATTCAGAGCTGTTTCGGTGGCATTGTATACAATGGAGGATGAAGCTTTTAAAACTGTAGGCTACATTCTTCGATCTCATCGCAAACACCGACGATAGAAATAACATGAGACCTCCTCTAAATGTGCTCTTTGATCCTTGGCCAACGAAGGAGAGGTCAGTGGGAAAATAATATAAAGTTATGAAAAGGACCAGAAAGGAGTAGCCTCCCATGACGCAGTTTACTGCATAGCAGTGCAACGAGACTGCCGCTAGAATCCAACTATAAGCCCTCAGGGCACAAAAGGTGGACTGCTAGTTTGCATTAATAAACAGCGAGATAAGAAATTTATATGCAAAACAACCGCAGAGCACCACCGAGTCTTTCATACAGAGAGTATAAAGCCAGATGAACAATTCAGAGAAGCGAAAAGAGATCAAGGTGACAATCCTGCATTGTTCCACACAATAACTTACCCACGACCTGTGCCATGTACGAGTATCTCATATCCAGGTGAAGATGTGAATTGATTGGTTGTAGTAGGTTGTAAAAGAGTACGAAAAATTATTTTAGCTCCATAACGTACAAACCAATATCCTTCCATTGTCACGCATAATTTTCGTACCTAAATTTTTTTGGATAATAACTGTTGAGTGTGAACTACTATTGACATGATTTTGGTGAAAACGGTTCTAAAACTTTCTTATAGATTGTCTTTCGATTTTCCTTATAAAATTTCTATGGACGCTGATTACCCAGTCACCCCATCTTAAAGTTTTTCTGCAAGTGTTCACTCTTCAAACAATAATGAAGAATCATTTATGAATAGTCGTAGTAGTTGTGATTGTGCTGCAAATGGAGAGTACCCACCTGATGGCGCATAACAAATACAAAACTTCAAATTAAAAGCATGATGGCCTTAATATCGTTTCATTTACTTCGCAGTTACATTTTCTCTGTCTCAAAATATGAATTTCATCTATACAAAACTATATGCCTACATCACTGAGTAGGTCTGTTGCAAAATTCTGGAACATGTTTTATGATCGCGTATTATGAAGTTTCTGGAGACCGAAAAACTCCTCTATAAGAGTCCTCACTGCTCGCTCACGAGACCTAGGAAGCAACAGATACGGGCATCCATGTTGATGCTTCGTTCCACATTGCCACCTGATGAGTAATAGGTGAGGTTACGGATTATCAGACCAGCTGTATAACTGCTCTGAACGATTTCTTAAATAATGAGTATAGCATGTCATTCTTGAAGGAGATAAATCTTCAGGCGTAAAAGTATTTACTAGCCAACCCCAAGACAGTGTTTTGGTACCATTATTATATTATGAATAGTTTATACAAGCAACTAGCTACAGCTAGGTATTCAAAGTAAAACAGTTTTTTACTACTTGCTGTATACATTAAAATTTACCCTTGACCAGTTTCAGGTATTTCAGCCATCATCACAGGAAAAAAATTATACATCTGTTAGATTAAAAATGACTGTTTCTCGTATAAGACACATTAGCGTTCCAAATATGTTATGTATGTATAGATTAATTCCAGTGATGATGGTTGAAATCGAAACCGATCAAGAAGAACTTTGAATGTGTACAACTGGTGGTGAAAAACACTTTTCTTTAAATAAGTACATGGTCTAGTCGATAAAGTCGTGATTTCCGTGAGAGTCTTCGCAGATGATGCTATAGTACAAGGAGAAATCGTACACTATAAAATCTTATGCAAAATGCAGTAAAATCTGCAAAGGATCAACGCTTGCTGGAGGATATGGTACCTGACACTCAAGATAAATGAAAGATATTGCTCATAAACTGACAACAGATCGATTAGTGTATGACTACACGATTGCAGCACAATCACTGAAAGCAGTCACTCCCATTTTTTTAAAAAAAACTAGCATTATGCATATGGAACGATTTCAAGTGAAATGACTACATAAAACTAATCGCGGGTTAGGCAGAGGGTGGACTAAGATCCATGCCAAGTATCCTCATGAATTGTATGACACATTCAACGTAGTTGGTTTCGAAAACACCGTGCGGTGAAGAAACGGTCTACTAGTCATTCTGCAATCCCTATCAGCCAGGACTAATAGAGGAAATACAAGAATATTATAAATGATTGAAGCAATATCATCAATTAACCATAGATACAGTGCCGGCCGCGGTGGTCTAGCGGTTCTAGGCGCTCAGTCCGGAACCGCGGGACTGCTACGGTCGCAGGTTCGAATCCTGCCTCGGGCATGGATGTGTGTGATGTCTTTAGGTTAGTTAGGTTTAAGTAGTTCTAGGGGATTGATGACCTCAGATGTTAAGTCCCATAGTGCTCAGAGCCATTTGAACCATAGATACAGTAATTGACATACTATCACAAAATTCAATAAATACATGGAAAAATTCAAGAAGTATTCTATTGTTGCAATTGCACTTCATCACTGAAGAGCCAAAGACATTGGTGTACATGTCTAATATCGTGTAGGGTCCCCGGAAGCACGCAGAAATGCCGCAACACGACGAGGCATGGACTCAACTAATGCCTGAAGTAGTGCTGGAGGGAATTGACACCATGAATCCTGCAGGGCTGTCCATAAATCCGTACGAGTACGAACGTGTGGAGATCTCTTCTGAACAGCACGTTGCAAGGTATCCCAGATATGCTCAATAATGTTCATATCTGGGGAGTTTGGTGCCCAGCGGAAGCGTCTGAACTCATAAGTGTGTTCCCAGAACCACTCTGTAGCAATTCTGGTCGTGTGGGGTGTCGTATTGTTCTGCTGGAATTGCCCAAGTCCGTCGGAATGGACAATGGGCATGAATGGATGCAGGTGATCAGACAGGACGCTTACGTATGTGTCAGCTGTCAGAGTCGTACGTAGACGTATCAGGGGTCCCATATCATTCCAACTGCACATGCTCCGCACCATTATAGAGTGCCCACCAGCTCGAACAGTCCCCTGCTGACATGCAGGGTCCATGGGTTCATGAGATTGTCTCCATACCCATACAAGTCCATTCGCTCAATACAATTTGAAACGAGATTCGTCCCATCAGGCAACAAGTCATCAAGAGTCCATTGTCGGTGGTGACGGGCCCAGGCAAGGCGTCAAGCTTTGTGTCAAACAGTCATCAATGGTGCACGAGCGGGCTTCGGCTCCGAAAGCTTCGTTGAATGCTTCGCACGCTGACACTTGTAACTGGTCCAGCACTGGAATCTCCTGTCATGCTGAACGATTCTTTCCAGTCGTCGTTGATCTCGTTCTTGGAGGATATTTTTCTAGCCGCAGCTTTGTCGGAGATTTGATGTTTTACAGGATTCGTGATATTCATGGTACACTCGTGAAATGGTCGTACGGGAAAATCCGAAATTCGTCGCTACCTCGAGATGCTGTGCCCCATCGCTCGTGCGTCAACTATAACACCACGTTCAAACCCACTTAAACGTTGATAACTTGCCACTGTAGCAGCAGTAACCGGTCTAACAACTGTGCCAGACACTTGTTGTCTTATACAGGCGTTGCTGACGGCAGCGCCATATTCTGCGTGTTTACTTATCTCTGTGCTTGAATACGCATGCCTCTACGAGATTCTTTGGCGCTTCAGTGTATTTCTGCCACGAGAGCGTAGCAGAGCGCAGTTAGGCAAGATAGTGGCAGGCGCCGAAAAAGCATGTGTTGTGCTTGAAATGCATTCACATCAATCAACTGCAACAGATCAAAAACACTTCAGAACCAAATTTAACAAAGGTCTACCAAGTGTCACACTCCATTCGGCTATGGTATGCGCAGTTTAAAGCTTCAAGATGCTTCTGCAACGGGCAATCAACATATTGCAACAGCTTATATGGAACTGTTTTGCGAGAAACTCAGCTTCAGTGACGAAGCAGCAATTTTTATGAATGGCACGGTGAACAGGAACCATGTGCGAATCTGGAGGACAGAGAATCCGCAAGCTATCGTGCACAAAATCGATATTCACCAAAAGTTTTGTATAGTGTTAAGGTTTAAAGTTTATTATAGGATGTGCTGGAAAACTGGCTCAGGCTACTACTTCAGACAGTGTTTCCTCCATCTGCCAAGATGGTGCTCCACCCCACTTGCACCATGATGCTCGTGACTTCTTGAACAGTAAGTTAAGAAACCGATGACTAGACAGTGGTGAGGTTGATGGTCAGCAATTCATGTCAATCCCTCCACGCTCTCATGACCCAACCGCATGCGATAATTTTCTTTGAGGATTATGTGAAAGAGTCAGTGTTTACGCCTCTGCACCAAAGTCGAATGAACAGTCCTTTTGAATATATGAATAGGGACATGCTGCGTCGAACGTGAGAAGAACTTCTTTATCGACTTCATAACTCCCGAATCGGTAGTAGAGGGGGGGGGGGGGGTTACGAATGTTGAGCACCTCTCTCTCTCTCTCTCTCTCTCTCTCTATGTATATATATATTGTGTGTGTGTCTATATATTCCATGTGCGTGGAGATCCATGTGGCAATATGTCAAGTAATGTATGTACAGAAAATCTGTGAGATCGCTTCTATCACTTATAATAACCCTGTAGAGCAGACCCAAGCAAGACGAGCGCGTTTCGTTACACGATCATTTAGTCAGCCCAAAAGAGTCACGGTGATGCTCATCCGACTCCACGGCAAAACACTACGAGCCAAGCGTTCTGCATTATTGTGTGGTTCAGTGTTAAAATTCCGAGATCATACGTTCTTAGAACAGCCAACCATCACATTTCTTCTACCTATATACAACTCCCGGAAAGACGAGACTTGCCAACTTAGTTATTCCTACGGATCATTCACGATTGGAGCGTGAAAGAAGGGAGATTACAGTGGTGCACAGAGGATCCTCTGCCGTACACCTTATGGTGGCTTTGGGAGTATAGATGCAAATGGGGCTGGAGATGTACGAGAGGAGTTTAATAAGTAATCTAACGCATTTTTTCCTCGCCAAATTTCTATTGCAAAATGCGTCATTCATTGTGGAACGCCGTTGAATATTCCCGCTTCACCCGCTATGGTGTTTTATGAAATTTCGAAAATGGCGGCGCTATACGTAGCCTTCAAAATGGCGTCCGTAACGGAGACGCGTTCCAAGCAGAGAGCTGTTATTGAATTTATTTTGGCAGAAAACCAGAAGATAGCAGATATTCATAGGCTTTTGCTGAACGTCTAAGGACACCTAAATCGTTGGAAGAGGCTTCTGTCGTCATCGCAACAAGATCGCACAGAGCTGTCCAGCCTCCTGCGTACCTGCCGCTCGTATGCAACTGTTCTGCCCTCAAAATATTGAAGAATCGGATTCAGCGTGTTCGTTCCCACAATAAGGCAAACCCACTTCTTCTTGTCCATGACAACGTAAGACCTCAGACAAGTCTGCGCACGCGAGAGAATTTCACAGGATTTAGTTGGACTGTTCATCCTCGTCCACCCCGGATCTCGCACCTTCGAGTTTCCATCTGTTTGAAAGCAGAACGTGAGTGATGGAAAGTTATTGATGTAGTGAGACGTTGGCGGCAACGTCGACCAGCAGAGTGGTACAATGCAGGCATACAGACGGCTTAAGTAAGGTGGCGTAAGGTCATCACATTTAAAGGAGATTATGTTAAAAAATAGGATTTTGTAGCCAAAAGAATGAGGAATAATATGATGTACTGGAATACTGAGTAATACCAACCTGCTTACAGAACGAAAATGTATTGCATTTTTAAGAATTTTTAGCATATTGCAGCCCCGTCAGCAACTGCTAAAGACTAATATTTTGAAGGATCAGCCTGTGTTGCGCAGAGGTTCTGGTCTTTACCAGGTATCGGCTTCAGGTGCATAAAATTACTACAGCATGCCAGAGTAAGGCACAGTCAACGTTAAAATTGAAACCTCTAGTACCGTGGTACCATGTAGAATTAGTTAAGTAGTTTTAATTCGACATGATGCCACGGTACTATAGGTTTTAATTTTAATGTTGGCTGTCCCTTACTCTGGCATGCTGTAGTAATTTTATGCTTCTGAAGAAGGCTAGATTAATTTAGCCGAAACCTTGTGACGACCAGAAAATTTGCGCAACTGAGGATGATCCTTCAAAATATTGCATTGTTCATTGAACGCTCTTCGTACACACTAAATCGAAGCATCGTATGTTTGGCAGTTCCTGCAATGATTACTTGACGGTAATTAACGGGGGCTAGCTGTGGAGGTGGACCCAGAGCTCCCGGGTACGGAGACGTGACCGGCAGCTCGCCTCCCACACGGCTGGAGACCGCATCCGGCGTTCGGCCTTCACCTCTGGCCGCAGCGTGAGGTGTCACGTGGGGCGACTAAAATATTTACAGCCAATTTGCGTGAGTCCCTCGCGAGACAGTGTGAGCTTCAGAGGTATCTTCGGCTTCCGGAACGACCGGCACTCAGGTACGGCAAAGTTGCACAAGAAGTGACCCAGCTCCCGTCCGCACGCGTATAACGCCGCCGCTGAACGCCCAAGCACACGTCCTGCAGACTCAACACACCCTCCTGTCTACGCACAGCGCCTCACTAATAACGATTACAACTTGATAATGGGAAAAGTAACTTGTGAATTTGATATCGGTGCTAATTTTATGCGAATTTAAAATTAACTTCTTCCCGTAATTTCTTTAGTTGCGCTCTGTGTTGCAAATACTGCACGTAAGAAAATGAAGTCTCCTGACAAGCGTCATCACTGTTATGGACGAGGTGTTATCTAAAAGTTCCCGAAATGTATAAATTAAGTAGGGTCATTCTAAATCTGAGAACGTGGTTTTTAGGCGGTTTTCCACATCCTACTAGGTGAATACCGGGCTGGTCCCAACGTTCCGCCTCAGTTGCACGACTCGCAGACATTTGAAACACATTCCCACTATTTCGCGATTTACACTAGACGCAGACAGCTGGGGTACACTACTTCCGTCCAGGGGGGGAGGGGGGAGGGTATGGGGTAGTGGCAGGAAGGGCATCCGGCCACCCCCTCACATTAACCACGCCAATTCCGCACTTAACCTGCCGGCCCTGTGCACAATTCGGGATAAAGGCAGCAGCAAAACAAAGAAAGAAAAGGATTATAAATCTGAGAAACGTAGACATTTTATACAAGGAAGTAAAAGGGAACTTAATTTAGAACGTATTATGATATCTTAAGGTGTTTCTAAATATAGGTGTCATTCATGTTTAAAAATTTGTCGTAGTTCTCCTCAATCCTTTCTATGCCCTTCGCACACTCAGTTGCCGCCAAGGTTACGGATGAGTCACTAACGTCGTCCTTCTGTTCCTCGTTAGTTCCGCAGTGGTTTTCTCCAAAAAAGTCCTTCATTTTGGGTAAGAGACGATAACCACTCGGGACCAAGTCAGGTGTATAAGGCGGACTGATAGACAGTACCATATTCCGACTTGGATGTTACACGATCACTGTCATTTATACCACGATCGCCATTTTCACGTTGGTATTCTTATCATAGTAAATTCACACAATTGCCATTTGTCGGTGTACAGGCTGATCAGATACAGTCTGAAAATCTTGTACAGATGTTTCAGGGTAAGTTGTGCTTGGATCAAATGGCTCTGAGCACTATGGGACTTAACTGCTGTGGTCATCAGTCCCCTAGAACTTAGAATTACTTAAACCTAATATAAGGACATCACACACATCCATGCCCAGGGCAGGATTCGAACCTGCGACCGTAGCGGTCACGCGGTTCCAGACTGTAGCGCCTAGAACCGCACGGTAACTCGGGCCGGCTTAAGTTGTGCTGAGAAATAATTAAAATAAATTTCGCTATGTACCGCTGTTTCCGAGTTAATTAGCATTTAAGTCAACCAATCAGGCGCTGCGTACGCAAATTCAAGTGGTCTGCCAGAGACACTGTCGTCAAGCGTTAGTTCCTATTTTTTTTCTAAACAAGATACCGATGCAAAAATTGGCACGGAACGGCAGTATGGATCGAAGCCCAGCCAAAGTTTGAGCAGTCTCGTGCGCTATCATCTACGCTATGATAACTGCTGACACTAATAGTATCCGGCGGGCAGCTTGAATTTGTGCCCGCAACTGCTTACCAACTTCAAAGATCTTCTGTTTCTCACCAAAATTTATACAAATATGAATTATTTTAATATGTAATCGCTGCCATAACAAAATAGGATGCTGTTATAAATGTACTACGATAGGAACATACTTTTTAAAGTGGCGAGCCGGCAGCGGTGGCCGAGCGATTCTAGGCACTACAGTCTGGAACCATGCCCGTTACTGTCACAGGTTCGAATCCTGCCTCGGGCATGGATGTGTGTGATGTCCTTAGGTTAGTTAGGTTTAAGTAGTTCTAAGTCTAGGGGACTGATGACCTCAGATGTTAAGTCCCATAGCGCTCAGAGCCACGTGAACCATTTTGAAAGTGGCGACAGTGGACATCAGCCGATTGAAGTATAAATGTCAGTAAATGTATAACATGCAAACTGGGAAATGAAACTGCTTTGCAATTAACTTGTGGCAGTGCTACCTGATATGAGAAAACTTATATAAGGCGCATGCTCAAAAACTTCGTCAACGCAGTAGAACGTGGGCGAGATTTATCTTGATGAACAACAGTGCCGCTGGGCAACAACTCACGCAGTTTGTTTTGAACAGTGCGGTAGAGTCGCTGGAAGCGTCTGATAGTACGCCGCTACATTTCTTGTGTCTCCTGTGGACATAAAATCGTTAAGTAGGACCCCCTCAGATCCTAAAACAATGTGGCGACGAAGTGTTTGGTGTTGAGAAATTTTTGGCTTTTATCGATTTTGTTGGGGATTATGAATGACGCCGTTTCGTTGACTGTTTTTGGACTTTAATACTAAGTGAGGGTATCGTCACCTGTAACTATGTGGTTCAAAATTTCTCGCCATTATTGCCGTGCTGCATGAAAAAAGCAGCACACATTCTTTGCTTTTGCGCTCATGTGCCAGAATCTTACGAACCGCACGGCATGGGTTTCTATACGTCAAATCATCCCTAACAGTCTGATAAAGAACTGATCGTAAAATTTCTGGGACAAAGAACTGATTCAAAAATTTCATTAATGAAAAGGTCAATCACTTTTCATTTTTTCCTCGGCCAATGGAGTTTGTCAGTCTCAAATGGAAGTCAGCCTGATCGTTATTCATCGTTAAAATGCGTTCGTCTGCCATTAAATGCGCTGAGGTATTTACAAACTTGAGATACATTCGTAACATTTACGTCAACAACCGTTGTTTACCTTTAAATGTCGATCGTGTGGGCTTTTATTGCATTCAAAAACGGCATTACACTACGAAACTCACATTTGATGGAATCTTGATGGAATCCTAAATTTCGTCCCACATTTTAAAAACGTACAAATAAGTAATAAACGACCGTTTGTAACACTTATATCGATTAGAAGTAGGTTTATATTATGTAACTGTGTATCTGCAACTATGGTGTATTCTGCGTTATTTAAACTCCTAGATCTGTGGCAAGAAAATTAGACTTTTGTAACCTGTAAATGAAAAAAGAAAAAGGATATGTTAAAAACATAAATTATTATATATGAGTATGTTCATAAAAGGAAAATGTTTATTGAAAGCTGGCTAATGCTTAGGGTACTTGTATTGGTAACATTTAAAAGCTGTAGGGCTGTCCCTCCGCAACGGAAGTGGCATGGCACGATATAAAATGTGGTTTTGGGAGTCGAGCTGAGCGGCCCCTTTGTGTGAACAGCACGCAGTATGTGGCTAGCCGTAGTACAGTACACTTCGACGGTGCTAAGAGAGGCAATTGGTAGCTCCTTTACAAAGGATTTGCCTCAGATGTGGATCTGACTATTATTTGGTATTCTCAGCATAAAGGAATGGATCTAATACGTTGAAAATCCGACGTCAAGAAGACATTTTATAGAGTTTTCGGACATCAAGAGGCGTGAGTACAGTTCGCCGACATGTAGCTTGCCACCGGTCCTCGCCATTGCTTCACAAACTTCAAACATACACTAATGTATATCGACATGGACCAGTTAATTTGTGTGTTGTTTGAATATTACTCACAAAAATATAAATTCGTGTCCGGAACGATATTTTCTATCCTGACCACGATCCTATGCAGGGTCCTTACCTAAGTGCTACTTACGCCGAGTACCCTGATTTAAATGAACGATTCTTACATTCAAGTGATTTTTTTTGTCTAATGTAAAATTAAATTTTTTGTCTCATGTAAAATTAGTGGTAAGAGTTAAAGTTAAAACCACAAAAGTGAAGTTCGATAGGCTTTTGGTAAAGTATCCTTAGTTTATCACAAAATACAGTTTTGTAGGCTTACAGTGCAAGATTGCGTAAATATTATTGTCTAAAATACGTGCTTCACAGGTGATAAAAAGGCAAATAAGTTAAGCTCATTTTCAAAATTAGTGTGGTTTTGATTCCAATCTTGAATGATTCCTTTTTTAAGTTAATTAAGACAAGTGTTGTATTTTATTGTCGTGCAAAGTAAATTATGAACTACTCAAAGTGAAGTGAATGACTAGCTTTTTGAAGTAGTCTTTTCTACTGTAATAATCGAAGAGCGTTGACTGGTGAAACTATGCTATTTTATGGGTCCCCATCATATTCTCCACGTATTAGGGAACAACTGAATTATTACTGTTGCCAAGGAAAACTGATATATGTAGAGGAGCTTAAACAGTGTCTTTATGATACTAGTCATCTTATTTGTTTTTTTCATGTCCGTTAAGATAAAAGCCCCTAAGGTCCTAATTTAGTTTTGCACTTCATGCAGTAACATTTCAGCATTTGATTGAGTAATGCTCTTGAGTGTATCTGTCACTAGTATGAGGTTGGTGCAAATTTACTTTCTATAATTTACTAGTGTGTGCGTTATTTGTAACTTCTGCTACACACAGTTCAGAGTACACTGTGTCAGTTTGTATCCGGTTTGATATTCAAAGAGAAATCTCAACGAAAGTAACTTCAATAACCAATATTCAATTTTCTTCAACATATACTTCCAAATTAATGTGCCTAATTGGGCTGGCAACCATTCATTTTTTTCATTCATTTGTGGTTTTACCGCTTTCATTAACTCCCAGCGTTAAATTACGTTTGGTTTTTCTGTTAGTTTCACCAAATTCCAAAATTATAGTCCATGAGACACAAGCGCGGTCAATCTTCGAAATCCTCTCAGAGGGTTACACTAGCGTGTTTCACGTTACACTCATACATGTGAGTGTTACATGTGGCTTTTCCCGTGACAGGACTAAAGGTACAGTTGTTAGCGAAGAGTGACATATACGCTAGTGGATTAGATTCTTGCTCGCTGTCAGTATCATACTGCAGCCAAAAATTAGAAAGGTCCGTGGCACGAGGGGTACATTAGATATATAGGTATCTATTCTTAGAAACATCCTCATAGGTCTTATCTAGATCTTATTCTGCACCATCACATTCAAAGTAGTCACCTACAGAGCGAATACACAGATCCAGATGTTTATATCACTTTTAAAGTGCATCATGGAACCATCCTTCCCGATTCTACTCGGATATCTCCATTGTGTCAGAACTTCGTCCCTTCAACTTAAAATGTTACATGGAATTAAGTCTCATGCATATTGGGAGTGGGGCGACCATTGTAGTCTTGTTTTTAGTCGAAAACTAAATAATAAAAGCCGTCTGTGGTCGTCCATTGTCATAGCGGTTTGCCAGTCATTGGTAGGGCTATTATGTTGAAGTTTTCTCCTGCAGTCGCCCCTTGATCGTCTGAGAATGACGTGATACGACTCTTATTGATGATCTAATCACAGGGGCGAACTCTTTAGGAACAAATGAAATGATAATTAAATGGACACCCTAGCTGCAAACAGGCGTTGATGTACTTCATTGGGGACGTGTTGAAAATGTGTGCCCCGACCACGCACTACGAATGTAGTGGTGTGGACATGTTGGGAATGTGGATCTCACGGGGAGCGTGCAAGGGATAAGTCCCTGCAGATGCGCTATCCTCTGTGCCCACGGTGGCTCAGATGGATAGAGCGTCTTCCATGTAAGCAGGAGATCCCGGGTTCGAGTCCCGGTCGGGGCACACATTTTCAACATGTCCCCAATGAAGTACATCAACGCCTGTTTGCAGCTAGGGTGTCTATTTAATTATCATTTCATTTCTAGAAAAGCTGCATGGTCATCCACGGTAACTGTTCTTTCGGGAACAGATACTACCGTCATATATCTTTAGGAACAGTTGTGTCAGTATTAAAACAAAATGTAGGACGTAAGGCTACTCTTGACCTTCGTGCCTGTTTTGTCCGAAGTGAAAAGGACTCTTGCATTGCTATGACTGCCGCTTAGTTGCAGCCATAAATCCATCTATCAGCACCATTGACAGTCTTTGAATGAACGTTTTATTCGTCTTGCAGCTGCTAATGTTCCCTGCAGACTTCCACCCATTGTTGCTTAAGATCGTCTTTAGGCAATCAAGCTACAAAATTTTCCGCAATACTTACTTTCAGTTCATTTCATAGAGTACGTTGTGTCTTGATATTTTGACCAGAGTTTTGCATAAAATTTAGGTAGTGTGTTTAGAATTTTTCAGAATCAGATCCCGAACTATCTAAATATTTTCGAGTGTTATGCCACTTGATGGCGTACTGGAACATTCGTCGTTTTCAGTTGATGTTCTGCCGGTTTGAAACGTTTTACCGATTTTCTGTCTGGTCTCAGGTTTTGATTCCAAAAGCTTGCTTCCTTATTTGGTGCGTTTTTGTAGCAAATGTCTAGAGCGGCACTTGGCTCTATCATATCAGCCATCGCAAAACCATAAGCCCAGGGATACGCCAATGGTAATACACGCATCAACAGCCATTCAACTATCCTACTTCCTGCCACTTACCACACTGCTTTATGACAGTGTATGGGTACTTAAGTGGAATAATGACTGTTTTCATGCAAAATTCAAATATCAGGAACATTCCAATATTGGATATTGAAGATCAACTTTTTGTATGATATAAAGTCCATTCCTTTAACTAAATTTTGGGTCAATGTCCCATAACTACAACACGTTCTATTCAGTACCAGTCATCGCTTTATCCATTTTGCTAGTATATTTTCTTCAAAATTTAAGAATGTGTCGTCAGCAATTTTCTTCGTCAGTCGGACATGTCCGAAAGAAGAGACACCATATCCAAATAAGTATGTAGTTCTGACAATACCGACCATGACTTCCTTCTACTGCCGGATGCACACATATTCCCCTAACTCTTACGGGAGTTGGTTAGAATGTCTTCCACGAGTAATGAGTGTGTTGGGGTGGGACACTACGAATGTAGAGTGTGGACATACAAGGTGAGAGTGTGGGTCGCGCAGGAGGCGTGCGCGAGATAGTCCCTGCAGTCGCGCTATCCTCTGTGCCCTCGGTGACTCAGATGGACTGAGTGTTTTCCATGTAAGCAGGACATTCCGGGTTCGAGTCCCGGTCGGGGCACACATTTTCACCTGTCCCCGTTGATATATATCAACGCCCGTCAGCAGCTGAAAGTATTAATATAATTCTAATTTCGCTCTTGGAATCTGGTCGAATATGCAAAAGGCAAGAGCACTGGTCGGCCACGCTCTTCTGACGAAAATGTCCAGCATATCCGAGATGCGTTCACACGATCCGTCAGCAGTTCAACAAGACGAGCAGGCAAGGAATTTCAGTTTCCTTAAACAATAGACTGGCATGTTATGAAACGATACCTGCTTATGAAGCCTTACAATTTGCAGTTACTGCAGCAACCGCGGCCCAGTGAACGTAACAGAAGGTACGAATTTTGCACTTTAATTGTCCGGGTTATGGCAGAGGATGACTCATTTTTAGAACAAATCGACGTTTCATCTGGGTAAAGTAAACCGACATAATGTAAGAATTTGGGGGTCATAATATCCTGACGACGTCGCCGAACATGAAAGAGACCCACCGAGGCGAAATGTGATTTGTGCCATTCCTTTTCTGCGGAGGAAACTGTGATAGGAATGTCGTACCTGGACATTTTGTAAAATTGGTTGTTTCCTCAACTTCATGAAGATTCCTACAATTTCATTTTTATGCCTGACGGCGCCTCGCCTCAATTTTACCCGGATGTGCGGCGTTATCTTAACAACACCATCGCACGTTGGACTGGAAGGCGTGGGCTACAAGACATTGTACATTGCTTTAGGCCTCCCAGGTCACCAGACCCACCCCGTGTGATTTCGTTTTTCTGTGTGGGGTACATAAAAGACACAGTCTCTGTCCGAGCTATATCACCTACTCTGCAAGAATCGAGAAATCGAAATGTTGAAGCTGTCGATTCAATGAACAGGGACATGTTGATTCGTATGGGGAGTGGAGTGGACTACCGTTTCGATATTTCTCGAGCAACGCATTGTTTTAATTTTGAGTGTGTAGCGTAGTATCGGTGAAACATAAAACTTTGGACCTTCGCCTATTCAGTGACATGCGCAACAGCTACTCTGCAACAAACAACTGAATTCTTTCTTTTTGAATCAGCTCTCCACTAAAAAAAAAACCACCCTCAACTAAAATGTTAACAAGACAAGAGTTGTGGACGCACAAAGGAACATGGTCTCAAAATAACAGTATTACTAGTCGAAACGTGTCAATAAAAATAGTTTTGTACGTGATGCTGGCTATAAAATGTTTCACTAAAGTTATGATCTTTCTCGTGCCAAGGAATCGCAAACAGACGTAAAATTCTTTACTCTCTTTCCTCGCACATTCGGTAATTCGATACTCTGTCACGTAAAAATGTATTCTGTGAAGTACACGATTGAGCTGCGAGCGACATGAGCTCAGTCAACTTTTCCGATCATCTCAAAATTTGGTGTTTGTTTATTTTTCATTACTGTGCGGTTTGTCGGGTCGCTATTGGCTCGCACCGCTATACCTTCGAGAGAGAAATTTTTGATGGCGCGTATGCGTCGATGCTGAGTTTCGGCATAACCATTTTTTTGTAAATCACTGTTCAGCCATTGCTATTACCGCGGGGCGCAGCTTCATGGCTATATGTCTGTATACCATGTGCAGTTCGTCTGCTAGGTATTTTTCATTTTAAAATGAGTGACTCCCTCAAAATTTTCGCTACCGGAATCCAATAAATTTATCTCCCGTGTAGGAAATGAATTTTTTTCTGAACCATTTAACAAACGGAGCATTTCCTGCTTCCGTTTCTAGTCTCTTGTAGGTGGCTAGAGTTGTTTCGTTTTCTTGTTCCCCTTTCATTGATCGACTGTGCCGGTCGATTTGGACGAGCGGTTCTAGGCGCTTCAGTCTGGAACCGCGTGGCCGCTACGGTCGCAGGTTCGAATCCTGCTTCGGGCATGGATGTGTGTGATGTCCTTAGGTTAGTTAGGTTTAAGTAGTTCTAAGTTATAGGGGACTGATGACCTCAGATGTTAAGTCCAATAGTGGCCAGAGCCATTTGAACCATTTTCTGATGGCCCTAATTACTTCAGATTAAGTAAATGAAAAATAAATATAACTTCCGTTAATTTCGGATCTGTAAAATATGAGTCGGGTACACGTAATAATAAATGCTCTTATTGCCAAAGAATGCCTACCATCAAATTTGTACCCGTTTTGCTTTCATCGCTCTGGATCACAGTTACGTTTATAGTTATTATGTGGCCTTTTTCAAATACCAAGGATGCTGTCGGCCGCAAAAGCAACTGCTAAATGAGTAACTTGTCCAGTTCCCAGGTAATCGAGAACAACTGCGAAAAGGAAGGAGATAGGTCTGAATTGTTATCAAACTACGGCAGCGTGTCGTAGTGTGCCAGATAGACATACTACCTACAGCTCGGAGTTCTCAGGGCACAGAAACCGTTCATCCAATACAAATGCAAGATAAGCTTATCCTGTAGCCGCAGTGGTGGAACGATACACGTGCCCACGCAAAATTCCTGATACACTACAGTAGCTCTCGCTCGGCTACTGATGTTTATCGAACGGAAAGATAATAGGAACGCACTGCCACCGGTACGATAGAAACAACTCTGACCGACAAATCGGCGACAGCAAGAACGAGCGATGTGAGCGGCATTTGTATTAACAGCGTGCTGTATTCCGACTAGAGATGGTTTTGTCTATAAAGGACACATTTGCGCCCCTCTCTCATCTGCGAACACACATAGGAAATCGAATGTAGTGTATGATATTCAGCTGGTACTGACCATAGTTTCTGTTACTGGATAAACAGTAGAAAATGATGGGTAGTAAATAAACTTCAAAAATTTGTGTTTGTGCTCTTCTGTCGAAGGCTTGGTTTAAACAGCGCTCCCCGCTACATTATACTATTCAAGCCTCTTCATATATGCACTACAATTTTAACCTAGCCCCCCTCGCCCGGAACACACACACACACACACACACACACACACCAAAGTGAAGATTATTTGATTCCTCAGGATGTTTTGTTGAACCGACCCATTCTTTTAGTTAGTTTGGCTAATAAACGCCTTTTCAAGGGTAGCATGAAGGGCGTCGAAGAAACCACTACTTCACTTGGGCCGTCATTCTTACGATAGAAAACTAGAGTTATCAGCTTGATGAGCAAGAGGACGACGTTCTTGGAAACTTTTGCACTGCTAACACCGCCCCCTCTTCCTCCAGGGACGATTCGTTCCTTCTCTAAGGATATCGCAGGGCACCAACGCACTGAATGTGACCGCACCCCTGTGGACTGCTATGTGACCACAGACTTTTGCCCTGGTGTATAGAGTGGAAGCACTAAGGACTCTTAATAACCTTTCGGCGAAACGTAAAAGCGATCCGAAGAGTAAATGGTACTAAGGATTTGTTCAGGTGTCCTGTTCTCGTGCCCTCCTGTGGCGTGATCAAAGAGGGGTGCCCATTGACCTATTAGTGAATAAAACGGCAAAGGATACCTCAAATACAGCCCAGTTCGGTAACGGCCTCGGCGCCGTTCGTCCGGCGTTGTTGAGCAGATTATACATTTGCGTGTGACGAGAGCCCCCGGTGCCTGCAAGTAGGCTGCACTACCGCTCTTGTGCCTGTTATAGTAGGCCATCCTGAAACACAGGGGTGCAAGCACCTGGAACTTAGAGGTCTGTGATCAAATACATTCTCAAAGTGCTCCACAGAGGCGAGAGGGTGGCATCGAGCGTGCTGCCGAACTGTGTGGTCTTAGAATGACCATATTCCGTTTTATTCAAGCATTGGTCAATGTCCTCTGTGATCAAGTCACAGATGGGCGGGGGGGGGGGGGGGGGAACAGGAGGCTGAAGCCCCTTTGCTGCTTCGGATTGTGTTGATATTTTGTCAAACGGTTTTGAACGGTCTCTAGTGTGTCCATCCTGTACATCAGAGCAGGGACTGAGGTCCCACTGCACTCCACAGGGATGCGATCACATTCAGTGATATTGCGGCCCAAGACGTCTTTAGGGAAGGGTTGATTCTGCCGGGGGTATCAGCAGTTTGAAAGATTGTCAAGAACTTCGTCCTGTTACTATTCGTATTGCGAACTGTTATTTTCGCCCACGCAATGTGTGGGAATCAACGACAAAGCGAAAGGGGTAATTTTCATTGACACTCTTTATGTTCCCATAAGGCTATTTCGCGTCAGTTCTGGGTGGCGTTGTCTGAAATTTTTTCCTTGGGCACCCATAAGAAAACTGCATCATTTCAGCGATACGCGTCGCTATTCTGACCTCCATTGCCGAGAAGGCAAAAGAAGGTGGTGAAATGCGTGTAAGAGGGGATTTGACGATCCTCTCATCATGTGACACGTCCAAGGTGCTTTTCTGCTTAATCCTGTTGAAATTTGGTGTGAATGTGGAATAATTAGCCCATATTACGGCCGGCCGTTGTGGCCGAGCGGTTCTAGACGCTACAGTTTGGAACAGTGCGACCGCTACGGTCGCAGGTTCGAATCCTGCCACGGGCATGGATGTGCGTGATGTCCTTAGGTTAGTTAGGTTTAAGTAGTTCTAAGTTCTAGGGGACTGATGACCTCAGCAGTTAAGTCCCATAGTGCTCAGAGCCATTTGAACCAACCCATCTTATGGATCAAATGAACGCCTGAGCTCTGGCCTTTTTTTTTTTTTTTTGCGCATGAGTCTACAGCTTTGAAGTTTCGCCGAGCCTTATGGTAACGTCGTAAAGAGTCACATTTTTACATCATTGCAGAGATAAGTTGTAGGCACGTTTGAGCAGAATCTATTCTGTCGCAATAGGACAAATTAAGGCGTTTGGAAACAGTGATCCCTTAATTATGTAGTGCAACGTATTAAAAAGTGTATCGTTGATATCAGCGTAGCTGCTGCAACCCATGTCACTAATGGTCCGATTTATACACTCGTATATAGATCATCTTTGTCCCGTCTGTCTGATGGTCTTCCTCTAGGCTTCCGGTGCTCTCTCGGACTCCACTCCAGTGCTAGTTTCGTCCATCTGTTGTCTTTTCTTCTTGCGACGTGGCCAGCACCCTGCCATTTCAAGGAACCTACTGTCTGTAAGATGACGTTAACCTTCGTCACAGACCGGATGTCATCTGCCCTTTTCCTATCCTTTCTTGTATAGCCTAGCACTGATCTCTCCATGGCTCTCTGTGCTGTCCTAAGTTTCCCTTTTGTAAATGAGTTTAGTGTCCATGTCTCGCAACCATACGTAATCACAGGAAGAATGCATTGATCAAATACTGCTTTCTTCAGTATTACTGGCATTTTTGATCTGAATACTGTTGGATTCTTCCCAAATGCTTGCCAGCCAAGCTTGATGCGTCGATAGATTTCTAGCCTTATGCCTCCCTTCATATTTATAATCTTGCCAAGGTAGACATATTCACTGACCTCTTCTAATAGACTGTCCTTGACTTTCACATCTCCAGCTGGGACCCATTTGTTTGACATTACTTTTGTTTTGGAAAGGTTCATGTTCAAATCAACCAGCTGACATTCCGATGCAAGATCTGTAACTAAGTTTTGGAGCTCTGCGAAGTCTTTGGCCAGTAAGGCAATATCATCAGAAAATCTCAAGTTGGTAAGCCTTCTCCCATTAATTCTAATTCCCTTACCTTCCTAGCTCAGCTTTGACATAGCCATAGATCATCACACGTCATTCATTGATTCCGCCATCCTTTCAGATATAGTTTCCTGCAGCAATTCACGCTGATGTATGTATCCAACCATTCTACAGTTATGATATATAATATTACTGATGAGGCATTATATAATATTATTTCGCTTTTTATCTTACTAATGTAGTCGAAAAAGAATTAACCAAGCTCTAAAGATGTGATACCCATTTATTAGTTTCATCTGAGTCGTTGTGCGTGGGTAAAAGCAAAGTCCAACTCGCACTGACGTGTAAAATTTACTTCGCTAGCAGTTGCTGGGGCAGCTCCAGACAGCCGTCTCAGAATTTTGGCCGATGATACTGTGAGAGCTGCAGCTGGATGTGTCTGGAGTGCGGAGCAACAGGCTGGCACTGCAGGCAGTATCCGCGACAACCCGGCCCTCAGCTGCGCCCTGCGAGATGCACAAAGGGCCGTCCAGGCAGCGGACCCTCCACTTGGAGGTGGGACTCGGCACAGCGCAGCCCTGCGGCCCTTGTCCATTCCCTCCACCCCTCTCTCCCCCTTCCCCACACCCCTGCTGCCGCCAGCACCAAACTTGCTCAGGACGCGTCACTCTGTTCCACTGCTTACCTTCCTCCGCCTTCCGATACTCGCGTCCCCAGGCACTCCGCCAAGTTGGGCGCTCCTTGCCACTTGTGCAGAGCCGGACTGCCTCTCTCGGCGAGCGCCGAAGCCGGAATCTCACACTTCCACGTGCCGAGGGCTTCCGCAGAGCCACTTACGACAGCTGCCGGATCCTTTTTACAACATCGACACGTGTACTAGTGGCGCGATGTCTTACCAGAGCTTTCCGTTGTGTAATTATGGTCTAACTCTTAATGCAAGCGTGCGGTAAGTAAAAAATCATCAGACTGTAGAATCACTGATAATATACACAGTTTTATTTCTTCACAAGTAATTGCAACTCTGTTATAACTGACATCACCAGGTGACAGAGATAAACAATGAGGTCTATTTCTAAAACTTTCATAACTTTTTTGTACAAAATTTTAAAACTGTCTCCATACGCAGTATTACTGATGGCTAGTTTCGGTTCCTAGACAACCATCTACAGATCTGTGAAAATAACGACGAACATAAAAATCACTTTAGGTTAATATGTATTTTAGAATCTTCAAGAACATTCATTATTTCATAGCAATAAAAGCAAAAGCGTAGTGCAGCCTCTGCGTATTAAAGTTTCATACATTATACAGACACAGTTTATGTTTTTTGTTGACCTTATTCAGTGATAACGTAATTTGATTCGAACAACTGAGAGTTTGTACTTAAAACACCGAAGACTTAGCTAATGGGTCTCTCGAAAAACTTAGATATTAACAATGACGTCACAGAGGTGGATATTTATGAGAATATAAGTTTGTTGGTCTCTGCACCTTCGGAAATATACGCGGGCAGAAACAACATATCTAGAACAACTGACTTTAAACAGACTAAAAAACAGATATAAATTTGTTAGTCCATTCACTATATATGGTTTCACTATATGGCGGAGGATGGCATTCACGTATCGTACAGCCGTTACCTCGCCTTCCGTGACCACCAGCGGCGTACGTCGGCCCCACATAATGCCACCCCAAAACAGCAGAGAACCTCCACCTTGTTTCACTCACTGGACAGTGTGTCTAAGGCGTTCATCCTGACCAGGTTGCCTCCAAACACGTCTCCGACGATTGTCTGGTTAAAGGCATATGCGACACTCATCGGTGAAGAAAACGCGATGCCAGTACTTAGCAGTCCATTCGGCATGTTGTGCCCGTCTGTACCGCGCAGCATGGTGTCGTGGTTGCAAAGATGGGTCTCGCGATGGACGTCGGGAGTGAAGTTGGGCATAAAGCAGCCTATTGCGCACAGTTTGAGTCGTAACACGACGTCCTGTGGTTGCACGAAAAGCATTATTCAACATGGTGTCGGACTTCTTCCGAGCCATAATCTCTAGGTAGCGGTCATCCACTGCAGTAGTAGCCCTTGGGCGGCCTGAGCGAGGCATGTCATGGACAACTCCTGACTCCTTGTAACTCCTCCATGTCCGAACAACATCGCTTTGGTACACTCCGAGACCCCTGGACACTTCCTTTGTGGAGAGCCCTTCCTGACTAAAAGTAACAATTTGGACGCGATCGAACAGCGGTATTGACCGTGTAGGCATGGTTCAACTACAGACAACACGAACCGAGTACCTCCTTCCTGGTGGAAAGACTGGAACTGATCGGCTGTCGGACCCCTCCGACTAAAAGGCGCTGCTCATGAATGTTTGGGCGGGTTTAGTGACGTCTCTGAACAGTTAAAGGGACTGTGTCTGTGATACAATATTCACAGTCAACGTCTGTCTTCAGAAATTCTGGGAACCAGGGTGATGCAAAACATTTTTTGACGTGTAATAACACAAAAAATTTTTTGTGTTTACCTTATACACTGAAGAGCCAAAGAAACTGGAAAATGGCCCCGTGAGCACTCAGAAGCGCCGCAACACGACGTGGTATGGACTCGACTAACGAGTGAAGCAGTGCTGGAGGGAACTGACACCATGAATTCTGCAGGGCTGTCCATAAATCAGTAAGAGTACGAAGGGATGGAAATCTCTTCTGAACAGCACGTTGCAAGGCAGCCCAGATATGCACAATAATATTCATGCCTGGGAAGTCTGGTGGTCAACGGAAAGGTTTAGACTCAGAAGAGCGTTCCTGGATCCACTGCGTACCAACTCTGCTCGTGTGGAATATCTCATGGGCCTGCTGGAATTGCCCAAGTCCGTCGGAATGCACAATGGACATGAGTGGATGCAGGTGATTAGGCAGAATGCTTACATACGCGTCACCTGCCAGGGACGTATCTAGAGGTATCAGGGGTCCCACAATGCTCCAACTGCACATGTCCCGCACCATCACAGAGCCTCCATTGTCTTGAACAATCCACTGCTGATATGCAGGCTCCATGTATTCATGAGCTTGTCTCCATACATATACACGTCCATCCGCTCGATACAATTTGAAACGAGACTCGTTCGACCGGGCAACATGTTTCCAGTCATCAGCAGCCGAATGTCGGTGATGATGGGCCCAGGAGAGGCGTAATGCTTTCTATCGTGCAGTGCGGCCCCGAAAGCAAATATCGGTAATGTTTTGTTGAATGGTTCACACGTTGATTGCCCAGCATTGAAATCTGCACCAAATTGCGGAAACGTTTTTCTTCTGTCACGTTGACAGATTCTCTTCATTTGTTGTTGGTTCCGTTATTGCAGGATCTTTTTCTAGCCGCAGCGATGTCGGAGATTTGATGTTTTGCCGGATTCCTGATATTCACGGTGCACTCGGGAAATGGTGGTATGGGAATACCCCCACTTCATCGTAGCCTCGGAGATGCAGTGCCGCAACAAAATTAGTTGATCAGTGCCCGTGCTTCTGGCCCGTCAGCACAGCAGTTAAAATAGGTAATGTTCTCCTTCTAGAAATAACGTACATTAATCGTAAATTCCGTTGTATTCGCTCAGATATCAACCCGAGAAGAAATACCAGAAGGCATGTCTTTTCTGTGAAAATAAGTCTCTGGGCACCGAAGAAGAATTAATTAATTTTATCGGTTTGGCATTACAGTACCACACATGTTAGACATCTTTGTGGATATGTGCTGTAGGCTACAATGTCAACATCTCAAAATGTATCCAGGCAAATGTTCACTAATGAGCTAAGCTTCTCCAGTACACTGTCCGTTACACCAACGACGTTACGAAGTGCAGTTCAGAACTTGAGCACATTTTTGACATATCTTCGCTAGTAAGTGTACCATGTCACTCATAAAAACATAAAAGTTAAAAGCTGGTCAAATCATGTTCGTCGTCGTTGAAATCATCAGTATGTTACGAGTGTTCCGATGTTTTAAAGGGTAAGAAAAACGTTTTGACCTACTTTTAACTTTTACACTTTTGACATTGTCATGTTACACCTGCAACTTTTGTACTACCGTTCTGAATTGCGCTTTGTAACGTTGGCCTAGTCAACAATGTAATGAGAGCTTCGCACATTAGTGAGCATTAGCCCACATACACTTTCAGATGTTAGCGTTTTGGCCTGCACTGATTTAGTAACAGCAACTCTTGCATGAGTGCAACGTTATCATTGCTTAATGCTTATTACTCTGAAATAATGAATGTTCTTGAAGACTGGTAAAATTCGTGTTAACCTGAAGGCACTTTCAAAACTGCCATTCTTCTTTAGCTAGACCACAATTACATACATGCTGACTAACCATTATTCCATCCTACTAATATTCAGAGATAGAGTTAAAGCTTAATTCAATTATTCATGAAACTACATATTCGAATTTTTATTTGAAACAACTCTATTATAATGACATAAGTTACGCATACTCTTCGATACTACACGAGTCACTTCAGGGTTTTTGTCAGAGGTTAATTCTGGCATCTCTATCATTTCCTCTCTTCCCTACTTCATAAGCGGATGGTGAATCAGAGGAACGACGTCCGTTTAACTAGTTTCTCTGATATTCTCTCCATAGCTGTCCCGCGAGATACGCGTGTGTTACGGAAATAATTTAACGACAGCATGGTCTGTGAACCTCAAGTGGCTGAGACCTGTAGGGCTGCAATATAAATAGGCAACAACTTTATCACACCAACAGAATTAATAAGCAGAATTCACTAATATACAAGAAATGCTCTACGTATTATAAGCGACGATACTAAAGTAAAAATTAAATACCCTTAAAGGCTTATACTCAAGAAATAACTCATCTTCATCTACATCATTTCTCTGGAGTTCACAGTGAAGTGCCTTGCAGAGGGTACATCGAACTACCTTCAAGCTATTTCTCTACTGTTCCACTCTCTAACATTGCGCGAGGAAAACAAACCTTTAAATACTCTGATTTCTCGTATTTTATTACGATGATCATTTCCCCCTTTGTAGGTGGGCGCCAACCAAAGATTTTCACATTCGGGAAAACGGTGATTGAAATTTTACGAGGAGATCCAGTTGCAACCAAAAAAGCATTTAGTTTGATGATTGCCACCCAAATTCGCGAATCATGTCCGTCTCATTCTCTCCCCCATTTCGCAATAATACAACATGAGCTACCGTTCTCTGAACTTTTTCGACGTCCTCCGTCAGTCCTCCCATGCGGATCCTACACCGCACTGAAATACTCCAAAAGAGGGGGACAGGTGTATTCAAAAATGGCTCTGAGCACTGTGGGACTTAAAATCTGAGGTCATCAGTCCCCTAGAACTTAGAACTACTTAAACCTAACTAATCTAAGGACATCACACACATCCATTCGAACCTGCGACCGTAGCGGTCGCGTGGTTCCAGACAAGGGACAGTTATACTATGTGCAGTCTCTTTAGTAGATGCTTCAAATGGCTCTGAGCACTATGGGACTTAACAGCTGTGGTCATCAGTTCCCTAGAACTTAGAACTACTTAAACCTAACTAACCTAAGGACATCACACACATCCATGCCCGAAGCAGGATTCGAACCTGCGACCGCAGCAGTCGCGCGGTTCCGGACTGAGCGCCTAGAACCGCTAGACCACTCTTTAGTTGACCTGCTGCGTTTTCTAAGTGTTCAGCCAATAAATCGCAGTCTTTGGATTGCTTTCTACACATTATCGATGTGATCGTTCCAATTTCAGTTGGTTGTGATTGTAATCGCTTAAGTACCTAGTAAAAGTTAAAGCCTTTGGATTTGTTTGATTTATCTTGTAACCGAAATTTAGTGAATTCCTTTTAGTACTCTTGGGGTGGCTTTCCATTTTTCGTTACAGAAAGTCAGTTCTCACTTTTCACACCGTACATGTCTTGTCTAAATCATTTTTCAGTTGGTTTTGATCATGTGATTCCTTTACATGGCGGTAAATAACAGACCCAACTGCAAAAATTAAAGTTGGCCTCTTAGATCGTTTACGTAGATCAGAAACAGCAGAGAGCCTATAACACTTCCTTGGGGAGCGCCAGATATTACTTCTGTATTACTCGATGACTTTCCATCAATTACTACGAGCTGTGACCTTCTTGACAGGAAATAACGAAGCCATCCACGCAGTGGAACCAAGGAAGCAATGAAATCAGTAACTTCACAGCAGTAAGTTCATTGAGATATATAATTGTTCCACATTAAGCATTGCCGGATGGTATATTCGGACAATTCAGTGTAACGTTAGTAAATCAGAGCGGCGTTTCACTTGGGGGTTCAACTGTGCGGTACACAACACATAGCACAGACAATAACAAGCCTCTGCCGGCACCACAAATCAAATCGACCAGGACACTTCCGTCGGCACTGCTCTGAAGGATAAGCGCCTGTGTTGAACGACAACAGATGTCATACGGGACGCTTCAGCTTACGCTTAGGTGGACGCGAACGGCAAATCCAACTTCACGTCGCCTTCATAACATGGAACATGCTGGCTAACGTGAGTTACGACAGTAGTGCCTTCCAGCGGCAGTTGTCAGCTTTATCTGACTCGCAAACCAGATAGTTTTCTTGCAAAAATTCGTGCTTTAGCTCTATTAAATGGCACATTTCCTTCCTTGTCCATATCTTTACATGTTATTCTGTCTGTAGTAAAGATATTTAAAAACTTCTGTATCCATGAATATGTTACAAGAGAAGGAGGAAACTTAAGGCAATCAGCTTATAAAATTCCACACAAGTGGACAAATTCACTCCGAGGAGATAGCGTATTGACCTTTACATAATAGCAAATATTACAGAAAATATTTCTGTTACTTTCACAAGGCTAATGATAACCCCTTAGAAAACAGGAACGTGAAAAAAAACTTCGTATATCAAAACCCGAACCTACTACACGTTGTTTCGCAAGTCAGTGCTTCTACTACCTATGCTTCGCTTAACCAGTGCAACGAACTGCCTTGTATTTTATGTTACGGTCTTCTGAAGGCTTTAATCGGCAATGTGTTGTTAAGTGACATGTCATTACAACAACTTCTATAATCTGCAATTGCCTTGAAGCTGTGTACTTTCGTAACACTACAAGTTATAATACGATAGTAATAAATATGAAAATTCCTACCGTCATTTTATTACAAACAACGGTACCAGTACCAGTTACCACACGTTTTCAAGTGATCCTCAACGTACTGGTGCCCAGAAACAACATATATTCGTACACCCTAAGTTGAAATGTAAAACCCACCATATCATCTAGAAACGACAAATGCTATACGACGTCTGGCAACTTCTGCTTGTGGCGTAGAGAGTGTTTAGTGTCTTATTGGTTCAACCCTTCGTAGCACGTTGCCTAATAGCCCAGAACTTATTTTGTGTGTTACATGAGGCCATGTCTCCTCACTGTGTGAAAAAAATAACGGGAAGTAATGTCACAAAATTCGTACAGCACTATGCAAACGTTAACTAACTCGTAGCGTGTGAGGACGGTTTAAGGCCGTCGGCACACGGATGGTGGTTTCGAACGTTGAGCCTTGATCGTCCCGAGTTTCTGACGTCACAGCATGCAAAAAGCACGTTCGGGAGTCTTTCCGAACGTGCCGAGCAATATCTAGCATGTTAAATATCCTTAACGTACGTCTGAACGTGAATCAATGAGATGAGAGAACGCCACCTACGCCACATTCACTCCATTTCTCTTCAGTACTAAATCGAGTAAAGGGATCTGAGTAAAGGGATCAACGATCTGCTTGAAGGGATATCATATGACATCCGCCCAGACCAAGCGCAGCGAACAACGCCGTACAAAATGAACAGAAATAAAAAAAGTGAGTAAGGAAAGGAACTGCGGTGTCAAAGGTCGTAGGTTCGCATACCGCTAGGTACGAAAATATTTTTTTCCTCTTAGTGTTTTAACACATTCTGAGACTTCGTTAATCGTCAAAGTTAAACATTTACTGAAATATTCGTTGTTATTTACACGTAAGAACGCGCTTTCTCAGTAACGAGTATGTTCGATTTCGTGCCGGGCGTGAAACAACTGATAGTGATATTTATACCTTTTTGTTGTTACAAATTATTCACCATTTTTCGCTGAATATGTAGCAATTTCCGAGAGTGTGTTCAGACACGAATCTAAGAGTGCAAGTTAAATTACAGAGAACGGAACTAGCAACAATCGCCTTTATGCTCTAGCTTGTCACAAGTACATCTGCGATCGAATCCTTGACAACAGTAGACAGAAATGAAAATTTCCCGTCACAATATTATTAGACGATACCACCATATATGAAACATTTTGATTTAACCGATGCATATTCTTTCGAACTTCCATAGCTGCACTAGCCGGACGGTGTGGCCGAGCGGTTCTAGGCGCTTCAGTCTGAAGCCGCGCGACCGCTACGGCCGCAGGTTCGAATCCTGCCTCGGGCATGGATGTGTGTGATGTCCTTAGGTTAGTTAGGTTTAAGTAGTTCTAAGTTCTAGGGGACTGATGACCTCAGATGTTAAGCCCCATGGCGCTCAGAGCCATAGCTGCACTCGCCACACTCTCTCGAAAAGGCGTTTCTTAAAACGTTGTTTTTATGAACCAAATCGTTGCTGTATCATATAGAGAAGTAGGAATCTTCATCATTTGGAACTCTAGGAGCGAGTTACAGCTACATTCTATGAATCTTCTTATTCTTTGACACTCGCTCAAACAATTTCTTTTGGTTTCATGGAGGTGTGTTCCGTCTATGCAACTAATTGAAGGCAGTTTGTTTACTGCAATACGCGTTTCACTTCTCTTACTCGTGAACCATCTTCACGCATAAGAAGCGGAACGCGTATGAGAATAAATGAAGTGCCTTCAATTAGTTGCACAGACGGAATGTACCTCCATGAATTTCTAAGCAACTAAGGAACGACGGAAAACAGAAAAAATGAATTTTTTGGATGTTCATATAGGTGTATTTGTACAATGTGGTGCTACACTCCATTCCTAATTGATATTCCGAAAAGTAGAATCCAAAACAAGACGTTCATGTGAATGAGAATAAAATGACATAATGTGACATTTATGACAGCTTCCAGAGCACAGTCAATATTCTATCGTTATTATGCATTCATGGAAGCAGGTGTTCAGCGAAATTTGAACAGTATTACGTACTATAACCACACTTTTCGGTACTGTGAAGAATAACATACCTGTCTCGGCTGCTAGCCACTGCAGGTTAGTGCCAATGTGGCGCTACAGTGCGTATGCGCGGATCTGAGGCAGATTGCTTTTGATTGGTTGGCGTGAGGTGGACAGCAGCGCCTCGGATCGCTAGGACCGTTTGGCATCACTTCTGAAATGCTTACAGAAAAATTTTGAAGCTCTCCTTCGACAACAAGGCCGTTCGGTGTGCTCGCTTACCGAACCGATCGGCAAGTTGGCGGAAAGATAAGGAATAAGGCTCCAGGTGAGCCACCTGTCTCGCTATTTTCGACAAGGAATCCGCGCCCCATACCCTCCCCAATAGTTGACTCGGCTGTGATCAGCAGATTCATGGGTGTACCACAACCAGTAACGTAATGCGATTTTATAATGTCTCTATCGCAACGCACTGTTGTTGTCACAGCACTAACGGCTGCTGGTTTCGCTTGCAGTGGTGTGCGCTTCAGATCTGACAGTACTTTGAGATATCACAGACCTTCTTAAGCTGTCTCGACTATAGGTTCTCCTGTAGCTACCTCGTCGAAATCGGCGGCCTTACTGGCGGCGGCAGTGAGAAAACTGCCTGCATATTGAATGTCACATGCTGAGCTGTGCATGGCCTCTACTGAGACATGACATCATGGCACTTGCCTGAGGAACCAATATGTTCGACACAGGTTCGCTACTTCTTCAGAAGGTGATAACTCATGCCCCACAATTTCGGCGAAGTCCCTCGACTAAAAACAGAGACGTTTATGTTATATTTACTCGCTGAAGAGCAAAACGAGCGCTTATCAACTAATAAATTACCCACTTCTTCTTGGAATTTACACTCCCGGAATTTCAGCGGTAAAAAGCTAGTGATACACATTTCCTCTCTTGTAGCGCCCACCACTAGAGTTGACTAACTTCTCCATAATGCTCTCGCGCTTAGTAAACGGCCCATAATGAAACATACTGCTTTTGGTTGTCTCTTGTCTATAAATTCTATCAATCCAATCTGGTAAGCGTCCCAGACTGATGAGACATACCGGAGAAACATTCAAGTGGGTATTTTCTAAGCTGCCTTGTGGATGAATTATATTTCCTTAAGATACTTCCACTAAATCTCAGCATGGTATGTGCTTTTACTGTAACCAGTTGTATGTTGCAAGTCCGCTTTAGGTCACTCAGAATGTTACTACTAGATAATATACGGTTGTCAATGTTTATAGCGATTCTTCGCTGCTTTATCCACATTACGTGACATTTATGTATGTTCATTGCTATCTTACAGTCGCTTCAAAAGCAATAGATCTGCAAGGCTTCAAATAGTTACAGTTTGATAACACAACTTTCGTATTGACAAAAGATTCCGATGTTATTCACTGGACCACAGTAAGGGCACATTGAATCCAGGCCCGCCGGCCGGAGTGGCCGAGCGGTTAGAGGCACTACAGTCTGTAACTGCACGACCGCTACGGTCGCAGGTTCGAATCCTGCCTCGGGCATGGATGTGTGTGATGTCCTTAGGTTAGTTAGGTTTAAGTAGTTCTAAGTTCTAGGGGACTTATGACCACAGCAGTTGAGTCCCATAGTGCTCAGAGCCATTTGAACACTACTACATATTCTCCTATTTAATTCCCAAAGAGACAACACAGACCTGTATCAATACCTTCCGAAAGAAGCACGGTATCAGGCTGTGTGCCACCGTCTATTGCACTACGAGATTGAATTAGGAGACCTGGAATTCCAACACACCTGTCTGCAAAATCAGTTGTGACACAGAACTGTTCAACTGCGAGTCCACACAAGTCAAGTGCTCCATTATTTCATTCCATCTGTAGACGAAGGGAGCTTCCAACAGAAAAACAAAAATAAATATAGCGGACTAGATGCGTTTTAAGATTTTAGACATTAAACAGTTATAGACTAACAAGTTCATAGCAAAATTTAAAACGTGCTGGGTATTGATTATAGAGTGAAGGCCTATGTACTCTTAGGAACCTTATGCGCTGGTATCCTCAGGTGGGAAAACGTATAGTGGATATCATATGAAAACGATCCATGTAAAACTAAGTAAACTGTTTATTATTCCAAATATAGTCCCAACGTGTGATGAACACAGTCAGTGCCTTAATGGAAAATAATTTTCGATTAGCCTATGAAATCACGATTCTACGCAGGGGTGCACCTCTTCGTCCGCAGCAAATCGACGGTCACGAATGTCTTTCTTCAGGGCTTCAATAATATGGATATCGCATGGGGAGAGATGGGACAATGTGGAGGATGTGTAAGGGCCATCCAGCGAAACTTCGGCAGCGTGGGCGCTCCACATGTTGCCAAAGTTATTTCTATTACGCTGCAGAGGTTTCGCTGGGAAGCCATCACACATCCTCCGTACAGTCTCAACCTCTCTCCATGTGGTTTCCATATTTCTAGAGCCGTGTAGGAAGTCACCCGTGGCCGTCGATTTGACGAATAGATACATGCCCGAGTACAATTATGGTTCCGTAAGCTATCACAAGATTTTCCCCACAAAAGCATTGACCGTCTTGTGTCACAGTGGGATAAATGTATTAAGGCTATGGGGATTATTTTGAAATAGTGAGCTATTTACTTAAATTATCTTCACCTGTATCGCATTCAACTGACTGTAGATGACAGATCCTGAAAATGGATGTTATGGTGACGTTTGTATAATATACGTAATTCTGCGTTACATGCTAGTGTATATTAACGAACGTCGCGCTACTTTCCGAGATACAGTGATCAGAACAGCTCATTACACTAGCAAACGTTAGTCTGGCACAATGGCCACGTCAGGTGTCGGACAGAGGCATTTACCGGCTCTCGTAGAAGCAAACGACGGGCTGGTCCGCAGTCACCACCTCTGGAGCACTCCTGTGACTAATTCCGGTTCGATAGGAAGGGCAGGAAGTTCCAGAAGCATATGTCTTCAAATGTCGTTGAAATTTTGATACATTTTGATACCAACATCTAGAGATGTTAGAGATGTCGAATTATTTTAAGGCGGAAACCAAATATAAAGTCTTCTGGAAGTTGAGACCGCGTCAGATCTGATTTAAAGCTCGACATTTCGAAAATTACTACCAACTTCTTCGTCAGGAGGCAACTGTCTGTCGGAGCGAAGTCTCGTTCCTTTGTAATAAAGTTCAAGTTTGTCACTGGTCATCCTAGTATAAAGTCTTCTTGATGTTGAAAGCGCATCATATCCGAGTTAAAACTCGAGCTTTCGAAGATTGCCACCATCCTCTTCGTCAGGAGATGACTGTCTGCCGAAGCGTAGTCCGCTTCCTTTATAGTAACGTTCACGCTTATCATTGGTCGGATCACGGCAGTTCGACTTCGGTGTTGTGACGTCACTTGGAAAGTGGGATTGTAGCAAACAAATACAAGGAATTTGCAATACGGCAATATGCCCTCTACTTGTAACACTAGTCTCTGTTGAAATTACTGCTGCACTGGCGAAGCTCTACCACTTCTTCTTTTAAGGAATCCCAGTAGGTCGATGCCTCGTAGAGGACCTTCCTTTTCTCAAAGTCGAGCTTGTGCCCTGCCGTAAGGCTGCGTTCCACTATCGCGGATTTTTCAGGGGTTCCATACTTGATGTGCCTACGCTAGACTGCAGTGCCTTACGTAAATTCCGCTACGTTCAAATGGCGGTTCCAGACACCAGGTACTCTCAAATCCAAGCTATCACTGGACGCAGCAAATCCTTAATTTTCCGCGGACGTCGGAATATTGATCTAATACCAATTTACGTAATATGTGTTCAATTTTATTGAAGGGCGCTCCGCAAAATCTATTATATCTCGAATTTTCACGCCGATATGACGCCCTCTATTCGCTGATAGATCCTATACATCATAGGATCTTATCATATTTGTGTGTTCTTAAGAAGAACTGGAAGGAGAGGGGGACTAAATTTGTTGAAAATATACTGATATATTAAGAAAGCGCAGGACTAATTCGTTCATATTCAGAATACTGAATTACGTATGAAACTGGATTCGTGATTACCTGTATAAATAAAACAACTTTTTTAAGAGAGAAAATCATTTCAATTTAACGAGAAAGTCAGAAGATCAAGTTTGAAATTAAGGTAACGGGCAGATGATAATTTGGAATTGGAAAGCAGGCGGAATAAATTAAGAACAATGAAACAGAAGGTTACGTGTGTTACAGGGGAAGTATTTACTATGCCCAGCTATATTAAAAGACAATTCTGCTTACAAAGCTGCAAGCATTTCCGTGCAAAAAATAAATTGTTCCTTCACTTTTTAAAACAACCATTACTTGTTTAATTCTCGATTTGCCACAAAAAAGTAAGTTGTCATCCTAAATGTAGTCATGACTAGACATGGTTCTTTGGCCTCTAATATGCCATTGCGTTTTCCAGCTTTAGAATTGGTCTGCCATTTCAACGTGGACCTTGTAGCGCGACATTTTTCACATTAACAAACAACTATCAAAAGAGAAATCTTAACACTGCTGGGAGATAGAATCCCAGACGTTGGTGGTATGGTACGGTGTAAACCCACTGAGGCTGCGAGATACACTCCTCCAATATCTCTAGCAAAATTTAGTTGCTACAATAGCATTATCAAAGAAAAGGCTTCTCTATGTGACACCAAAGTGTATCACAATAAGCAGTGGGAATTTCGTCTGCTCATTTTCTTGAAATAAGCTCATATTTATGCACATTCGTTCCTTAATACTTGTTCGGGGCGCAATGTTAGCTGCAGTCCGGATCCACTTCGGTCAAATGACCGCTTGCCTCGTTAACTCTGGATGGCGTTCGACCAGCTCGTGGTCTCCAACGGTAGGACCGGAGGTAACCGCAAGGGCCACGCTACTCGAAACTCCGAGCTACTTGCCGGTGAATCGGATCCAGTATCCATCGCCATTAAGGAAGCATTAAAACACACGGGACAAAAGTAACAAATGGTTTACATCATAGGAGAACCTCAAGGAAGTGTAATAGGACCATTACAGATCTAAATCTATGTAAATTATGTAATGGACAGAGCCTGTGGTAATTTACTACACGTAGCAAGTATATTTTGTCCTGGTTGATAATATTTCAATTTTATTGTATTTTTGTTCGACTGCGTACAGCTAGTGTATACCGCTGCTTCTCTATATTGGGTGTTAGCCGTGTAAGATTTTGTGATCATTGGTACCTTAATATGTATCCACTTAAATAAGTTGGTTGTTTTTATTTTCTGTGTCCAACAGTATTCCTGCAAATACTTCACATAATTTACTACCTTACCTTTTTGAATGGTCTTAACTGCACCACTAAGTGTACCTGTATAGGGTAACCGTTTTACATTTGCATCCAAGTGTCCACACTTCAACACGTGATGACTATAACCGTACTACTCCTAATGCTATAGATATTAACCTGAAAATGAAGTAAGTACTGATCTGGCGTTGTTCAATACGATCTCCTCAGTCACCAATAAAAACATCTGTACTTACATTCTTAACACCTTGTATTTATTAGTTATTTATTGGTTTGTAGGTTAGTCTTTCTCAGACTTAACAGGAGTGCTAATGTATGATTACTTCTTGTTAGAAATTTTCATGAGGCTCGTTACAATATAGTTGTTGACTACAACACTGCTTAAAGAACGAGTGATTTTGTTTAGTACAGTTCTGACCTCAACGGACTGATTGTGTTGTCACTCAAATTGAAATTAAATGATTTCGAGATTAATTTACTTCGTATTTACAGTTAGCTGAAATTAGTTTTCACTCGCTTTCCAATATTGTTTTACTGCTCTTTAAAACAATTATTCTCAGTTAAAAAGGTATTCCAGCCATCATTTTGATACTCAAAGATATTACTGCTCAACCACTTTCTGTAATATTCTGCATTCCAATCCTAGGCCGTTTCAAAATCAGCAGTCGATATATATTTACGAATAGAAAAATTTAAAAATATTTCGCATGTATACTCACAACTGAAGAAGTATTCTATCTTCGCAAATACTACAGGCTGGTTTATTTATCTCCTCAGAGTACGAGCCGTGCGCGCTTTCGGTACGTACTCAAAACTGCGATACAGCCTATTGGCTGTAGCTAAGCAACCGCTTGCTTTCAGTCCCACCTGGATGCAGACGCGTAATCTACTGCGGATGATAGTATGAAAGCTTTCACGACCGGATGGCATATCTTCTGGTAAGCCTTCCGGGATGTAAGGTCGTGGTCCATGAAACTCTTCAGCTCCTAAGGTTTCGTCCAGCGCAGCTATGGACGAAACCTTAGGAGCTGAAGAGTTTCACGGACCACGACCTTACATCCCGGAAGGTTTACCAGAAGATACTGCGGATGATTTCGCTCTCATCTGTAGCCGATCGGTGAAAGGAGGATGGCCATCCGACGCCCGCGGCTAGCGGCTATGTGGGACATGAACGCTGCAAGCACGCCCGGAAATGAATAGCACTTTGAGTGAATGTCCGCATTGCTAATCTGACAATTGTGTGTGTTGTGGCCTTCTGTCCTGAGACTGGTTTGATTCAGTTCTCCATGCTACTCTATCTTGTGCAAGGTTCTTCATCTCCCAGTATTTACGGCAACCTACATCCTTCTGAATCTGCTTTGTGTATTCATCTCTTGGTCTCCCTCTACGATTTTTACCCTCCACGCTTCCCTCCAATGCTAAATTTGTGATCCCTTGATGCCTCAGAACATGCCCTATCAATCGGTCCCTTCTTCTTGTCAAGTTGTGCCACAAACTCCCCTTCTGTCCGCAGCTCGTGGTCGTGCGGTAGCGTTCTCGCTTCCCACGCCCGGGTTCCCGGGTTCGATTCCCGGCGGGGTCAGGGATTTTCTCTGCCTCGTGATGTTTGGGTGTTGTGTGACGTCCTTAGATTAGTTAGGTTTAAGTAGGTCTAAGTTCTAGGGGACTGATGACCATAGACGTTAAGTCCCATAGTGCTCAGAGCCATTTGAACCATTTGATACTCCCCTTCTCCCCTATTCTATTCAATACCTCCTCATTAGTTACGTGATCTACCTATCTAATTTTCAGCATTCTTCTGTAGCAGCACATTTCGAAAGCTTCTATTCTCTTCTTGTCCAAACTATTTATCGTCGATGTTTCACTTCCATACATGGCTACACTGGCGCTGCAGTCCGGAACCGCGGGACTGCTACGGTCACAGGTTCGAATCCTGCCTCGGGCATGGATGTGTGTGATGTCCTTAGGTTAGTTAGGTTTAAGTAGTTCTAAGTTCTAGGGGAATTATGACCTAAGATGTTGAGTCCCATAGTGCTCAGAGCCATGTGAACCATGGCTACACTCGATACAAATACTTTCAGAAACGACTTCCTGACACTTAAATCTATACTCTATGTTAACAAATTTCTCTTCTTTAGAAATGCTTTCCTTGCCATTGCCAGTCTACATTTTATATCCTCTCTACTTCGACCATCATCAGTTATTTTGCTCCCCAAATAGCAAAATTCCTTTCCTACTTTAAGTGTCTCATTTCCTAATCTAATTCCCTCAGCATCACCCAACTTAATTCGACTATATTCCATGATCCTCGTTTTGCTTTTGATGATGTTCATCTTATATCCTCCTTTAAAGACACTGTCCATTCCGTTCAACTGCTCTTCCAAGTCCATTGCTGTCTCTGACAGAATTACAATGTCATCGGCGAACCTCATAGTTTTTATTTCTTCTCCATGGATTTTAATACCTACTTCGAACTTTTCTTTTGTTTCCTTTACTGCTTGCTCAATATACAGATTGAATAACATCGGGGAGAGGCTACAACCCTGTCTCACTCCCTTCCCAACCACTGTTCCCTTTCGTGCCCCTCGACTCTTATAACTGCCATCTGGTTTCTGTACAAATTGTAAATAGCCTTTCGCTCCCTGTATTTTACCCCTGCCACCTTCAGAATTTGAAAGAGAATATTCCGGTCAACATTGTCAAAAGCTTTCTCTAAGTCTACAAATGCTAGAAATGTAGGTTTGCCTTTCCTTCATCTTTCTTCTAAGATAAGGCGTAAGGTCAGTATTGCCTCCCGTGTTCCAATATTTCTACGGAATCCAAACTGATCTTTCCCGAGGTCGACTTCTGCCAGTTTTTCCATTCGTCTGCAAAGAATTCGCGTTAATATTTTGCAACTGTGACTTATTAAACTCATAGTTCGGTAATTTTCACATCTGTCAACACCTGCTTTATTTGGGATTGGAATTATTATATTCTTCTTGAAGTCTGAGGGTATTTCGCCTGTCTCATACACCTTGTTCACCAGATGGTAGAGCAAGACGTAATCTGACAATTACATGCCTGAAAAACACGATGCTTGAATTTGGCGGAGGGCGCCCTTGGTATTATGTCTACGTAGATGTAGATTTGGACGCTGTTTGGTGTTGAATGAAATTTCAGGCAAAGTGGAATGGCTAGGGCAAATTGACTTGCTTGGTTAGAATCTTAACGTGGACTTTACCACAAGCCAGCTGGAGTTATGCTCTGTGCAGTGAGGTTCCTTAAGCTGTGTGTTCTGTGCTTCAGTTGACCCCAGTTTTGCCCAGCCGCACAGCTCCATGTGATGAAACTACTTAGTGTGTGAGTGGTGCTTTACACTATGTGCATAAAAATGCATGTAACAGTTTCCGCTGCTGCAAGATCATAAGCTGTCTGCACTGGAACATAATGGCGTGGATTTTTCATCGGTACCACCACCCCAAGGAAATTTCATCCGTTGGGAAAACAAAAGGTAATTGCTAATCTAAAACGCGAACTGGCCGCCTGAAGACGAACCTGTCGTTTCGTAACCAGTAACGGTGCTATTTAAATAAATAAATAGCATTGTAAAAAGTGGCTGGTTGCTGCTATCTTCTATGTAAGAGTCAACCTATATTTTGTACACAGCCACGGGCTCAAAACGTCACTTTTTGACAAAATAAGATGGATTAGAATTGTCTTCAGTGATGTGCCTCGCTTCGAAATGAGCCCTGACGGCTAGAGAAGAGATGTCTCGACTGTTGCCCGCCACACGGCCCGACAACCAAGTGCGCCATTTCATTGACCCCTTTGGTTGACATCCACGACACCCTTGCAGCACAGAGGTTCGTCGGCGGTATTCTATTCCCCATTTCGTTGCCCTTCATGGCAAGCCATCCCGTCCTAATCTTTCAGCAAGACAATACCTGCTCGCAGATGACGAGAGTTTCGTCTGCTTGTCTTGGTGCTTGCCAAATCATATCTTGGCCAGCAAGGTCCTTTGATCTCTGACCCACTGAGAACGTTTTGAGCATTAAGGGCAGGATCCTCCAACCAGCTGGGGATTTTGTCGAGTTAAGGAGTCAAGTGGACAGAACGTGGCACATTATTCCTCAGTAGGACATGCAGCGACTCTGTCAGTCAGTAGCAAGCCGAATAACTGCTTGCTTTAGTGGCCAGATCCAATGTTTCTGAAGAAGTAATAATTTATTTGTCTGTAAATGTGCATTACATCTAGTTGTTTCTGTCCCAAACGGCCCACTTAAATGAATCCTCATACAGGAAAATTATTTTTCGACCTTTACTACGTACAGTGCGATTTCGTATATTGTTTTCCTCCGTTGACTTTCTAGTATTCATAGAATACAGCTTGTAATGCCATCTTATACTGTGACGTAAGTCCCTTTCTAAATTTCTAATTGGATTCCTTCACAGTTTGCTCAGTGTACGTGCTGAATAACGTGAATGGTAGGCTATAACCTTGTGTAACTCACTCCGAAACTACATCCCACCTTTCATGTTCAACAATCCATATTACTGCAATTACAATTAAATCAATACAACGAATTGAATACCCTTAGCTGCATACAGGCGTTGTTATACGTCAACGGAGACAGCAGAAAATGTGTGCCCCGACCGGCACTCGAACCCAGGTCTCCTACTTACGTGACAGTCGCTCTATCCACCAGAGCCACGAAGGACACACAGAATAGTGCGGCTGCACTCTGACACGCCTCCCGCGTGACTCGCATTCCCAGTTTAATGTCCCGCACTATATTTGTAGTGCCCCTGCCCATTACACTCAATACACGCGGCTTTTACCGATTCCCGTAAGAATTCCGGCAATGTTTGTGCATCCGCATAGAAGGAGGTCAAATGGCCGGTGAGCCTTATATATATATATATATATATGGTATCTGTTCCCTTGGACAAGTCCGAAGAAACAGATACCATAGGTGACCGTGCAGCTCGTTAGAATGAAATTACAATTAAATCAATACAATGAAATGAATACCTTTAGCTGCATACAGTCTGCAGTCTGGCTCCTGTAAATGATGTGAATAACCTTTCTCTCACTGTATCCTAATACCAATAACTCCATCTTTTCAATGAGTGTATTTTAATAGCCATTGTGAAAAAGCATTCACTGAATTTACAAATGCTACAAACGTAGCTTGGCCTTCAATCTTCTTCTTCTTCTTCTTCTTCTAGGTCTTGTAGTTAATATCTGCGTGTTCGTACATTTCTCTAGAACGTGCACTGATTTTCTCTAAGGAGGACTTCCATCAGTGTTTTCATTCTACTCTAAATAACTCCTGTCATTATTTTGGAACCCTCACTTATTAAGCTAAGGTCTCTGTAACATACACACCTATCTTCTTTGGAGTTGAAATTATTACATTCCTTTTTATGTTTGGCTGCATTCCGCCTGTCTTACGTATCTTCGCCGGCCGAAGTGGCCGTGCGGTTAAAGGCGCTGCAGTCTGGAACCGCAAGACCGCTACGGTCGCAGGTTCGAATCCTGCCTCGGGCATGGATGTTTGTGATGTCCTTAGGTTAGTTAGGTTTAACTAGTTCTAAGTTCTACGGGACTAATGACCTCAGCAGTTGAGTCCCATAGTGCTCAGAGCCATTTTTTTTTACGTATCTTCACAACACGCCAAGTTCAAATGGTTCAAATGGGTCTGAGCACTATGAGACTTAACATCTGAGGTCAACAGTCCCCTAGAACTTAGACCTACTTAAACCTAACTAACCTAAGGACATCACACACATCCATGCCCGAGGCAGGATTCGAACCTGCGACCGTAGCGGTCACGCGGTTCCAGACTGAAGCGCCTAGAACCGCTCGGCCACACTGGCCGGCAACGACACGTTACTGCTGTACTAGTGACAGTTTGTGAATAGTGACCAAGAGGGCCACGGAAATGGAAACATCGCAACGCATCACAACGAGACTGTCACGTCAGAAGAACAAAGATGACCACAACATTCACGAAAAGACTACGTAATATCAATATGACCTTATTGTAAAGCTGTTTTTGTAATGTCATTTAGCCTGAAGATGAGGTTTAACCCTTGAAACATGCCGCTAAATAAATAATTAATACAATAGTTGACAAAGGTTGTGATTGGTAGCGGTATATTAAACAAACCCTTACATACTTCGCCATTTTTATTGACACGATGACAGCAGATAAAGTAAACACTTCGGAAAGAAGAAGCTGGATACAGCTCTCACGGAAGAAGAGGCAACAGATAAACTAGTTTCGACAAAAAAGAATTACTACGTAAGAGTTCAAAGGAATAAAAGAGAGGAAACTAGATTATAATCCAATCTTGGTAGGAATTTAAGGACATTGGAGTGTAAAAAGAAACACCTCAACGATAAAAACTGAAATTGTTACATAGTCTTTAGGAGCCCTTAATTCCCAATGAATCCGAATCATCTACAGGTGGGTCTACGCTCTGGCTGCGCCTAAAACAATTTATTCTCTTAGAGACAGTTTTCGCTATAGTTGTACTCAGATTTTACGAAATTTCTTTGTGGGAGTAAGCTCATGGTGTAGACCCGTAGTAGACTTTCCGGAGAACTGGAGAGCTCGGCGGTGTGCCCCAAGAGGCCAATCTCATTGCTGCAGAACTTTCGCACTCCCTTGCTGACGCTATGTTAATGAGCGTCGCGCGGCGAACGAGAAATCCCGTCAGTGGAAAGATGAAGTACCTTTCATGTTTATCAGGGGGGAACACCACATGGCCTGAAAGCTCAGACGTCGAGGGAGGGGGGTGGAAGGAGGAGGGGGGGGGGCGTTGCGGGGAAGGGGGTAGGCCAAGGAAAGAGGAAAGAGTTCCATTCGTTGGGCACAGAGTATGCAGGGACTTCTTGGTGCTCGCACGCAACCCTCTTGGAAAACTTAATTAAAAAACGCACCTTGCCACGCTGGGCAGCCCGCCATCGTCTGCACGTGGCAGGCACGTGCCTTCGACCTGCTAACTTTTCTGCAGTGAATAAGTCGTTGCCAAGCGAATCTAAACTGTCGTATCTCTAGGAACGGCTACGAAAATCGACTACTAACGCAACGTAATTGGACAGGAATTATATGAGAGCATATAATCGTACTTAGGAGATAGTCATTCTGGATTCTGGAAATATGTTAAGGAAGGCAAGCCTACGATTATATCATTTGCAGACTTAGAGAATGTTTTTGACAACGTTGACTGGAATATTCTCTATGAAATTCTGGTAGTAGCAGGAGTAAAATGCAGGGAGCGAGAGGCTATTCGCTTCTAGGCGCGCAGTCCGGAACCGTGCGACTGCTACGGTCGCAGGTTCGAATCCTGCCTCGGGCATGGCTGTGTGTGATGTCCTTAGGTTAGTTAGGTTTAAGTAGTTCTAAGTTCTAGGGGACTGATGACCACAGCAGTTGAGTCCCATAGTGCTCAGAGCCATTTGAACCATTTGAGAGGCTGTTTACATCCTGTACAGAAACCAGACGGCAGTTATAAGAGGGGATGGGCATGAAAGGGAAGCTGTGGTTGAGAAGAGAGTCACACAGGGTTTATAACCTATAGTCGATATTATTCAACTTGTACACTGAGGAAGCAATAAAGGAAACAAAAGAAAAATTTGAAGCCGGAATTAAAGTTCAGGGAGAAGAAATAAGAGCCTCAAGGCTTGCCGAAGACAGTGTAATTCTGTCAGAGGCAGCAATGGACGTAGAATAGCAACTGAACGGAATGGACGATGTCTTGGTAGGAGGATAAGGTTCAAATGGCTCTAATTACTACGGCACTTAACATCAGAGGTCATCAGTCCCCGGTAGGAGGATATAAGATGAATAAGAAGCAAAACAAGGATAATGGAATGTACTCCAACTAAATTAGGTCACGTTGAGTTCCTGATTCTCGGTTACGGCATCACTTAAAACGCAGCTTTCTTCGTTGTGGTGTTAACGACAGCCTACGCATAGGGCATTATTCCATAGACTGGCTACTGCTAGTCTCTGACCAATGGTCCAGGATGACATGGAATGTTGCGGGGATCCCATTACCTGTCCTCAGATGGCACACGAAGATGCGTAGGGGAAGCGGTGTGCTTTGTGCAAAATGCGGTAAGCCTCCCTTATGGAGAGCAGATGTGGTCGACTGGAAGCTTGGCGACGATTATGTCTGCTGCTGCTAAACGTCGCACCACAGTCACACCTGAATGGCCTACAGAACTCTATACTGCGTCACTCGACAAGCTGGTCGAAAGTAGATCGCCAATGAGGCAACTTTCAAATTCTGTGAGGTATTGATAACATTAGCTTACAGAAGTACTCAATGTCTCTTTGTCCTTCACAGTGCTCACTCCACTTCCGATCATGTTAAAGTCCCTTACATACTCTACTACTCCTAGTAACAACTCTAAAGGCGAACGTCAGTTATACAGTCTGATCGTCTTTCTATCTGTCACATTGATTTGCACCTAATCACTTAAATAAAAGTACCTGTCAGGGGTGTGTACGTGTACGAAGTTACAGTTACATTGGTCTGAGTCCTCTGGGCGTTTCACCTAGGAAAGAAAGTCTACAGTTCACCTCGTGAAACAAACGTAGCGATTCAGTATCAGTTTGGCGAAAACCACAACTCGTAATGGGTGATGACCAATAGCGAACGTCCCCAGCTCCATTACTCATGAAATCGGAGATTCACGTCGTCATTCATCGAGAAAATAAAATGATTTGTGCCGTTTACCCCGTAGCTCAGGTACTGGCTACGTTCTAGGTAGCTCGTTAAATCCCTTTGATTGCTCCCGCTTACTCTAGAGGAGGAACGTTCTGGCTTAAGGAGGACTACCATTTAATTACAATGGTACAGAGTACATCTCCAATGAAGCAGTGAGCGTATGCTGAAATAACCGTGTAGAGAATTAAAAATGATCGCCGCAGAATTACTTTTGAAGTCGCCTCTGTAACTGACGAGGAGTGAGGCTCTGAGAAGATGGGAAGTCTTTAAGTAACGATCGGAAGAGGTCTGCAGCGTTATGTTCTGTCTGCGTTTGTGTCATTACAGACGAATGATTAGTTCAGTGTGAGGCGGATACATGATGTAAATAACAAACAGAAAGTGAGAAATCGCAATTAGCTATCTAGGCTGTTAAAGTTTTTACTTCTATATTTCGTATTGCGCAAGTATCCCTAAATGAAAAGTTTCTGTCGTAGCTGTATGATACAGTTTCGGGAAGCCATCCTAACCAAAATAGAAAGACCCCCTGATCCTCCGAATCTATTAGTGTCTGGGTCTTGTAGGATAAGGAAAATTCAAGAGGAGGGGAGCGATGGGTGGAGATGGTTGACTTTAATCTGTGACATAGCTCTGCTTACGAAACACAAACTTTGGGTATCCTAGTGACATATATTTCAGTCGTGAACTCGTCTGGAAACCACACATTTCACCTGTTTATTACCGTGGCAGTCACCAGTCACTTACAAGGAGGAAGAAGACACTCTAAGAAATAAAGAAGTCAGAAAACACGGTTCCATACGATGGTGATGAAAGCCACAAACTGTTTGTGTCTCACTGGATTTACTGATCATGACAAGACTAAACAAGAAATTAACATATATGTGAGTGGAGTGTGTATAACGAACGTTATCAGAATAGTACAGTTGACAAGGTGAAGGCATACAGAGCAATTTCATAATAAGTGATGTTCTTATTCTCCTCATATGCGTCAATGAATTATGAGTCAATGGTTCAGAAAATTCTCAAAATGATTCATACATGACACTCAAACATGGCTTCAGAGGATTTCTAACATCATTATAATGTTAGTATCGTCCCTCTTTTTATCGAGAGAACATAAAAACTCTTTATGTGAGGCAGCGATCGTTCTAATTTTGTTGCATGTGTTTTCTCATATATTCTCTCTAGGTCTTCCCCAACAAATTCGGATATGAGGAAGTAAATCTGTACGATGGTAATTATTGTTGAACTACTTCACAAAATGTTATCAACATTTGTAGTTATAATGCGCCAAGTTCTGTTACAACATACACTGGTGCTGTTATTACTCTACCATCGCCTACCAGTTTTCCTATTTCCATTTCATTTCAGGCATCTTTATGCAGTCTAACTTTGACAAAATATACTGGGTGACTTATGAGGAACATCACATTATCTGTGAGGTGCTTCTACCACATTAAAATAAACCGGAAAAGTACTAGGACCAAGTGTCCGATTTCCGATCTGTACGGAATAGGTCAAGGTTGAAGTCAACAGACATCCATGAATCTATATAAAGACAGGTGTGAATATTACTTTAGAGAGGAAGAATCACTCTCACAATTCTCCACATTCAAGAATACAATTTAATGTTGATTTTACACCCAAAATATCTTGCTTGTGAGACAGCAGGAAGTTATCAGCATGAGCAGGCACTGATGGCAGCATGTATGCTGTTAATGCTTGTGGGATCTTAACGATGATTCTCCTTCGAATAATATTTTCTGGAGTCGAAAACAAGGAGGCAGTTTGGTCATTTAACAGTAAATCATGCAGTGGACTTTTGGGGCTTAAAAGCCATGTGCAGCTATAAGGGAAAGGAACACCTCACAGCACTGAGCCCAAGAATTTCTCACACTGATATGCGGACTATGTGTTCAGTCGAAGAGTCAGAAAAGTTGGCTGCCTGAGCCTACCTGTTAGGCACCTCTTGCCACAGCAGAGGCAGGGGCGTGAGAGAAATCTAGGTCGCCCAGACAATGTGCTTTGTCGTAAATCCCCTTTGTGAACAGGGTTAGCGGCCATAAAAATTCACGAGTCTCCATGCTCGCTGTCGACTGGACGCTATCAGGTTGTGTCCTCCCTCTGTATGCACAGGTTTTTGGGAAGCCTGAGGCCTTGGAAGCAATTTTACAAGGTACGCATTTATGGCGGCTCTGAAATGATCTATGTTGGGACACAAAAGCCATTTTCTTAGTTTAGATGGGGCTCCTGCTCGAACACGCAGTAATGTTCAAGCCACTCATGTAATGACCTCGATGGTAAATGTGTTGCTCACTTTACAGAAACTCGAAACATGCTGCCTAAATTGGTTGTGGGGAAAAAACGAGTAGGGAGCACAATGTCTCCTCCTCTCTGCATGGGAATATGCGAGTCGGGGACTGGCTGCTTACCTGAAAAGAGAAGAATATTGTTAACTTTGCTTAGGACTGGCTGAAGAGTAGAGCAGATGTGTTAGAGAGGAGACATGGAGCTCGTGGAGTCCTGTGATTGGCATGAAAGAATTGTGGGGGCAATTGCGGGAGTGTTTTTGTGGAGTTTATGGAGGTTTCATGGAAAATGAAGAGAGGAAAGCTTGGCCTTCCTGTTCAGATTTTGGTCTGGAGTGCGTCTTCTGAACAGACACTGCTCTGGAGAGGATTCTGGTCTTTACAGTTGTCACGAGTTAGAATGCACTCGGTTCACTTGTCCTGAATGTCCTGAATGTGACTTTGCACTAGGACTGGTCATGACTGGGAAGCCTATGTTGAAGACTTAGCTGTACTGACGGTTTAGACCTCTGTCGCTCCGGATAACTTGCTGCACCAAGGGGAGTCTTGTACATGACAGGTCTGCTGCCTTGACATTTGATCTCCCTGTGCACACTGCCATATAAGTGAGAAAAATTGTTCCATGGTATGACCGGCGTACTGGAGTGTCACACACTGGAATCTCTGGAGATTTCAGGGCTCCATTATAGAGTAATTGCAATATATCTAACATCGCCAGCCGCAACTCTGCATATTTTGTGCCTGCGATATTGAATTACAGGCACCACACTTTGCTGCTCTGCAGATGCTTGAACCATAAAAATCACCCGAGACAGAGCCACACATTGGGAAAAGGGTTTATTGAATTGCTGCTCAAGCTTGTTATGGCATACAGGATCACAGCCTCACCGTCTATTTTTAGCTGTACCAACGTTTTATAACATCTTGTAGAATAAATCCATAAAAGTCTGTTTAGTGTTAGATAATTTCAGATTGTGTTATCCATGTTTTGAGCCAGAGTGAATAGTTCAATCAGACGAACCTTAGTCATTGTCAGTCAACCACATCCAGGGACTGTTTGTGGCGTACTTGTACTTCTATCTGCTCATGTTTGTTATCTTGCTTAGCACATATTTTTGTCCTATTTTTAATGCTAGGGCCAGGTAGTCAAATGTAAGAAAGGCTGAGTAGTTAAAGCGACTGCTCTCAGAGAATAAACTCATAGTTGCCTGTCACCTTCGAAAACTTGCCACAAGTCCAGAGTAGTCTTGCTTACTTACTGAAATGCTGTAAAGGCCCTGTGGTGGACTGAATAATGGCGGATTAGATGATCGATCCATCCTACAAGAGGTATTCAAAAACTTCTCAACCCATCTCAATATACTTGTCAACGCTTTGGAGGGTGTGTTGTGTTACACATTGAATAACATCTCAGCAGATCTCAGTGGGGCAGTAGTGTTGGTGAGATGAGCTACAGGTTCTTCATTTGTATTCCCTTTCGTAGGGTACACGTCCTTCTTTAACCAGCCCCATAAACATAATTCTAATGATATTACGCCGAGTGATCTGGAGGGCAAGTTAATGAGCCCACAATGGCCAATCCAAGGTTGAGGAAATGTGTTATTCAGATATTTAGATATTTGTTTGGTGTAATGAATCGGTGAGCCATCATGTGATAGGTACATTTGCCGTCGTCTTTCTAATGCCATGTCTTCCAAAATTGCAGGTGTGTCTTCTGTCACGGAATATGGGTATGCTGTGGCTGTGATGTGGCAGGAACACTGAGAGCCTTAGCTGGAATCTTGTGTCCCTAGTATCACTTGGGTTCTCTATGAAAATTTAGACACATTTGTAAATAAATTGTACTGCATGACATCTCTGTACAGTCAACCATCCATAAAACTGTTGTCTACTTACTGAGTCACTTGGATGCAGATGTTGCACAGGCTGCACGTGGAATGGGTACTAGCCCTCGAAATGTGAAGTACACCACACTCGCATTTGTGGAATATCGAGCTGATGTCTAACCTGTTGTATACTGATTGGTGTTGGGACTCCATTGAACCATTGCAATAACGTCTTCCCTTTCTTCAGCTAACTGGACGGCCTCACATTCTGATGCTGTACACTGCTGTACACTGGGTAGTTTCCAGATTCATTTAATGTTTGAAAAGCCCTAGAAAATACCATGGCAGAAGAGTTTATTGATCAGGGAAATTTCTCTGGTTTTCTGTCACAGGTTCATCAGCACGGCCATTATTCTGAATAGGTGAATGTATGTGGAATGTTAGTATTCACAGACACAATGGACTTGCTCAGTCAAGCAACACTCAAAACTTGACACGCATGCGGCCTCACGGCTGCTCAGTGATCCAATCCATGAATGCAAACTACGTACGCTACCAACCGTTCCCCCAGTGCGATGTTACAGTGCTGCCATCTGTTGGAGAATCCCAACATCTCTTGTAGGGTGGATCAGTCGTCTGTCACCATTAACCCGTCAACCACAGCGCCTACACAGGCGCAGGTTTTGGTAAGTAATATTCACACTTGTCTTCATAATCAGTCATTGATGTGTATAATCTTCAACCCCCTTCAGTTCCGTAAGAATCGAATATCAGACACGTGGAAAAGGACTTTTTTGGTTTATTTTCACATTTAGAATCACGTAACAAATTATGTGACATTCACGCTGAGCCACCCTGTATATAAAGGAGAATGAAATTTTGATAGTGCAAGTAATTCGAAGGCTATTACAGGGGAGCGAACCAAACATGTTATTCCTAATGGGTTAAGGGAAAATAATGACAAGGGAAAGAGGCTTCTAGTGTTCTCCACTGTGCTTAAAGGGGCAGTATCGAATACTGTCTTCCAAAATCATCAGAAAATTACGTAATTTGGAAAATACCAGCATACCCAGACAGATGAAAAGCTTGACATCAGGGATAAGCAATAATTTAGGAATCTAGACTGAAAAGCATTTATAGGTGCTAGTGCTGACATATAGCGAGCGCGTAATCTAGGAAAGATTAAAAACATCTTCAAATTCTAGAGGCTAAAGAAAAACGATTATACGAAATGATCGAGTTTATGATGAAACACGAAAATATAAAAGCGTCATGAATAGGAAAGAAGACAGCAATATAGATCACTTACTGTTAAAGTTAACAGGAAATGAAGAAATACTGAATCAGAAAGTTATGAGAGAAAATTGCAGTCAGTAAAAGGTGAAGCTATTATCCTTCCAAGTGCAGAGGAAAACCTCTATCACGAGCACGCGTAAGGGCAAATTGTTGGCAGAATTACATTAAAGGACAATACGATGGACAGGAACTGTCTAAGTGTGTTCGATGATAATGAAACTGATATGGACAAAATAGATGATTCAATAACAAGGTAAGAATTAGAGCAATGGACGATACGATCTGAACAAGTCAGTAATGGCATGTAATAATACTGACGTAACTCGTAAGTGATTGTGAAAGAGAAGACGAACTGACAACTAAGAGACGAAAAAGCTATAACACACATGTTTTGTATGCTTACATATAATTTAGATTCAAAATATGTCTCAAACAGGAAAGGTATTCCAAATGAAATATTTCAACACGAAATGTTCAGTGAGCATTTGGGAAAATATCCCTTTACTTGCATTCCACGTTTAAAAATGGACAGATTTCTACTATATCGTTAATTATTCACCAAATATATTAATGTTGTTGTTCTTGTTGTCTTCAGTCTGACGAGTAGTTTCATGTAACTCTCCATGCTAGTCAAGCCTGTTCAAGAATGATCTCTGTGTAACTGTTGCAGCTCATGTCCATTTGAAACTGCTTGTATATGTTTCTACGTATGAATCCACTAGGAGCAATCCTGAAAAGAATGTAATGTAACACCCTTTAAATTGAGGGTAACTATTCATCTGTGGAGCACTCATATACAGAAAAACAATCATTGAAACTGCGAGGAATTGTCTTATATGCTGTATTACTAGCGAAGACGTATTTTCTGATGAAACGGTTCAGATATCATCAGAATCTACTGTTATGAATGGTAGAAGAAGAGTAAGATCACCTAGCCAGACTACAACTTTTCTAGAACGTCAGTCAACCGCTCTTGTAAGTGACATTCTTTACTGGCGTCTCCATACATTCCTCCTGGTTTACTAAATGCTTTATGTTGAGACTTATTCTACGGAATGTAAAACGTATAATTGTAGACTTTTTAATATGTGGCACCTTCATATGTACACACATCAGTGAGTTGGCTATTTTTTTCTCTGCCTGTCAGTATACACTAACAGTTCGGTATCCAAGCAACCGTACTTGCACACGCGACCTTGTGTCAAGGGGAAAATAAGCAGTAATACCTTGCTCTTGCGATGTTACCGTTCGGTGTAATTCATTTTATCCTAATTCAGATGTAATAATTGCCTGATTAATCGCTTGTGGCAATCGGACCCGTCAATTACGGGAGACAGTCGTGTGCAGTGGATGCTCAGATATGTGATGGCTCTTTTGTCGGTGAGAGTTTTGCCGTCTACCACACGAATTAGTTTAAATTATAGTAAACAAATGTCAACAGCGAGTGATCGTAGACCACACCTAGTAATTTTAATGTTAATGCCTTTGAGGTGGCGATCATACAAAATGTTCGTTAAACACGAACCACTTAGATTCACAGGAATGCTTAATATTAATGTGCCTATATTCACATATATGTAATTACTTTCTATAGCACAGCACTTTTCATCAAAATTAACGTAATAAACTTTTGATACGTAAACTGATGAGCAATGAAGATACTTATTTACTTTGGTAGTAAAATGTTGTTGTTGTTGTGATCTTCTGTCCTGAGACTGGTTTGATGCAGCTGTCCATGCTACTCTATCCTGTGCAAGCTTCTTCATCTCCCAGTACCTACTGCAACCTACATCCTTCTGAATCTGCTTAGTGTATTCATCTCCTGGTCTCCCTCTACGATTATTACCCTCCACACTGCCCTCCAATACTAAATTGGTGATCCCTTGATGCCTCAGAACATGTCCTACCAACCGATCCCTTCTTCTGGTCAAGTTGTGCCACAAACTTCTCTTCTCCCCAATCCTATTCGATACCTCCTCATTAGTTATGTGATCTACCCATCTAATCTTCAGCATTATTCTGTAGCACCACATTTCGAAAGCTTCTATTCTCTTCCTGTCCGAACTATTTATCGTCCATGTTTCACTTCCATACAAGGCCACACTCCATACAGATACTTTCAGAAACGACTTCCTGACACTTAAATCTATACTCGATGTTAACAAATTTCTCTTCTTCAGAAACGCTTTCCTTGCCATTGCCAGTCTACATTTTATATCCTCTCTACTTCGACCATCATCAGTTATTTTGCTTCCCAAATAGCAAAACTCCTTTACTACTTTAAGTATCTCATTTCCTAATGTAATTCCCTCAGCATCACCCGACTTAATTCGACTACATTCCATTATCCTTGTTTTGCTTTTGTTGATGTTCATCTTATATCCTCCTTTCAAGACGCTATCCATTCCATTCAACTGCTCTTCCAAGTCTTTTGCTGTCTCTGACAGAATTACAATGTCATCGGCGAACATCAAAGTTTTTATTTCTTCTCCATGGATTTTAATACCTACTCCGAATTTTTCTTTTGTTTCCTTTACTGCTTGCTCAATATACAGATTGAATAACATCGGGGAGAGGCTACGACCCTGTCTTACTCCCTTCCAAACAACTGCTTCTCTTTCGTGTCCCTCGACTCTTATAATTGCCATCTGGTTTCTGTACAAATTATAAATAGCCTTTCGCTCCCTGCATTTTACCCCTGCCACTTTTAGAATTTGAAAGAGTATTCCAGTCAACATTGTCAAAAGCTTTCTCTAAGTCTACAAATGCTAGAAACGTAGGTTTGCCTTTCCTTAATCTTTCTTCTAAGATAAGTCGTAAGGTTGGTATTGCCTCATGTGTTCCAGTATTTCTACGGAATCACAACTGATCTTCCCTGTGGTCGACTTCTACTAGTTTTTCCATTCGTCTGTAAGGAATTCGTGTTAGTATTTTGCAGCTGTGGCTTATTAAACTGATTGTTCGGTAATTTTCACATCTGTCAACACCTGCTTTCTTTGGGATTGGAATTATTATATTCTTCTTGAAGTCTGAGGGTATTTCGCCTGTTTCATACATCTTGCTCACCAGATGGTAGAGTTTTGTCAGGACTTGCTCTCCCAAGGCCGTCAGTAGTTCCAATGGAATGTTGTCTACTCCTGGGGCCTTGTTTCGACTCAAGTCTTTCAGTGCTCTGTCAAACTCTTCACGCAGTATCGCATCTCCCATTTCACCTTCATCTAGTAAAGTATTCAAAGTTAATCTTATGAAAATATTTCAGACAAGGTATGGAATAGCTGAAGTCACTTAGCGATATGTAATCAGAAATTACGCAACGCGTCTCAGTTACTACCTATAACTGACTTTAAATATCGCAAGCTCGGATTTCGTCACACACCACTGGTTTTGATTTTCAAAGTACACAAACCAGCACAATTTCTGAAGAAAAGAAGTAGAAGTTTCGCATTAGCTTGTGGTGTCTTATCCTCAACAGTAACTTATATACGAAATATCAGTGAGAGACGGTAAACGACTTTGTATTCAAATAAATGCCAGTTCCTATCAGTGTAAACATTTTTGGTTTGAAACACTGAAACTACAAATGTTGGTTTTTAAATACATGAGTAAACATACGAGATAGGCATTTGCTTTATAAATAAGCAATATATTGTTACTCAACTTTCAGTTCCAATTATGTCTTGGCTCTTACACATTTTGCTGATATGGCTTCCCTACTGGAAGTCCGCTGTATGTTGTAACACAGACAGCATTTCACCTAATGACATGGTATGTGCAAGCTCTTTAACAAATGCTACAGCAACGCGAAGTGGCAGCTTATTATGCGTGGCACTGAATGCTACAGGATTTTCAGTTGTACGTATAGCTAACAGTACGTCTGTTGCAGCTTAAGAGCCTCATGATCCACAATACAATTGGCTTTTTACTCCGCAATAATTCAGAGCAAACCTTTTCTTCCGTAACACACGGCTTAACTGCACTTTATATAAAATAGTTTCATCATTAAGCAGTCATACGAGGCTCCTTTTACCAGTGCTCGACTATCACCACTCAAACACCATACACGTGGACAGTGCTCAAACTGCTAGCTAGACACTTTGTTCGGGAGCTAATTCTTCTCAAAAAGGGCGAGATACCACCGCCAAGATTAATATGTGGGAATTCTCTTAATAATTATTGCTTATTTCTAAAGCCATAACTTTTTAAAATACACAGTTCATAAATTTACAGTCGTTTTAACACTAAGCTTTTTAACAAAGTAAACAGAGCATAATATATTTAATTATTTCTTAATATAGGTTAGTATATAAGAAGCTTAAACTGTTTCCCATTTCCGCTACGATGTGGGAAGTTTTACAAACAGATTGCGTCATTGTAAACGCTAGGTTGCATGAGCGTTTGTATTATGCTTGTCCCATACGATGCCGCTTTCATTACCAGTGGACGATTATTTCAGCCATGCCAACTGTTATTTTTCAAATTTATTATGTATAAATATGAACAATTTACCTGATCGAAAATTAGTAATTCTGGTAAAATAGATATTTTTTAGTGCTGTAATGATTCCTGTATCGTTACATCTTGCCACATGTTCGTGAATGTACTAAAAAACTTAAATCATGCGACTTGTAATGGATATAATTACGAGGCATATTCGGAAAGTAAGTTCCGATCCGTCAATAAATGGAAACTACTCTGAAACTCTAATAAAACTTTGTATATATGTGTTCTACAGTGACTCTAGTATGCCTGCCGGTTACAACACTTCGCTCTTTTCAATTCTGAGCGCTTGGTGAGCACATAAAGATGCGTAGAAAATATGGTATACCGCCAAGTATGAGGTCCTGGTGAGAGATTTTGCCTGATGTTATGCAGCCCACATCACAGAACTGTCATATGGTTCCTACTTTGTGACAATTCTCGGTCGCAATCTGCAGGGGCAATGAAAATGCTCCTGCAGCGTTTTCAGTGGGAAGTGTTTGATCACCCGCGCTACTGCACGTAATTGGCTCACTCTGTGTTTCATCTCTGCTCACATTAGCTACTGGCTATGAAGACAATATTTTCGCACAGACAACGAACTATAGATGAGCGTAGAGAATTGGCGGGAAGCACAGGCTGCTGCCTTCTACGTTGAGAGTATTGGAAAGCTGGTACACCGTTACGACAAATGTCTAAGTAGGAGTGGGGACAATGTAGAGCAATGGCTGGAAGATGTAGCTAACTGTTGCAGATAAAATACTTCTGATTTTCAAAGTGGTTCTCATTTACTTTCCGAATAGCCCTAGTGTTAGCCTGCAAATGACAGGAATAATGGTGCAACGTTGTTCTGTATTCCGTCCTCAGTTACAAATATAAATATCTGCTCTTATATCATTTACAGCTTTTTCATACCCTGTGTCCCTAGGCAGAGCTGTCAGGCGCATTTTCTCTAATGTTTCGGCTGATATTTGCCATTTCGTTATTTCAGTATGTAGCTGCAGTTAGCAAATACTGCTCATCAAATCTATTATGCCATGCCAACTGCAGGAGGAATGCGTCAGTTTGCATCTTCATGTTACCAGCAACATGATTTTTGAAGCCGACCTTTACGTGACCATTCAACAGTGTGGCCTCAAATCAGACAGGCACAATAATTGTTTTACCGTTAGGGCCTATGGGTTAACAGGGACAATATAAAAGAGGGGAATAACTAGCACACGAGTATCAACCGGAAAGTTATCTGTTTCGATTGTTTCTGTGAATGGAAATGAATCTAAAAGTGAACCTGAATCAGTAGGTAGCTTAACGCTAACTGTTGGTGAAAAAATGCAACTTTGCGAATGAATAAATAAATCTAGCTGCGAGAAACTTAAGAAACTCATGCCTTGTCTGGAACCTATTGTAATCACATACTCTGACCGTGAAGTTTGATAAAAGAAAAGTGATTACGTGAAACTAAAGGCGGTCCCTGTGAAATTTTAATTAAATGAAGAATCTGTTCTCTACACAATTTGTCTTACCTTGTTGCAAACTGCACTTCGTAGCTACAGTGCGTCTCAATATCAGAGCTGCCAAATCTAAATGCAGAGATACGCAGAGATATAATGCGTACTCCTTAAAAGAATGCTATCATTCTTGGTCCACAATTTTTTGACAATGGGTTTAAATAAACTGAAAATTGACTCCTGAGATGTTGAAAATGACTCTAGTTTAAATGAACGCAATTACCGTTTCATCTCATTTGACTTAAGCTTTCTCGGAAATTACTAACTGTAATCGAACAATTACAAATCACATGTATAATCTCTCCTCAAAAAAGTCCAAACTCTAATTCTTAAATCGATTTCTCTCTGAGTGATGATTAATTCGTAACAAAAAATAGAAACCAAAAGTATTCCTCATCTGGAAATCTGACGGGCCCAGAATTCTGCATACCAAACTGGTGTCTGAAATTAAGAAAAACTGAATCATTAGCTGTAATCCATTCTTCACAATTATAACCGTAACAATTTAAAAATCACTCCTTTTTCCATCCAGAATAAATCTTCCTCTTATTCATGATATAACTCCAAAAATTTCCATTGTTTGTCCTTTGCTGCTATTAAACCAAAACTCGACAGTTCACATTTAACACAGAAGCTCAACTGAACTGTCTCCTTTTCTTCCTATCAGTCGATAAATCTAGCGTGCATCTTTGTAGAGCAAAGATCACATCTGGTGCATCTCTGTGTAGCGTGCATGTCTAAGCAATTCAGACCGTACATGCGTGATTTCAGAAATCCAAAACAAGAAAATTTCATTCACACACACACACACACACACACACACACACACACACACACACACCTTTCAAAATGAACAGCGCTGCTGCATAACGGTATAAACAGCGTGTGGCTAGGCAGTGCTGTTGCTGCTGGAATGCATCTACATCTTTAAACATAATCCGCTATCCACCATTTGATGCTTAGCAGAGCGTACCTTGTACCATTACTAGTAATTTCCTCTCCTATTCTGATCGATAACGGAGCAAGGGAAAAACGACTGTTTATACACCTCCACACGGGCCCTAATTTGTCTTCTCTTTGCGGATCTTACGCGACATGTACCTTGGCATCAGTAGAATCATTTTGCAGTCAGCCTCAAATTCCGGTCCTCTAAATTTTTTCAGCAATGTGTCTCGAAAAGGACTTTGCCTTCCATCCAGAGACTCCCGTTAGAGTTTCGAAAGCATATCCTAAACATCAGCGTGTTGATGGAATCTACCGGTAATAAATCTAGCAGCCGTCATCAGAATTGTTTCGATGTCTGCCATTAATTTGGCCTGGTGGGGATCCCAATTAGTACCCAGGAATGGATCATCACACTAATGTTTATATGCAGTTTCTTTTACACATAACCCATACTTTCCTAAACATTTTCCAAATGAACAGAAGTCGACCATTCGCCTTCCCTATCAGGTCTTACATGCTTGCTCGCTATCAAATCACTTTTGAACGTTACTCATAGATCCAGAATGAGATTTTCACTCTGCAGCGGAGTGTGCGCTGCAGAGTGAAAATCTCATTCTGGAAACTTCCCCCAGGCTGTGGCTAAGCCATGTCTCCGCTATTTCCTTTCCTTCAGGAGTGCTAGTTCTGCAAGGTTCGCAGGAGAGCTTCTGTAAAGTTTGGATACTGGCAGAAGTAAAGCTGTGAGTACCGGGCGTGAGTCGTGCTTCGGTAGCTCAGATGGTAGAGCACTTGCCCGCGAAAGGCAAAGGTCCCGAGTTCGAGTCTCGGTCGGGCACACCGTTACTCATAGATGTTTAATCGACGTGCCAGAATCAAGCAGCACATTACTAATACTGCATTCGAACATTACAGGATTGTTATTTCTAGTCATCGGCATTAAAGTACATTTTTCTTCATTCAGAGGTAGATACCATTCATCACATCAAACAAAAATTTTGTCTGAGTTAGCTTGTGTTCTCCTACAGTCACTAAGCTCCCGACGATGCCTTTGCCTCTGATGAACAGTTGCCATGGAGGACAAAGTAGTAGGTACTATTACTTAATAAATATTCAGGCCACTCACATATCATGAGAACCGCTCCGTATGCTCGCACCTTCGCTAATAGTATGCAGTGGACACTGTGCCAAACGCTTCACGGAAATCTAGGAATATGGAACCTGCCTGTTGCCCTTCATACATGGTTTGGTGGCCTTCATGTGAGAAAGGACAGGCTGAGTTTCGCGCGAGCGATTTTTTCTGCGTCCGTGCAGTATTGTGGACAAAAGAAATTTGTAATATTCGAAGCGAGAATTCGTAAGCAAACCGATGTTAGCCAAATTAGTCTGTAATTTTACGAGTACGTTCCTTTACCCTCCTTATATACAGGAGTCACCTGAGCGACTTTTTTTTTTTTTTTTTTTTTCTTCATTCTCTTGAGACTCTGCGCTGTTAGTGATTCGCGATAAATGCCACTAGGTCAAAAGAACTTTCTATAGCCAAAATTGCATTAACACCTTTTTATTTTCGACTACCGTTTCCCAAACACTTTGTTGTCATATTTTGGTCTTCAAAATTTTTGTTGCAAAACTTAATGGCAAGACGATGATACAAAGTCTACCGAAGAAGTATTTATGCGATTTTGGTTATAGGAAGTTTTACCAAGTTAAACTAATCGCTCTCTCATTCTCAATATGAGAGAAATGCAAGCTAAGTAAGGAGATAATGTCGTTGAGCATTCTCTGTAAAAAAGAACTGGGAGTTCATCCGTATCTGGTAACTTATTTGTTTCCTACTCTTTCAGTTGCTTCTCTACACCGGGACGCCTATTACTACGTCCTCCATACTGTAGTCCGTGCGATGGTAAAATGACGGTATCTTTATGCGATCCTTTTGGGTCAACAATTTCTTAAATGCGACATTTAAAACTGCAGGTTTACATTTTTTGCTATCTTCTATTGCCACGCAAGACTGGGCAACGACTGACTGAATAGAGATTTTGCGTGCGGTCAGAATTCCCTCGGTTTCTCGGCAAGAGCTTTTGCTAGGGCATGAAGATGGCAACAGTCGTAATCTTGGCGCATCTGTTTTTAACAGGCGCACGAATGTCTACTTACTTTTATCTAATGACTGCCATCATTTCCGCGTTATATTTTGAATCGGGAGTACTGCTTCTTCCGCCTCTGTTAACATACATCTATCAAACGAATATCGCACTAGACTAATCTGGGGGTCACTCCATGGGCTATTCAAGTAAAATTACTTTTTAAAAATTATTTTGTTTTTAAAGGAAAGCAGTACGAGGGTTCCCGCGGACACTAGGCCTCACATGAAAGAGATGATAAGGGGTACTTGTCTGACCTGGCGCAGGCTACACATCGCCAAAACTAAATTGTAAACATTTACTGAAACGTCAAACAAAATGCGGGTGACGATTCGTTATAGTCAAACAAACGGCACTAACAAAGCAAGAACACTTACGTTACTGTGAAGAATGTTACGAGTCATCAAACGGTGAGGTAGTATAATACTGGACGTATGTAGAACAGTTATCATTGCTTCATTAATTCCAGAACGAAGTGCAAAATGGCACATGAAACGGTATAATAGCATAATTCCGCTAGGAATTGTGCCCCACTTGAGATATGTGAGCACAGCAGTCACTCATCCCCACATTTAGGCTTTGTAGCAACACTCATTTACATCGTCTCGAGAACATTAATCATTGCCGAACGTTTTATTCTGAGCTAAATCGAGAAAAGACGTTCGGGTCACAGGCCGACCTCACCTCAGAAGTAAACAACAACATCTGACAAGCACAATCGCCTTTATATTGACCTAACATGTTTTTGCGGAATTTTTTTTTAACTCTCGAACAGCCTGAAAAGGTTAAGTATTTGTGAGTTGTGAGCCCATTAAACAAAATGCGCCACACGAAAGGTCAGGCGTCAGGAGCGCCAAGCTTTAGAAGTGCATCGAGCCGCGTAAAAACCGCTGTAATTCTTTTGTGCAGTGACGAGGATAGCGCCCCCAAGGAGATCACAACACGGCACTGAAATAACGGCATCGGCGCTTTCAGGCTGCCGCTGAAATCTTTTGTTAAGACAAATTCTCAGCGATACACGGTTATCATAAACCCAAAGAATTTGCTGTGAGGAATAACAAAGAGGCCGCCATCCACAGATGGAGGAAAATAGCAGGCAGTCTGCCATAAATTGGGAGTTTATAATTAAAGCGCAACTACACACAGGGGTCTGTGTGGACTGTAATTTTCGTATGGCAGTGAAAGTTAGTAGTTATGCTAATGCATTAATACAGAACCTATTTACACCGGAAAAAAAATAGTTCCAGTTTTGACACGCACATGCAAATCTGGGGCAGTATACTGTTTTTATGACGGCATCACATCAAGTGGTTTAAAGAAGACAATGTAATTGAAAAACACGGGTGAGCTTGGTGTGACACGTGGCAGACGAAGGTCTCCCATCCTGACCAAAGTTATTGACGAGGTTGCTGTTGCCGTAACTGACCATGCTCCATGTGCCCGGAGTAATGCTAGTGCTCGTGCACTGTCACAAGAATCGTCTCTTCCATGGTCAACAGTACTGAAACTTTTGCTGTCTGTTTTACACTGGTACCCGTACAAGATCCAAATGACTTACTTCTATATATTTCATTAACACTACAGAGTGACTCACCGCTTTAAAATGTAAGGTGGGTCGGATGCTCGGGTCGGATGCTCTTAAATCGAACACCAAAGACTTCTCATTATTACAATCTTATTGGTATACAGTTGCTAATGCTTTGTTTTCGAATTATATAAATAACATATAAAAACATTTTTCTAAGGTTACAGCGAATTGAATGCTTAACAGTTGTTATAACGGTTCTATATAATTTGTTTGTGTCTAGTTAAAGAGAATATAATTTCGATAATGCAAATGTAAAACAAAAATAAAACATATAGAATACAATGAGTGTGGTGAAAATAATTTGCAATATGTAGAGGGAAGTGATATACTCTATTTGGATGTGTAATACTGTTTAAGTAGCATGTTGATTGAAAATGACCTATTTCTACCCATTTCAGGTGAGAAGATCTCTGTAGAACCTCGAGCGATTGTCATCTGAAATCTTTTATGCTCATGTATGTTTACTGTGCCTGTGTGTATTGGTATGTTACTGGGAGTGTTGCAAATCAGGACAGTACATGATATTCAGCAGTTGTTTGTTTGTCCTATTGCTGGTAGTTGTGGCATATTCTGTGTGATAACTTAGATACATATACCTGATATTATGCGGATTAAATACTGATTGAGCATTTGATACATGGAATACATGAAATTTAGCTTTACGTGAGAAATACACTTACGTATGTAAATTTGTTAATAGCAAAAGAGTATAGTTCATTGCTACTTGAATGCATTACTCCTTAAATAATGAAATACATTACATTTTTAGTTTTATACGTACTTTATACAAAAAATACGTTGACATGTAAAATAAATTAATTGTAGCTTGAATTAGAGAAGAAAATATGCTTCTGTCTACACATAATAAGACGAACAATACATTACAGCTTGTGTTCAGTATACGTCTAACACTATACAATATGTCGTTGGGGCGGGGGTATCCTTGGAATAAATGTTCTTCGAGCCTTCTCCTCCTAAGGGACGTCGCGTTTTACTAGAGTCTTAGTATGTGGTGTCGGTGTTTGTTTTATGACTGTTACTGCCTGTTGTGTTGTTTGTGACTGTTGTGGCATGCAGTGTCATGCGTTGTTGGTTTGAGTCCCTTACGTGTTGATCCCTTTTGAGTAATGTTCACTGAATGTTCCTTCCTGTTGTCATGCTTGTGTCAACGCCTCCTTCCATATGGCTTTTGACGCTTGCATTCTTCATGCAGTATTGGCTACGATATTTATTGTGTTCCAGTCATCGGGATTACGTATTGTTCTGGCGGTGTCACTGTCGTTCTGTATAGGTCTCACTTGTGCCAGCGTGTTGCGTAGTAGTGTGATATGTTCTGGTGCCCCAGTTTCTCCGCAAACGCATTTTTCATCCAAGCGATGCAGCAACTGAAACCTCATGATGCGCAGCTACTTTCTGAATTTGCTCTTCGATTTCTGGCACGGGTCCAAGTTGATGACATTTGGCCGGCCAATGTTCTATGGAGTGACGAGGCACATTCTACACTGCAGGGGGCTGTATTGCGGTACTATTAAACTGCGTGTTCTGCCCGAAGAGCAATAGCACTCGTCGTATGTGATTGTATGGTGTGCATTAACATTCTTCTTTGAAGACAATACTCCAAGAGCATCCATACGGTGTGCCCTGGTGTCTGCACGACCTCCTTATTCAGCATATGATTCGCGCTTTGGAAGAGCGCAGCTGTGTAGAAACCACTGTTTTCATGCAAGGGGCAATACCTCATGTCGCTCGTCCATTGTTAAGATCTCTTTAATATAACTTTTCACGAACGTACTGTTTCCTGGGGTTTTATAGATAGAGATGGCCTGCAAGATAACCTTATCTGAATCGGTGTTACTCTTCGCTCTGGGGATATCTGAAAGAAGTCGTTTACCAGGGACCCGTTCATTCACTTCCTGTTTTGATGGTCAATATACAGGAACACGTTGCTCGGATTCCAACGTAACTGCTGCAAGCAACTTCTGATCGTGTTATTTCGCAGATGCAGCATCTCTCCGACGTCTCCAGTGTGAATATAGAACAAATTATGCAAGATACTGCTAATAATAAAATCAATATTACGTTTTTCTCATTAGTTCTATCTTTTCCGTTCACCTTCCGCTCTTAATCCATTACATATGGAAACATTTCTATACATGTTTTTGCATTCACAACGTTACATTTATACCTGTTGGCTAAGACTGGAATTAATTTTTTCCAACGTAAATCGGTTCCTCCTTGACTAGCAACACGTTAACTGTAACTACTCGGCGTGTTCCTTGTGCTAGAATAACTTTTGATAAAGTCTCCCTTGTCGATTTTTAAACCAATGATCGCTTCCAAGCAACTGCTTAAATTTATCTTGAAGGCCGTCAGAGAGACTACGAGAGTAGGCTGCGATGGAGGGTATGACCATTCTCAGGGATCAGTACCGGGTACACTGCTGAAGTCTGCAACACTTCAACGTCAGTGGAGAAAGACCAAAAGGAAGGTCAAAGAAATGGTGGATACAAGTACTAAATGAAATTATGTTTGCTACAAATCTCTATGAACAAGACGTAACCGATAGAAGGAAGTTTCAACATTTCTTCAAAAAGCGATCTCTGTGACCAATGGGTATCACGAGGAAGAAGAGGAGGATACGGAAAAAAGATATAATTTACGTAGGAAGATATTATTTGCAACATTCTCTTGCAAATCAATCTTTCGATTTCTCCACCTGTCAAATATTCGTATCGTCAGAATCATAACCTTATAGAATAAAATGTGGCGAAGTATGAATTATAGAAAGGCAAATAGCACTCACTCACAGCCAGCATTACACAATTTACTTAATTACTTGTGGCTGAACGCCCAACGTGAAAACATTCATGAAATAAAGAAACTGTTTTATCTGTGAAATATCGTTTCTCGTTTTAACAGAAAACAAAATGGGCATTTGAAATGAAAGCTCTATGACGTGCCCCTAACCAGTAGATCTACGGCATTCTACTGAATGAACGGGGTAAGCTCGAGCTCTACCGACAAAATGTCGGAGGTTGTGCAATTACTTCTTCGAGCATTTTTTTGTAAGTGACCAGCTTTCCGCAGCGAATCTTTGCAAAACAATAATGTAATCATAGTTTACTCACTTTATTACCCCAATTACCTTTGTCTCTGCGAAAACATGTAAAATACCTTCTCAACGAAGATATTGTCTGGAACATCCAATCATCGAAACGTATAACACAAAAGAAAAACGTGCTATTCATCAGCTCCCCCACCTCCCACGGGTAGAAAGTCGTGACAGATCAAGCCCTTGCTATCGAAAAAGGCGACCAATAGAGTCTTAATCTAGGATTTTGTTAGCCGATTTTCTTTGGGAGGCAGGGGAGACTTGCCATTGATTGACGCCCGGTCTTCGGATCGTATTGGTAGGTCTCATCTACTTTACAAGTAACGATGCGTAATGCAACTATACGTCACCAACATACTTCGAGAGATTCCACAAGAAGAGCTTGCTAACAGTTCCCAACAACTTTACAACCGGTATCAGAAATGTGTTGTAACTAATGTTGGTTCCTTTGAAGGGCAGTAAAGGTATTTTGTTTTCAACATTTACTTCATTTACTTTCTGAAAACATTCTCCGAACTTTAGACGCACGTCATATGAGGTTTATTTATTCATAGCTTTCGCTTTTCATGTAGTTATATGTTCGTAAGAGGTCACGCATCTTTGGAAGAACTGTCTCTCTATAGCCAAAAACTCTTGTTGTCAATGTCTGGGCTATATGTTTGGCCTTAGGTCGTCTGAGGATGGCCTGGAGCGGTTCAAAACGAATTATAAAGTAAATATAATTGTGATACATCGATACTGTGTATTTCAATTTTTCTTATCTAGTGCATGCAATAGAGCAGGCTTAGCTCTACAAAGTGTCCGCCCTTTTCTGTCTGTTGCCAAGTGTGCAGGTAGTTCGCGAATAGGATTTGGATGACTTAATGTCCCTCATGTATTAGTGAAAACTACTTCAAATGCTTGCTGCAAGCTGAGTCCTTTAGCCCAGATGTTCTCGGGAACTGAATCGTGTTGACGCCTGGAACTGTCTCAGGTAAAATGTTACTGGTACCATGATCTTTATGATACAGGATATTGCTCTTCATTGATAGGTGGAGATATGTCCCACTGATACACACAGTTTCACTGGATGAGTGGCATCGTGGTACGTTTTTGCTGTCGACGGAGCATACTGCATCAAGGAATAGAAATTTAAATTTTTAGGGCCCAACTTTTTTGGAGCAACATAAAGAGCGCGTTTGAGCTGTCAGCTCTTAGCCATTGCTGCTGCTGTCGTTTCCAACCACCAACTACCCAACAAGTGCCAGCGGAAATATTTGATCATATAAGACGTATTATTTCATACATGCTATACTTTCATTAGATTAAGCTGACTACAGAATGTCTAACGTGACTTAATTGTAGTCACAACAGTTACGAAATATTTTATTTTCTCCCTGAAGTTAATTCTTCTTCTTCTTATTTTATTTATTCCTTTTCGTGCATCGGCGCAGGGTCGGTATTGTTATTTATCGTGTTTGGCAACATTAGTTCAACGGGTGGCCACATACCCTTTCTGTCGCACCCAGTTCCACCCAGGGACGTAACATGTCCACCCTTGCTGTCTGCATTTAGAGATATCCGTGTGAAAGTGAGCGAAAGTTTTTAAAGTATTTCCTAATTGTGTAAATTAGGCAGGGCTTGCCACGCGGGGTAGCCGAGCAGTCTAGGGCGCCTTGCATGGTCCGCGCGGCTTCCCCCATCGGTGGTTCGAGTCCTCCTTCGGGCGTGAGTATGTGTTTTGTCCTCAGTGTAAGTTAGTTTAAGTTACATTAAATAGAGTGCAAGCTTAGGGATCGATGACCTAAGCAGTTTCGTCCCATAAGATCTTATCATAAATTAAAAAAAAAAAAAAGGGCAATGCTTGGGTACCAGCCTTGTATGTATTAAGTGGGGTAGGACGTCAAATGGGCTGACTTGGAGCAGGAGAGTCACCACAGAACATTTTAATTTCTACTGTCTATACTTTTACAAATAAATTCATAAAACTTTGTCACCATGACCAGGAAGGATTGAGGACTCACACTTATCGCAGTGGATGTTCAAAAACGTAGCAAAATACCTTTTATTACATGTGAAGTTTCATAATTTTTTCAATTATTACTGGCTACATTTGTTGCTATAGGTACACTTTTCTTCCTAAGTAAGAGAGATTCTTCGATGTATTTTTCAGAGGATATAAACAGTAGTTACAGGTGTATGAAACTCTAGAATTTTCCAAATCTATTAAAAAACTGTGGAAAAAATTGAGAGTTAACTAAAAGACTTGAGTTTTTTCTAAACATCAAGTTAGAATGTATCAGCTCATTCATTTTTTCATAAATAACTTCTAGAGTTCCATACACCTGTAACTATGGATTGCATGCTGTGCAAAAGTCATCGAAGAATAGCTGATTTTACACAAAATGCTGCAGTATAAAGCCAAAACTGATTAATGTTACCAACGTAGCTGTCGTGCGAGGTACAAGAGGATGGAAGCAATATGTTTATTGTACTTATTGTTTTGTATGGAAACTTTCCCTCTCGGTATTTTGAATTTTGCCATTCTGCGAACTTCAACAAGTTTTTTTGATACTTTCAGTGTGTTCTACTGGTTATTTGTCAACTATTCAGTGACGCATACGTCCTTGCTAAACATAGCTGCAACGAGTGGCACGGACCGTCTCTGAATCTTTGCCTCTCTCTCTCTCTCTCTCTCTCTCTCTCTCTCTCTCTATCATTAACCCAGCTATGAAATGGTCTCTGACGGACGCTATGCAGATAAATTAATAATAAGTAATCTCCATCTTGGATACTGTAATAAATAATGTTATTAAAACAAGAGAATCTTACTGGACACAGCCTGCCGGTGTGGCCGAGCGGTTCTAGGCGCAGTGACCGATACGGCCGCAAGTTCGAATCCTGCCTCGGGCGTGGATGTGTGTGATGTCCTTAGGTTAGTTAGGTTGAAGTAGTTGTAAGAGGACTGATGACGTTTGGAGTTACGTCCCATAGTGCTCAGAACCATTTGAACCATTTTACTGGACACACAAACGTTTATATTATTGTTGACAAGTTACGTAATGTGACGATCACCTCCAAATATTTTAACTAAACCAACACTGTTTTCACTAATCTTATCATTGTGAAACAAGACAAAAAGCAGTGTTTGTTTAGTTAATTTACAATGTTTCACCAAGCGCCCACAGTTGATTCAATTAAAATGGTTTATATTTTAATTCTGATTACGATTTTATTGCCTGTCGTGTCGAAGTAGTATCATTTTTATTCGGCGGATACAAATAAATTTATTTTCACTGAACTCTCCTAAAAGTGCAAATTATAGAACGATATGGTTTTTACTGGCATAATTTTTTTTAACCTGCGTTTCGACTATAGTACAGAACCGGTCTAAATTTTGTTGTTTCTATTGATCTGAATCTCATAGAAGTGAAAATGCATCGTGTGGTTATTGCAGGTATACCTTGTTTTTGTACAACCTGCTCCTAATGTGAGCCTGATGTGAGGATGGTTGTATTGATAACTGAAACTATAGTGTGCGTCATTTACGACGGCGGCAGACTTTAGGTTCGTTCTGCGCATCTGACATCACAAAACACAGTCAGCCAATGAACAGAGAACGACGTCGCCAGAGCTCGACTGCAATGCAGAGCACGGACGAGTGGCTCCAGTTTTAGAAACGTTCAGTCATAAATAAAGTAATTGTAGAAAAGCAATGTCTTGATAGCAGACTTTCTTTTATAGAAAGTTTGGAAAAAGCATTATTTATACCAGTTGCTTTACATTCCATTAAATAATTAAACCAAGCAAGCAATAAGCCTCCTAATTAAGGCAATAGCAAGGAAAGGTGTTTGTATCATTCTCACAAACAGCTTTTTCGCAATAAAGAACAGCGGTAATTGTTTACTTCCTATTGTACTTCGACAAAACGTGAATAATTCATAGTTATACTAACAGTGTTTGTCGGTAATTTGCGTGATATATTAGAATCCTCCAGGAACTCCTTTGAATGACGAGCTGCGTTAGCGCAATGGTTAGGGTGATTGGCCGTGAAGCGGAAGGTTCTGTGTTCAAACACGGATTTCGTGGTCTGTTGGACTGATGATAGCTTCGTAAAAAAAAAAAAAAAAAAAAAAAAAAAAAAAAAAAAAAAAAAAAAAAAAAAAAACCTGAGTTAATAGATCAACTGAAACGGGTGTCTTACGACGTCCGCCTTAAGCAGATACAACGAACGAAAACGAAAAAAATGAGATTTAAAAAAAAAGAAAAAAACCCTTGTTCGGTGCTTCGTGCTTAACATTTTCTTTATTTGAAAACAATATCGAAGTGTCCTACTTCATGAATTTTGTTCCTTTGAAAGTCATTTTTTGAAATTTCTAGTGCTTTGTCTCTTCATTATAATCATAATAAGTTTTCGGTTTTTCTAATTTTGTCCTCCAATATTTCTTTTCACAGCAATTAAAAACAATGAAAAGGCACACATACAATATTCATGTTATCTGTTTTGTTTATATATCTTCTCTTCCGCAGTCGCTGTTTTACTATTCATATTGACATATATTCTTTGTGACAGTATTAAAAGTATTATTTAGAGCAGAATTTCGGCTCGTACGTTGCCGACCTACTTGATTGTCTGACGCAATTCTTTGCTTCGCTGCTTTGGCAATATCATCATGTTCAATGTTTTCGTCGACTGATCTACGTTTTGTCAAGTATTTGCTGTCCATTGTGACAAACACAAACTGTTTACGCACTGCACGTCACTGACAATATATTTTAGTTTCTGTGTTTTATTACGACACAATTCAGTTATGTGTACTTCGCCAATTTTATTTGAATCACAACTTTTTAGAAAAACGTAAAATGAATCTGGTATAAATAAAACTTTTATTACAGTCGCGAAAGACGGAATATTTCTCAATATTACATACGACACCTATCTGTTACTTAAATTAAATGAGATACTGTTATACAGTAAATTTTATATGAAATTTAGGTATCTTGTCCACATTTCACTCTCAACATTGTGGCAACTAAAATCGACCATACGGAATGTATACGCTATGGACGTTTACCTCTGCAAACTCTTCAAAATTTCGTGCAATGGTTTACTGCATTTAACGCTGCACAATAACTGCTTTGAACATCGAAACAAAATTAAGTCATCTATGGGGGGAAGATATCAGTCAGGAAAATACGTAAAAATCAAATTTTTGGGCCAAATAGTTTTTGTGAAATCGAACGATAAGTGTGTCAAAGCAGTCGGGACACCATGTGTCAGCACAGGCGAGCAGTGCAGTGATGACAAAATCGCGCACTGCGCGGAATGCGGGGAGCACGTCTCTGTAGCAGCGAAAGGGTTAATGCGGCCGTGGTGGCTTTACTTCATAAACTGCGCTCTCCCCCCTAAACGTAAGTTTGCGAACTATACTCTACTACGGCGCTGCTTCGCTTGGCGCGTGCGTCGTTTGCAAACTGGAAACGCAGCAATCTCCCGCGTCTGGGCGGGCATGCGCTAGCCACCAAGATAAAAGAATTGAACTATAGTCTAGTAACAACATTTCAGTTTTCGTATATGCACGCGATCGGGGCAATTAGAAGACTTTTAAAACAGAATTTTGAAATTTTTTTTTTTACATTTTAGCAAAATAAGGAATGGGTGTAACAATAATTACATTTTTTATATAGCGCTTAAATTGTAAGTACAGAATTCTCAAGGCCGATTTAACTGGGCGTAGACAAAATTCAGGGGGACTTACAGTTTATCTCACCTATGGTGGAATCGGGCGCGCATCACGTCATAGCAGGCAGGTGTGGTGACCCTGTAACATGGCGGCCTGCTGTCACGCTGGCTGTCTGTTGACAACGGGCCACTTTCACCTCCTCATCTCAGTTTACCCGCAGCTAAATATTCAACGCTCATAGCCTCTCGAACCGCTCCCTGCTTCCTCCTTAATAGCTCTTAATGTAAAACCGCCATGCGGCAGTTAGCAAAAACCTATTGGTCTGGACCGCAGTGGCCGTGCGTTTCTTCCGGTAACCACGCGGCGGCTTTTCTTGGCGTTGATTAGACTGCAGAAGAGATGTCCATGTTTTATTTGGAAGTGCAGGTCAGTTAGTGGAAACACACTCAGATACGGAATGTATACGCTATGTATCCAGACATTGAAACAAAGGAAAACTATTCGACGTGGAATGGAAAATGAGGATATCACAAAATGACAGTAGGCATAAAGATTTATATAATTCTCTTTCCAAAATTACGTGAGTAACATCTCTTGTAATTTTTTGTCTAAATTATGTACTCTTCTAGCACCACAGGTCGCTAATGCAGTACAGTCTCAAAATTCGAGGAAAGAGAAATCATTTACTAAAATGTTCCATGAGTAATAATATAAAGAAAGATGTGCTCATGTTTTTGTTTGTCCTTAATACAGAGCTCGTCGTTTTGATAGGAGATGATCTCAGAATTCGGGTTTTTTACTGACAAAGTGGACTTTTTTCACTATATCACAGCACATGTTTTATTTCCGTTGCAACTCGTCACAACAGTAACACCATTCAGCATTTCAGCACTAAAGTGAGCTTTTTACTCACGCCTTTATGATACAAAAACAGTGCCGTAGTGGCACGCACTGAAAGAAAGACTAATTCCGATACTGACTGCCAACAACTTACTGATAATTTGAAGCGTGTTCAGCTCTGTATGTTAAAACATTAACTTCTAGTATGTTCCGGAAACTGTACCGTTTAATTTAATGATAATAGTGACATACGATTTTGTCTTACTAAAAGTTTTATGTCGACATCTTTTTCCAAACTTGGGAAGTTCAAAGGATTAAAATAATGGTAAAAGTTATTTTATAAACTGACAAAATAAAAATCTTGGAATCTCAAATATGCCACATGTAAAGGACGGTATATATTTAGTTTTCACCAAATACTGAATATTTACTAAACTGTTAAGTATATTTTTAAAAAATAACAACAGGTTTTTGCTTAGTTAACAATACGTTTCTGTGAATTTTAATTAAACTACATTTCGAAAAATATTAGTTCCATGTGACATTTGTTATAACTCATGTAAAGTAAAATGTATGGAATTACTAAATTTAACGACCAAATACCTTTAGACTGAAAGATACAAATAATGTTTCAATATATTGCGAAATATTTTTGAAAAGTATAGAACTTTCGTAAGTATTTCAGCATGACGCTTTTAGACCAACAAACACGAATACTCCACTTCATAACAGCGATTAGAATGAACATTGCCGAAAAGAGAGATAGGATCACAGTTTTTGGCAAATGAGTATGGTATTGCAAACTGTATCTGACAAAAGAATCCTATAATCTTGATTTGTTATCCTATTAATGTAGTCTGAAAACCTAGTACAAGATAGGTATGCCTCCTGAATCCCACGTCATTCTATCTGAAACAGAATCACCTCATACATTAGAATGACTTCGAACCATCCTAATATATCCCTCAAAGACCGCAGCTTGAGTGTTTTGTTCTTGTTGCCCCACTCTTGTCTTATCCTGTTGCCTTGTCACTGCTGGGCTCAGTTTACAATGTCCCCCAATAACGATCGACGCTGGTTAGCTGGACTCCGCAAGGCATAGGGCGCCAGCAGTTTCGACGTCGCTTTGAGAAATATCTGTATTTTCCTCTGCACGTTGCCAACGTCCCATTATAAGCAGCAGACGTGGTGCCTCCAAGCTCGCTTGCCAAAAAAAGTTCCCTATAAACTCCCACTGCACACTGTCTTGTGAAACGGCTGTGAATGCGTGCAGGTGCCTATTCTCTCCATTCCTAAGTCATAAAGAGGGCTGCTGCAAACAGCAGACACCTCCCATAAGACACCCCCACGACACTGCATACATCATGGGTGGTCTGCCTACCTACATCCAGCACCGTTGTAAGTAGCGTGAATAGATGTAAGCTATGTGTAAGGTGCGTGAAGCGCACTTTGAATAAGAAAATGCTACCTGACATTGAAGTCAACGTAAAAAATTGGGTCGCCACCAACTCTAGCCACACGACAAATCAGAAGTTGGGCTGAGTTGGAAAATTACCTAATTTATTCATAAGAAAAATTCATAAAAGGACGTTCATTATGAATTCATTCATAAAGAATGGGATGTAATTATTAATATGATCCAGGAATTTTTCAGGTCAATAAAATTTTAAAATAAAATAAAGAGTGTGTGAACAATTAGCATGAGATCAGCTTGCAGCAACACCCCTGAAAACAAGATCTATTCTAAAGCATTTGTTTTAAATAGAAAGAGAATACTAATTATTGGACCTGCACACATTTAAACGCTATGTATGGGCAAACAAGGAAACTACAAGGTAAATGGCGTAGATAACAGAGACGTAACACTGGTACACTGGATAAGATGGGAGGTAAAATTATTTATTCCTTAAAACATTGATGTAAGGCATCTATACAACTGCCGTTGTCTGGTAACTAAGTACCATTGCTTGTCAAAAGCTACACGCTATATTTTAGTAACATCAAACCATGCATTCACGAACAATTAAAATTTTACGGACACATTTGAATAGACAAAGGATAATGGCAGAGGGCCAACAATCTCTAATATTAAGCCACGTGGATGGTTTCCAACGGATACAATTAATGAGACAAAGAAAATTTACAAAGGGGCAAAAATTACCAAGACTCGAAAAAGATTAGAATGTGTATACACGCAGTTGCGGGCACACAAAGATTCACACTGAAACGAGGGCGCTTCAACATAAGCAACACCATTCTGCTACGTTCTTCTTACGGATCAAAGTCAAGATGGCGTTAAGAATCAAACTGAAAGTCTCCAAAAGCCGTGCATACCTTACTGCCACCCAGCAAAACAATCTTAATAATTTGAAAAGAGAGGGGAAAAACTAACAGCTCCCCTCTCACTATAAGATAACGCACCACGTGCTTAAATCAACTCACCCTCCTTCGAAGAGACTTCGGTTGCAGACCCTCGGCATGCTGGAAGCAGACTACCCTCTCACACACTCCAACGTCTCCCACGCGACCCCATTGTCAGGAAAACCCAGAGATGAGGCTTCCGCCACCAAACTGACACCGGTAACTTTCACACAAGGGGAGCAAACCTCTTTGCCTACCTGACAACTACAAGCGTTGGCCAATCTGTGTGACTACTACTGATTCTCTGCTGCAGACTAAACCACGTATAGCAAAATAAAACACACCCACATTCATTCACTCCCGCGTTCCAGAGAGTTCTGTATCACTGGAAAGCAATTAAAATGATATTGAAAGCGGACTACAGGACCCTTTCACCGTTTTTCCAACAGCAGCGATACTTTCATAGGTAGTGTCGGTCAGCGGCCGTCCTGAATGGGAATCATTGGTAAACGATTTTCTGGAGCCTTAAAAACGCATAGAAATAATCTTAAGATTGACTGTGACGTAAGGCGTCTTCCCCAATGCTTGCTTCAAAATGTCATTTGTTTTTGTGGCGGTTTTTCCGAATCTGATGGTGCAAATGGCTCTGAGCCCTATGGGACTTAACATCGGAGGTCATCAGTCCCCTAGAACTTAGAACGACTTAAACCTATCTAACCTAAGGACATCATACACATCCATGCTCGAGGCAGTATTCAAACCTGAGACCATAGCGGTCGCGCCGTTCCAGTCTGAAGCGCCTAGAACCGCTCGGCCACAGCGGTCGGCTTTGCGAATCTGAAACAAAAGTTAATAAACACATTCCGAGACACCCTCAATTGTCAAGTTCGCAAGACACGCAGCATACCACCTGGTGGCCGCGCGAGATTAGCCCAGCGGTCTCAGGCGCTGCAGTCATGGAGTGTGTAGCTGGTCCCGGCAGAGGTTCCCGTCCTCCCTCGAGCATGGGTGCGTGTGTTTGTCCTCAGGATAATTTAGGTTAAGTAGTGTGTAAGCTTAGGGACTGATGACCTTAGCAGTTAAGTCCCATAAGATTTCACACACGTTTGAACATTTGAACCATCTGGTATTGTTTTGTCATACCAGCTAAACTTCACCAGCCACACGTACATACTGGATACTTATGGGTATCACCTCGTAAATAGCTTCATAGAAAACATTCATTTAAAAAGTAGGAGCATACTCCTGAACTTTATGAAACATGTAGCACCCTTAACACTATGATTCCTCACAGGCCGGAACAACTTAATGATCATCGTTACTGAGCAAGGACTGGATTGATAAGGAATGCAACATGTGCGCACAATTGCTCATACACTAAGATTGAAACTCAAAGAGAATTCGAAAGCGAAGTTCGCCAACTTCCAGTAATAACTGAATCATCAAAGCCGACTGGGGACTCACAGCGAATAATATCATACTGCGTGAAGTGAATGGTGATCGATAGAAAACCAACTTCAGTTCCACCTGAATCTAAGGAAAATGTTAGCGGAAATATCCCTTGTGAGAGCTCGCAGTTCTTCTGGAAATAGTGGCTAATAGTATTAAAGAGGAACACACTTCCTAGTGATCTGAAAAATTGTATTTATTTTCTGACTAATCGGTTTTCGGCTCCTCAGGCCATATTCAGGTGAACTGAATCTCGCAAACACGGATAAACATGATGTGCGACATACACGGATAATACTTGCACAGAAAATACAAAAGTGACGAAATGTTTACATAGGATACATAAGAAAAATATTACAATAATTACATTGACTAAAAATGGGAGGTAATCAAAGAAAGTTTTTATATGGAGATACATATAACAAATGATGAGACATAAAATGAGTTTACAGTTTGAATCTAGTATTTGCAACGAAAAACGTTGATTTCCATTATTTCCAGTAGGGTCATCTTCTTGCTTTTTTTGAGACAGTGTAAAAGTCCAAATTCTGCATCATACGGATGGTTCTCTGCTGTAAGGTGATCAGAAAAGATTAAATCTTTCTTATTTAATCACCGGCTTCTCACCTTTGCTGATCATTTTCTAGCAGAGAACCATCTCTATGAAGTAGAGTGTGAACTTTTACACTTTGTAAAAAACAAAGAAATAAAGCGGAAAGGTGACCCTACTGGAAAAAATGTAAATGAACAAACACATGACACAGAATGCCAGCCGACTACTAATCGATCTGATTCAGTTTCCATTTTCTCCCTTGTTAAATGAGGTTTTCGTTCCAAATATCAGATTCAAACTGTAAATTCATTTTGTTTCTAATCATTTGTTATATGCATCTTCACATAAAAATATTTTTTGTTTACCATCTTTTTTAGATAATGTAATGCTGCGACTCGTCTCGTTTGCGCCCCGGTAATTTCTGAGTAAAACCAAAACTGCTTTGCCTCTGCTTACAGAGAGCGAACAAACTTGAGGGGGCGCACTGGCTATCACCATGACGAGTTACCCACTTATAGCAGGCGTGTACTTAGAAGATGGGAGAGACAGAGCCTGGTTCTTTCACCTCAAACTTTTCCACTCGGTTTATCGCTCATTACTGAAACGAAACCGTCCCTGTCGTGCAAGTCTGGGACAGTCAATAGCGAGATCCTCCGGCATGAAAACGCAGACAACGCTACCATTTCCGCTAGACTGGCGCCTCGAGCCAACTTTGAAATTTCAGTGGCCGTTCCCACACTTCTACTGCAGAATGAAACCAAGAACGTTCACGTTAACTCACACAGTCTCATGCTTTTTTAATTACACCGACATTCATTTAATCCAGCAGTCATCCACGTTCAGGACAGGTACTTACAGCTATATAGTGTGTTGAATGTAAAATGTCATAAAATTGCAAATGAAACACACTCAGTTTCACGATAAACTGGAACACCTGCAGCCGTCTTCCCGGTATCATTTGTTTTATATACACTAGTTTCGGTGATTCAGTACACCATCTGAAGGCCTTAGCTGAATCTTCGAAACTGGTAGTTATGTAATAAACAACATCGAAAGGACGGCTGCAGGTGTTCCATTTTATTACATAAGTGAACGGCCAAAGTCTCTCAAACTTGCAGTCAGAAGGATGGACATACAAAAACACTCTTGCAGTTCCCAGCTTTATTTTCCTCCCTGGCATTTAAATATGAGAAAATACAGGCAGAGAGAAGGTACTCTGCCTACTTAAACATGCCTCGAAATTATAAAGGCACAAAATTATATGAATGGTGGATTTATAGATGCGTTTTAGTTGCAAACAGCACTTGTCGGTTTCCTTGGACAATGTCCGCCGGTAACGAGGAGTAGCCTGCCTGGAACTTCGTTGTTAAGTGACAGGCAACAAAATTATTACAATATATATTTATTTCATCTCAGACTGGAGTGTGCGTTCATTTTCACCTTAAATTACTCCTGAGAAATACCCATAGATAATCGACACCTGTGATTGGTTTCAGTCATTCCTCGGCGATGGTATAACCAAAATATAGTGAAGCTTTTCTGACTATTTATTCTTGTATCTATAGCGCTATTAGATGAGAGTATCTGACTATCCAATGGTTACCATTGTCCATCAGAGGTCTAAGACAGCTGCCTAAGGTATCATCTAAAGCTCGCCGCGCCCTGACGCAACTAAATGGCCAATACAGTGTAGAATGTGCTCCAAGGAACTTCACACATATACAAGATCATTCAACATATAGATCTAAATTCGTTTCAAATATAGTTGTCGCAGAAGTTACACATCTCACGTCATTAGATACTAGCAACTTATATTCTAATATCAGTTTCAGGAAACGTTGAAAAAGAAGCATAGTTCATATTCCGTTGTTGTAGTTTTCGATGGTACCTCAGTAAGACGTCTTAGAACCCAATTTGGCACTTGGTACTGTATATTCAGTATTGTATTTAATGATATACATTTTATCCGTGTTTGTTTACTTTGGTATGTTTTTAGAATAAACGATTTTTCAGATAAAATACTTATTCATTAGCTTACATAATTTATCCCTCATGTATTGTTTTTTATACATCTGATGGCGGCTGATGACGGAACACGCCATAATACTAATCAATAAATAAGAGTGACCTAGACTGTAGTGTAAGAACCAAAATTTGAAGGTCACTAAAGAAACGTTGCACATATGTAATTGCTGAAAGATTTTTGAACTTTGAATACGCAACAGCGCACTCAAACGCAATAAGAAGAGTGCCCAGTAGTTCTCAATTTTTAACGGTAACCCGACTATGGATCGTACATTATAGTGAAAGCAGCTCCTGTTATGTTAAAAGACAGTTTATTTTACGTGCGAGTAAATGATTTTTACCTGTGTATTTTTATGTCCTTCGCCGCTGACTTGGATGAAGGCCACGCGTAAGATACATGCGTGGGCCTGCTGTGAGTACGTATTTCCTGCCGTAGACACGGTACTCCGGTGCTCCTTTTCCTAGCAGCTTCAGGAGCGTTATCAGCACAGGAAAGTTACTGCGATGGCACTGCTGGAAGGAGCCCATGTATCGCTGTGAACCGATGGCAACTTTTAAAGCAGATATCGGAGAACCATACAGAGGAGCGTAGAGAGATAGGGTGCGGAGGAAATGGCTAAGAGACAAATGGCCTCTGTTACATGATAAGGCGATAGGGAGAACTAAAAACGTGCGAAAAATTTTACTGTGGTCCGTGGTATAAGACGGAAAAGATTAACTTCTTCAATACGAATCCACACTAAGGAGCTGTCGGACGCATCGACCTCTTTTATACAAGGATTATGTTTCCGATCCACTTTTCTCTATGACACTACAAGTTTCGGAGTGTATACTTTCATCTTTCATATTAAAATTTATTTATAGCCATCGACAATCTTCTCAGCCAATTTAAAATATGCCAAAATACCCAGTCGCTTCCAGATACTAAATTTGAAGTGGTAACCACAAACCGCATGTTATCACCTCGATGACGGCTGTTTGCAACTACTGTGGAAATGTGAAATGAAATCCACCCAGTCTTCAAGAAGGGCCGTCGAGCAGATGCGCAAAACTATAGACCTATATCTCTTACGTCGATCTCTTGTAGAATTTTAGAACATGTGTTTTGCTCGCGTATCATGTCATTTCTGGAAACCCAGAATCTACTATGTAGGAATCAACATGGATTCCGGAAACAGCGATCGTGTGAGACCCAACTCGCCTTATTTGTTCATGAGACCTAGAAAATATTAGATACAGGCTCCCAGGTAGATGCTATTTTTCTTGACTTCCGGAAGGCGTTCGATACAGTTCCGCACTGTCGCCTGATAAACAAAGTAAGAGCCTACGGAATATCAGACCAGCTGTGTGGCTGGATTGAAGAGTTTTTAGCAAACAGAACACAGCATGTTGTTATCAATGGAGAGACGTCTACAGACGTTAAAGTAACCTCTGGCGTGCCACAGGGGAGTGTTATGGGACCATTGCTTTTCGCAATATATATAAATGACTTAGTAGATAGTGTCGGAAGTTCCATGCGGCTTTTCGCGGATGATGCTGTAGTATACAGAGAAGTTGCAGCATTAGAAAATTGTAGCGAAATGCAGGAAGATCTGCAGCGGATAGGCACTTGGTGCAGGGAGTGGCAACTGACCCTTAACATAGACAAATGTAATGTATTGCGAATACATAGAAAGAAGGATCCTTTATTGTATGATTATATGATAGCGGAACAAACACTGGTAGCAGTTACGTCTGTAAAATATCTGGGAGGATGCGTGCGGAACGATTTGAAGTGGAATGATCATATAAAATTAATTGTTGGTAAGGCGGGTACCAGGTTGAGATTCATTGGGAGAGTGCTTAGAAAATGTAGTCCATCAACAAAGGAGGTGGCTTACAAAACACTCGTTCGACCTATACTTGAGTATTGCTTATCAGTGTGGGATCCGTACCTGGTCGGGTTGACGGAGGAGATAGAGAAGATCCAAAGAAGAGCGGCGCGTTTCGTCACCGGGTTATTTGGTAACCGTGATAGCGTTACGGAGATGTTTAATAAACTCAAGTGGCAGACTCTGCAAGAGAGGCGCTCTGCATCGCGGTGTAGCTTGCTCGCCAGGTTTCGAGAGGGTGCGTTTCTAGATGAGGTATCGAATATATTGCTTCCCCCTACTTATACCTCCCGAGGAGATCACGAATGTAAAATTAGAGAGATTAGAGCGCGCACGGAGGCTTTCAGAAAGTCGTTCTTCCCGCGAACCATACGCGACTGGAACAGGAAAGGGAGGTAATGACAGTGGCACGTAAAGTGCCCTCCGCCACACACCGTTGGGTGGCTTGCGGAGTATCAATGTAGATGTAGATGTAGATGTAGATGTATACATCTCTATATGATGGTACAAAAAGAAAACAGTTTTGAAATTTGGTACAACTGCTGTTACTTGAACACAACTAGGAATTCTATCACGTCTTAAGATAACTTTTTCGTTATACTTATCAAATGTTACGACATCGCTAATTGTAACTATGGACCAATGTAGGAAAAGGTTTCTCATCTGCTCATGAGGGATGCAAATCAGTGCAAGCACTTGAAAACGACTATTTTCGTAACTCTATGAAGTTATTTCTTTGTTAGTTACCTGGTTCAACACTTACGCACGAAAAATGCACTAGCACCAGTGCCTCATAGCATATAATAATATTAGCAAGACCGCTACGGTCGCAGGTTCGAATCCTGCCTCGGGCATGGATGTTTGTGATGTCCTTAGGTTAGTTAGGTTTAACTAGTTCTAAGTTCTAGGGGACTAATGACCTCAGCAGTTGAGTCCCATAGTGCTCAGAGCCATTTGAACCATAAAATATTAAATCTAATCTTCAATCGAAATTCAATTTAATTTCGCAGTTATTGCAAATTGTGTGAATTGTATTTAAACAGTATTAATTATGAATGACAACTTCATTCTTGTTTTCATTTTATCGGATCACTTGGACATCAAAACATAAAGGACGGTTAAAAACTTTTTTTTAAATGTCTGTGGTAAAAATGTTTAAAAAATTGTAGAGGTCCTAATTTCAAATATTGGAGTGAAACCGGACATATAATTACGAACCCGACAACCACTTAAAGTTCTTACGTAAGGGAAACGAGAGTAATATTCTCAATACCGTATTCTCGAAGAAATCCATATCATTAATTACCTAAGGCTACATTCAAAAGAATCTGATACACAGAGCCCCCTCTCGAATATGGATTATTTATGCCCTGCTTTACCAGCAGTCCCTTTACAATAACAATTGCGGTATGTCATATTCACTGCAGTTAGACTCTTTGTTCTCACTCCCCCAGGTTTACTGTGCACTGGTACGTAACGTGATTCCCCTGTCAAATTTAGCTCTTTTCGTAAATTACGATGCAGTCGTAATCAACAATCTTGTTTAACCTGGTTGTCCGTTGGACCGAAAGCCAATTTCATTAAATCATATTTTAATCAATTTTAATTTCTAATTTTTAATTAGTGGAATTTGTGCAAAAGGCCGAGCGGTTCTAGGCGCTTCAGTCTGGAACCGCGAGACCGTTACGGTCACAGGTTCGAATCCTGCCTCGGGCATGGATGTGTGTGATGTTCATAGGTTAGTTAGGTTTAAGTAGTTCTAAGTTCTAGGGGACTGATGACCGTAGAAGTTAAGTCCCATAGTGCTCAGAGCCATTTGAACCATTTTTGAACAAAAAATTGAAAAATTGGCACACTGCCCAGAATTTGTTCACTGTGTTAAGTATTATTAGTGTTACGAACGATAAGCAACACACGCTGTTGTAAAATGTGTCTTAAATTGTCAATTTCATTTGTAAAATGACTCTCAGTCTTCTAAAGATAGGGTACTACGGCGTTATTCAATCCTTATGCACTTAACCGGCATGTGTTAGCAATCGTGCAGTAAGTATGGCCCATTGCCCACGTAAGTTTCCTCTGTGACTTAGTAGCGATTGCGTCTGTACACGATGTCATCATATCCCCATCGTAGGTGAGAGGGCTGTTTTTCTCAGCACTGTTTGGAGTTCATGACTGTAACATGCTACTGTACTATATTTGCGGGATTCTGATACCACAATTTCCTGTTCTTCCGCTAATGTGCCCTATTTGTCGGGTCCAAATTAGAATATACCTTAGTCATCACGCGTAATTATCCAAGATTACTCATGGATCTTTCACCACCCGTTGCATTTATAATGCCGTAACATGTTCCTTAAAAGAACTTTGGGAGATAGTATTAATTTAATGGCTTAAAGCAACCTGGGCAAGTGAGCACTTTTCTACCTCCTTCACAGTAAGCCCCATAAGCTTTTTCACTTAACGGCATCTAATTCCTATGCATGTTGTAGATTTAGCCTGAAATAGCGATTCGTTGCCACGAAACCAATTGTACCTTGATTCCACTGTAAGCGGGGATCAACAGCTATAAGCGGACTCTACAAATTTTGGAAGATTACAATGCCCTCCTTCTTATGTGTGGCATTGTAGCGAGAAGGAAGTGACTCTGCCTTCCTTCTCTGGTTCCTTTATTATTAACCTGGCGTCTTGTTGCTTCGGTTGTCCCTCGTCGCAGTAGTAACGCTCAGGCGCCAGGTTCAATGTAGGTTTGTGTTTCTGCTGAAATGGGATGGTCGGGATGCCAGTATTTAAGGTTAACAACTTTTTGTAATATAATCGTTTTAATGAAGAAGACTTTAAAACACAGGTCTTGGCTGTGCCCTAACACTCAATACGTTATCACTTTCAGTACTCATTATAAATACTGCCGACGACACGTGGCGTTCACTGATAATTAATACTGTTCGCTTTAATTTTACATATTCTTTATCACTCCTATATTTATGGTCAGTGGTGCATTCTGCTATTGCCACTGCCTACTCGAGACCGTCCTTCTGGAGCCGCCTCCGGTTACTCGACCGTGCGATTTCAGTGGCGCCTTGCTACCCAACTTCGCACCGTATTCCCGACGCAAAAGAGAGACCCCCACCTTTTTTCATCAGCCAATAGGGACACTCCACTCGTCTACTACGCATATAGATATCAAAACTCTCAGCGAATGGGCGTTCAGATCGCTGTTGCCAGGCGGATCTGATGTCGCGTTTGCGGACAGCATGACGGAAGTTTTTCTCGGAACACTTCCTCAGATTTTAAGATCCTACTCCCGAATAGCCGGATCGTGTCCCTACTAAGGTTGCACAATATTGCCTCTTATGATGTTATCGTTAATGCTCCTTGCTGACTAAAATTGTCAGATGGAGATGTATCCTGGGTGCTACAGAGCGTTCCCGAGCGTTTAGATCTCACAAATGTTCATAAATGTGCGTAATTATTAGCATAAACATGTGATGGGTATGCACGTATGGATTACAAGATCTTCTGAGAACAATTTAAAAAAAAATCTTTTAACTATGCATAGATTAAACTGCAGTTGCCCACATAGAAAACTTATGTATGCATGTGTTGATAAAGCACGGTAGTCCATATTTCTATTCTGACTTGTCAGCGTACACAAGTCAAGAAACAAGTAACTTTTAATTACTAAGAAAGAATAAAAATTGTGACGTAGTAAGTTTGCACGAACAGTGGTAAAAACAAAAGATCTGTGGACGTTTGGTTTGCATTAGACGCAACTCCTCTCCCTTTACTTTACGGTCGCTTTCACTATTACCAGAATATGTTTCACAATTTGGCAGTTCACCTAAGTAGAGCGTAAAATAATGATTAAAAATTGCAACTTAAGAGATTTTCTTTGCTCGATATCAGGTCTTAAATAATGATTAAAGAATTATTGTGTTCCAAACACATACTGTAATCCCAAATTAACCTAGAATCACGCCAATCTCTTCCGATGTTCACATTCAATAACATAGGTAAATTTTTGCTGGAAAGTACATGCGATACTACATTTTCGCTCATTATACTCGTAGGATGTATAATTATACTTGCACATTCGCGTGCCAGAGCATTACGGAAGGCTCCAACCGAGGGATAAACTACCGCTGTTACGGTCACGTGACGTAGTTATGAGAGTATATATGCAGTAACAGAGAATAATGGAGAATCATTCTAGTGTCGATACTGTCCACATATGTGGTATATCAATGACAGAACGGCTTTGACAAAGAGCACATTGTTATGGCACGGCGTCTGGGAACGACCATTCCGGAAACGGTGCAGCTGGTCGTGTTAATGTCGTGAGCGACAGTGGGATGTTGCTGAAGCCCCGTGGAACCACGAGTGGACGACGAGGCGTTACGCTTCCACTCCCCTTCACAGAACGGTGAGGGTGGAGGCTGAACTGCAGGGTAGGCGGCGATCTGTGCATATCTGACAACAGAGGACAGAGCTGGTGCAGGTACAAGTGTTTCGAAGCAAAACGTTCAGCGCACGTTTTTCAGTGGAAACGTGCAGCACGGTGGGATGAACCGCGTTGCTTGTTACACCAATTCGATGGCCACGTTCGGATACCACGCCGGATATCAGATGATCAGCTGCTTGAAACAAGTATCGCGCCATTATTCAGTTTTATGCTTATTATTACGCATATGCTTACTAAGAGTATAGTGGATGCAGTGTTTTGTATCATCAGTGTTTTCTTACTTTGACAATGTCGAAATGCGGATATGCGTAAGGAAGAAATAAGATTTTTTCGTCAAGACGAGAGTTTGGTTATAAGTGATGTGAGGTAATGGACGAACTGCGGCGCCCTGAAAAGTTCGGAGTTGGTATGGTCGCACGGGCCGCTCGGCAGGCCGACCACGTGGTGCCGGACGTTGGCAAAGGGGTTCAGCCCGATCGTGTGTCTGGGAATTCCATGTTGACGCTGTGGTGAGGACGGTGCTTTGTGTCGATGAAGAGATGTCTATGCCGGGACTGCCAAAGATGGTGGACTTAGTGAAACCATAATAGCAAATATTTCACAGTTCATATAGAAATTAATAGCAGTCAGGTGAATGACGATACCTCAAAAAGAAAAATGTATATTACCATTATTTGCACGACGATTCTGATCGTGTAATCAGATTTTCAATATCATTATTAAAGTTTAGTATCTGACGATAAATTATACTAGTAACACCCAGAAACTTAATTCCAAAATCTAAAGGTTTCATCCGATTTTGTCGACCGCCGTATCTTCAGAAAGTTATTAGTGTAAACCTACATTGGTATGAATTACAGGCATGTAATTTGAATAGTACATGCGTTATTGGAGGTCAAAGTTGCCGATTACTATCAATCGCGTCAGGCCATAAGTACTCCACAGTTACACAAAAAAAAAGAACTGTAGCAGGATGCTTATAAATATATTTATTCATCTATGTCTTTGTTCAGATTTGTCTTTGTTTGTATTTGTTTATATTCATGAATAAATTGGTCAATTATTTACTGTGTTTTAGAATGTACAGAGACGTTAGGCAACTGGCCTACTTTTGCATGCTATTCCCTTGATATATGTTTATTTAATTTATTTATATAATTAATAATGTGTGTTAGAGCGTGTTTATGGTCCAGCCATACGAATATTTATTTAACTTCAAGTTTTAAATGTAAAGCCAGTATTTCGAAAGTGTTTCAAAATCTTTTGAGTGTGCGTTGGCTTGGAGGCATGACGGAAGCGCTATCGCCAATCACAGTGCTCGTTACTGAGGGAGGCGACGGAAACTCGCAGGAAAGACTTGCAGTGGGGCAGTTTGCACGTGATCGAGAGAGACAGAGATATTTCGGATGCCGACTTGTGTACTTGTGAGATGTCCGTGGCTTGTGCAGTGAAGACGTAGTGCGCGTTTGGAAGTTGAATATCTCGCGAGCTATGTTGTTGTTCATAACTAATTACGTGAAGTAGGAATCTGTTGTTTCCCTGTTATTCAACTTATGGTTCAAAAATGGTTCAATGGCTCTAAGCACCATAGTACTTAACATCTATGGTCATCAGTCCCCTAGAACTTAGAACTACTTAAACCTAACTAACCTAAGGACATCACACAACACCCAGTCATCACGTTTTCAATTTATATTTTATTTAATTGATGGACCATTGACACCAGTACGTGTTTGGCAGAAATATACTGCATTCTCAAAAGTACTTCTACTATCGTACTCATCATCTAAACTCGTTAAAATAGTGCCCGAAGATATTATTTAATTGCAATCTTTGATAAATTTCTATTTTAATTCGCAATTGCCGAGTGAATGGAACCTTCGACCATTCGATCATGTGTTCATTCATATTGTATACTGTAGACTCAGCAGTATTTGGCTTGTAAATCGGTAATTACGTATCCCAGCCCCTAGACAACGAAACCAGCCAAATCTTTTAATATTTCGACTCTGAGTCGGAGGGTACATAGTAGAGGGCCACCATCACTGCATTTCATTTTATTTTAATTAGAAAGCCCACAGATAGACCTAGGTAGGTACACTCATCAAGAACGTCTCATTTAAAAGTTGAAGCATTTATCAGTAGTTTCGAGAAAGATTTCGTCAGTAGTGGTCTTTTATGTCAGACGGCTCTGATGCAAAGATAGACGCCGTAAATTAGCATCTAGGTCGTTACTGTTAGTCAACATTATATCTTCGTCTAATGAGTGCATCCATTCTGCCGTTGCCATACCAATAAAGGACAGCCATTTTCAGACGTCAAAGCCTGCAAGGCAGCGATGTAACGCTTCGATCGGTGATGTGCGCACATATTCCGTCCTTAGATCATGCCTGCGAACATACTGGCGTTACCTTTCACGATGGTAGTTAAGTACTAAATATAGCGTAAGGTACGACAGCACTAATTGGTCAGAGAGTGTTCGGAAGTGTTAAGAGGCAGCGAAATGAAGCTCGTCCAGCATGGACAACCGTTAATTGGCCCATGCAAGAAGATTCACTTTGTGTCCGTAGCTTGTCTATTTTATAAATGAAGGGATCGGAGAGATATAGTCATAAGCCACATTTCGTTTTGAGATACAGCGACTTTAAAGTTTCATGGAAGTATAAAAATGTTGAAGGTAAAATAGACACTTCCTTCTTGCTTTTAATTATACTTTAATACATTGCAAACCTTGTGTAAAATACATGATCTTCTTTCTGTTATGCACCATTAATTTTAGAGTCATCTTAATTGTGATGTCGTCGGAAATGGCTTATGACAGTGTATCCCTGAAAATAATTTAGAACACAAAATACGTTTTCAAGATATTATTTTGAAAATTATATAGCAAATAGTAATTTTCAACATTTTTTTTCATTTTCACATACACACATACATAACAGATAAGTCAGTCTAATACTTCATTTTACACTGTAAATGTGAAATCAGTCAAGTTCTTCTACGTCATCACCGTTCACATTATTTCCAGCACATGACCGGAAAAAGGTTTGGCATGCTGCAGGTACGTTTGCCATAACAGACAGTATATTATCAATCTTTTTCTGATTAATTTGAAGTGGCTATCTATATCTTATTGGCATCTGAAATGGATCTGGCTTAGTAGGTCTTCCTTTCCTCTTGCTACGTAGATCCACTGACATGAAGGTTCTATATCTGAGTACCGTGAAGGAATCTTTATACTCGAACTTAAATTGAGTCGCTTCACAAAAAGGAATGGGATCTCCAGATCTGAAAAGAGTGGGTATCGATATTAATGACTTCAGATCGCCTAAGTCTAGTCTGGGCACTTTCGTCACAATGAAATTTTATGGACTAGCAGATTTGACTACTTCTGACCATTCATCTGGCTTGCATACTATTGGACGTCTGTTTCTCTCATAAATTTCAGTGCGATCAAAATCACGATCGCAAGGAAGTCTAGTATGACCTAACACGGGAAAATAATGCTGCACAGATTGAAATCTTTTGGTAGCAACGACAGTGCCTTCCAGGGCAATAAGAGACCTATTCTTTGCCTGGCCCTTACAATTATCTGTGGTTATGTGGAGATTTTTGGCTTGAGTGTTCATTATCTCCTATTATTTTGATAAACAGCTCCCAACATCATCTGAACCCCTTCCTCCGTCCTTCTCACTCCAAAGAAACATGTATCCCTTATTTGACCAACAATCGTGGATACCGTAGTTATACGTCCATATTTTTCTCTTGTAGAATGCTGGGCCAGCTGTTAGTTTTGACGTGGGAAACGTTTGTTGCATCTCCATTGCTATTACGTGGTTCTCTTTCACATCCTCTTTAGCTAGAGAAGTTAAAGACACGATCATATTTTGCCCGCTATCATTCTTCCTTAGATGCACTCATGTTGCTATTTCCTTTGCGTAATTTCTTCTGTACATAATTTGAGTCTATTCGTTGCTGTTAGAAAGGCATCACATGTTGCACATGTCTCGCTTTTAGGTAGTTTGAAGCCTATGTTAAATTCGGACCCTAAAATTGCCGTGAATTTGCTTTGTGAGACGGTAGGGGCACGCTTTTCCTTCCAGTATTCGAAAGTATTTGTCCCGAAATGAAGATGCAGTTGTCATATCACATACAAAATACACTTTTTTGGCGTTCTGATGCCTTTTATAGTGACTATTGTATTTTGGTATAGTATTGAGAAAGTCTCTGGCACCTTGCATGACTTCGTCTTGAAATTTATGTGGATGATTGCCATGTTTGCCTGAAAGAAAAGAGCATATTAGTTGATACACTACTTCGTGTTATTATTGTACTTCAACATTATTTTATTTGGTTAATATGGACACCTTATAGTAAAATTTAATATACAAATCTTTTCAACCTTCCTTTGGAACTGCGCTACACAACTTCATTTGCTGTTGGAAATTCCTCGCGCTTGTTGTGTGGTTCTGTAAACCATGAATCCTGAGGAAAGCTTGCTTGCATATCATGGCTTCCATTCAATTTACTTTCACATCATATGAATATGTCACACATGAAATTTGTTTTGTAGTATTATTTGGATAGCTGTGAATGAAAGAAATGTGAAGCAGTACAAGATAAAGTAAGTTTGTGACAGTTGGTCTAATCGTGTTTAAAAAGAGTGAAACGAACCTTCGTCTTTTTGGTATAATTTCCGTACAACACATTATGTAAGTATTCTGGGCGTTAAAGTTTTATATGTCCCAAAACGACTGAAAAATATTTTCATTTTCTCCGATTAGTTTCCTATAGCACTTATTTGAACAACTACAGGGATTTCCCAAAGATGCTGCCTCAGCAGTCTCGCCAGTTATAGAAGACACATACTGCTGACCCGCGTTACTTCGACGTTCTTTTTATAGTGATCAATATTACGCTTACTTTTCCTTAAAAAGCTTCGTTTCTAGGGTGATACTTCATTTCCTCTACTTCTACATCTACATCTACATCTACATTGATACTCCGCAAGCCACCCAACGGTGTGTGGCGGAGGGCACTTTACGTGCCACTGTCATTACCTCCCTTTCCTGTTCCAGTCGCGTATGGTTCGCGGGAAGAACGACTGTCTGAAAGCCTCCGTGCGCGCTCTAATCTCTCTAATTTTACATTCGTGATCTCCTCGGGAAGTATAAGTAGGGGGAAGCAATATATTCGATACCTCATCCAGAAACGCACCCTCTCGAAACCTGGCGAGCAAGCTACACCGCGATGCAGAGCGCCTCTCTTGCAGAGTCTGCCACTTGAGTTTATTAAACATCTCCGTAACGCTATCACGGTTACCAAATAACCCGGTGACGAAACGCGCCGCTCTTCTTTGGATCTTCTCTATCTCCTCCGTCAACCCGACCTTATTTCAAGCTGTAATATGAATAGAAAAGTAATCGGAGAACTTCCGTGAGATATAGTCACAAGCAACAAAAATCATTAGATGTCTCTGAAGTTGCACTGATCGTACACTACTGGCCATTAAAATTGCTACACCAAGAAGAAATGCAGATGATACACGGGTATTCATTGGACAAATATATTATACTAGAACTGTCATGTGATTACATTTTCACGCAATTTGGGTGCATAAATCCTGAGAAATCAGTACCCAGAACAACCACCTCTGGCCGTAATAACGGCCTTGATACGCCTGGGCATTAAGTCAAACAGAGCTTGGATGGCGTGTACCGATACAGCTGCCCATGCAGCTTCAACACGATACCAGAGTTCATCAAGAGTAGTGACTGGCGGATTGGGACGACCCTGTTGCTCGGCCACCATTGACCAGACGTTTCCCATTGGTGAGAGATCTGGAGAATGTACTGGCCAGGGCAGCACTCCAAAATTTTCTGTATCCAGAAAGGCCCGTACAGGGCCTGTAACACGCGGTTGTGCATTATCCTGCTGAAATGTAGGGTTTCGCAGGGATCGAATGAAGGGTAGAGCCACGTGTCGTAACACATCTGAAATGTAACGTCCACTATTCAAAGTGCCGTCAATGCGAACAAGAGGTGACCGAGACGTGTAACTAATGGCACCCCAAACCATCACGACGGGTGATAGGCCAGTATGGCGATGACGAATACACGCTTCCAATGTGCGTTCACCGCGATGTCGCCAATCACGGATGCGACTATCATGATGCTGTAAACAGAACCTGGATTCATCCGAAAAAATGACGTTTTGCCATCCGGGCACCCAGGTTCGTCGTTGAGTACACCATCGCAGTCGCTCCTGTCTGTGATGCAGCGTCAAGTGTAACCGCAGCCATGGTCTCCGAGCTGATAGTCCATCCTACTGCAAACGTCGTCGAACTGTTCTTGCTGATGGTTGTTGTCTTGCAAACATCCCCATCTCTTGACTCAGGGATCGAGACTTGGCTGCACGATCCGTTACAGCCATTCGGATAAGATGCCTGTCATCTCGACTGCTTGTGATGCGAGGCCGTTGGGATCCAGCACGGCGTTCCGTATTATCCTCCTGAACCCACTGATTCCATATTCTGCTAAGAGTCACTGGATCTCGACCAACGCGAGCAGCAATGTCGCTATACGATAAACCGCAACTGTGATAGGCTACAATCCAACCTTTATCAAAGTCGGAAACGTGATGGTACGCATTTCTCCTCCTTACACGAGGCATCACAACAACGTTTCACCAGACAACGCCGGTAACTGCTGTTTGTGTATGAGAAATCGGTTGGAAACTTTCCTCATGTCAGCACGTTGTAGGTGTCGCCACCGGCGCCAACCTTGTGTGAATGCTCTGGAAAGCTAATCATTTGCGTACCACAGCATCTTATTCCTGCCTGTTAAATTTAGCGTCTGTAGCACGTCATCTTCATGGTGTAGCAATTTTAATGGCCAATAGTGTAAAAATATTCTTACAAGTTTGAAGCCGTGAAAACTATAATATTATTAGAATCAGCGGTCATTAAAATTAGGCTCTAAAGGTGTCTCTTTAACAAAAAATGCGACGATCAACTGTGAGAGCAATGTTATGAGAAACAAAGTCACAAGCCACTGAACAAAGTCCACCAATAAGAGATATTCTTGTATGCTTACCGAAACATCTTCTGAGCTGGTACTGTTGCCCGATGGACACCAAGACTCATCAGCATCACAGTCAAAAGGATCATAATCCTCATTTACATTACTGTCACTGCCATATGCACCTGCAATGTGCGAAGCCCCTTCAGATGTACGTGAGCATTAAGTTATTTTGATGTGGCTTGTGTCTATGTATCTTCTGAAAATGACACCACGTGGCAGAGTATAGAATTACACTAAGTCGTCACCTGATACCTGTTGGAGAAAGACGAAACTTCTTCAGTCCAAAATGAGGAGGGCATCGTTAAGAATGTCATAGTGTGAATATCTCAATTGCGACGAAAGTGTGGCTTATGACTATATCTCTCCGACTCTTCAATCGTTTATCAAACATAGTTTGTCTTGAATAGACAGTAAAGGAATTTTGTGTCTTAGCACATGTGGTAACAAATTGTCCTATCGTGTTACAGATATATAAAGCAAGTAATAACAGTACGTTTGTATTTTGACTTATAGATACATAAAACAGAAAATAACAAAGCCGCGATGGAATGGATTATAAGAAACGAAAGTACAAAATGTCCTTGTTAAAACCTTATTAAAGTAATAAGAAGTCAGCAAATAAATCGTAAAGATCTCTCTCTCTCTCTCTGAACTCTATATTTCATCCTAGAAGGTTGCCGATTTGGCCTTATAACAACTGTAAATTTAAATTTCTTCGGGTGCATTCTTTACAAAACTCTTAGGGGCAGTGTGCAAAATTTGTAAATTTCTCTATAGCTTTTATTGATATGTAGTGGATGATTATTACTAGCTTAATTCACACAAAATACCGATTTATTGCATTGGTGATGTAACTGCAACCAGTTAAGCAATTTAAAGTATACCGCACTCAATAGAAGTAACCTCATACACGCCTGATACAGTGAGTTTTCCTTCAAAATCTCCTATTGTTTTTTTTAACACTATTTACTCTTACTCACGCAGAACAACCTTACGCTCTAGGCAGAGACATTACCTCAGCATGTAGGTTTTAATTGTGCCTGTATGTATCTCAATATGAGATTTGGCTGCACTGTCCTCATTACTTTTACTCCAGTGAGTTTCAGAGAATTATTTTCTTCAAAATCTATTGTAAATTCTACTTTTAGTGTTGTGGCATATTGTGCACCTCTGTTTTACTTACGATGCAAAATATCCTTTTTTATTAGTGTATTTGACAATATACAACTATAGTTTAAATTTCAGACTGGAGGGTGCAAAATTTACATTCCTTGAATGTAAGAAACTTATCGCCAAATTTTCCCCGCAAGAGACTTTCCCATAACAAGGCCTTTCGTATATTTTATTAATGAATGAGAAAACATCAACGATAGCGCATTATCCGTTATTTTAATAATTTAAAAGAAACGTCCACCCTCAGGGTTATCTGAGTTCCTGTTCTTAATAAAACCAGGAGGCCTTTACGAACTACTCCCTATTTTATTTAGCGCAGTAGGTGATGCCACCGTATCTGAGACGCTGCACCAGTTGCAGCACAAAATTCAGATTGGTCCTTTCATCTTCGAGGGACAGTTCGTAACCCGATTATGTCGCTCTGACAGAAGCAGAATAAATTCTGCCTCTGTAGGTGCGTCACTAAATTTCAGAGCAGCAGAATATCACGAAAATGAAAATGAACTACATTCTCTACCGTCAGTGATGCAAAATTTCATTTCTAGTAATTGACAGTGTCTTAAAAGTAAGATTTAAGATGAACATCATCAAAAGCATTCAAGGATAAAAGAATGTACTCGAATTAAATCAGATGATGCTGGAGGAATTCGATTAGAAAATGAGTCACTGAAAGAAGTAGATGAGTTCTGTTACTTCGGCAGTTAAACAAGTGTTGTTGACTGTAGTAATGAGGATATAAGATATGGACTGCCAGCGGCAAAGAAAAAGTTTCTTAAGAAGAGACATTCGTTAACGTGGAACAAACACACTACAGAAAAAGTTTCGCATCACCTCTGTTCCGAAACCTGTACAGAAAACTATAATAAATATCAACATAAACATCATTTACACCCTTTTTATTGCCCATGAAAACCACACATTGCATGTTGTACCACAATACAGCGAGACCTGCAGAGACGGTGGTCCTGATTGCTGTACACACCGGTACCTTTAATACCCAGTATGCTGCCCTCTTAAAGTGATGCATCCCTGTATTCGTCGTAGCACAAGTTCACCAAGGCACTGTTGGTCCAGATTGTCCCTCTCCTGAACGGCAATTCGGCGTGGATCCCTCAGAGTGGTTGGTGGGTCACGTCGTCTATAAAAAGCTCTTTCCAGTCTATCTGAGGCATGTTCGACAGGGTTAATGTCTGGAAAACATGCTGGCCATTCTAGTCGAGCGATGACGTTATCCTGAAGGAAGTCATTCACAAGATGTGCATGAAGGGGGAGGGGCGAATTTTCGTCCATGAAGACGAATGCCTCGCCAATATGCTGCCTTTATGGTTGCACAATCGGTCGGAGGATGGCATTCACGTATCGTACAGCCGTTACGGCCCCTTCCATGACCACCATCGGCGTACGTCGGCCCCAGATAATGCAACATGAAAACGACACGGAACTTTCACCTTGCTGCACTCGCTGGACGGTGTGTCTAAAATGTTCAGCCTGATCGGGTGGCCTCCAGACACGTCTCCGTCAATTGTCTGGTTGCAGGCATATGCGATGGTCATCGGTGACGAGAGCGTGGTGCCAATCCTGGGCAGTCCATTCGGCATGTAGTAGGGCCCGTCTGTACCGGGCCACATGTTGTCGTGGTTGCAAATATGGACCTCACCATGGACGTCGGGAGTGAAGTTGCGCATAATGCAGCCAATTTCGCACAGTTTGAGTCGTAACACGACGTCCTGTGGCTGCACGGAAAGCATTATTCAACATGGTGGCTTTGCTGTCAGAGTTCCTCCGAGCCATAATCCGTAGGTAGCGATTATCCACTGCAGTAGTAGCCCTTGGGCGGCCTGAGCGAGGCATGTCATCAAGAGTTTCTGTCTCTCTGTATCTCCTCCATGTCCGAACAACATCGCTTTGGTTCACTCCGAGACGCCTTGACTCTTCCTTTGTTGAGAGCCCTTCCTGGCACAAAGTAACAACGCAGACGCAACCGAACCGCGGTATTGACCGTCTAGGCTTGGTTGAACTACAGACAACACGAGCCGTCTACCTTCTTCCTAGTGGAGTGACTGGAACTGATCGGCTGCCGGACGCCCTGCATCTAAAAGGCGCTGCTCATACTTGGTTGTTTACGTCTTTGGGTGGGCTTAATAACATCTATGAACAGTCAAAGGGAGTGTGTCTGTGATACACTATCCACAGTCAACGTCTATCTTTAGGAGTTCTGGGAGACGGGGTGATGAAAAACTTTTTTTGATGTGTGTAAATTCAGGCATTGGTAGTCTTTCCTGGAGGTATTTGGAGTGTAGTCTTGTATGGAAGTGAAAGACAGATGATAAACTGTTCAGATAAGAAGAGAATAAAATTTTTTGAAATGTGGTGTTACCGAGGAATGAGGAAGTGTAGATGAGTGGATTGAGTAACTAATGAGGCGGTACTGAAAAGAGTTGCGGATTAAAGAAATTTATGGTACAACGTTACTATCAGAAGGGATCGGTTGACAGGACGCATTCTGCGACATCAAGCAATCGTCGATTTAGTATTTGAGGGAAGTGTGAAGGAAAAACACTCTGGGAGGAGGCCAAGAGATGAAAAGGCCAAGAGATGAATACTGTAAGCATGTTCAAATGGATGTAGGTTGCAATAGTTATTCGGAGACGAAAAGGCTCGCACAGTAAGAGTAGCGTGGGCAGCTGCATGAAACGTCTTCAGGTTAAAAACCATCAACACAACAAAAAAAGAAAAAGAAAACTACATACAGTGTTCATGCTGAAATGAATCGCTCGCGTGGCCAGCATGGTGGTTGCCGAAATTTATGCTTGAAATATGCCTACTAAATAATCTCACGAAAATTGCTATATTGATCCCAAGAATTGTTACAGCTTTCAAATTTCTAACAATTAGCTCTTAGCCGATTGCCTAACGTTTGGTGGTCGTATCTTCATAGCAGTGTTTTCGCAAAATATGATAATGTCGGTGCTTGGCCTCGATTATGCGTCTCTGTATACCAGTCACACATATGCAAACAGGATGGAGTAGATTCTTGAGCGGTGTTTCTGTAAACAGTCCTGATCTCATTAGGAAATGAGTCGTGATGTAAATTAACACGGAGATTAATTTATTAGACTCTAATCGTGTAATTGACTCCTAGTAACCTGTTACGTACTGTGCAGGATATAAACAAACTAATACAAGGCCGAGACACATTAAGTGACCTCCACCTGTCTTCGACGTCATCGTGCAAGAACTAATTACAGATGGCAGGTGCAGCACTAGCAGTGCGAGATATAGTATATAAATCGTGTCAGGGGGACACGGAAATGAATACGGTCGTTGTCGTAACGTAGTAACCGACGATTTATCTTACGTCCAAAATGAATGGGCATTGTCTTTCTGTCCAAGGCAGGAAGCATTTACAAAATGTTTAAGTTTGTAAACCGCTCCCGTGCCACCGTGGCTAAAGTATATCGTGCATGGCGATATGGTGCTATCGAAAGCAGAGCAGAGGTAAGCGTCGTGCACCAGGGTCCCTAGATGACACGGCTGAACGACGGCTACGAAAGTGTATACGGGAGAACAGAGGTGCAACTTTGGAGCAACTAATCTCCCAGGTGAACCGAGGAGTTATGAAATGTGCCTCCTCAATTACCTTTCAGCGAACGTTGCGGCTCATGAGCCTTTGCAGGACGCTCTTGCTTTATGCACCCATGCTGATTGCTGGAACTGGACATCCATGGATTGGCGACAAGAGTCCCTTCCAGATGACTCATGTTTTATGCACTGCACCATCGGACAGATGGACGTCACTGTGTATGAGTCTGTGACTCTCCTTGGAAGGGTGCACGCGGGTCTTTATAGACTGGGGAACGTCCTGTTATACCATGAGTTATCTTATCGGTCTGGAAAGCACAATGCATCAACACAACAATGTATCTATCCTCTGGGATGTCCACCCCCATGCAGTTTGTTTTTCCCCTGCACGATGGCATCTATCAGCAGGACAATGCACACAGGTCACAGTGTACGTGCATGATTCGATGAGTTTGTCCCACCCCCCTGGGCACCAAACTCCCGGGTTTAAATCCAATCAAGAATTTGGGGGGCCATCTCGATCGGGCTGTTCGTGTACGGATCCTCAACCATGAAACCTAGTGCAGATAGCCACTTTACCGGAGTTTGCATGGCTCCACAGCCTTGTCGGTACTGACTCTCATCCTGTACGTCTTGCATCGGTCCGCGAAGCAGAATGTGGGTGTTCAGACTTTTGACAGGTGGTCACTTTAATATGACTGGCATATGTGCTATTACATGAAGAGTTGATACTTTGAAAATGCGAACTGTATGCGGGACATTGACATACGCTTAAGTTACATTTATGATGGCTCGCCTAGTGCCACCGTTAACATTCATTATTAATCCTCAAAATATACCTTACGTGTATGAGATCACTGTACATAATTACTGCTGGGAGATCAAGTGAGCTACAGTTGAGGAGATTTATTATTACTAATCGTCGGAATAACAATGTCGCAGATATTCTGTATTTGTAAGAGACACGCAATTTGGGTGGTGCAGGAGGAGAGAGTAGTAGCTGGGCCCTGACAGCGGCCGCTGAGACAACGCGGCTGCAGCCTACCGCCAGCGGAAAAGTACCCAGCAGACTCGGTTGAAGGAACTGTGTACAGAGTGGTTCAACAGTGCTTTTAGAAACTTTGGGGCTAGATTTAGTAGTCCAAATCAAGGAAAAAAGTGTGTAATAAACGTAGGCTCTAAAACGCATACCTTAAGCGCTACGTACACATCAATAGAGGAGATGTGTGCCACAGTAGCGAAGATGAACAAGTGCTCATAGCTCTTAAGGTAAGTATTTTAGAGCCCATTTTCACTGGATGTTGTCCTTTGTTTTTGGTGCAAGAAACCAGTACGAAAGTTTGAAAGAAGTATTTTTCAAACACCCTGTGCATATATGGAAGTTAGTTCTTGTTTGGATTGTATACCGATAGACGATAATGCCCCAGGCCAAGAAATTGATTGACTTAACGTTGGATTGGCAATCATTAAAATACCTAAAGTTAGCCAGGCACTCAAGAAAATACCTGTAATTATTTGCAGACAATATGCGTTTATTGTGGTAGAACAGTTATGACTTCGTGATTCGTAATCTTGCATTTATTGCATTGATATCATTCTACAATTTGATATTGATTGAAATCTGCAAATTCGAAATCAAAAGCGTTATTTTCAAGTGAAGTAATTTACGTGGTTTTTTGGTGCAATAATTACGCCTTGGAATTGGTTCAAATGGCTCTGAGCACTATGGGACTGAACATCTGAGGTCATCAGTCCCCTAGAACTTAGAACTAATTAAACCTAACTAACCTAAGGACATCACACACATCCATGGCCGAGGCAGGATTCGAACCTGCGACCGTGGCGGTCGCGCGGTTTCAGACTGAAGCGCTTAGAACCACTCGGCCACACTGGCCGGCATTCCATGGAATTACTATAGTCTACATGTGTGCTCAGCTTTTATTAGTTTTCCCGGGTTCGATTCCCGGCGGGGTCAGGGATTTTCTCTGCCTCGTGATGGCTGGCTGTTGTGTGATGTCCTTAGGTTAGTTAGGTTTAAGTGGTTCTAAGTTCTAGGGGACTGATGACCATAGATGTTAAGTCCCATAGTGCTCAGAGCCATTTGAACCATTTTTTATTAGTTGTGAGCAGGTAAACTTTAACTCCCACGTAGTTATGTGGGGAAATTTCTGTCAAGGCTATAGCTATTAATCATTGTACATTATCAAGGAATTTAGTTTAGGCCCCATTAGTTGTTTCTGCATTGTCGCTGCACCTGCAGTTTATCTAAGATGAATCGCGCGTTCAGGTTTGAGAACTGACTAATTCATGTTTGTCGTAATATGCACCTCGTGATAGGCAGACCACACTGCTTTTAACAGATGGTAAGTTACTTTTCTTCTGCTGCAATGGAACTTTACTTAAAATAAAAATTAAACACGTAAATTTTGAATTTTCTTTGCAGTCACCAGTGTACTTTCGTTTATTTCGTTCTTCTTCCTCTACCTCACTTCAAAACTTTCGCACTTGTGCCTGATAGTCTTCACTTTTCACTGCCACCTCATTCTGGGTCTTCCTGGCTCCCTTCTTCCTCTTGACTGGTACTGCACGGTCAGGCATTCGATTCTATCTACACTCATACATTTTAGCTAATGTTTACACAATGTTTTATTTTGTTAAATCTGTTTATTAATTTATAAATATCAAGTTCATTCCTATATCTTCATTTCTCCTAGAATCTTCCGAGGTAACACTTCTCGCTTTCCTAAGAAATCTCATTCCTGCTGCTTGTAAATTTGTGTTTTATGGTGGTTTTTAAGGCTCCATCACACATTTCCATTCAGCACTGCAGATGTAGCCATGGCTTTATAAAAATTTAAATTCGTTTACTTCTGTATTTTGTTCTGGAATGTTTTGTTTATCATTCCACATATTGATTGACGTTTTTTTAATCTTATCTTCTATGCCCTTGCCCAACTCATAGCTTACATCGGTTCCTAAACTGCTGAAGCCGGAGAACTGCTCAAGTTGTGCATTTTCCATTATTATGTTCGAGCGTGTGGAGTATTTCCTTACAAGGACCATGATTTAATATTCTTTGTTGATATGTGACGGTTATATTCTTTCCCCCCTAACTGATGTAATTTTAGACTGATTTTTGTTGCTGCTCATATTCTTTTAGAATGATAACACCTGCTATGTACTTAAGCATAACTTGCTGCCTCCAGTTCTTAACCAAATGATTTATGTACGCGTTTACACAAGGTTCGTGACTGCTACAGCCTGATTTATGTCTCTTGTTGGTAGTGATGTCTTAAGTTTCATTATTGGAATCTTTTATTATTATTTGAATGTCTCTGTATAACGCTTTTATAACTTCAGTAACATGTCTAGGATATCAAGCTTTAATAATTATGTCCCACAGTTTCTTTCACCTCACACTGTCATAAGCTTTTTCGAAGTCAATAAAAGCTGCAGGTAACTCGAAACTGAGTTCTAGTCGTTTCTCTAAAATTCTTTTTATAGTAAATATATTATCACTGAATAAACGGACTGTCCGGTATCCCCACTGTTATTTTAGTGGGAGTGTCAGTGATGTGGCTCTAAAACGGTTATCCACTGTTTTTGCAAATTTTTATAGCGTGAGTTTAGGAGTTTAATTTCTCTACAGTTTTCAGAGTTGTTCTTTTGTCTTTTTTAAAAACATTTCTAATGTATTCAAAGTTTATGATTTTACACCAGTTGCAACATTCATTAAAATAAATGTGATAATCTAAAATTATGAAAGAGACAAGCATATTTGTTTCCTCGTTTGGGCAAGTGAGTTGTTAGAGAGTATTGTACATGGCAGAACATGCAACGTATATATTCCACATGCCATTGTAAGGAAGACAGCGTCAGGGTACTCCGCACTGATATAAGATACTTTTAAGTCTTATGGTATAGGCGTATAAAACAGAAATGTAGCACAGTCTACGTCGACAACTGGCAACAGCACTGCTGACTTTCAGTCAGACGAGGTACAGTATCATCTGATCCTTCCATTTCTCCCAGAAACCCAGGTCTGCGCAATGGGGCTGTGCAAGCTTTGATGCTTTGAAAGCTATAAAGGATCGGAGGCGGAAACATTTCTTGAGTTTTGACTCTTCACAGAGACTAAGGAGAAAAGAATTATCACAGAGTCATTGGAAAACTCGGCGGGTGCCAAGAGATGCCGGGAAAACAGTTTGTCACGAAGCCTTGTAATTACAGTAATGAAACCGGCTTGTAGGTCTGAATTAGAGATCTGTTTATGTATCCCTTTTACCCGCTCGGCGAAATCGATTCGCGTTCAACAGCGCGGAAAAATGGCGGCCTCTTAGCTGTGAAAAGGGCCCATTCAGCCCTCGGCAGTGGCCACTGTACATTCTCAGAAGCCTGTGGTAAATGTTTTGCCCTCGGAAAACTCGGCCCTCGCGCAGGTCTTCAGCGGTTGTGCTTTCTAACCTCACCTTGGATTAAAACTCGCCGTAAGCCACTAGATATCTCCCGCAGCTGTAGCAAGAGTGTTTCCAGGAACGAAAGACTTACGTTCTCTTTCCATCAACGCTGCAAATCGTAAAATATAATTTATTTCAGTTCATTTATGAAATTATTGCTCAACTGTGAGCACATAATGTTCAGCTTACAATAAGGGACTGCGGGTCCGCTCTGATGAAAAACACATTTTTTTTTTACTTTTTTATTTATTTTACCCTTAACTAGTTTCAGTGAAATTATCGCCAGCAGCAGAGGTTTTTTATTTCTCATTGATGCAAAAAATAACATACTTATGAACATTGTAAAACATTACTACATGTGCACGGTTTGGTTCCAAACACTGTGTCCTATGAATAGGTTCATAATATCGTATTTACGTTATATCATAGCATGATTTTTACGTTTATTACCGCCGTTTCTGGCATATTTTCTACGTTTTTGTTGCAGTTTCTTCAGCATGTAGCATGTCATCTGCAACTGTATGAGTGGCTTTTAGTAAAAAAAAAAAAAAAAAAAAAAAATGAAAACTGAACTTATGATTGTCACCGTCACGGGATGGCGGTAGAGTTATGAAGGCCGTTTTGGTGTGTACTAGGTTGCCTATATCTACATGGTTACTCCGGCAGAGGGTTCATCGAAATATTATCATACTTCTTCTCTACCATTCCTCTCTCGAATGGCGCGTGGGAGAAAGGAACACCTAAATCTTTCCGTTCGAGCTCTGATTTCTCTTACTTTATTATGATGATCATTTCTCCCTATGTAGGTGGGTGTCAAGAAAATATTTTCGCATTCGGAAGAGAAAGTTGGTGATTGAAATTTCGATAATATATCACGCCGCAAAGAAAACCGCCTTTGTTTCAGTGACTGCCACCCCAACTCGCGTATCATATCAGTGACACTCTCACCCCTATTGCCCGATAACACGAAACGAGCTTCCCTTCTTTGCACTCTTTCGTTGTGCTCCGTCAATCATACCTGGTAAGGGTCCCACACCGCGCAGCAGAATTCCAGCAGAGGACGCACAATTGTAGTGTAGGCTGTCTCTTTAGTGGGTTTGTCGCATCTTCTAAGTGTTCTGCCAACAAAGCGCAGTCTTTGTTTCGCATTCCTCACAATATTATCTATGTAGTCTTTCCTATTTATGTTGCTCGTAATCATAATTCCTAGATATTTGGTCGAATTGACTGCCCTTAGATCTGTGCGATTTCTCGTATACCCGAAATTTATCGGATTTCTTTTAGTACCCATGCGAATGACATCGCGCTTTTCTTTGTTTAGTGCTAATTATCACTTTGCGCACCATACAGAAATTCTGTCTAGATAATTTTGTAATTGGAATTGATCGCCCGATGATTTTACTAGACGGTCAATTTCAGCGCCATCTGCAAACAATCTAAGGAGGCTTCTCAGATTATCACTTAGATCACTTATGTAAATCAGGACCAGCAGAGGGCCAATGACACTGCATTGCGATTCACCAGATATCACTTCTGTTCTACTCGATGATTTACCGTCTATCACTACGAACCCTGGCCTCTCTGAGAGGAAATCACGAATCCAGTTGTTACGTAGTTTGTCATGTACTCACGTTCCCTGGACGGCTTGCAGCTGCTTTTAAACACAGAAAAACATAACTTTTGCACCTTTTTCGTAATCCAAAACGTTGCACCACATTGTTGTGTGTCGCGAGAATGTATCGCATTTTAGGAGAAGATTTTGGAAATGTTAAAGGGAGTTCTGACGATTTCTGTTCCTTATTTATATCTGTGTGTGTGATGTGACAATGTTTTGTGTGTGTGTGTGTGTGTGTGTGTGTGTGTGTGTGTGTGTGTGGTTTCCTGTTCTGTGTCCTTTGACAGTTTTCTCAAAGCAATGAAGAGTGTGTTGTTGCAAAGTGTTGCGTTTTCGTTTACTGTGCTTTTCCCTTCCACTAGAGCCTTTTCTATGTAATAATTTTCTTCTAGTTTTAGTTTACGCCATAAACTGTTGCTGTGTTTTAGGATATGTAGATCAGTTTCGATGTAAGTTGTTTTTATTCATTAGGTGTTCTGCGAAAGTTGGATGTGTGGTGTCACTCTTCAGAGCTCTCATGTGCACTGTGTGCCTTGTTCGGAAGTTTCTGTTTGTTTGTCCTGTGTATTTTCTTTTTATGCAAACATGGGCCAGTGGAAGAGTTTCATGATAAAATGAACGTTCAAACTGTCTGACGAGCTCATGTTTGGCCGTGCTTCAGCGATCTGTACAGAGCGGATCATATAATATTTTTACACTCTGTTTGCATGTCTCACATTTCGCTTGTTTCCCCCGTTCTCCAATTGCTAATAGATTTTGCGAACACGTTACAGAACGGTTAATAAATGTTGTTTTAGTACGGAGATTGACCATTTGTTAACTCGAATTGCTGATTTAGAGATTGTAAAATAAAGCAAGAACAAATGTGGAGAGTTAGGAACATTCTTTTCGAACCGACACAAAGAAGTACGGGAATTTTATGACAGGTAAAGTTAAGATCAGAGTTAATTTTTATGGAGCCTGTGGCTACCAGAGCGAGAGTCTTCTAACCAAAATTATTTTACGCACTGACTTAGTACCGGTGTTTACTTCTTCGAAACGCATCGCCAGACAAACTACTAAAAAGAAATTAAATAAAGTGTAATAAAATTTCAAAATAACTAAAGTACTAACTGAAACCAACTTCTATAAGCAGCTAATCCCCATTTGAATACGTTTCCTAGTAACTCGACAAAAGGTTGCGTAAGTCACTTCGGTGAATGTGGAGCTTAACAGATCATGAAAGGGGTTAAAAATATAGACACATCTACATTCTGTCTGGCGGAACTGAAGGTTAGAGTGAAACTTATAACAGTGTTGCGTGCAGTAGCTATGTGTGGTATTTATTTTGAAATTAATTACAAACAGCTGTATTTTATTTTATTACAATCGATTTCTATACTCTGATTTTTTCACCATCAGGCTTGAGAATTAAATTACTCCCCGTCGAGAAAGTATACATGTGAAAAATCGTGGAACGCTGTCATGTACAGCTTCTCCTTCAGGAGCAATAGCAATGAAAAGGTCAAGTTAAGCCCATGCCTATGATAATCAGTGTTTGACTTCGATTTTAACCTTTGATGGTAGCTTGAAAAACATGGAAAACATTGTCGCGGACTTAATTCCGAAAAAAGAACAATTGAACCTACCACCTGACAGGTAAAAACCAGAATTCGGAATATATATTCCAAATAAAATATTTTCCAGAGGTGACCAGATACAGTATGACAGTACAATTGACTATAATGAACGAACCTGATGAGTATTTTGAAAAGCAGACACGAGGCCTCTTTTATTTCGGTTGAAAATCATCGCGATTCTGCCGCCTCTGAGATATGTTATTTCCTGTTCGTCATATGTATTAGTATTTTTGATAGTATAGTTTGCCGAAAAGTCGTTTGATACAGCTCTCTGCGCTAGTCTAGCTTGTACAGGCATCAACATCTGTGCATAATTCTAACAACTTCATACACTTCAACTTGCATATTGCTATTAAACCTTGCTCTCCCTTTAAAATTTTAAGCTCCCCCCTCCCCCCCCCCCACCCAGCCCCCTCCTCAAGCACACAATTGTCTCTAAACCGAACTGTTCCCAATCAACCAATCCATTTAGTCAAGTTGTATCATTACTAACGCTTCTTTCCAATACTGTTCAGTTTTATTTCATCAGTTACTCGATTAAGTCGTCTAATGCATTCTTCTTTAGCAAAATATTCTAAATATTTTATTCGATTACTGTTTACGCTCTTTATCATCCATTTTTCACTTTACATAAGAACTAAGAGCCACACAAATACATCCACATGTGATTTCCTAACACAGGAATTAGTATTTGATGCTATAAAATGATTTTTCTGTTTGGTGATGTATGGCTACAATAGCCTAAGTATCATCATATGTACCTCAGTGTACTGAATATTTACTTTTTTCTGGCAAGTGATTTGCTACCTTTTAAACGAAAATATGTTTAAGATTTTCTTAACTTATTCCCATCCATGAGGACTATTTCACTTGGGTTCGTGGAAGGTTAAGTAGCATATTCGTTTTTCTTTGTAAATATTTATTTTGTACTAGCTGAGAAATGTGGCACTGCCCGTTTCTTTATTTATTGCTGTGCCCGAGACTTCGCAAGATGGAATTTATTTTCAAGTTGTATGACTGGAGACATGAACAAAGATCTTTGTTCGTTTCAGTAACAGGGAAGAGAGCCACGCAGAACGGGTCATGCGCAAAGCCACAGACAGTAAGGTCGACCCCTACGATAGGCAGCGGCTGGCCGTGTGCTTTATTTATGGTCATAGCGTGCCATAAACTCACCGGGAATTGTACACATTTAAAATAAATGGTTAACTGTTGGGAACAAGTGGTATGAGGGGTATAAAAATTCGCTCTCCTGTGATATTTACCATCAAAATTTCCGCCTCTAAAATCTTACGTTGCGTAGAAGTAACTGTATGCCTTTGTGAATGAAAGGTTCTGAGGAGCGAGATAATGCATGACGCTCTAGAACAGAGCTACGCCACGCCTCGCTTTAGGAAGTAGTTTTCAAAGAGTGAGTTAAAGCCTCCCTATCTTCATTGGATACCTGAGACTGCATAGTCTTCAGTCTTTCAGCGCTCTGGATGTATTCAGGAAGACTCGACCATTTTCCACACATTTTTTTTCGAAAAAAAATTATAATCTAATAAGTAGGCACTCAGATCACAAAACTAACTTATGAAAATAGTTTTTTATCAAAAAATATAAATAAAACCTCCGAAAGAAGCAAAGCAATGTCCTCGAATTTTTAATGCACGAAGAGAAATCACTTTACAGCCTAGCCAAGAACATTCTCTGTTAGTTTGTATTCTTAAAGATACGATTGTGGTGCTCAGCTCTGTCATTGATTCAAATTTCTGAAAATACGTCTTTCGAATAGTTAAAATACCTAACAGGTTCTTCGGTGCACTGCGTAATTGACAGTGCCATCTATTGGTTCCTTGGTGTACTACGCCGTGATGATCAAATATCCGAAAGATAAGGGGCTACCAAGAACCACACCGTCATCTTCATCTTGGTGTGTCGGTGGGAATATTGCCTCAATACCCACAGCGAGCTTTCCTGATTGTTGTGTCAATTCTGAACTTCGACTGGAAACTTTTTGATCGCCCCTTACACTATAAGCTAAGCAAACGATTTTAGGTAAAACTTCTTCCTGTCGCGATGTTAATCAAATACATCCTCTACATTGCCGCAGGCTACAATCAAGCTATCTATTGAAAACGAATGAAAATTCATTTAGCATGAAATTTTAAATCACAAACTTTTTTTTGCGCTATCCGATTTTGACGAAATAAAACATATACAATGCCTCAAGCTATGCTCAAGTTACCTGTGAAAACCCATAAAAGTTCGTCTAGTAATATTTTAAATTAATGTGTTCAAACAAATAGATAGACACGTCAGTTTTAGATAAAACTTTAAATCGTAATGCATTTTTTTGTTTTTTTCCGTGGTCCGATTTTATCCAATAAAACCTATACTTTGTCCAAAGCCACACTTAAGTAACCTGTGAAGGCCTTATAAAAATTTGTCAAGTAGTTTGGAAGATTAGCATTTTCAAACAGACAAACAAACAGAAACGACAGATATACAGATTAATTAACAGTGTAGGTTCTTATTTTTCTGACATGTTCTGCATCCTGGAAGATCACCACACAAGGGTCTACTGGAACGAAAAGTACATCTAATATATTCTAATCCAAGCTAATCAAATCTAACAAATTTCTCTTTTGAGTAAAGGCGGTTCTGTTTATTACTGGGTTTTACTTTATATCCTCTCTACTTCGGACTTCAATTGTTTCGCTACTGAAATAAAAGTCCCCATCTAGAAACTTTTGTGACTGATTTTCTAATCTAATTCTCTCAGTATCTCCAAATTAGTTCTACAAAAATGGTTGAAATGGCTCTGAGCAGTATGGGACGTAACTTTTGAGGTCATCAGTGCCCTAGAACTTAGAACTACTTAAACCTAACTAACCTAAGGACGTCACACACATCCATGCCCGAGGCAGGATTCGAACCTGTGACCGTAGCGTTCCCGCGGTGCCAGACTGTAGCGCCTAGAACCGTTCGGCCAAGCCGGCCGGCTTAGTTCTACATTCCATTACCCATGTTTGAAGTTTATTGATACTTAAAACTTCTCTTCAAAACAGTATCTACGCCACTTGCCGTCACTGATAGCTTAACAGTGTCATCGGCAAACATTTTAGTTTTTATTTCTTTGCAGGACCTGTGATTCCCTTTCGAAATTTCTCTTATTTTCTTGTACTACTTGTCAGTTTATAGATTGAACAACATAGAGGATGGGCTATAAGAGTGGAACTAACACAAGCTTCTAGGATTATGGGAGATATCTAAGAGTATTGCCTGGACATCTTTGTGGTCTGTCACTCAATGGACATACTCACTGCTTTCTAACTACCCATCTTGTTGTGACTCTGCTAGGTAGAGAAAACTGAGCTTGTAGACAAAAACGGCATTTAAATCGCTGTCCGGCGATTCTAAATTGATTGAGTTTATCGTGAATCACATCCAAAGAACAAAAATATTGTTCCTTCAGTAAGGTAATGTGAACTAAATCTTGTGAAAATTTGTTTATGTCAAAATACAAAACATACTTGTAAACGAAAGGATTTTCATGGTAAATACTCAATAACTATTTTCGTTTGCCTACTTGTTCGAATTTTGAACTCTCTATAAATGTTGTTGATAGTTACACAAAATCAGTCTGTCATGCAAATACCAAAAATCAACGTCTCCGTAGTGTACTCATTATATAATGCTGTAAAAGTCTTAATTTTTTCCGCATTTAGCGAAATAAGCAATAAGGGGCCTCCCGTTAGGTAGACAATTCTCCTGTTCAAGTCTTTCGAGTTACGCCACTTCGACGACTTGCGTGTCGATGAGGATGAAATGATGATGGTAAGGACACTTTTTTTCACTAGCTGCTTATTTTTTATGACCCACCGTCTAATTTCTTGGGGTGGGTCGTATGTTACCACTTAGCCGCTGTGACTGGGTCCGGGCTCCGGAGTGACTGAATGTAACACCACACCGACTCCCGTCCCCACTCACACCGTTGCCCGTGTCCCGCCACGTGGAGGCAGGCTCTGTTTGTTTACATCCATTTGATATCTTTTTTTGTGCAGCATTAGAAAAACTTATAACTAATACAAAATCAAGTGAGATATTAACAAACAAAACGAAATTAAATACTTAGAAAGAAGGAAGGAAGAGAATTGAATAGAGAAGAGATAGATATAATATTACCCGTCACCTGGTTGTGGGCGGCGGCCCGGGTCTTGGAAAGACCCCCAAGACGCTGGACGTCGCTCACCATGCCTTTAACATCTACCATCTTAAAAACTAACTTCACTAGGAGAGATTAGACTACGTTAAATCTAGAAACTAAGATTAAGACCTCCATGTCCAGCCTGCTAAACTATTTACGATATACAATAGAGAGGTAACTGATTTTGTGCTTGGCTCAAAGTTGGTAATGAAAGGGTACTTGTGGTAAAAGTAATAAGGTAATGTCGCTAACGGTTTGTGTTGAGCCTACAAGGCTCCTAGTAGAGTACATCAAGCGCAAGCACCTCCCGGCCCCGCCGACAACACGACCTGAACGGTGGTTTTCCCCGATCTACCATAGGTGTCCGTCGGGTTGGGCTCAAAAGAGAGGAACTACAATTAAGATCCTTCCATCCAGGCCGTGCGCCGCCTCTTACCAGGGGGCGTAGGTCCCTTGAAGAGGTGGATAACTTTAAGCTTCAGATCAGAAGTTATCACTGTAGTGGAGGTTGAGGTATAGGCTGTGTAGGTTGGTTGTACAAACAATTCACGCTGAGCCAATGAGACAATGATACGTGGTGTGGCAGTTAGCACTTTCCGGCCCCGCCAGCAACACAGCCTGAACGGTGGTTTTCCCCGATCTACCATAGGTATCCATCGGGTTGGGCTCAAAAGAGAGGGACCACAATTAAGATCCTTCCATCCAGACTGTGCGCTGCCTCTTAAGGGAAGGCATAGGTCCCTTGAAGAGGTACCTAGCTTTAAGCTCTTATTAGACATGGAGGTGCTGTTAACTATTTACATATAAGGTGCAATCTGTTTTTAGGATTGTGTGTGACTTGTGCACCTCTTGTCGGTTGTTCCAGACTGTTCTTTGAAGTTGACTTGGTAAGGACAACACAACACCCAGTCCCTGAGCGGAGAAAATCTTCGAGCCAGCTGGGAATCGAACCCGGGCAGTTAGGTACGACATTCCGTCGCGCTGACCACTCAGCTACCACGAGCGGACCTTACTACGAAAACACCCAGACACCGTAACAATCTTCGCACTTCACCGTTAGTACTAGGCACAATGGCAGGTAAGATTCTCCAGAAGTTTGCCAAACTCGAACTCCTCTATCGGACTGCCACAGGGTGTAGCAGGACTCATCACTCACTTGTTAGCAGTGATCCGCTTCAAGAGTCCCTCAGATATCGTACAGGAAGCGTGTGTGACAGTCGGTCCCATATCTTAGGAATGCCCGCAATGGCGCTGGCGCTTCACTCTGTAGAGTCGCGTAAAAAACAGACATCTGCATACAACGGAGCTGTCACAGCACTCAGCCGGCGCTATAAAGAGCAATCCCGAGGCGCTTAGCGCGGGCCGGCGGTGTGATGGATGGCGGAAGGGTTCGCGATAAGCGAGCCTTCGCGGTGTCGGCCGCCATCACGCGAACCCGCGCTCAAAAAGCTAGCCTGCATGCGCTGCGCACGCGACGCGGCCAGATAGCGCGCGCCCGCTACAAAAATTCTGCGCCGGCGATCACCGCCCCGCGATCTACGCCAAAGAAACGACGGTCCTCCGACTTATCGCGCCGCTCCCGTAGTAAACTTTCACTCAGGTGGCACTCTACTGTAAATCATTTCACAGCCAACTGGCTTCAGAGTACAGGAGGGAGTGGCAGATTATGACACTCCCTCTATCTGCTGTCGAAACACTTTCTCCCTTAAGCCCAGTTAGCGTGTTATATAATTGTTATACAAGCAATTTTCTCAAGTCCACTGACCGACACGGTGACCTACTTTATTCTTCATATTTAGGACACAACTCTTTCTTTCTTTCTTGCATTCATCATTCTTTCGACTGGTTTGATGCAACCCTCGACGAATTCCTCTCCTGTGGTAACCATTTCTTCCCATAGTAATACTTGCAATCTATGTCCCCAAAAATTCCTGGATGTATTTCACCCTCTGTCTTCCTCTACTGTTTTTACCCTCTACAGCTCCCCCTAGTACCATGCATGTTCTACCCTGATGTCTCAACAGGTGCCAAGTTATCCTGTCCCTCTTGTCAGTGTTGTCAATATATATTCTTCTTCCTTGTCCATTGTATGGATAACGTCCACATTCCTTAATTTATCAGTCCACCTAATTTTTCAGATGGATGGTTCAGATGGCTCTGAGCACTATGGGACTTAACATCTATAGTCATCAGTCCCCTAGAACCACTTAAACCTAACTAACCTAAGGACATCACACAACACCCAGTCATCACGAGGCAGAGAAAATCCCAGACCCCGCCGGGATAATTTTTCAAAATTCATCTGTAGCACCATATCTCGATTGCTTCGATTCTCTTCTGTTCCGGTTTTCTCACAGTATGTTTCTCTGTCATCCAGTGTTGTGATCCAATTACAAATTTTATCCTCAAATTAATCGAAATGAGGACTATGTTTGATACTACTCGTACGTCTTATACCCACTGACTTTGGCTGCCTAGGTATCTGAATCCGTTGAATTTGCGTACTTCGTGAACCCCACTTCCGGTATCAAGTTTCTCACTGTTCTCATGTCTGCTGCTTCTTGTTTCTCTCGTCTCACAGTCCATATTCTGTAACCATTTGGCTGCCAATTCCTGTAATTCAACTTATCCTCCATTTCTCTTTCACTTTCACTCGGAGTACCAGTGTCACCAACAAACCGTACCATTAATATCCTTTCACCTTGAATTTTAATCTCACTCGTGAAACTTTCCTTTACTTCTGACATTGCGGCGTCGATGTATAGATTCAACGACAGTGGCAAAATACTATACCCCTGCCTTAAGCTCCTTTTAATTTGAGCACTTCGTTCTTGGTCTTCCAGACTTACTGCTCCCTCTTCGTTCTTATGCATGTTGCATATTACCCGTCTTTCCCCATAGCTTATACCTACTTTCGTCAGAATTTCAAACATCTTGCATCACTTTACACTGTCGAATACTCTCTCCAAGTTGACAGATACGATGAACGTGTCTTGATTTTTATTCAGTTTTGGTTCCATTACCAAGGGCAACGTCAGAACCACCCCTCTGCTGCCTTTATCTCCATTCCAACTGATCTTTATATAACAGTTCCTTAATTTACTTTTCTGTTCTTCTGTGTACTATTGTGGTCAGCAAGTTAGATGCATGACCTGTTATGCTGATTGTGAGATAATTTTCTCACTTGTTTGATCTAGCTAACTTCACAGTTGCGTGGCGCATGTTTTTCCAAAAATCTGGTGGGTATACTGCCAATCTCACAGATGCTACGGACCAGCGTGAATTTTTGCCACCTCCCCTCCCCCCCCCCCCCCAATGATTTTAGAAATTCCTATGGAATGTCATCTACCCCTTTTGCCTTACGGACTACCAACTGTGTCTTCGGATATTATATGAAATCGATTTACTCTAACAATCAACCTAATCGAGTTGTTAGTGCTATATTTATTGCGGTTACAAAACTTAAACTAATCTTGCTCATAACTAGACCAAGATTGTCGTAACATCAGCTAAACTGCAACCTGCAACAGACGTATTCCAAGTCCAAATGAAATTCACAACATAGCTCGATAATTTAGATTTATCCTCAGAAATACAAAATCTAAAGGCATGAAGAGAGGAAGATCAAGTTTTTGTCCAAGTCTACATTTCGCTCTTGCACAGTTTTGTCCTTATCACTCTCCCAGCATACAGGTTTTTTTGTAGAAGAGAGCTTCTCCGAACAGTCAATCTATTTCCGATGTCTGCCTTGATTCGAATATCTTGTTTAATCTTGATCGCTACTGAAAGATATACTTACGTCTTTTGGAAGGCAAATTCTAAAATTATTGTATTCAGTGGTTCCTAGTGTGGTGTCACCGCCAGACACCACACTTGCTAGGTGGTAGCTTTAAATCGGCCGCGGTCCATTAGTACATGTCGGACCCGCGTGTCGCCACTGTGTGATCGCAGACCGAGCGCCACCACAAGGCAGGTCTCGAGATACGGACTAGCACTCGCCCCAGTTGTACGGACGACCTAGCTAGCGATGCACACTGACGAAGCCTCGCTCATTTGCAGAGCAGATAGTTAGAATAGCCTTCAGCTAAGTCCATGGCTACGACCTAGCAAGGCGCCATTAGTAGTTTATTGCATGTATCGCCACAATCTCCAGATGTACCACAAGGATGGATTAAAGTTAAGTATTCCAGCAGCTACGTACTTTTCTTTATAGCATTCATTACGTATCCTGTTTCAGACCTCACGCCATCCAGCATTAGCTTAGCGCATGCCTTTCGGCTTGCTCTCATTGTGTCTAGGCTGTCTTGTCTAGACACAACACCTAGAATGCCATGAAGAAAGGTATTCGCGTAGTTGTACAAGACAGAGCCATGCCCTTCCCACGATGTACTGTTTTCCTGTTTTCCTGATGATGTCCCAAACGTGTGAACCACTTTATTGAAATAAATAATTTTCATTCCTGTTTTTCAGTCTGGAATTACCTAATTTTAAGTGCAAGGAATTTTCTTCAGCAAGTTAAGGTGGGACCATCACGTAAAGGTCAGCAGACTTGTGTAAATGCTGAATAGGTCGCTATAAATGACCTGATTGCTTGTTGTTTATGTACACTGACTCGTTTCGGATGCAGCCCTTCCTTGGGACGTCAAGTAGAATAGGATTCATAGTAAGCATGAAGTCATGTGTGTTCGGCCTCACCAACAGCGCTCAGCTGAAAGTGTGACACGATGAGTTACTAGTATACCAGCAGCGACAACATCTCGACGGACGATTGAAATTCAACGAGCACGTAAGACTTACAATTAAAAAAGCGGTAAGGCAAATGCAGAAACTTGCTACGCTAAATTCAGCTTACTACAGAGTTACATTACAGACACTACGAATGTATCATACAACCCTCTTTGAGTAAATTACGTCCTTCACAGAAAGTGCCTGGGAAATTCGACTTTCTCTCATCGCCCACAAAACTGGGTGAAGAGTGGGCAACGAAGCGCATTGCTCAAAATGTCAGGGGCGTCTGGCGCCACGTCCGTGGAAGCCCTACTTGTTGTACTGGCAGTATTCCCCACTGATGTTACTAACCTTCACACAGAGCAGCATAGTGGATCGAAAGGGAAAGACTGGACAAAGTACACGAGATAATAGGGTAGCATATTACAGAAACTCGATATTTAAATCTTTAGAAGGCTGATAGATAGCTAAAAGAATGAGGACATCTAACAAGTGCCGTTTGATCTTCTCCATCTTCCTGAACATCCAGAGATGGATGAGGCTCAGACAAGTTGACACAAGTCACAACATGTCACATTTCCTGTCCCGGCAATGGCTCTTCCCCTGCACACTGGCATCACTTTGTCCTTAACCCAAATGAAACATGTGGATACGGTGAACATGCGTCCCATGAACTCTTTTTTTTTTTTTTGTCATCAGCCTACTGACTGGTTTGATGCGGCCCGCCACGAATTCCTTTCCTGTGCTAACCTCTTCATCTCGGAATAGCACTTGCAACCTACGTCCTCAATTATTTGCTTGACGTATTCCAATCTCTGTCTTCCTCCACAGTTTTTGCCCTCTACAGCTCCCTCTAGTACCATGGAAGTCATTCCCTCATGTCTTAGCAGATGTCCTATCATCCTGTCCCTTCTCCTTATCAGTGTTTTCCACATATTCCTTTCCTCTCCGATTCTGCGTAGAACCTTCACATTCCTTACCTTATCAGTCCACCTAATTTTCAAAATTCGACTATAGCACCACATCTCAAATGCTTCGATTCTCTTCTGTTCCGGTTTTCCCACAGTCCATGTTTCACTACCATACAATGCTGTACTCCAGACGTACATCCTCTGAAATTTCTTCCTCAAATTAAGGCCGGTATTTGATACTAGTACACTTCTATTGGCCAGAAATGCCTTTTTTGCCATAGCGAGTCTGCTTTTGATGTCCTGCTTGCTCCGTCCGTCATTGGTTATTTTACTGCCTAGGTAGCAGAATTCCTTAACTTCATTGGCTTCGTGACCATCAATCCTGATGTTAAATTTCTCGCTGTTCTCATTTCTACTACTTCTCATTACCTTCGTCTTTCTCCGATTTACTCTCAAACCATACTCTGTACTCATTAGACTGTTCATTCCGTTCAGCAGATCATTTAATTCTTCTTCACTTTCACTCAGGATAGCAATGTCATCAGCGAATCGTATCATTGATATCCTTTCACCTTTTATTTTAATTCCATTCCTGAACTTTTCTTTTATTTCCATCATTGCTTCCTCGATGTACAGATTGAAGAGTAGGGGCGATAGGCTACAGCCTTGTCTTACACCCTTCTTAATACGAGCACTTCGTTCTTGGTCGTCCACTCTTATTATTCCCTCTTGGTTGTTGTACATATTGTATATGACCCGTCTCTCCCTATAGCTTACCCCTACTTTTTTCAGAATCTCTAACACCTTGCACCATTGTATATTGTCGAACGCTTTTTCCAGGTCGACAAATCCTATGAAAGTGTCTTGATTTTTCTTTAGCCTTGCGTCCATTATTAGCCGTAACGTCAGAATTGCCTCTCTCGTCCCTTTACTTTTCCTAAAGCCAAACTGATCGTCACCTAGCGCATTCTCAATTTTCTTTTCCATTCTTCTGTATATTATTCTTGTAAGCAGCTTCGATGCATGAGCTGTTAAGCTGATTGTGCGATAATTCACGCACTTGTCAGCTCTTGCCGTCTTCGGAATTGTGTGGATGATGCTTTTCCGAAAGTCAGATGGTATATCGCCAGACTCATATATTCTACACACCAACGTGAATAGTCGTTTTGTTGCCACTTCCCCCAATGATTATAGAAATTCTGATGGAATGTTATCTATCCCTTCTGCCTTATTTGACCGTAAGTCCTCCAAAGCTCTTTTAAATTTCGATTCTAATACTGGATCCACTATCTCTTCTACATCGACTCCTGTTTCTTCTTCTATCACATCAAACAAATCTTCACCCTCATAGAGGCTTTCAATGTATTCTTTCCACCTATCTGCTCTCTCGTCTGCATTTAACAGTGGAATTCCCGTTGCACTCTTAATGTTACCATCGTTGCTTTTAGTGTCACCAAAGGTTGTTTTGACTTTCCTGTATGCTGAGTCTGTCCTTCCGACAATCATATCTTTTTCGATGTCTTCACATTTTTCCTGCAGCCATTTCGTCTTAGCTTCCCCGCACTTCCTATTTATTTCATTCCTCAGCGACTTGTATTTCTGTATTCCTGATTTTCCCGGAACATGTTTGTACTTCCTCCTTTCTTCAATCAACTGAAGTATTATTTCTGTTACCCATGGTTTCTTCGCAGCTACCTTCTTTGTACCTATGTTTTCCTTCGCAACTTCTGTGATGGCCCGTTTTAGAGATGTCCATTCCTCTTCAACTGTACTGCTTACTGCGCTATTCCTTATTGCTGTATCTATAGCGTTAGAGAACTTCAAACGTATCTCGTCATTCCTTAGTACTTCCGTATCCCACTTCTTTGCATATTGATTCTTCCTGACTAATGTCTTGAACCTCAGCCTACACTTCATCACTACTATATTGTGATCTGAGTCTATCTGCTCCTGGGTACGCCTTACAATCCAATATCTGATTTCGGAATCTCTGTCTGACCATGATGTAATCTTATTGAAATCTTCCCGTATCTCCCGGCCTTTTCCAAGTATACCTTCTCCTCTTGTGATTCTTGAACAGGGTATTCGCTATTACTAGCTGAAACTTGTTACAGAACCCAATTAGTCTTTCACCTCTTTCATTCCTTGTCCCAAGCCCATATTCTCCTGTAACCTTTTCTTCTACTCCTTCCCCTACAACTGCATTCCAGTCGCCCATGACTATTAGATTTTCGTCCCCCTTTACATACTGCATTACCCTTTCAATATCCTCATACACTTTCTCTATCTGTTCATCTTCAGCTTGCGACGTCGGCATGTATACCTGAACTGTCGATTCTGATTAGAACAACCCGGTCATTGTACTGTTCACAGTAACACACCGTCTGCCCTACCTTACTATTCATAACGAATCCTACACCTGTTATACCATTTTCTGCTGCTGTTGATATTACCCGATACTCATCTGACCAGAAATCCATGTCTTCCTTCCACTTCACTTCACTGACCCCTAGTATATCTGGATTTAGCCTTTGCATTTCCCTTTTCAGATTTCCTAGTTTCCCTACCACGTTCAAGCTTCTGACATTCCACGCCCCGACTCGTAGAACGTTATCCTTTCGTTGATTATTCAATCTTTTTCTCATGGTAACCTCCCCCTTAGCAGTCCCCTCCCGGAGATCCCAATTGGGTACTATTCCGGAATCTTTTGCCAATGGAGAGATCATCATGACACTTCTTCAATTACAGGCCCCATGTCCTGTGGATAAACGTTACGTATCTTTAATGCAGTGTTTCCCATTGCCTTCTGCATCCTCATGTCGTTAATCATGCTGATTCTTCCGCCTTTAGGGGCAATTTCCCACCCCTCCTCTATCAACTCCTCCGCCCTCTTTGACAAGGCCGTTGGCAGAATGAGGCTGACTTCTTATGCCGGAATGCTGATTATTTATCAAAATTTAGGCAGTGGTGGGGATCGAACCCGGGACCGAAGACTTTTGATTATGAATCAAAGACGCTACCCCTAGGCCACGGGAACTCATAACACTACAATGTGATTAAGTCACACACATAGGAACAAAGGCTGAAAGCGAAGATGTTGATCTCTCTCTCTCTCTCTCTCTCTCTCTCTCTCTCTCTCTCTCTCTCTCGCTCTCTCTCTCTCACACACACACACACACACAATATGCGCTCTCCCACGCAAACCCAAAATCGACCTACGCTAAAGCATGCTACATCGGACACCACAGATTCACTGTTGTGGAGACAGATATACAGACAAGTGTGGAATGAACACACCACTATCAACAGATACACATATGGCATAGTAGCAGATCAATCGACAACAATAACAGTGCAAGTAATATACACATGGAATTAGAAATAGGTTTGTAACAATCAACGAATTTTCTTGTTTGCACAAAGTAAAACTTGTAATTAAGTTGTTTGTATCTTTGTTTTCATACATGTAATTGTGTAATAGGTAATTTCGTAAGGTGTAAACTGTAAAATATGTGAAGTTCATCATATTGTACCTAAAAGTACATATGCAATATGCTAAGGGCCATCTACACAGACACTAACGCACGACCCAGACATGAAGTGTCCTTCTGGGAGAGTGTAACAAGAACGACGCTGTACTATTGTACAGATAAGTAATTTTTTTCCTCTGATTTTTCGATAAACTTGAGTAATTGATGTTCTACTTTCATTTCTTTTTGTTTCACGTCATTGTGTTAAGAAAACTGTAAACAAATTTCAATGTGAATATTAATGTTTATGTCAAATGTCAAGCAATATTGTAATAGAACTGAAATGTAACAAATGTTGAGACTGTTGTAAGATGTTTAAGATTGTAACTGTGCGTCTGGTCCATACGTAGGCAATGTGTTAGAATATGTAGAATGTAAAACCTCGGGTGAATACCCTGTCTGTAAGGGAGCGGTAAAAGGTGGATGGCAGGCGAGCGCGGTAAAATACACGCGGGCACTGCACGGCACAACGGGCTCAGCAGTAGTAGTTGGAGTTTGGCACTGGTCTGAGTAACATGTTCTGGAGCGAGGAGGCTCTCCTGGAAGACGTAGCTTCACTGAGCCTCGGGTATGCCGTTCCAACGCCCATACAGCATGGCAAAATTCCATAGGCACTAAACGGAAAAGTATTGCGACGCTAACAAGGGAACCTCCCCATAGCACCCCCCTCAGATTTAGTTGTAAGTTGGCACAGTGGATAGGCCTTGATAAACTGAACACAGATCAATTGAGAAAACAGGAAGAAGTTGTGTGGAACTGTGAGAAAATAAGCAAAATATACAAACTGAGTAGTCCATGGGCCACATAAGCAACATCATGGAATAAGTGTGCATAGAAGCGCCGTGGTCCCGTGGTAGCGTGAGCAGCTGCTGAACAAAAGATACTTGGTTCAAGTCTACCCTCGACTGAAAATTTTACTTTCTTTATTTTTGCATACTTATTATCTGTCCGTTCGTTCATTGACATCTCTGTTCACTGTAATAAGTTTAGTGTCTGTGTTTTGCGACCGCACTGCAAAACCGTGCGATTAGTAGACGAAAGGACGTGCCTCTCCAATGGGAACAGAAAACATTTGATCGTAAGGTCATAGGTCAGCCGATTCCTCCACAGGAAAACACATCTGATATATTCTATACGACACTGGTGACGGCATGTGCGTCACATGACAGGAATATGTTGTCGACCCACCAAACTTGTACACTTGGCGAATGGGTAAAAAGATTCTTCTACCTTGCCCGATTTAGGTTTTCTTGTGGATGTGGTAATCACTCCCAAAAAAGTGATGAAAACGTAAGAGTTTGTCACATAAACTGAAAATAAAAGATTAAAATTTACACTTGTTGGAAGATTTGAACCTAGGACCTTTCGTTTCACAGCTGCTCACGTTACCACGAGACCACGGCGCTCTCGCGTTCCTATCGTGTTTTTGTTGCTTATCTTCCTTTGAACTACTCAGTTTGTATATTTTGTTTATTTTTTCACAGTTCTACACAACTTCTTCCTGTTTTGTCAATTGATTTGTGTTCAGTTTTTCAAGGCCTATCCACTGTGCCAACTTATAACTAAATCTGAGGGGGGTGCGATGGGGAGGTCCCCTTGTAAGAAGAATTAAAAGTCAAGAGCCATAGCTGTGGTTGTATGTGTGCTCTGTGCCTCGCCATCTCGCTACCCGCCAACCGCCGCATCGATACAAACAGGTTGAAACTTTTAGTACTGTATTCGTATGGACTATTGTCACTTTTGTTCCATACTGTTCAATAACAACTTAAATTTTACCAGAACTTTCCTATCATTTAATTATCCTAACAACTAACCTAGATAGGGTCCTTTCCCAATGTTGTGCAATCCGAGTGTCCCGAAATGAAAAATTAAATTTTGTGTTAATAATAATTACTGGCAGACCTAGCTATGTTAGAATGGTGTTTAAAGAACTGTTTTGTTAATGAACCAGTAAATGAACAACGAAGGTCTGACAAAATTGGAAGATAACTTTAATATTGATTTAGTAACGAAGTTTAATTATTTCGAGACAGATAGAAAGGTATTTAAATAAGCAGGAAATAAGATAAAAAGAGTAGTAACTCATATACTGGAAATCTTGAGCGCATAATGAATTCAGTAATCAAATTTTTTTATACAGTGATCATAACAGTTTCAGGGTCCCCCCCCCCCCTTTTTTTTTTATTCATTTGAATTCTGAAGTGCTCTAAATTGATGTGACCAGCAAAAGTTAAAGTCAATATAAAAGCCAAAATTTATCAGTATTTTATCTTTATTTAAATTGACATTTTGTTTGTGGCTCAAAATTACTCTTTCTAGGGTAACCTATGCCCGATTTTAACCAGATCAATAGACAGTACGAAGTTTTGTAGTATACATTATAGTGTAATGTTATGTATTCATGGTTTTTCCATATCAGTACAAACCGTGAAACTATCACTTCAATAGATTTTCTGGTTCTAAAATTCTACTATATTATGCAGTGTTACTACTTGTTGCTTTGCACGAATATCTGCCGACTTGTACAGTGAAGAAGCTCAGTTAATGCCTAATTAGGCTGGCGACCGTATTATTAACAAATTGGTAACATCTTCTGTGTTGTTTTTTGTCCGTCCTGACGTGTAGTTGCATTTCGGACATACTTGAGGTATCATTGTTATTACAGAGTGGGTGTAAGTCTGATTTGCCACCATTCAGGTACACGCGGTCAATATCTATACAAAAATCCTGTCTCGTAAGGTGAACCCCACTCACTTACCGTAGTACAGGCTGCAAAGAGTATTGTGTGCCTCGCGCGCGCGTTACAAGAGGAAGCTTGAGGTAATCCTTCCGAGGCTCTCGTCCCACTTGTTGTGTGGGCAAATGCAGAAAGTAATTGCAGTAACAAGTAATACCATCATACCACCTGCATAAGCCAAGTAGACCTGATCTCATTACATACACATGTATAGCAGTAACGGAAGCAGAAGATAATGTGCTAAGTCAGGTGAGACAGGCTCAAAGAGTTTACCAAAGCCCTCCCAATAGAAGTGTGCAAGCAGAGGACAGTCTTCTTCTATCTTAATCTTTCCTGTCGTCTATTACTTTCTTCATGAAATGAGTGTGTGAATTCCTAATACGGTATCAAACCACCTACAGAGTTTGCAGAAGACAAATGAAAATTGCGCTGTACTGGGACTCGAACCCAGATTTCCTTTTTTACGCGAGCAGTCGCCTAACCTGCTTCAGCTATCTGAACGCGCTTCACAGACAGACCCAAACTTCCAAATATGCCAGTGTCTGCTATCCTTAGTATTGCACAATTATGTCATTTCCACGCAGTGAGAGGCTTATTTAGTTTTCTCATCAGGTTGCTTTAACTTTAGAATTAAGTACACTTAGTGCTGTGTCTGTATATGATAGATCTATAGAGTTCGATGCTACCAACATTTCATTTCCTTTTCCAAAATTTATTTTTTATTCCATACGTATTTCCTTAATAATAAGCGAGTCAATTCAAAAGTTCTGCACACTGTGAGGTATTATTCAAGAAAATAATTTATTTCTCAAAATACCTTTATAGGCCTTTAATATAATCTCCTTTCTTGCATACGAGATTCCCAACGTTTTGGAAACTTCCGTATTCTGTAGAGGACACCTTCATTGTTGAGCTGCCTGGTTACTCAGGACACCTTACTGGAAGCTTCATCGACTGTTTAAAACGTTTTCCATGGAGTTTTTCCTCAATTAGGAAAACAAATCAAAGCTGTTGGGTTCATAGCAGGACCATATAGTGGATTTGGAAGTATTGGCCATCCATATTTGTCGAGTATCTGTATCACTGGTGGGGAAATACGTGGTCTTGCGTTATCATGCTAAATGAAGATACCGGCAACAAGCATAGCGAGCCGAATGTTTTGGAACAAAACACTTTGCAGAAACAGCTTGTAGTACGTGCCAGTTACAAACATCCCGTGTAACTATGACTCCATTCATACGCTACGCAAAGATCATATTCAGTTTTACTTTCGATTCCTGGCGACGGAATTTTTTCTGGTGTGGAGAGTATGAACTTCTACACTGTTACGACTGAATCTGCAGTTGGAGCTCAAAATCTAGTATCCGGATTGCATCAAGTGGAACAGCCGTTGTCAAAAAACTTTTATCCTTCTCTTCGGTAAATTTTAATCAATTCTCCAGCGATTTTGTTGCAGTCTGCTTTCTGCTCTTCACTCAGGTCATGCGTAACGCATCTGGCAACAACTTTTCTCATCCTTAACGCCTCAGTTATGATTCTGTAAACTGGAGTGACGGACATTCTGGCACCTTATTCAATTTTCTCAAATATTTTTCGTCGACCTTTTCCCAAAATGTCGTACACAATAATCTGAAAGGTGTAGTCTGTTGCAGTTATGGCCTTGCGCTTCTTGTGTTGTCCTGAGTGTTTACCCGACCGTAACGGAAAGGAGCAGATCTTCGTAATTCTGTGCTACGATAAACTGCACGATTCTCACACACGACTCTCACAGAACGGTAAATTTGGGTTGGGTTCATTTCACGTAGGGACGATCACCATGACTCCGTCCTACGATCCACTGCATTATTCTCACACACCACTCTCACAGCACTGTAAATTTGGGTTGGGTTCTTTTCACGTAGGGATTCGGTTTTAATGCAAGAATTCCAGTCATTACGTGTAATCAGACCTGACTCTGTTTCAGCTTCCAGTTTAAAACTGAATTACTCACGACACAGCCACCCGAACCAGCAAACTCATACACGACCGACACGACAAAAGTCTCGCTTACAACTGACGTGAATTTTAACCTGATCACGCGACCGTAACGGTCGCCCTTGTGCAGTGTGCAGTATTTCTGAAACGACCTCGTAACTCTATTGTTAACGGAGTTACGTATATGAGAGGATAAATAACTGCACTGGGAGAAGCTGTAGAAAAAGACGATGAGACCTGCTCTGCAGCTTAGTTACTAGTTTTTAGTAGCAGACGACACACCATAACCACCCACGCTGTAGCTCACTCCCTAGTGTTAATAAACAAATACATCTCTACTGCGGCTGACTGCACCACCGGTCGTGGATATGATGCGCCGACGATCTCTTCGCTGAAGCAGAAATTAGTTCTGCAATGAGAGCGCCTTGTGAAGGCCACTACCGATTCATCGTAATCTTATAATACCACTAACGTATCACGTTGGATAATGCAAGAACGAAAACAAAGTACCCTAGCGGAATGATATATAACTTTGCCGCATGCTGACGTGGGTAGGATCGGAAGCACAGCCTCTGCACGTGAGGCGAAGTACGTCATCTGATGACGTCATATCTTCTTTTGACGTATTTCTCGTAGTCTGCGACCCCATGTGACTGATATTAAATTACGTATCTCAGCATCATCTACATTACGTCGGGTATTTTTAATCGTTAGTAAGAATCCGCCTGTATAAAGATAAATAAAAGTTTAGAACTGTCCTCGTGGACTATTTGGGAGAGCTGTAACAGGCTTCGCAATGTGCGCAACAAGACAGAACAGCAATAGAAGGGGCAAGGCTGTTTTATATGTCTGCGTAAGCAGAAGAAACTAACGATCAAAGTCCGAAAACAATTTATTGGACTGTTCAATTAACCAAAACAAATTCTCCAAGTACAACACTAACACAAAACAGTGATCCGTCTTCGAATCACAACTACATACAAGAATAATATAGAAAAACAACTTAAATAATTTCCTACTAGTCTCCGCCAGTGACTTTTCCGATATACCAATGCTAATCCAGAGTCAACGAGAAAATCCAAGCAGGGCTGCCGGGGCGGCAGCTAATCGCGTCTGCTGGCGGTTGGTGAACTGGCGATTTGCGGCCGAGCGCCGGCCTTTATAGCGCTTCGGCGGATGAGTACCTCGGAACTATTTTCCGTCACGTGGTTGGACGTGTGAAAATAGTTCCGGGATCTGCAGCTACCTCTTCCTTATGTTTATGTGGGCCGGTAGTGGCCCCTGGTGGCCGCTGGTGTCTTTGCTGTGCTGTTGTTGTTGTTGTTGCTGTGGCCGTTCATCAATATTGCCTGTCGGTTGTATAGTGCTTCGGTGTGCCTGCGAAGCGGGCAACCCGCAGCTGCAGGCTGTCAGTTTGATTGCTGACACTCTAGGCACCGTGATGTCTGGTGGAGAAGGCCACAGCACTGTTCACAGGCAAGAGAGACATGCCTTGCCACCGTATTCTTTCCTAACAATGTATCTCTCAGAGAGGAAACGTTTCAGACAACAACAAACTGTACAGACGAGCTGCGAGGCAAAATATATTTCGTTTAAATTTGAATTACATTACCCAAACTGTTACGCAGTCGCTGCTCGGGACGTAGCTGAAATTTGGCAGTCTCGTGGGCCGAGTACTGCGGCCGCGCCGCATCCCCTGCTCTTCATACCGCCCGGCGCGCTACCGCGTCGTCCGTAATCACCAGCCATCAGCGGCCAAGATGTCTGTGCCTTCTTGCCGAGGCACCTCGCGGCGCACACCGGCTCGGCTCGACTAGACTCGTCTCGGGCCTGAAGAAGAAGGGCGCGCTCTTCCGTCTGCCGTAATCCCGCAGGCCGTCCGTCAGGGCCGCGCGCTGCTTTGTCTGAATCAATGCTCATGAATTATTCACTGTATTCTTGCGGCTGCTCGCGCAGATATATTTTCATAGCAGTTGCTGCGGCGGCTGATAGCGGCGGCGCCTCGCTCCGCGGATGACGGAATATTAAATCACCGGCAGAAGACCGCGGCCACCGAACCGCCACGCCACGCCCCACTGCAGTCTGCGAGCGAGGAGACAGGAAGGAAGCGAGGAAGGAAGCCGGTCCTCAGCTAGCCCAGCACCGAGCTGCTGCGGGCAGCCGGAATTAAGGCGCCGTCTGTAGGGGGCAGAGGCGGGAAAGCGAGGCAAACATCTCACAAGGAGACGAGCGAGTGACGTCTCCCCGAACAAGAGGCGTGACACAGAACGCGGAAACGCATTTAACACTCTCTAGGATACGCTTCTGACACGCTCTTAAATGTACCGCTGAATACAATTTGTTCTAGGACATAAAGTTCTGACAGGGAAAGTATGCTGAGTTTATTACGAGGCTCGCTCCAAAAGAAATGCACATCATTTTTTTTAAAATCCATCTTTTATTCTACATGTTTGAAAGTTTTACAGTGTGTAAATACAACCTTTAGGAACAATATTTTCATTTCTCCACATAATTTCCATCCCTCTCAACTGCCTTACGCCATCTTGGAATCAGCACCTGTATACCCGCACGGTAAAATTCTGGACCAACCTGTTGGAGCCTGTTTGGCAGCTCCAAAAAGGGAGTCATCATCTTCAAACCTTGTTCCACGGAGAGAGTCTTTCAGTTTCCCGAAGAGATGATAGTCACATGGAGCCAGGTCAGGATTCTAAGGCGGGTGTTTCAGTGTTGTCCATCCGAGTTTTGTGATCGCTTCCATGGTTTTTTCACTGACATGGGGCCGTGCATTGTCCAGCAACAGTAAAACATCCTGCTTTTGCCGATGTGGTCGAACTCGACTCAGTCGAGCTTGAATTTTCTTCAGTGTCGTCACATATGCACCAGAATTTATGGTGGTTCCACTTGGCATGATGTCCACAAGCAAGAGTCCTTCGGAATCGAGAAACACCAAAGCCATAACTTTTTCTGCACAAGGTGTGGTTTTGAATTTTTTTCTTGGGTGAATTTGCATGATGCCACTCCACTGATTGCCTCTTCGTCTCTGGTGAAAAATGATGGAGCCATGTTTCATGACGTGTTACAATTCTTCCGAGAAATTCATCTCCACCATTCTCGTACTGTTCCAAAAGTTGGCTGCATACCGTTTTTGTTATTTCTTTGTGAGCCACTGTCAACATCCTGGGAACCCACCTGGCACAAACCTTTTTTAACGCCAACACTTTCAGTATTCTGCAAACACTTCCTTCCCCTATCCCAACGTAGCGTGACAATTCGTTCACTGTAGTGCGTCTGTCAGCTGTCACCAATTCGTTAACACTCTGTACATTGTCTGGAGCGTGTGCAGTACGAGGCCTGCCGCTGCGAGGACAATCCTCAATATTTCCGTGCCCGCTTTCATCACGTAACCTGCTTGCCCACCGACTAACTGTACTGCGATCGACAGCAGCATCTCCATACAACTTTTTCAAACTCTCGTGGATGTTTCCCACTGTCTCGTTTCCACAGCACAGGAATTCTTCGACAGCACGTTGCTTCTGCCGAACGTCAAGTGTAGCAGCCATCTTGAAGACGTGCTGTGACGAGGACACTCACGGGAACAGGTTGAACTAAGTTTGAAAACAAGTGGGAAGGATGCATCTACACACTGTAAAACTTTCGCACATGCAGAATTAAAACTGTATTTATTTTAAAAATAGTGTGCATTTCTTTTGGAGTGACCCTCGTGAATATGTTGAAGATACCACGTTGTCGAAATTAAACACCGATTCTTACGGAAGAAATTTATTCGCAACTGCGAATACCATTTGGCTGTAGCTGCACAATTTATTAGTGAAATGTCGAAATTTGTGCCGAATTGGAGCTCGAACCCAGTTTTTTTCGCTTTTGGTGAGCCGTCGCCTTAACACCTTCGGATATCCGAGCACGCTTCCCGGACCGATTGAAACCTACACTACTGCAGTTGCTGTGACTCCCTCCATATATGCGAAAATGACAGCAACTGTGCGAGTGCAAGATCAGGACATACGGTGATATGAGATGGTTTAGCTCATTCCGGGGGCATGTTCAGACAGCCGAAGCGGTTAAGGCGACCCGTCACGTAAGGTGGGAAATATACATCACGCGTATCAGTGTGTGTGTGTGTGTGTGTGTGTGTGTAAAAGACGATACCGAATGGCCGCCATGTCATCATCCTCAGCCCTTAGGCGTCACCGGATGCTGTTACGGAGTGGCATATGATCAGCACGCCGCTCACCCTGCCGTTGTCAGTTCTCGTGGCTTCTGAATCAAGTAGATCCTCATTTGGACTCACAAGGACTGAGTGCACACCGCTTGCCAACAGCGCTCGACAGAAACGGGCGGTGACCTATCGAAGTGCTAGCCCGACAGCGCTTAACTCCGGTAATCTGACGGGAACCGGTGCTACCACTGTACCGATGAGGATCTACTTGATTCAGAAGTAGTGGCACTGGTCATATATATATATATATATATATATATATATATATATATATATATATATATATATATATATATTGCAGAAACGAATTTCTCTCTCTGGGTTTCAAGCACCTAATTTTACTAAACTTAGTCTTGATATGTATAATTTCGTAACTGTACACATTTCGAAGATATTGAGTAGTTTCGGCAGGCCACGATTGTTCCGCTGTTGAATTCCTCCTACTCGTAATAGTTTACGCATCGCCTTCTGACACCAGATCTGACACGATCTTCTTACAAACGACTAACACAGAATGCGTTCGAATGAGAAGCCCACTGTGCAAATTTAATACTGAATGGAAATGACGTTATTCTTACTTACTTTGTACGAATGTGTAGAAATGTTAATGTTTTGCATATCCAAGCATGAAGTAGGCTTCCTTGTCGCCTTGTCTTGGGGGTGTATCACAGTTAAGACAGCAAACTGACACAGCTGGATGTATGCGTTAACAGAAACAAAAACATTCCACTAAACATAGATCCCCAAACAACCATTTGCGGGATGGTTTGGATTGTGTTTCTCAGAGCCGCCACTGTCATCAGTATGCAATGTTATACTCGTTAATAAAAATGTATTTTAAATAAGAACTTTTCAGTTAGGTTCTTCCCTAACAGAACTCAAATTTCACCTACCGCCTGCGTTAACAAGAAACAAGAAACTCCATAATGTAGGTATCATGTTACAGTGTACTGCACACTAACACTTGTGGGAGTAGGTATTGTACGTGCCGTCCTAACAGCAAGAAGTATTACTGCACTCATGACTGCAACGAGTATAGAATCGATTAGCCTGGATTTCTAAAATATTTGAAATATCTAGCGCAATATGACTGAAATCATTGGTAGCCTGTACGCACTCATTCGTAATTACTACTATCTCGCAAGGGGCTCGTTTGCGGTGTCACTGGTACTTTTTTTTTTTTTGCTTCTAGTACAGTATACGTACACCAGTGTTTGTTGTAGCTGTCAATTAAAATACACAGGGTGATGTATACAGTGTGTACCAAGAGGAATGGTCAATATTCAGAGATACGACAGGAATTCTTTTTTTCTACTTTTGAGGTCTATGTCACTATCTCTCAAAGTGTAGAAAGCAAAGAACTAGCAGTAGAAGAGATTTCTTTCACAGTACTGAAGAGCTCGTAACTCTTAAGGCATGCATCATGGAGCAAATGTTTACTAGACTGTTCCACGAATTTCATATCGTTGAATATATATATATGAACGCGCGCGCTCGTGTGTGTGTGTGTGTGTGTGTGTGTTTGTGCATATCTTTTATCTGCTCACATTCACTTTTTTAAATGGAACAATGGCTATTGACAGTAATGAACTAAAAGTAGAGTAAATTGGTATGTCAGTGCCCTTAGTTGCAGGATTCCAGTGCGAATTATTATTTTATTGTATTTAACCTTATTTTGAAAAGTTTCCACACCAACACTTGTACAATACCTGTGGTAGCACACACTGAAGAACAAGTGAGTACTCTAGTTCTGTGTTCAAAATGTCCATTGTTGTGTAGAACGACTGCTGCGCACGTGCTAGCAATTCAGTGGAAATCCCTGAGCAGGCTGCAGTCATACGCCGTTGCATTTCATTTGATGTAGTTGAAATATCCTTGAACCCAGCAACTTTCAACTTTCTGTACGGAAAATAGTCTACAGTTGCCAAATCCGGGGAACGGGGCTGCCGAGGTACAGATCCTCTGAGTCAAATCCATCGATTTTGAAAATGTTGTAGCGCGTCATGCACAGTGCCATTATGTTGGTACCACAGGCTCCTCCTAGAGCAGAGGAATGTCTTGCAGCATTCGTGGAAGATGATGCGCTAGAAGGCTGCGACACTCGTGAGCGTTCAGCGTTCTGTCTATGAAAATTGGGCCTATGAGCTGATGGTTCACTATCCCACACCACACGTTTACGCTCCACGGACGCTGACGCTCCACCTGGCTATGTCATCGGTGATTGTCAACAGACAAATAGTGTATTTTTCGGTTGGATACCTGGACATAATTGGTAAATTTGGCTTCATCACTAAATAAGATAGACGATACAACTAGTAGAAGTTAACACGATTCTCATAATCGTTTCCATGCAGCTCTGCATACTCATGCCATTTCCTTGTGAGGTAGCGCGGGAGCTAGAGTGCGGATCAACTGGAACAGCAGCAAGACCATTAATTTCTCCCTGTTCTGTCTCGTCACTTGTTTCCTTCGGTTACGTGGTCTAGGTGTTAGATTACCACTTTCACGTAACTGGTTGAAGAGGTTGATAGATAACCGCCGAGACAGTTGACGTCTGTTGGAATATCTTGCCGCATACACCGTACAAGAACGAACTGCATTCATCTTGCACCCTCCATATACTATGAGCATGTCGCCTTTTCTGCACTGGTAAGTCCCATCGACCGAGTCACGACTTACTGCTTGCACTGTCACACACAAACTGACCAGCATGTGGCAATGCACCCACTGAACACAATAGCACTCGGTAAGCAAACATAACAACATCGTACCTAGCAACTACGCCGGTTGAGTGTAACAACGAGTGTCAGTGGAATCTTTTCAAAATATGATATCTCGTGAATGACTCGCACTAGAGACTCCTACAGGAAAAGCCAGTGACATTTTTATTTACCCTAGTCTTAGTTTGTTAGTGTTAATAGGAACTGTTCAGTTTCAAAAATTGTAGGTCCGCACAAAAAATACACTTTCTAAGTATTATTACAAACTGTTTGTTGGCTAACAGTACGATCCCCTGACCACCAATATGTTCACCGCTTATCAGTAGCACTTTCCGTTTCCCCGTATTTGCGGTGTAAGTTTGAAGTGATTCATCCTGTGTAGAATATGGTCAGAAACAGTCAGTAAAGCTTGTGAGGATGTTGCAGACAAGGTTGTGTTGAGAAGTAATTTTGAAGAAAAAACTTCGATACGATAGGCCGTTTCTGAGTTAATTAACACTGAAACTAGCAAATCGGTGTGTTGCGCGGACAAATTCAAGTCGCCTACGACATACGATTTTTGTCAGTTGTAATCGTAGCGTAGATGATAGCGCACGAAACTGCTCACCCTTTGGCTGGCGTTCGAGCCTTACTACCGTCCGATGTCCCATTTTTTGTGTCCCTCTCTTGTTCAGTTTTATGAAACCAAATCAAGAACACATTTGGCGACACTGTCTCTGGCGGACCACTTGATTTTCTGCGCGTTATTGGCTTACTTCAATGATAATCCACTCGGAAACTCAGCAACGTATCGATTTTTTTTCTTAACAATTATTTCTCATTTAGCTACAAAATAGCAGGTCAGCAACTGGAAGCAGTTAATACCATAAATTATCTGGGAGTACCCATTAGGAGTGATTTAAAATGGAATGATCATATAATGTTGATCGTCGGTAAAGCAGGTGCCAGACTGAGATTCATTGGAAGAATCCTAAGGAAATGCAATCCGAAAACAAAGGAAGTAGGTTACAGTACGCTTGTTCGCCCACTGCTTGAATACTGCTCAGCAGTGTAGGATCCGTACCAGATAGGGTTGATAGATGATATAGAGAAGATCCAACGGAGAGCAGCGCGCTTCGTTACAGGATCATTTAGTAATCGCGAAAGCGTTACGGAGATGATAGATAAACTCCAGTGGACGACTCTGCAGGAGAGACGCTCAGTAGCTCGGTACGGGCTTTTGTCAAAGTTTCGAGAACATACCTTCACCGAAGAGTCAAGCAGTATATTGCTCCCTCCTACGTATATCTCGCGAAGAGACCATGAGGATAAAATCAGAGAGATTAGAGCCCACACAGAGGCATACCGACAATCCTTCTTTCCACGAACAATACGAGACAGGAATAGAAGGGAGAACCGATAGAGGTACTCAAGGTACCTTCCGCCACACACCGTCAGGTGGCTTGCGGAGTATGGATGTAGATGTAGATGTAGAAACTACCCCGCAATTGGTTCAAATGGTTCAAATGGCTCTAAGCACTATGGGACTTAACATCTGTGGTCATCAGTCCTCTAGAACTTAGAACTACTTAAACCTAACTAACCTAAGGACATCACACACATCCATGCCCGAGGCAGGATTCGAACCTGCGACCGTAGCAGTCGCGCGGTTCAGGACTGAGCGCCTAGCACCGCTAGACCACCGCGGCCGGCTACCCCGCAATTCCTTACAACTTTAGAGTCTGTTTATGACCGCCACGTGTACTATAGAGCTGCACGAATTGTAGGATCAGGGTCATACAGCCCAGTGATCTGGGTGAGCTGCTCGTCAAAAGAGGTCTCGCTAACAAACATGTGGCATTAATAATGTTGTTTGCACTTTATTTGTAAATCCTCAAATTAATATTTCATGTCATTTGCCTTCCAGCCGAGAGAATGTTTAGTTTAATTTTGGGGTAATACGACGCATTTTATGTGTTTTTGTATATTAGAGTAACATAAATAACTTCGTCGATATAAGCGGCGGATCACAGTCAAAGCCAACTGCCGACTGTCTTTCACTCCACATCCAGCAAACCAAGGTGTTGCTTTAGAAATTTGCTGTTTCCAGCCAAATTTTCAGCGGCATAGGAGTTGGGCAGAAGTTATTCGCAATTGGGAATAATTATGAGACTATTTCCGGTTCCAGGTTTCGACTGATAATTAAGAGAAACCTCAAGAAAAATTTACTCAGAACTGTAAGAACGGAATTATTTTACTTTATTTGTGTTGCACATAGACCTAGGCCAAATAAAAAAAAACACAACACTTTATTTGTTCATTTAACCACCTTCGCACTGTGTATTTATGATACGTCTGTCACATTTTACAAAGTAAGTATGACGACGTATCAAATTTTTATGAATTAAAAATTCGGAGAAGCTGACGACAGCTTAGAAACCAGAGATTTAGAAAAAATGCGGAACAAATTAACCAACTTGTCGAATCCACGTACCTGGCATGAATAGGATCTGTGTTAAAATAAGGATACTGTTTGTTTCGGAATTTTAGTTACTAACGTTTGCTGTCTTTTACCAACGTGAAGATTGATGTAAAAGTAACCACACGATAGTAATTACCTCTCGGAATATGTCATTTGAGAAGCGACATATCACTGAAATTTTGTAAAAATTGCACTAATTACGAATAAGCGATAACCTCGCGTTGAGTTATAATCGAACATTTAAATTTTTAGGGTTCACCTTTGCCCACCATCCCACTTCAGGTAATAACATTCTCCAGTAGGTAGAGAGAAATCGTAACCACATATTCCTGGATTCTTATAACACTAGAACAAATCTCAGTGAATTCACTGTGTCACGCAACAGTGAAACCTGAACCTGTTACTAAATTGTAGTCCCTCGACATGTTTTTTTATCTGTGTGAGAAGGCTAATCTCAGGAACTACTGCAGAGGTAATATTACAGTTTTTATTAACAGACAGACTGATTCAGGAGGCTGGGCTGTGTATATAACGTGTTAGCTATAAGCCAGACGTGTCAACCGTCGATAGATATTTAGAGCTGCCCCTGCGAAGATGCAGCGGATCGCTAGTTGAACAATTAATAGTTTCAGTACAATGGTACTCATGTAACAGTATCTGACGTTTCACTGACGGTGGTATACTATATGACCAACACAATAACATGATTTGTTTCCACTGTACGCTAAATACAGGATCGTAAGTGCTGCTCCGGAGTATCTCTTAAAAGGCACATGGTCCGTAGCTGTCGTTCAGTTTGTAACAGTTGTTTCAAGGCTCATATTATAGTCAATAAAAATATGACTTACTTAAAACTCGAAAATTCTTAAACATTAACATAACTCTTTGACGGATGTTATTGCTACCTCCAGGAACGTTAAATAGAAACTTCAATAAAAACCCATTAAATCGTATAATCTTATATCATCACTGTCTCTTTCAATAACAGCACTTGCTCTGTTATATAAATGGTAGTATAACTAAAATATACATTGATGCAAGCTGCTGGTGAGATGGGTATCGCATTGACGTGACATTCCCTGGGACACAAAGCTTTTAGTTCGTGTTGTGCCCAGTACTATTTTACTTACAAATGGATCCCATGAATTTAAATTTGGCAATTCCAGCGCCATTTTGTATCCCTTATGCGCTGGATGTTGCGCAATATTTACGCACGAACGGTCACATATATCAGGGCCTGATATGACGTTACCGTTTTCAAGCATTGTGTAAACAAAACTACACTATTGGCTATTACAAATTACTACACCACGAAGATGACGTGCTAGAGACGCGAAATTTAACCGACTGGAAGAAGATGCTGTGATATGCAAATGATTAGCTTTTCAGAGCATTCACACAAGGTTGGTGCCGGTGGCGACACATACAACCTGCTGACATGAGGAAAGTTTCCAAATGATTTCTCATACACAAACAGCAGTTACCGGCGTTGTCTGGTGAAACGTTGTTGTGATGCCTCGTGTAAGGAGGAGAAATGCGTACCATCACGTTTCCGACTTTGATAAAGGTCGGATTGTAGCCTATCACGAATGCGGTTTATCGTATCGCGACACTACTGCTCGCCATGGTTGAGATCCAATGACTGTTAGCAGAATATGGAATCGGTGGGTTCACGAGGGTAATACGGAACGCCGTGCTGGATCCCAACGGCCTCGTATCACTAGCAGTCGAGATGACAGGCATGTTATCTGCATGGCTGTAACGGATCGTGCAGCGACGTCTCGATCCCTGAGTCATCAGACGGGGACATTTGCAAGACAACAACCATCTGCACGAACAGTTTGACGACGTTTGCAGCAGCATGGACTATCAGCTCGGAGCCCATGGCTGCGGTTACCCTTGACGCTGCATCACAGACACGAGCGCCTGCGATGGTGTACACAACGACGAACCTGGGTGCAAGAATGGCAAAACGTCACTTTAACGGATGAATCCAGGTTCTGTTTACAGCATCATGATGGTCGCTTCCGTGTTTGGCGACATCGCGGTGAACGCACATTGGAAGCGTGTATTCGTCATCCCCATACTGGCGTATCACCCGGCGTGATGGTATGGGATATAATTAGTTACACGTCTCGGTCACCTCTTGTTCGCATTGACGCCACTTTGAACAGTGGACGTTACATTGTTACGACCCGTGGCTCAACCCTTCATTCGATCCCCGCGAAACCCTATATTTCGGCAGGATAGTTCACGACGGCATGTTGCAGGTCCTGTACGAGCCTTTGTGGATACAGAAAATGTTGGAGTGCTGCCCTGGCCAGCACATTCTCCAGATCTCTCACCAACTGAAAACGTCTGGTCAATGGTGGCCGAGCAACTGGCTCGTCCCAATCCGCCAGTCACTACCCTTGATGAACTGAGGTATCGTGTTGTAGCTGCATGGGCAGCTGTATCTGTACACGCCATCCGAGCTCTGTTTGACTCAATGCCCAGGCGTATCAAGGCCGTTATTACGGCGAAGGGTGGTTGATCTGGGTACTGATTTCTCGGGATCTATGACCGCAAATTGCGTTAAAATGTAATCACATGTCAGTTAAAGTATAGTATATTTGTCCAATGAATACCTGTTCATCATCTGCATTTCTTCTGGGTGTAGCAATTTTAATGGCCAGAAGCGTATATGAAGAAGCAACAGAGTAGTGATGGTTAATACGAGTAATATATGAAAATACTAAGAAATCCCAGAACGTGGGTCAGATATTCGGTGGCAGTATCGTCTCCCATATGGAGATTACTGGGTGTTACGTTTCTTAATGCTGATAGCTGGAAATCGCTGGATATGCGTTGCTGAAAACTACGTGCAAGCGGACAACGCAGTAAGTACATTCCTAGATAACTGCTCAGGAACAGTAAATAGAGGCAGCGCAGGACGATATAAACCACACTACATACGTAATAAAGGTGGAGTAGTATATTTCTAATGAAAAATGGTATGTAAATATCTGAGGAAGCAAGATAACTGATAAATATTATTCTACACACTTCAAACTCCGGACATAAGGTTCGTAATAGGACAATTGTCAGGCACTAATGCATATTTTATACCTATTATTCATTCTGGCTACCAAATGTGAGAATTCCTAAGGGGGTAGTGTTCCATTCTTCTCGAAAGACAGTTTAAAGTTCTTGCACGATTCAGGGCAGGGGTGTTCGTTGAGAAACACGACTGCCAGGAGCATACTCTAAGGGATTTAGACTCGGGGAGTACGCATGTAGTTCCTTGCTCTAAATATCTTCACTTTCCATTGTGTCCGACACTTCAATGAGGCAGTGTGGGCGAGCATTTTCATCCATAAACAGAAAGTTGGGATCTACAGACGGATATGATCCAGAATAATATCCCTGAAATACCGCTGTGCTATAATGGCCTCTCGCACGAAGATACGTAGTGCTGTTCGTCCATTGTGGAAAATATCTGCACACTCCATGCCGACGACGTCCATGAACATTCTCTGGTGTCTAACGTGTTCCCCTTTCGCTCTCCACACCAACGACCGGCCATAATCACGTGACACAGTCACATGGGATTCGTCTGTGAACATCACTCTGGACCACCGTTGCCTAACAAACCAACATGCTCCCTACACCAAGCAGCTCTTTCTGGACGATGGTGTGTCTGAAGGACGCATTTGACAAGCTTCCGAGAACACACGCCAGCCAGATTCAATCGCCCCGAAATGTTTCTGGCATAGACATATGTGCCGGTAGCGATTGCAAGGTCTGCAGTGCTCTGCCTAGAAATGAGGCGTTTGTTCCTAGTGCTATGTATCGATCCTCTTGCAGTGTAAGTCTGCGATCGCCTGCCTACTTCAGCTTAGCATTCCCTTCCTGAGAGGTCTTCTTTAATTGTGAGATGACACTTTTGGACATTAGTGCCACATCATGACACTTTTGCCAGCTTAGAGCCATCCAACTGCTCGTTCACGACCATAAGCACTCAAATGATGTCTTGCAGGTATGTTACCGTACCACACGGTGTGTCGCACTAATGAGTTCCGCAACAAACTTCATCACACACCATACTTCATCAACTGTAGAAAGTACACAGATTGTTCTTGCACATGGTTCGTTGTAGTTAACAGGCCCCACCCTCTACATTTCCTCTTGGTCCGTAACAGTTGTCGGTTGCTCCATAGCAATTGGAAGTTCTTCGTCGGTAATTGTCAGTTGATCCTTAGCAGCTGTCAAGCAGTGTCTACACAACAGACACTGCCAAGAAGTCACTGGAGTAGAACTTCATGCGGCATCTATATTTTTCAATGTTAAAATACTGACTTTGGGCAGAAGCTGCCGATGGAGATACAAAATAACTGTACTATTTCTGTTTGATGATAAATGTTATAGCTCATCAGCCGCCGATTTCAGGAGAGCGGACTCAGCTACAGAGTCGACCATCGAGATTTGGGTTTTTCATGATTTCCCAGTTCCTCTTGGCGAATGATGGGATGATTCCTTGAAAAGGGCACGACCGCTTCATTCCTCTCCAATAATAAAGAATCAGAGCAAAGTGCATCTCTAATGACATCTGTCGAGCAGACTTAAAACACTAAACTTCCTTCCTTATTTGTACCATACCTGATGATCGATGTCCTAGAAAGTAGCACGTGTTAGCAGCACTGAGAAAGATGCAAATAATTTTCCATTTACTTCTCCTCCTTCATGACAGCCATTGCGCTGCTCCTGCCCCTCCCCCTTGTTTGAAACTATACCACTTGCTGCAAACATGTTGATTGCCGAGACTTATCCCTAAATGTTCTCTGCAATCTCTAAATGATGTTTACTGCCAGAAAAATCTTGTCTCCATGGCGATACAAAATAATTGTACTATTTCTGTTTGATGATAAATGTTACAGCTCATCATCAAAACGACCCACGATTACTTAAGTTTTATATATAAATATACACTGTGTGCTCTTCTACAAGTCCACTTTATAACACTTACGACGTCCACTCGTTGAACCCACCTTCCCCCCACCCCTCCCTCCCCCTTCCCTTTCCCTCCTGAAATCAAATCACCGCTACGCCTATGCCAGTAATACAGGGTCTTCGTAACCCACAATATGGTTTCCGTAAAACAGACGTATAAGGTAAACGCCAAGGTAGTTCCTTCGGTAGAGCACACCTGAATTCATTCTTCCCTGACTTGTCCTCCATCTCTCGTCGTCGAAATGTCGTTAAACGTTAATATTTCTTTCTTACACAGCCTACCACCCATTTCTGACAATAGTTCCCATTTTCCTGCCAAACTAACCTAAACTAAACACTTTGCACCTTATCCTTTCGATACCTTTACGATCCGTGATTATGACACCATTCCGATTACTCCTTACTCCTCACAGCACAGAAACGTAACAAGAAATTTGCCATTCTGTATATTCATTCTGATCCTCTTGTTTAAGTACCATTGTACACTCCTGACATTGTCAGTGTGGAGGCAACCTGTATTATTATGGACACTGAGTAACTTTTCAGCTGCCAAGATATCTAAAATCATTTATTCAGATCGATTACCGGTTTCGGCAATTCCATGTCGCCATCTTCGGATCTATGTTACATGATTCACAATCTTCTCCTTCTGTAGAGTAAGTATGTATCTCACGATACCATCATGGACATACTTTTTATAGCAACACTTTCTCTTATAAGGAGAAGATTGTGTAATGATGTAAACAAAGACTCGAAGATGGCAACAGAGAATTTCCGAAGCCGGTAATCCATATGAATAAACGATTTTAGTGACCTTGGCAGATGAAAATTTGGTCAGTGTTCATAAGTATCACTGCGTGTACCAGTATCCTAGTGCTCTCTACTCCACTGTATCTTCTACAATGCTAATAATCCGAAAGACTTCCTCTTAATTACCTATTCCAGTAGGTAGCCGCGCTCTCTTGAAGTTCGAACGAACCTTTAACTCCCACAGTTCAGCAGAAAACACTATGTTTTGAACATTTACGACAGCCCGATTCAGTCAGCTAAGACTGAATTATAAGTTATTGTTTACAGGACTTCCCATTTGCTACATAAAATGTGTACCAACAGTAGATTTTACAGACGGTCGTCTTGAATTTCAGTCACCTGTATCTTGTACTAGCGGTCTATTTCAGACGTGTTCCAATAGACAGCAGTGTACATACACAAGCACTACAAGGCAGTTCGCCCTCGTAGACACTCGTACGATGGCCCTCAGCTCAGATCTGGCCCCTTGGAATCCTAGAGGCGGAACAAATTTTCATTACCATTTGTTCCTCTTAAAGTGTTACCGTTATAGCGTTCGTGATCACCAGACAGAGCTAATTTCTTGGATTACATTACATACCCCTTCGCCGTGTCTCAAGGAGAGAGAACATGTGACACTAATTATGCAGATCCGTCCATCGGATGGAGGCGTTAAGCTTAGCTGCACCCTGCTTGCTGCATCTCTAGTTTTCTACCTAGAAACAAACAGACTGTACAACTTCCACTAAAATAATGCCCTGTCCACTCACATTAATGTAACAACCTGTCAAAAGCCTGAATAATGACATTCTGCAACTCGAAACGGTGCGAGACGTGCAGAAAGACAGTAAGGGAGGTGCTGCAAGGAACCGAAGGTTGTGGAGCTACCAAGATTCCAGCGCCGTGGCCAGCACTGGTACGTTTCTTGATTGAGGATCCACGGCGGGAACAGTCCCATGTGGGTGGTCCACAGATTCTTCATTGCGTATAAATCCAGGAAGTTTGGTGGCGAACCACCCGCGTTCACTGCAAGCTGTGAAATACGTTTAATTTTCCTGCTGGTAGATGCCTTAGTGTCGAGGAAAAACAAACTGCGTGTAATAATGCATATGGTCGCCGAGGATAGATGCATAACTGTGTTGACCCATTGTGCCTTCTGGAATAACGAAATCACCGAGGCAATGAGAAGAAAACATTCCCCAGACGATAGAGCTCTCTCCTCTGGTCTGGACGTTTCCGACGGTCGAACGGCCATCTATCCCACGGAGCAGTAAACGTGATTCATCAGAAAATGATACTTGGTGCCACTCAATGGACATCTATTTCCAGTAATGATGTGCAAATACCGGCCTTCGTCGCCGAGAACACCAGCCAGCACAGGTGCATGAACCAGGAGCTTGCTGCGGAGGCACATACTCAACAACGTTCACTGAACGGTCGTTGACGAAACGTTGTTGTAGCCCCGTGGTTCATCTGGGCAGTCAGATGTTCAACAGTTGCACGTCTGTGTACTCGTACGCTATGTGATCAAACGTATCCGGATACCTGGTTGAAAATGATTTAAAAGTTCGTGGCGCCTCCATCGGTAATGCTGAAATTCAATCTGGTGTTGGACCACCCTTAGCCTTGATGACAGCATCCACTCTCGCAGGCATACGTTCAATTAGGTGCTGGAAGGTTTCCTGGGGAATGGCAGCCCATTCTTCACCGAGTGCTGCACTGAGGAGAGGTATCGATGTCGGTCGGTGATGCCTGGCACGAAGTCGGCGTTCCAAAACATTCGTTCCAAAACATTCCAGAGGTGTTCTATACTATTAAGGTCAGGACTCCGTGCAGGCCACTCCATTAGAAGGATGTTACTGTCGCGTAACCATTCCACCACAGGCCGTGCATTATGAACAGGTCATTGACCGTGTTGAAAGATGCAATCGCAGTCCCCGAATTGCTCCTCAACATTGGGAAGCAAGAAGGCGCTTAAAATATCAGTATAGGCTTGTGCTATGATAGTGCCACGTGAAAGAACAAGGGGTGCAAGCCCCCTCCATAAAACACACGGTCACACCATAGAACCACCGCCTCCGAATTTTACTATTGCCACTACAAACTCTGACAGATGACGTTCACCGGACATTTGCCATACCCACATCCTGCCATCTGATAGCGACATTGTGTACCGTGATTCATCTCTCTACACAGCATTTTTCCACTGTTCAATCGTCCAATGTTTACGATCCTTACACCACGCGAGGTGTGGTTTGGCATTTACCGGCGTGATGTGTGGCTTATGAACAGCCGCTCGACCATGAAATCCTAGTTTCCTCACCACCCACCTAACGGTGATAGTACTTGCTGTGGATACTGATGCAGTTTGGAATTCCTGTGTGATGGTCTGGATATACGTCTGCCTCTTACTCATTACGACCCTCTTGAATTGTCAGCGGTCTCTCTCAGACAACAGACGAGGCCGGCCTGTACGCATTTTTGCTGTACGTGTTCCTTCGCGTTTCCACTTCACTACCACATCGGAAACAATGGACCTAGGTATGTTTAGGAGTGTGGAAATCTTGCGTACAGACGTATGACACAAGCCACACTAAATCACCTGAGCACGTTCGAAGTCCGTCAGTTCAGCAAAACGTCCCATTCTGCTCTCTCACGATGTCTATTGACTACTGAGGTTCGCTGATATGGAGTACCTGGAATTAGGTGGCAACACTATGCACCTAATATGAAAAACGTATGTTTTTGGAGGTGTCCGGATACTTTTGATCACATAGTGTACACTGCAACAGTCGTTCACCCTGTCATTTGTGGCTCATGGTGCTCCACAGTAGCTTCAGCGCCGGTTCTGAATAGTACCATTTGGCCATGCATCGTATAATTCAACCGCGGCTGCACGCAAACAGCTGACTGACTTAGCTGTTTCAGAAATGCTTAAACCCTTGACCCGGAAACAATGCCCGTTGCTTGATGACTTTGCTGCAGAATTAGTTAAGAATCAAAGTAAGCTATATGGTTCCACGGAGTTTTCAAGTCTCAAACATCTATAATATAGCCAGCCGCGGAGGCCAAGCGGTTCTAGGCGCTTCAGTCCGGAACCGCGCGACTGCTACGGTCGCAGGTTCGAATCCTCCCTCAGGCATTGATGTGTGTGATGTCCTTAGGTTGGTTAGGTTTAAGTTATAGGGGACTGATGACCTCGGATGTTAAGTCCCATAGTGCTCAGAGCCATTTGAACCATCTGTAATATATACATGCAGACTGAAGTGATGAATGAACCTTCATACAAAGGCCGTGATTCGAATCCAGGTGTCCTGCTAATTAGGATGAATGCTAGCCTGCAGGAGACCCAGGTTCGAATTCTGACCTTGGCAGAAATTTTCGTTTGTCACTTTTGTCTTCATATATTCATCATAGATGTTTGAAATAGTAAAAGGTCTACTGAACAATACAGTTCCATTTGATTAAAGCACCTATGCCTGGGTTTCAAGCGTGATCACCTGTTTCGTTCGATGGTGAGGTGCTATTCGAATACAGTTAGAGAACCACTGCAATGCTGCTCGAATTTAGGGGGGTTGTGAAGTGGAATTGGAATCTATAATGAGGAGAGAGGCGGTCTAGGTATATTCCCTGGAGTTGTGCAAAGACATTGTGTTAGGCTGGCGTAAAGGTTAGCGCTTCTGACTAGTGAACAAGTCACGTGGTTTCGAATCTTGCCGTTAGTGGAAATTTTCATTCGTCGCTTCATTCTGCAAACGTACATCTCATCAGAATATTGGCGGCAACGTGAAAATTATGTCGCTGAAGCCTAGATTACTCAATTGTCTTGGAACTAATATGAAACGTGTACTTCTGTCGGCAGTTATTTCCTTGTGAATCTTTCCGTTTTTATCAGTTCTGACAGCCGTAATACCAGAGAAGTATTACAAGTTAACTGTTACTGTCTGCAGTGGCAGGTCCGCACGTGCTGTTACGAAAGAGACTCATCGCGTCGAGCACGGTGGCAGAAATGGAGTCGCACGGCGTGCTGCAGTCGGAAGTACGGAGGTGTGTTGGCGAGGCCTAGTGACTGGGCTTAAGGTGAGGGCGCGTTGAAGCAGTGAGAGGGCATTCACAGGAAAGGGGTGCCTCGCGGCTTATGTCATTACCTCGCGTTACCTTCGCTTCCAATTTCCTGGTGCGCCGGTCATTAGATTAGGACAGCGCCGGCCACCGGAACTCGGGGTCGGGACAACTCGGCGACACGGCGGTTATTGGTTTATCGCGGAAGGGCCACGCGCGTCGTCAGCGTAGGCCGGACAATTCCGTCCGCGTCGTGACCTCATAGATTTTTCTTTTCCTCTCCCCACTCCCCCATCTCTCTCTCTCTCCCCCTCTATTTCTCTCTCCATCCCTTATTCCCGCGACGCCTTGCCACGCTCTGGCTCCTCTGCAGTCCGGCGGCTGCAGTTCGTGAATAAATGAGCGACGCCGGCTGGGTCGCCGGGCCGGCGCGGCGTCTGTGTTTGCCGTTAATCTGTCAGCGGCAATCGCGGGAGACGCGCTGCGCTGATTGGACGGCCGCCCGCGCCGCGCCCAGCAGTAATAACGCCAGGTCGACTGCCAGCGCCCCCCCCCCCCCCCCCCGGCCACACCCACCCCAGCGCACTGCCCCGGGCCAGGGCCTTTCTCTTTCTGTCTCCTGAGGACGCGCGATTCAAAATTAAACGGCTGCGGACAGACCGACGCTCCACAGTTCTTTCCTGTTCGAATTCAGCGGAGCGCCAGTCTTACACTTGTCACCAAAGGTTGTGGTGGTTGGAAGGAAACCAGTTGAGGGACTGTAACTAACTAGTCTGCGTGCTTGAGACACAGGACCTACACCAGGATTTACGGTCTGGTGTGCGATTTCGTATGACAGCACACACACTCTATTGGTTATCTCACGCATCCACGCAACCTGACCGCTAATTTGTGCGTCAGTCTGGTGATTCGACCTGTTGTGCTACCGTTCACGTACAGCATTCCAAGGAGATTTTTCCAACAGAATACCGAACGCCCATGAACCGTGATTTATTTTCAAAGAATATTTTTAAGAATTTATTTTATTTACTAGCGATTCATCAAGAAAATTAACACATTTAATCACACAATGTAAGCATGGAAGTAGTTGCCACGGAATAACTGATGTAATCACAAGCAAATTCCTTTTAAGAAATGGGAATTTCATTCACTTTAATAGTGCCTAAAAACATTTTTTAAAAGAAACAGATTTAAAATTATAATCAGAAAGCACCCTCTAAATATCAAGTTACAATTTATTCAGAGGCAGAAAGAAACAAGTTTTGACTGTGTGAGCTTTCGGGCAGAGAACCTTGCCGCTCCCTTTTCACACGGTCGTAGTTGCGACCGCTCACAATAGCCTCTGAAAGACTACACTGGTGCAAATCTGCAACACACCAGCTTACTTTAAATTAAAATTTTTAACAATTTACACAAGCACACGAACTATTCACCCCTGTAGGAGGGATGGAAATGGTACAAAACACTAAAAATTAAAATATTAACTTTGTCACTGAAGGTGCAACTTGATTTTAACTTCTAAGAAAAGTCTTACGGTGAAAGGGTGGCAACTTTATGTACCAAAATGATCATTTAAATAGAAGCCCATGAAATGCAACCTTATATAAAATTCTACAAGGTTGGCCAAACAAGATAAGATGCTCTACAGTACACAAATACCGCCTCTCAAGATCATAGGCAAGATGAAACATATTTCAGGTATTGGGCCGTTGCACTCCAAGCAATAAATTCGTTAATACACCAAATCCGACAAACATGACAGAGGCGGCTCCGAACGACAGACAGACTCTAACTGCCTAGCAGCTGCGAACGAGAGACTGACAAAGAAAACAAGTAGAATATAACAAGAGCAAATCACACACCATATCACCAATCACTTAACTTCTAATAAACTGCGATTTCTCGATCAGACCTGGCGCAGCACCCCCAAATCGCTCTCCCGAACCTTCCGCTGCCCGTCTCACGGCGTCGCTGCTCGCACCGGCCAACTGATGTCGTGGGTTGACTCCTGTTGCTCTCGTGTCCACCGCGAGGTCACTACCCCTCGCTATACGGCGCGGCCCACTGGACTCACGTGGCGACCTCACATGGGCCGACGCTCAAGACGGACAAGTCGTCTTGTGTCTCAGTGTGCGACCGACCAACTGATCGATCCAACCGCCAATGACCATTGCCTGAGCAAACTCGAGCAGACTCAGATGCAGGAACTAAGTCCCGACCGGGCGACCACTCGCTGACTTCTCTTACTGTGCGGAGAGACTCTCATTTTGCCGGCTCTAAAGGTTGACCCGAACGACAGACATACTAGCACTCCGAACGACAGACAGACACTAACTGCCAAACAAATGCGGACGAGAGACACACTAGCAAGCTGGGGACGGGAGACTAACCCCAGACTGACTCCTGGCGAGCTCATAGCGCCCCTTGAATGCACGTGAACAGGCAACTTTTCCCATTTCCCACCAGAGGGAGACACGAAAGCTGCGATTGCCACAGCGGCCCCGCCGCCAGAAACGGAGGGCGACTGCTTCACATTACTCGCTGCGGGGCGCTCTTCAAAACAGCAATTTTTACCACGGCTCAGCCCACATACCGCTGTTGTAACCCAACATGCTGTGCAAAGTGTCGAAATGTTGCCTTATCCCGCTCTGTCACGAGATCTGTCTCCAATCAAGCACATGTAGAACATCGTCGGACGACAACTACAGTGTCACAGACGACCAACCGCAACAAGCATGGAACTGCATTCCACAAACTGACATCCTGTAGCTGAACAACACAATGCATACACGATTGCCTGCTTGCATTCAACATTCTGGCGATTACATGGGTTATTAATGTATATGCATTTCACATTTTCCATAGCTTATCTCGCGCGTACAATAATCTGAGATCCTGCAACGTTAATCACTTAAATATGTAACCTTGACAACCGTATTCCCGAAATTTTAATACTCTACATTACTTATTTTTTACTGTTGCCATTTTTTCCATCCGTGTATTTACAGGGATTGCATCGAAGTGTGGAAACACTACGACAAATGCATACCTGAATACAAATGTAGATGCTAGCCAATCCTGTATTGCGCGCTGTTGCATTTAACCACGAGCGGCACTTACTCGGTGTCCTCAAAGGTCATATCTGTAAGTCGTGGTCACAACAATGTTCTGTGTCCTTGTGAATGCTTTATGTCGGAGTTAAGTGAATGCAAACGTGGACAAATTGTTGGTGGTTGAATGGTGGGTGCTTCCGAAAGAGAGGCAACTGAAGTCTTTGGTGTTTAAAGAGGAACCATACCGAAGATTTATACCGTGTGCAGGGAATGTGGAGAAACATCATCTACTAAGTTACAACGCGGACGAAAGCGTGAGTTGGATGACAGGGACGGACCGTCATTAAAGAGGATTGTGACGAAAAATAAGAGGACGAGAGCTGCAAAAGCTACTGCAGAGTTAAATGTAGCACTCGTGAACCCTGTCAGCACCAAAAGAACACGAAGGGAGCTACAAAAGGTGAGAACTGCAGTACATGATGGAATTCCAAATCCACTTATGCATGATGAAAATGAACGCAGCGGGAAAGCGTGGAGCAGAAGCCAAAAAACCTGGATTAAAGACCAATAGAAAAATGTCATATACACTACTGCCCATTAAAATTGCTACACCCAGAAGAACTGCAGATGATAAACTGGTATTCATTGGAGAAATATATTATACTAGAACTGACATGTGACTACATTTTCACGCAATTTGGGTGCATAGATCCTGAGAAATCAGTATCCAGAACAACCACCTCTGGCCGTAATAACGGCCATGATACGCCTGGACATTGGGTCAAACAGAGCTTGGATGGAGTGTACGTACAGCTGCCCATGCAGCTTCAACACGATACCACAGTTCATCAAGATAGTGACTGGCGTATTGTGACGAGCCAGTTGCTCGGCCACCATTGACCAGACGTTTTCAATTGGTCATTGATCTGGAGGAAGCGCTGGCCAGGGCAGCATTCTGACATTTTCAGTATCCATAAAGGCCCGTAAAGGACCTGCTACATGCGGTCATGCATTATCCTGCTGAAAAGTAGGGTTTCGCAGGGATCGAATGCAGGGTAGAGCCACGGGTCGTAACACATCTGAAACGTAGCGTCCACTGTTCAAAGTGCCGTCAATGCGAACAATAGGTGACCGAGACGTGTAACCAATGGCACCCCTTACCATCACGCCGGGTGATACGCCAGTATGGCGATGAGGATACACGCTTCCAATGTGCGTTCACCGCGATATCAGCAAATACGGATGCGACCATTACGATGCTGTAAACAGAAACTGGATTCATCGGAAAAAATGACGTTTTGCCATTCGCGCACCCAGGTTCGTCGTTGAGTACACCATCGCAGGCGCTCCTGTCTGTGATGTAGCATCAAAGGTAACCGCAGCCATGGTCTCCTAGCTGATAGTCCATGCTGCTGCAAACATCGGCCGGCCGTGGTGGCCGTGCGGTTCTAGGCGCTGCAGTCCGGAACCGCGAGACTGCTACCGTCGCAGGTTCGAATCCTGCCTCTGGCATGGATGTGTGTGCTGTCCTTAAGTTAGTTAGGTTTAAGTAGTTCTAAGTTCTAGGGGACTGATGACCTAAGATGTTAAGTCCCATAGTGCTCAGAGCCGTTTGAACCGTTTTGCAAACAACGTCGAACTGTTCGTGCAGATGGTTGTTGTCGTGCAAACGTCCCCATCTGTTGACTCAGGGATCGAGACGTCGCTGCACGATCCGTTACAGCCATGCGGTAACATGCCCGTCATCTCGACTGCTAGTGATACGAGGCCGTAGGGATCCAGAATGGCGTTCCATATTACCCTCCCGAACCCAACGATTCCATATTGGATCTCAACCAACGCGAGCAGCAATGTCGCGATACGATAAACCGCAATCGTGATAGTCTATAATCCAACGTTTATCGAAGTCGGAAACGTGAAGGTACGCATTTCTTCTCCTTACACGAGGCATCACAAAAATGTTTCACCAGGCAACGACGGTGAACTGTTGTTTGTGTATGAGAAATCGGTTGGAAACTTTCCTCATGTCAGCACTTTGTAGGTGTCGCCACCGTGAATGTGGATGTGAATTTTCTGAAAAGCTAATCATTTGCATATCACAGCATATTCTTCCTGTCGGTTAAATTTCGCGTCTGTAGCACGTCATCTTCGTGGTGTAGCAATTTTAATGGCCAGTAGTATAGTCGGACTCGAGTCTTGTTTCCAACTGGTGACCGAGTTGATGTCCTAAGAGTAAAACATAGCGGGGTTTCGTGACGATCCGAGCAGCCATGTCGTGGTATTTCGTAGGTCGGCGAGATCGTATTACTGTGAAGGTGTATGTGACCATTTTGTCTGATGAAGTAAATGCAATGATATCGCCATGTACCCAACGCTCGCCTAAAGCAATCGGCAGCCTGTCAGACTCTGTCGCACTGCTGCGTTGCATACACACTAGGCTTTGCCTCCGCGTGCTGCGTCGATCACATCCTGGAGGACAGAAGGGAGGACAGGCGCCATCAGACGTCTTCCGTGCCAGGGACCTATTTCCTCCGCCGTGTCACGTGTGCGGAACTGGATTGGCGCGAATTCCTCCTCACCCAAGCTATACAGGGCGGCACAAACCAACACGTCGGCAGCTCGCTCCACCGGCCAGTTCATGCGCCGGCTTTTAGTAACCCTTCAGCCAAGGTCCGGGCGGAAGCCATCGCAGCGGGATATACGATATTCCGGCGATATCCCAAGACTTACCTGTTGGCCGACCACGCTGAATGTTCAAACTCTGTCGTTAGGGATTATCAGTGGCACAGTCTTCACGTATTATTTTTTATTGAGAAGAGTTTTTCTTTTGTTATTAAATCTCTCTACTGTGATTGTAATAAACATTTGTTCTTGTTTGCCTGTGTTTTATTATTGCTTATCAAGGATCTCGACAAGGGAGATATGGTAGGTAAAATTTTCGTTCTCCAGTGGTGATGCTGCGTTTACTGTGTTCCGAGATTGCAGGGCACCTGTTCAGGCAGGTTGCCTCTTCCATGACTGATTCGGTCAATACGACGATGAATTTTCACATCTCTTAGGCGATCACAGACAACAGATTTCAGTATAAGTCAGCCTGTGTGGTCTACTTGTTGGAAAAGTCGTGATCGCTCACCGCCTTCATTATCGGTAACTGAAATTGACACTGTTTAGCAGGAATAATGGTATGAGATAATTTATATTTGTCATACCTCTCAATCACAAAAAATATTTACAGTTGTCTCAAATTACAAAGTAATATCTGACTCAGCAATATAGACTATTGATACCACCGTCACCACCAGGATCAAGAGCGAAAGCAGTTGGAGGCATTCATGAATTACATGACATACTGTCTGCTATTCAGTGACTCATTCAGTACTTGGAGACCATATTTTCTTCCACTCGTACATAAAGTCATGACACTTTCCAATGTTGATTAGTAATCGCGTCGCTGGCGACGCTATTCAAAGCCAGGTTGCTTCGTCGAATGCACGGAATCTTTAGTTATCGGGTAGTAGCATTAATTTGCCACATGCGTCTCCGGCAGTCATTAGTACTGAGGCTGTTGTCAACTTACATCCCTGCAGTTTCCACTGTGGTATAGGGTTTACTAGAGTGAAGCCTTCCTTTGGTATTAGCTAGAATGTCCGCATGAACAGGAATGTGATGATTTTTCTGTAGATTTTTGTGCTCCTAAGAGGTGCTCTTTCCCGCAGCAGGGATGCGGGTCGTAAATGGCTGAGAGTAGGTAGCCAGAAAGTACTTATAGGTCTGGTTGTTCCAGTTACAAGAAGTATAGTATCGGTGAGCTGTGTGTCAACAAGTCTTGTGTGAGCACTATCAATTAAATATGGGGAGCATTATTTCACGACAGGGTAATAAAGTCCTAGAGGTGTAATACGTACTGTCGTTGAAAAGCCTCGTCATGATGTGCCACATAGTTCCTGGAGAATGATAAACCAAGTTTTGATTTTGGCAACTGTTCTTAAATGACGTTTGTAAGTAAGCCTTCTCTCAAGCGTGACTCGTAAGTATTTCTTGTTTCTCTTATGTCTGAGTAGCCTTCCTTCAAAGTAGACAGTCAGATATTTAGTGGCCAGATTTTTCGTGACAAACGTTGAGACTTCTATGTTAGACATTGTTTAGCTTCATTTGTGACTCTTCTTCTTACCCGTTAGTACTTGGAAACATCTGTTTCTGAACATTTCATTGATGAGATTGGCAAATTTAGGCTTAGAAAGACTTTTATAAGTTTGAACATGACAACTTTTTCCTGGCCAACCGGTATGTTTTCAAACATCTTATCACATATTCGTTGTACACCATTCTTTCCAGTAGTAACAGAATATGTCACAATGCGTAAGATTAAGGATTGGTAGCCTTCTGGCTGGTTTACCGCGTTTCAGTAGGGATACGACTTTTGTTCATTTCATTTCATATGTGATGTTATCCGTTTGCAGAGTGTTTACGAAGAACTTGACCAGCCCATTTTCCACATCCTTACCCGAGTGCTAAAGGAATTCTGTGTGAATGCCACCATATTTCGACGTTTTCTCTGGTTTCCTTTTTTCCCTGGCAGTCATTAATTCTCGAATGGTTCGCATAATTTTGTAGCAACACTGAAACGTATTTCCTTCTGTTATCATATACATTCCTTTGAATCGTTATTCATGTCGACATAGCTTTATCGTCCAATTTCACCCGTTCCCTATGTCGCTACATCCAATAACTTCGTTTTAAAAATATTTATTTTATATAAACGTGTCTGCGTTTATCATGTGAAGTTGTACAACTAGAGCATGTTTCCGGCAGAATAGCTTAAAACAAGCAACAAAGTAAACCTAGAGATGAAACCCCGTCTGCCGTTCCTCGTACCTTAACTACACTATTTCATATCAAACCGTACATGGTGCTGTCTAAGGCGGCAAAATTTTGCCACCATACATTTAATATTCTGTAAATACTTTTCGATTTGTATTTATATTAGATCACTGTTTATGATGCACAATTGCATAAATAATGGCTTCATTGGCTGATATTGCCTAGCACCATGTACTAAAAACTTCTGTAGTACCGAAGGTCTGGGATTTAATTAGAGCTGAATACTGGCAGAAAGGATGATGAGGACAATGAGTTCCTCAGATGCCGCTGTCGGCTAAAGAGAGGCTGGGGAAAGGGTTGTTCTGCAGGGGTGGACATTTACAGCTCTGAGAGAGAGCAGAGCGCGGAGGTGGCGCTTTACTACGCCGGAGGCTGCAGAATCCCCATAATGTGGACAGTGTGGATGGGAGGCTGCACTATGGTGAGCCAAAATTAAATTTCAGAGTAGCCTGCTTGGCGAAAGAGTGCTGGGCGGAACAAGGCGAAATGACTCCCTTTTTTTAGTACGAAACAATGAATTGGGTCACAAATGACAGTCGTGAGCTGACCTCTGAGGAACTTTCTCGTGGAGAGCGCCGGGGAATGCTTTCCACCAAAATGCAGAGATGTGTCATTGATAGCGCCAAGGTTATAGGAGGGGAAATCTAAACTTCCAGAAAATCCTCTGAAAGGTGCATGAGCTTCAGGTGATCGGCTGGCAGTTTCATAACACGTGCAGTTAGAGGTAATGATTTTATAGCGGTCGCTGAGATTCGCCATCTGAACGCAAACATAGGCGCCCAGTGTCCAGAAGGAGCAGGCATATGAAGTGGAGACACCTCGCAGCTGAGATCGAGGGAAGACAGATTTGTTATTCTGTTTACTCGAGTGTGATTCCTTACCTCCATGTGGAGTCTGACACACGTGGAAGTGTTACTTTATGGAAGGCTACTTCAGATGCATTTATGTTCCTGGCTAGTGATCAAACAGAAATATTGATTTGTGTTCATTCTTGTAGTGAAGTACTTTCAGGCCTAGGAGTTTGTGGACAACTTTTTACAGGGAATTACAGGTACAGCATGTACATAATCTGCACAACAGCCAACTTCTCAAAAGCAGATCAATGGTGCTGCATAACTGCTTTCTCTCCTTCAGTAGATGATATGTACACCTCGATTCGGCAGATAGGGACAAACTCACAGTAAATGTGTTGAGTTCCATGTGCTGACCCACTGAGCTTTTTTTGAAAGTGTCATTCAGGGTGAAGATCTTCTGCTTCTCACCGCTAATGAGTATCAGTCAACTTTTTGTCCATCAAATAATGTGGGTGGGGGGGGGGGGGGAGGACACGGTCTAAAGAGACTCAACCGGGATCAGCCGCACAGTCCATGACTGCAGCGCCTTAGACCGCTGGGCTAATCCCGCGCGGCATGGTTTTTGTGAATAAATCATGTATGGTATCCAAGTAGTGTTTCATTCTGCTAAGAACCCAATAGGAATGATTGGTTTCGTTTGACAGACTGATGAAATAAAACCACAAGACAATATTTCGTTTTATGGATATGCCTAGGTGTAGGTTGTCAATGACAGGATTGTTTCAGTCATTTGTAGGCATGAGAATTCCGTTACAGAGACAATATTAGACAACCACGCACATGCACGATACGTTTTACAAACAACATGGAGTTTACATCTGTTCTTCGAGATACTGAGGGTTTCATGTAACAGATAAGCGCACTCATATAATCTACAAAATTGTGCAGACACATCGAAAACTGATTTCCTACAAGATATAGCTTTTTGTATAGTCCATACACGTCTTATCAAACCAGATATTTAGTCAATACCTGTTTTTGTATATAATATTTCAGTGTCATTCCAGAGTACGTGAAAGATGGGAACCAATGGTATGTCTCCTACTCTTAACTGCAGCACCACCCATCGTTGAAGAGGCGGCGAATGAACCTAAGTCGAGAGCCCCTGCCCCCAGAGCACAGTTTATTATCCTCTGCTGCAGGGCTTCTCAGCAGACGTTCTCCGCGAGCAGGCGGTGAGCGCACGCCAACGAGCTACGGGTACTGTAACTCCTCCGTCGCCACCGAGTAGAGGGTGGGGATCCGTTGGGAGGCTTGTGTAAACGAGGAAACCAATCCTGAGGGAAAAACTTGGAAAAATATAGAATTCTTTATATTCTGTGTCGCACTGCAGACCATCGCGTATTCGGTGCCGGAAGCTCCTTCATTTTCCTTTCCATTTGCTGTACGAATCCTGATTTATTTCACGACATGGCTTGCGCTTCATCTGCCGGCACATAAAACACTATACTCCGTGACAAATCTACACATTCTTCAACGAAACTGGTTGCTTGCAATGGTTACAGTTTCATAGAGGGCTAGAGAGTACGCAACTTTTTTTTTTTTTTTTTTTACAAAAATTGTATAAGCTCACTCAGAACGTAATCGTCTATACCAAGTATGGGACGCATAATTGTCATGGTCTATAACGACACTACGTTAAGGAATTTTACCTGAAGTGGACGTAAATGTTCAGCTAAAACTTCGAAGTTCTCTTTTGTTAAATCACTATCCGTGAAAAAGTGCTAAGACTTTGCTAGAAGTAGTGCAATTTTGCAGCTCATCCGGACACAAACTTCACTTGATGTTCCTTCTTTCATAGCGGTTTCTTTTGAGTTTTATAACATCTTGTATGTGGTCAGGACCTTCACATTTTCCGTTTCCTATTCTTTGAAGTGGTAAGACACATTGGGTATCGAGGAGTAACGGTAACTGCTGGAAGTTTTTGAATTCATAGTTCGCATTTCCTTCGTACGGTTGCCATGAGGCTCACTCTTAACATTATCAGGCGCCATATTAATCTACTGATCTTTCCTCATTCCCTGAAAATCCGTTACAAGTTATACGTTGAGGCGACAAAAAATCGTGGGACACTTTCTAATACCACGTCGGATCTCCTTCTGCCCGACGTAATGCAACATCCCGACGTGGCATGGATTCAGGTAGTCTTTCCAAATACCCTGTTGGGCGATCTGGATGGCCAAATTATTCGCTCGAATCGTCCAGAATGTTCTCCAAGGCAATCACGATCAGTTGTGACAAGGTGATATGGCGCATTATCATCCATAAAACTTCCATCGTTGTTTGGGAACATGAAGGAATGGCTGTAAATGTCATGCAAGTAATTTCATTTCATGTAAACACGGCCGACAGAGTTTAGAATCCATACCAGCTTTGACAATCCATTTTCGACAATTTTGGCTCATGGTTTCATGGGGGTCTGCTCCATAGTCGAACCCCACCATCAGCTCTTGCGAACTGGTATTGGGACTCACCTGTGTAGACCACGGTTTTCCAGTAGTCCAGGGTCTAATCGATATGGTCAGGAGCCCAGGAGAGGCGCTGCAGGCGATGTCCGTTCGTCTGCTGTAATAGACCATTAACGCCAAACGTCGCCGCACTGTCCTAACGAATACGTTCGTCGTACGTCCACATTGATTTCTAATGTTAGTTTGCGTCGTCTTGATTGTCTGTTAGCACTGAAAACTCTGTGCATATACCGCTGTTTCGGTCGTTAAGTGAAGGCCGTCGGTCCCTGCGTTATCTGTAGCAAGGCGTAATGCCTGAAATTTTGTATTCTCGGCACACTCTTGAAACTGTGGATCTCGAAATATTGAATGTTATAATATTACCGAAACGGAATGTTCCATGCGTCTGGCACCAACGTTTAGCGCTCAGAGTCTGTTAATTCTCGTCATGCGGTCATAGTTACATCGGAAAACTTTTTACACGAATCACCTGGGCACACATCACAGCTCTGCCAATTCAGTTCCCTTTTATACCTTGTGTTCGCCATACTAGGTCCATCTGTATATGTGCATATCGGTATCCCATGACTTTTGTCACCTCAGGATATAGCCCCTTGGAAAAAATTTGCTGCTGTATGTCAATAAATAGAAATTCTTGAGCATTAAAAGTGTAACAAAATCCTTGAGGAATATAAGTTCTCATTGGTTTCAGCCCTGTCGCCGATAAACATAGAAAGACCGTGATCGATATTGCTGCGTAATCTCTTTCTTTCAAAAATACATCTGTGCCGTAGTTCCACCTACGATTCGGCTGCATCAAACGTCGAGACACATGTAGTCTACCCGCCTCGACGAAGTCCATGTTGGCCGGAGAGGAGGTAAATGCCTCACTAATCGGGAAATTGGAGTTACCTGATGCACTTTATCTACACACACACATGAAAAAGAGTTTTGCATCGCTCCGATAATTCGTGAATGTTCGCTGCTGTTGTGGCTGTTTCTGTACCGATCGGCATATTATCCCTGATATTGGTAATAATTAAGATCACCGTTATCACGAGTGCTGCCTGCGGCTAGAATGACAAAAAAAAAAATGGTTCAAATGGCTCTGGGCGTTATGGGACTTAACATCTCAGGTCATCAGTCCCCTAGAACATAGAACTACTTAAACCTAAGTAACCTAAGGACATCACACACATCCATGCCCGAGGCAGGATTCGAACCTGCGACCGCAAAGGTCGCGCGGTTCCAGACTGAAGCACCTAGAACCACTCGGCCACAGCGGCCGGCTTAGAACGCCAATCTCGAATGGGTTCTATAATCGAAGTTGAAAGTAAAGAACCAGTAAGGAAGCATTACGGGTGTCTATGGAATAGTAGAGTGAACATCCATCGCCCCGTGAAGAACATTCGCAAGCAGTGATAGGGTTCATGTTATCACGTTATGTTCAGAAGGCTTGTCGACCAAGGAAGTTACCTGGCGGTGTGCACCGGAATCGAAAGAGTTGTGGTGCTGGCACGAAATCGAGTCCGATTGGTAGGTAGTGTTGAGGACTTACACCGCACAGACGTGACACGTGGAAGAGATTGTCAATATCTACGACTTCTGAGTCGCAGGGAAACCATGGGCTGATTATTGCACAACAGAATTAGGCGTTATAAGAGGCTACAGGAGGTCTTCTATTGCACCAAATTGCTAGGAGACGATTGCATAACGGGAATGTCCATTCACGACGAATATTTGGAGCACCGCTTCGTACACCATAATACCGTGGACTTCGCCACAAACTGGCAAGAAGTCAAGCGGAATGGACGCCCCAGGATTGGCGTCGTTCGTGTTTACGGGCGAAGGTCGAATCGGTTTGTACCCTGATAATCGCACACGACATGTTTGAACGCAATCCGGTAGTATCGAAATCCTGCAAGACGGTATCCCACATGCGCAAGATGGTGGTGGAAGGATGTTGTGGGGTGACATAATATGGAGTCACCGTACGCCCCTCGTGGTTGTTGAGAGGAGTGTCACTGCTCTGCGGTACAGTTACGCGTTTCTGTAATGAAATGTAGGATCGTATCGCCAATATTTTGGTGACAATTTCGACTGATGGTAACTCGCGTGTTCATCCTGCTGTTCTCGTGAACACGTTCCTTCAGCATGCTATGGTCACCAGAATGGAGTTGGCTGCCTGTTCATGGACATGTCTCCAATCTAAACTGTGCGGGATGGATGGAACGGGCTGTTTCCAGACGTCGACAAAGAGCACGTAGTCTGCGCGACTTACGCAGAATCGACAGTGAAGGACCAGGACTGGTCTGATGATCTCATCGACGGTACTGCACGACAGATTCAAGGCACCATCGGAGCACAGGGACGTTCCACCAAGTACTCACGTTGATCAGGCTGTGAAAAACTTCACCATGAGAAACCGACGATTTTGTGTGTACAAAAGCGTTCATATTTTGATTTTGTGACCTGTAGACATTGCAAAGGAATGTATACGCATGCCTCATTGTCAGTTTTTATTTTCTCTGCCAGGAATTTCGGGTGATGCAAAAATTTGTTGATGTGGGTGTATAGCGCTACTTCTTGTAAAAATCAATTAAAGTCATTTATTTATTTATTTTATTTACACGTCAGGTTCCGTAGGACCAAATTGAGGGGCAAATCTCCAAGGTCATGGAACGTGTCAGTACATGAAATTGCAACACGAATAGCGTCATGAAATTGCACAAGAATAAAATATTGAAATATATAATGACAGTTATCAGAAAAACGACGTACAGAAAAGTAAACGTTGTTTTTCTGGTAAATTACGTAGCTTACTGGCTGGTAAAGCTACGCGGTACTATGTGCATTCGTGCGGCGTAATAATACCATAATTTTGTGTACTGCTCGTATGGACGCTTGAAAACGTGATAAAATTGTACTTTCAATAACATTCGTCCGATTGCCCATATCTTCATTATGAATAAAAATAGAGTAAACTTCTACATACGTATGGAAATAAAAATTTTATTTTGGCGCCAGTTGAAAGTTACGGCTTCATCTGGCTGCCGATAGGGTCATCCTGGTGCAACTCGCTTGCTCGATTACAAGAACCACATACCGACTGTGTTGGAGATCAAGTTCTTCCACAATTGTGAGAATTCATTCTTTAAGAGAACGGAGTACTTGCGCTCTGCTACCTGCATGTAAGAGCATTTCTCAAGAACGAGATGCCTCAACGATGGACCGAACGTATGGAATGTATGCCACTCACCATTGATCAAATACACTGGAGGCCGTGAAACGACGGCTTAAAAAGCATAAAACATTTCTCTGCTTCACATCACAATTAAATTTCGTTGAGTGCTTTTCAACTGTCCCTAGTGGCTACACCCTGTATACCAGAGCAGGAATAAAAGTCTTGGTACCCTCTAAAGGTATCAGATAACGTTCATTGTGTCCCGTAGGGTAGACCGATCGCCGTGTGCAAGTCTTTCGATTTGACGCCACATCAGCCACTTGCAAGTCAATGATGATAAATGATGATGATTAACACAACGCCCAGTCCCTGAGCGGAGAAAATCTCCGACCCAGCCGGGGATCGAATCTGGGTCCCTAGGATTGACATTCTGTCACGCTGACCACTTTTTTTATCATTTTTGTTCTATGTATTGTTCGTTGAATTTGTTCGCGCTGGACGTCCGATGACACTCGTTCAGGTTGTTCGTTGATCGGTTTACTCAGTTCTTTTATCACAGAGGGTAACTAAAACCTCTGACCGAACACGCTGAGCTACCGTGTCGGCACAATTCAGCTACCGGGGGTGGACGTTCATTGTGTTGCAGCCCCACGATGACTTTGGAGAAAGGTTGAATCGTCCGGTAGTTTCTGTCTCACATTGCACTCCAACATGTCGCTTTCGACCGCGAAAGGTGCGTGAGCAAACTCCCCAAGGGAAGCGGTCGTTTCACACTATATCACCTCCTAAGGAATTTTTGCCTCGCTTCTGAGCGGCGGTACCTCTAAAGTGTTTTACTCGGCCACCCCTAAGGAAACCTCGTGATTTCAAAGCTGGACGCCGAGAGAAAGAAGAAATGTGAGTAAGGGGGCTGACGAGGTGGGATGTGACGACCTTCCGATCTTGTGACACGTTCATTATGGTGTTGGGCAGAGTTATGGTGACATTTCATGCCAACGTGACATCATTAACCCACCTCAAGCCTGACGTGAACCTCTGAACTCTGGCCTCTTTTCTACAGGTGCCGACATCTTGCTGTCTGAAGGGTCGTCGAGCCTGAGGTTTACGCCGCAGGGCGTCACGTTTTGGACCATTACAGAGGATGGTGGTGGGCGACTTTGAGCCAAATTCCACACCTGCGTCGCAACTACAGAAAATTTTTGCGTTGTGACTTTATAAGAACACAGATTTTTCCGATTTATATTAACTGTGTTAAAAGGACAAAAATGTCATGCGTCTTAAAGGCTGCGGGTATTAGTTTATCCCTAAGACAATTGAGGTTAGTTTTGGGTTGATTCCTGTCGGAAGGACGTTCGAGTACCTCTCTCCTCGTGGTCATATACGATCTTATGCTCTGTCTCGCGTTTTCATATACAAGGTAGCATATTTTCGACAGTGCCACCATGTGTTTTCAGTAAAGAGATAAATTAACAACATAGAAACAAGGAGGTGGATGACAATTTATGACTGTGCTGCACGTTAATCGTTGCTACATGACGACTGGGCTCTCTCTCTCAACACAAAATATAGCCCCGCGATTGGAAAAAAATGGTTCAAATGGCTCTGAGCACTATGGGACTTAACTTATAAGGTCATCAGTCCCCTAGAACTTAGAACTAGTTAAACCTAACTAACCTAAGGACATCACACACATCCATGCCCGAGGCAGGATTCGAACCTGCGACCGTAGCGGTCGCGCGGTTCCAGACTGTAGCGCCTTTAACCGCTTGGCCACCACGGCCGGCCCGCGATTGGAGAAAAACTTAATAAAAAAAAGAAATATTTGTGCTTTCCACCTTATTTCACTACCCCTTCACAGAGCACGCCTCAGTGATAAAACGGGGGAAGCCGTAAACCTGCAAACACAACACATGCCATTCCACCTGCGTCACGCTGCTGATGAAGGATGTCTCAGCGTGTTTGGTAACACGCCGCAGCGTTGAGATAGTGGCTAGCTGGTGCCGACAGGAATGCGGCGGAATGTGTGACGCGGCTCTGCACTGTGTACCTGGCCCTGACTGCATTGTTGCGTGAGCAGCGGCGAGCGGCAGTGCCTCTGGTACGCGCTGGCCGCGCGGTTGTCTGCTGTCCCATTCCTCCACGTCTACATACGCTAAACACACAGCCAAGCTGCTCTTCTGTTAGCTAATGTGTACATACGTGCTGCTGCTGATGCCTAAGGAACAACATTCTATAAATTATAAATGCGAAAGTTTGCACTGAAACGCTGGACGGATTCATACGAAATTTGGAATGGAGATAGCTTCTACCCTGAATTAACACACAGGCTACTTTACACATACATACATATCAAGGGGATGCAGGTGATACGATGTTCGAGAATGAGAGCACTTAGAGGAGTGCTACAAACTTTGCACATAATATCAAAATTATATGAAACCTTTTATCACTGGCATTCCCTCACAAAAAGTTGAAAGCAAAAGAGTTTATCGCTTACTACATTTTCGATGTCCATCAGTACAACTATCACTTGAAGCATGACGTTTTACTTCTTTTACTTCTTTTACTACTGACTGTATTCGAGACACATTTCGCACGCAGTATTCGCATATTCATTGATGTCTGTTTGCAGACTGATGTCTGAAATTCTCCTCTGTTATACAGACAAGAGGGAGATTGAGTCAATAATTAAATCACTGAAGACTAAGGACTCTCATGGTTATGATGGAGTGTCTAGCAGAATATTAATGTACTGGGCTGCACATTTTAACCCTGTATTTAGCCATACTTGTAATTTTTGCTTTAGGAATGGTCAGTTTCCTGAGCGATTAAAGTACGCAGTAGTAAAGCCGCTTTATAAAAAGGGAGAAAGGGATAATGTAGATAATTTTAGACCTATTTCTATGCCATCAGTGTTTGCAAAAGTTATTGAAAGGGCTATGTATGTAAGGATAATTGATCATTTTATATCACACGATTTGCTATCAAATGTACAGTTCGGGTTTAGAAGTCGTTTAAGAACTGAAAATGCTGTATTCTCTTTTCTCTGTGAGGTGCTGGATGGGTTAAACAAAAGGTTTCGAACGCTTGGCATATTTTCTGATTTAACTAAGGCATTTTATTGTGTTCATCACAAAATATTGCTCCAGAAGTTGGACCATTAAGGAATACGGGGAGTAGCTCACAATTGGTTCACCTCTTACTTTAGCAACAGGCAGCAAAAGGTCATTATTCACAGTGTTGATAATGGCTGTGATGTGGGGTCTGAGTGGGGTACTGTCAAGTGGGGGGTGCCCCAGGGATCAGTGTTGGGACCACTCCTGTTCCTTATTTATATAAATGATATGCCCTCCAGTATTACAGGTAACTTTAAAATATTTATGTTTGCTGATGACATTAGCATGCTAGTAAAGGATGTTGTGTGCAACATTGGCTCGGTTTCAAATAGTGCAGTACATGAACTCAGTTCATGCCTTGTAGAAAATGAACTAACGCTAAATCACACTAAGACTCAGTTTTTACAGTTTCTAACACACAATTCCACAAAACCTGACGTTTTAATTTCACAGAACGGGCATATGTTAAGTGAAACTGAACAGTTCAAATTTCTAGTTGTTCAGATAGATAGTACGCTGTCGTAGAAAGCCCACGTTCAGGATCTTGTTATGAAACTTAATACTGCCATGTCTACTATTCGAACGGTATCAGAAGTGAGTGACCGTTCGACACGAAAATTAGTCTACTTTGCTTATTTTCATTCGCTACTGTCGTATGGTATTATATTTTGGGGTAACTCTTCCCATTCTAAAATGATATTTTGGCACAGGAACGTCCGGTTCGGGCAATAAGTGGTGTGTGTTCACGAACCTCTTGTCGACCTCTGTTCACGAGTCTGGGTATTTTGACATTGGCCTCTCAATACGTATATTCCTCATTGTTGTTTCTTGTTACCAATATTAATTTCCAAGAATAAGCAGCATTCACTCGGTTAATACGCGGCAGAAATCAAACCGGCATTTGGATCGGACTTCCTTAACTCTTGTGAAAAAAGGTGTGCAGTATTCTACTGCATCCATTTTCAGTAAGCTGCCACTCGAATTCAAAAATCGTAGCAGTAATCCACTCGCTTTCTAATCGAAACTGAAGTGTTTCCTCATGGGCCACTCCATCTATTCTGTCGAGGAGTTCCTTGAAGAATTAAGCTGATTTTTATTGCATTGTTGATAGCGTATACTTAAACTTATGGACTGAATTTTTTTAAGGTTCATGAACATTTATTTTTATCTGTTATTACGTTTATGTTGTAATTTCATGTACTGACACGTTTAATGACCTCGGAGATTTGCTCCTCAATTTGGTCCTACGGAACTTGAAGATGAATAAAAAATAAATATACCACTGAATGTACCTGTATAATTATGTCATTGTACGTCATAGAGTTCGAGAGATATGACGTCAATAACACCAAGATGCGCCGGCCGAAGTGGCCGTGCGGTTAAAGGCGCTGCAGTCTGGAACCGCAAGACCGCTACGGTCGCAGGTTCGAATCCTGCCTCGGGCATGGATGTTTGTGATGTCCTTAGGTTAGTTAACTAGTTCTAAGTTCTAGGGGACTAATGACCTCAGCAGTTGAGTCCCATAGTGCTCAGAGCCGTTTGAACCATTTGAACCACTAAGATGCAGGAAAAGATACCACTTCATTTACGATGTTTAAATGCATTACTCCTTTCATACTATATTCCCAACACATTTCCCAGAGAGTATACACAAGTGTCGTTAAATGTACCTACAAAAATACATCGATATTCGACAAATAGTTGAGGGGATGTGACGTCAGATATTGCAATGCGTAATAAACTGCTGCATCATTCATGACGTTTTATTATTTGTGTTGTACCAACTCTACTCGCAGTACATTTCGCACGCTGTAGTCACATATACCATTGCATGTACCTGCAAAATTATATTACTGTACGACATATAGCTGAAGAGATACGACATCATAAGCATTAATCTGCGTGAAAATGAAACTGCAGCGCGGTATTCGGTAGAGATTGTAATATTAATAAGTGAAACCGAAAATTGAAGTACCGATTTTCAATATTAATTGTACGAGGAGACCAATGACTCTTATGTAATTCGAAATGTTTGTTGCGCACAAAGAAAAAACAATGTGTGTATGTAGCCGTTAAGAGTGATTAAAGGGAGGTATAAACTTTCACATTCATATCATTAATGTTACATTCTCTATCGCACAGTAAAATCTTCAGCACCTAAGTATCGAGAATTGAAGAGTTACCAAACTCTGCCCCCACGTATCTCTCAGGGACTACGGTAGAAATGAAAAACGAAAGTAACAACATTTCGTAAAATCGAATTCTAGGAGCTTTCATGTTTACATGACTTATTTGTAGTAAAACATGCAGCTATAATGCGACAACTGCTAGGTCGATGATGATGTCAGCAGTGAAAATCAACCTATCGTAGTAACGAAGTCTGTAAATAACGTTATATGTTGGCTTCGTTATTTCGCTTCCTTTTCTGTAATAGTAACTGTATGGTATTTTGCTGCCATTACCAGAAAATCTGAAGTAAGTTCCTAATTTTTAATTTCTTCGTTTTGAAGAACTGCGACTTCCGACTTCGCTCATCAGGAAACTACATTTGTTTTACGGTATCCCTAGAAGGAGAATGTCAATGGATCAGAGTGAAAGACGCAGAGCTAGACAGACGGAATTTTTGCCTACAGAAAGTAATAGCAGTAGGGACACTCATAATAATAAAGCATCTGCTTTATTTAACGATCATCATACTATTAATACGTGAACATCAAATTGAGGTACCGATTTTTAAAATTAATTATGCAAGGAGGCCAGTGACAGTTATATAACTCTAAAGGAACTTCGCAGCAGACGTGCACTAAAGCAAAAATCAAGTGTATACATAGCCAGTAGAAGAGGTAAGTGGAAGCAGACACACACATGAGAAGAGTTTTCCTCTGTCTCTGACATTGCTGCCAACTTCTAAGATCGGGTTCTATGGTAAATACGACACACGAAAGTAACAAAGTTTCGTGAAGATGCATTGTAGGGATGTTCATGTTTAAATGTTGCAGATAGTTCAATAGTAGTAACAGAAACGTAACGGACAGCTACAATGCCGCAACCGCTACGTCGTTGATGTTGTCAGCAGTGGAAAACGAAACGTAGTAACGAAGCCGCCGGGGACAACAAACGTATATTAGCGTCGTTTTTCACTTACTTTGGTCTGTGAGTAAAGGGAACTAACTCTGTTTTCGTTTGCCTCCGTCACCACAAAATTTAGAGTATTCCTAATTTTCAGTATCTTCGTTCTGAGTAGCTACAATGTCCCTTATTGTAAGAAAATAATATTTGCTTTAGGCTACTCCTCAAAGAAGAACATTAACGTGTCGGACAGAAAGACGAAGAGAGAGACAGCCACAAATTTTGTGTAGAGAAATTAATAGGAATAATGCAGATGTTGATAGCGATAATTCTATTGTTGTTCTGAAAGATACATTTAAATGTGCACTGAACATGATGCCAATTAATTTTAAGAATTGCAATTGTGGTTTGTTGAATTTACAGTGCAGATATTGTAACGCATATCATTTCGCGCCTGAAGTTACTTTACGAGATACAATGGCATTCACAGTGTGTTGTCATAGAGGAAAAGTTAATTCGCCGCCATTAGCACAAAATTTATTTTTCAACCCAGTGTATCGAAGACTCCCTTCAAATGCTGGAAAAATTAAGGAGAAATCGAAGAATTATGTCAAGAATGCACGTAGCTACAATGCCGCATTTTTAACTTACCAGTTCTGCGGATAAAATTTCAGACAGTTTAAGATATTTGACATTTGCTATCACACATCAGGTCCACTGACGCAGTTGCTCGAAATTAGACCACAGGCGACATTCGTACAGAGAAATATGTGTACAGACACGTGTGAAATAGACTACATGCATGTGAAATACATTTTACATGATCGTGCCTGTGCAGTGCCACCGGTAGAAAACTGTGTATAAACCCCTGGAACGATTTCAGTCAAATTTGGTACACATCTTACAGGGTTATTACAAATGATTGAAGCGATTTCACAGCTCTACAATAACTATATTATTTGAGATATTTTCACAATGCTTTGCACACACATACAAAAACTCAAAAAGTTTTTTTAGGCATTCACAAATGTTCGATATGTGCCCCTTTAGTGATTCGGCAGACATCAAGCTGATAATGAAGTTCCTCCCACACTCGGCGCAGCATGTCCCCATCAATGAGTTCGAAAGCATCGTTGATGCGAGCTCGCAGTTCCGGCACGTTTCTTGGTAGAGGTGGTTTAAACACTGAATCTTTCACATAACCCCACAGAAAGAAATCGCATGGGGTTAAGTCGGGAGAGCGTGGAGGCCATGACATGAATTGTTGATCATGATCTCCACCACGACCGATCCATCGGTTTTCCAATCTCCTGTTTAAGAAATGCTTCTGCTTTAGCCTTTTCCTTAAGATTTTCCAAACCGTCGGCTGTGGTACGTTTAGCTCCCTGCTTGCTTTATTCGTCGACTTCCGCGGGCTACGCGTGAAACTTGCCCGCACGCGTTCAACCGTTTCTTCGCTCACTGCAGGCCGACCCGTTGATTTCCCCTTACAGAGGCATCCAGAAGCTTTAAACTGCGCATACCATCGCCGAATGGAGTTAGCAGTTGGTGGATCTTTGTTGAACTTCGTCCTGAAGCGTCGTTGCACTGTTATGACTGACTGATGTGAGTGCATTTCAAACACGACATACGCTTTCTCGGCTGCTGTCGCCATTTTGTCTCACTGCGCTCTCGAGCGCTCTGGCGGCAAAAACCTGAAGTGCGGCTTCAGCCGAACAAAACTTTATGAGTTTTTCTACGTATCTGTAGTGTGTCGTGACCATATGTCAATGAATGGAGCTACAGTGAATTTATGAAATCGCTTCAATCATTTGTAATAGCCCTGTACTTACGATCTGGTAAATAAGAACCACCAGTCTCCTATTGCGGTGGGTGTGAGAGAGGAGGGAGGAGGAGCTGGTTGGATAGAGGGAGGAGGTGCAAGAGATGGACTAATAGAACATTTGAATAAACACATATCCAAGCATTTTGTGATAAATAATTGTTTAACCGAAGTCAACACCGCTGGCAGAGATAATGGTAAATATTTCTGGAAGTGTCGGCTTACATTAATTCGACTAAAACGTACTATATAACACGTGTCAAATTTTTATTGCCTACACCCATACGACTGGTTGTAGAGAAAAATTTTAGTACATGTGTTGGTACTCGAGCTGAACTGGATCCATTTATCGATTGTCTTTTATCTTTTCAACTTCAATATTAATTACCAGAGGGTGATGTAGCATTAACCCTGCCCCTCTGGTTCTTGAACAGGAAGAGAGCAGTATTCTAGGCAGGATTTAACAAAAATCCTCCATTTTTTTCATGTCACTTGCTAATTTAATCTCTTTTCCTTAAGACACTATCACAATAGGTGGATGTGCATCCCAGAATGTAAGTGTCGTCAAATCCTGTTAGATAACAGGTGGCAAGATAGTTTTGTGCAATTTCAAATATGTTTGACTGCTGAAAACGTGGATCACACCGATGTACGGCCTTCTATATTCGTTATTATGTATACAGTTCAGATTAAGTTAGCAAGTGCACTTAACAATAGGAGAAGTTCTTGCTTAAATGCCTCTCGGAATCCTGCTGTCTCCTTAGTCAAAGAACATAATGGCGCAGTTAACGCAATCTCACTGTTGGTAATTTATATTCACTATCGAAAAGTGTCATTGGTCATCTTTGGTTGTGTGGCGGCGCTAGTATTTACGGTGTCTGTGTAGAGTGTCCGCATATGCTCTCCATACCGATGTTTTAAATTTCCTTGTACAGTGCTTTCTCAATGGATTTGTGCTTCGAAAATGAGACGGTGTGCACTGTCGAAGTATTGATGGTTGTCAAAGACGTCACATGGCTGAGTTGCTTGAACGTTTTTTTGCACTTGGAGAAACTCAAGTTTCATAAACTCTAACTGCCCTTCCTATTTTCTACAGCATAAATGCTCAGAATTCATTCTTGGGAATACACAATAACCATCATCGTCAACTTAAATAGAGAGCATGTTTGTACTTGAGTTTGTTTTGTCTCTATATTACAAGTATATGTAGATAGTTAACTCTGTTAAAATAGGCATCCAGTAAACCGTATGTACCGAGCTTCATAAAACTGTGGGGATCGCCCAACAGAGTATGAATCAACACGTAAGAGTTTCTTGTTCGGAGGAAAGAGTTATGAAGTTGATGTACTTTGCATGTACCTGCGTGTTGCCAAAAGATAAATTAGATGTGGACATGTGGGCAGCAGTATAACCGTTGGGAGCCTGAGAGTAATCGTGTAATGAAGGAACCGATGACAGAACCACTTACAAACCATGTCAATGCATATTATCTTAAACAATAGTACGTTAACACCCGGAGGAAAGGAAACCTTCCGCCACATCCTACCTATAGTATGTGGAGTATAAATGTACATGGAAAAGGATAAGTAGAGGATGGGTTTAACGTATACGAACTGCAAAATCTGAATTAAAAGAACAAGAATATTTTCATCCAGAATTCCAATAACTTTCGGTACAGTACTATAGTGCTGGCTAAAGACCAGAACGAGTACTTCAGTTCGATTATAGGGAAAGCGAATGATCTCTTTCTGTTAATTGGAAGAATTATAGCAAACTGCAGCTGATCTATAAAGGCAACTGCGTTAAGAACACTTGTGCGATTCTTTCTTTGTTCTTCTCATCAGGTAGCACGAAGATATCGAAGAAATTGATAGACCAGTTAATAGTTTATTGCTGATAAGTTCGATCAACATACCAGTTTTCTCCGTCACCTGAAATACGAAGACGTTCATTTCATGAATTAATACAGAGAAATTTTACAGCACCAGCACCAGCATTATTCTATTTTTACCAGCATACGTCCTATTTATCGTCTACGAACACAAAATACTCTTAAGTCAGTGCTTATACAAAGTATAGATCAGTAATAATGTCTGTATTCTCGCTTTAAACTCGCCAGCGAGTCTTATGACGTCATCTCCTAACCCGCCGGCTCTGTACTTTCAAAGAATAGACTCGCCTGCCTCTCCCGCTGCCGATTCAACTTAGGACTCGTCGCTTGAGTCTTTTGAGTTTGTTGTCGAGTACAAGTGCAGCAGCTCTATCAAAAAAGACCAAACAGGTCGCATAGTGCAAAGAAGTCTTCTTGTAATCACATTTCACAGTGGCAGGAGGGAGCTACACGAACTACGTACTAAATTTCCTCGCCGGTAGAGTGTGATCGTGAATAGGGGATGGGTGTTGGACATCATTTTTCCACGCTTTTATCGAATGACCCGAAAACCGCGGCTTCAACCGAAAATGTTTCCCGATACAAAAATAAACTACGTAAAGCTTTCTACGAAAACGTTCTATTAATTTTTTTCTTTAGGACACAGTTTATGTTGTGAAGGGAGGAAGAATATTGCCCGATTGTTAAGATAGTGTTTTATTCGTATAACGTCGTTGTTTAACTGTAAAATGAAGTAAGTTAAGAACAAATATTAAATGTGTCCAATACATGTAAGTCTAAAAGAGCCGTACTAGAAGATAAACTGTGTCCTGGAGGTGTAACAGGTTAGAGGTTGTTGGCTTGGGGTGTAGAAGCGCGAGGGAAGGTAGAACTTCGGATTGTGGTCGCGCGCTGCCCTGCTTCGTAGGTGTACAAACTTAAGAACGAACAGGTGATTCCCCACTCTACTTACACCTCTGCGCCACATGAAGCAACTACAGGGTGCTTAACAAAGTTATACCAACCCTCCACAGTACGCATCACTGCTGACACAGACCACAGACTTGCCTGGAGGGTTTTGTTTTCTACAAAAGTGCATTGAGACTACATGGAATGCAGATAGGCGTTACTAATAATACTGACACAAGGAATGAATATGGACAGAATACATGCAGATCTATGCACACTGTTGTACGCTGCTAGTGTGGAAATTGATTTTTATTCAGGAATCTTAGTACAGGATGACTAAGAATCCATTTTTTTCTCTAGCCGTGTACATTCTGCCCATATACGTTTGTTACGTTGATATTATCAGTAACTCATATCTGTAGTGTACGTACCATCCTCCCCCCTTCCCCACCTGGGCATGTCTGCACACTGCGCTGCTAGTGATTCATAAGGCAAGCTGTGGAGGGGCTTTATAACTTTTTGAAACACTCCGTAGTTGCTTCTTATGACATATTGGGATGGATAGCGTGGACAATCGCTTATAGAGGAGGGAGTTGCATGACCACAGGCAAAGATCCACCTTCTGTCACGTTATTATAATAACCCTGCATCTCCCTCCCCCCCCCCCCCCCTCCCGCTTACTCTGTTGCAACCCCAGAACACAACATATTCATTAACATAGATGACGTGTACGTTGATGTAAACAGGTACAGGATTGGAGTATAGTATTAGAGCTCCAAGATCAGCAGAAATTGGTCTTGTGTGTGTGTGTGTATGTGTGCGTGTGTGTGTGTGTGTGTGTGTGTGTGTGTGTGTGTGTCTACATATGTATCTGCATAGCTCGATCAGGAATTGTTTCAAATATTTTATTCGCACTACTAGTATCGGGCACTGCCGTCCTCAAGTACATGTAAAAAAACATAACAAGGCAACAAAAACACCGAAAGAGAAGAGCAATGCAAATAAAGTATTTTAAAAACAGCCTGCCGGAATAATACACTCCTGGAAATGGAAAAAAGAACACATTGACACCGGTGTGTCAGACCCACCATACTTGCTCCGGACACTGCGAGAGGGCTGTACAAGCAATGATCACACGCATGGCACAGCGGACACACTAGGAACCGCGGTGTTGGCCGTCGAATGGCGCTAGCTGCGCAGCATTTGTGCACCGCCGCCGTCAGTGTCAGCCAGTTTGCCGTGGCATACGGAGCTCCATCGCAGTCTGTAACACTGGTAGCATGCCGCGACAGCGTGGACGTGAACCGTATGTGCAGTTGACGGACTTTGAGCGAGGGCGTATAGTGGGCATACGGGAGGCCGGGTGGACGTATCGCCGAATTGCTCAACACGTGGGGCGTGAGGTCTCCACAGTACATCGATGTTGTCGCCAGTGGTCGGCGGAAGGTGCACGTGCCCGTCGACCTGGGACCGGACCGCAGCGACGCACGGATGCACGCCAAGACCGTAGGATCCTACGCAGTGCCGTAGGGGACCGCACCGCCACTTCCCAGCAAATTAGGGACACTGTGGCTCCTGGGGTATCGGCGAGGACCATTCGCAACCGTCTCCATGAAGCTGGGCTACGGTCCCGCACACCGTTAGGCCGTCTTCCGCTCACGCCCCAACATCGTGCAGCCCACCTCCAGTGGTGTCGCGACAGGCGTGAATGGAGGGACGAATGGAGACGTGTCGTCTTCAGCGATGAGAGTCGCTTCTGCCTTGGTGCCAATGATGGTCGTATGCGTGTTTGGCGCCGTGCAGGTGAGCGCCACAATCAGGACTGCATACGACCGAGGCACACAGGGCCAACACCCGGCATCATGGTGTGGGGAGCGATCTCCTACACTGGCCGTACACCACTGGTGATCGTCGAGGGGACACTGAATAGTGCACAGTACATCCAAACCGTCATCGAACCCATCGTTCTACCATTCCTAGACCGGCAAGGGAACTTGCTGTTCCAACAGGACAATGCACGTCCGCATGTATCCCGTGCCACCCAACGTGCTCTAGAAGGTGTAAGTCAACTAACCTGGCCAGCAAGATCTCCGGATCTGTCCCCCATTGAGCATGTTTGGGACTGGATGAAGCGTCGTCTCACGCGGTCTGCACGTCCAGCACGAACGCTGGTCCAACTGAGGCGCCAGGTGGAAATGGCATGGCAAGCCGTTCCACAGGACTACATCCAGCATCTCTACGATCGTCTCCATGGGAGAATAGCAGCCTGCATTGCTGCGAAAGTGGGTATACACTGTACTAGTGCCGACATTGTGCATGCTCTGTTGCCTGTGTCTATGTGCCTGTGGTTCTGTCAGTGTGATCATGTGATGTATCTGACCCCAGGAATGTGTCGATAAAGTTTCCCCTTCCTGGGACAATGAATTCATGGTGTTCTTATTTCGATTTCCAGGAATATATAAATATATATATATATATATATATATATATATATATATATATATATATATAAACTTTAGAAGTTTGTTTTCCGTTTGAAGTGTGGACCAAAGAACCGATCTTTTGTTTTCCGTTTGAAGTGTGGACTACAGCAGTGATCACTACTTTCCTTCTGGAACAAATTTGCATTGTATATGCTTCATCATTTAATGTTCGTCTTATATCCTCCACTGTTTCGCAAGAAACAGCTTCATTTGAGGCCGTCTGATCCCGACAGTCATTTCCACCGTCTCAGTTCCACACAACAGCAGTAAGATCGTGACTATTTCCTAGCTACGTCACAGCCTAACACTCTTGCTCGTTTTGGTGCTAACGAGTCGCCAAGTGGGAAGCGACAGTAGCGCCGCCATTCTCGGACTCATCGTGCTCTCGAAACCACAGCAGGAAGCCACGAGGCCAGTGTAGTACTAACGTCACAGCGCTGCCTTGATTTCTAGTGATTCTGATTTCCCATAGACAGTAGTTTCTCCTGCAGAGGGTCCTTCGGAATATTTGTAGTGAATCATTTTGCCGTTCCATTCACAAATGGAACAGGAAAGTGATTCACTAGCAGTATTCCGAAGGATATGTGAATGGAACGGCAAAATGTTTCACTAGCAATATTCCGAAGGATCTTCTGCCAAGTAACGTATGGTGGTTTGCAGAATATACTGGGTGTCAGGCGTGTAGGTAATGACAATGTGATAATTTATACCTTTTTAATATGCAACCATGTTAGTGTGTTAGATGTCTTCTCATAAACGCATCCCACAATTTGTTGCCTGATTTTTCTGAAAGGTCGTAACTGTGCCATAACGTGGACTATGCCTGTCACTACAGACCATCCGTTTTGCATCCACACGTCCACGCTTCAGTACCTGGCCGGCTGCCCAGGGGAAAACAAACATTAATGGGCGTCAGTCGCAACTGGGCACTGAAATGAAACCTCCTGGCAGATTAAAACTGTGTGCCGGGCCGAGACCTTTCAATTTACCAGATATAGACTGGGACACTCAGATGTTTAGGATGGGTGGTAGGGACAGAGCATCGAGTGACATTATACTGAGTGCACTATCCGAAAATTCGAGCAGTTAAACAGAGAACCGACTCGTGGAGATAACATCTTGGACCTACTGATAACAAACAGACCCGAACTTTTCGACTCTTTAAGTGCAGAACAGGGAATCAGTGATCATAAGACCGTTGCAGCATCCCTGAATATGGAAGTTAATAGGAATATAAAAAAAGGGAGGAACGTTTATCTGTTTAGCAAGAGTAATAGAAGGCAGATTTCAGACTACCTAACAGATCAAAACGAAAATTTCTGTTCCGACACTGACAATGTTGAGTGTTTATGGAAAAAGTTCAAGGCAATCGTAAAATGCGTTTTAGACAGGTACGTGCCGAGTAAAACTGTGAGAGACGGGAAAAACCCACCGTGGTACAACAACAAAGTTAGGAAACTACTGCGAAAGCAAAGAGAGCTTCACTCCAAGTTTAAACGCAGCCAAAACCTCTCAGACAAACAGAAGCTAAACGATGTCAAAGTTAGCGTAAGGAGGGCTATGCGTGAAGCGTTCAGTGAATTCGAAAGTAAAATTCTATGTACCGACTTGACAGAAAATCCTAGGAAGTTCTGGTCTTACGTTAAATAAGTAAGAGGCTCGAAACAGAATATCCAGACACTCCGGGATGATGATGGCATTGAAACAGAGGATGGCACGCGTAAAGCTGAAATACTAAATACCTTTTTCCAAAGCTGTTTCACAGAGGAAGACCGCACTGCAATTCCTTCTCTGAATCCTCGCACAAACGAAAATACGGCTGACATCGAAATAAGTGTCCAAGGAATAGAAAAGCAACTGGAATAACTCAATAGAGGAAAGTCCACTGGACCTGACGGGATACCAATTCGATTCTACACAGAGTACGCGAAAGAACTTGCCCCCCTTCTAACAGCCGTGTACCGCAAGTCTCTAGAGGAACGGAGGGTTCCAAATGATTGGAAAAGAGCACAGGTAGTCCCAGTCTTCAAGAAGTGTCGTCGAGCAGATGCGCAAAACTATAGACCTATATCTCTGACGTCGATCTGTTGTAGAATTTTAGAACATGTTTTTTGCTCGAGTATAATGTCGTTTTTGGAAACCCAGAATCTACTATGTAGGAATCAACATGGATTCCGGAAACAGCGATCGTGTGAGACCCAACTCGCTTTATTTGTTCATGAGACCCAGAATATATTAGATACAGGCTCCCAGGTAGATGCTATTTTTCTTGACTTCCGGAAGGCGTTCGATACAGTTCCGCACTGTCGCCTGATAAACAAAGTAAGAGCCTACGGAATATCAGACCAGCTGTGTGGCTGGATTGAAGAGTTTTTAGCAAACAGAACACAGCATGTTGTTATCAATGGAGAGACGTCTACAGACGTTAAAGTAACCTCTGGCGTGCACAGGGGAGTGTTATGGGACCATTGCTTTTCACAATATATATAAATGACGTAGTAGATAGTGTCGGAAGTTCCATGCGGCTTTTCGCGGATGATGCTGTAGTATACAGAGAAGTTGCAGCATTAGAAAATTGTAGCGAAATGCAGGAAGATCTGCAGCGGATAGGCACTTGGTGCAGGGAGTGGCAACTGTTCCTTAACATAGACAAATGTAATGTATTGCGAATACATAGAACGAAGGATCCTTTATTGTATGATTATATGATAGCGGAACAAACACTGGTAGCAGTTACTTCTGTAAAATATCTGGGAGTATGCGTGCGGAACGATTTGAAGTGGAATGATCATATAAAATTAATTGTTGGTAAGGCGGGTACTAGGTTGAGATTCATTGGGAGAGTGCTTAGAAAATGTAGTCCATCAACAAAGGAGGTGGCTTACAAAACACTCGTTCGACCTATACTTGAGTATTGCTCATCTGTGTGGGATCCGTACCAGATCGGTTTGACGGAGGAGATAGAGAAGATCCAAAGAAGAGCGGCGCGTTTCGTCACAGGGTTATTTGGTAACCGTGATAGCGTTACGGAGATGTTTAATAAACTCAAGTGGCAGACTCTGCAAGAGAGGCGCTCTGCATCGCTGTGTAGATTGCTCGCCAGGTTTCGAGAGGGTGCGTTTCTGGATGAGGTATCGAATATATTGCTTCCCCCTACTTATACCTCCCGAGGAGATCACGAATGTAGAATTAGAGAGATTAGAGCGCGCACGGAGGCTTTCAGACAGTCGTTCTTCCCGCGAACCATACGCGACTGGAACAGGAAAGGGAGGTACTGACAGTGGCACGTAAAGTGCCCTCCGCCACACACCGTTGGGTGGCTTGCGGAGTATAAATGTAGATGTAGATGTAGACCTTTGCCTTTCGTGGGCAAGTGCTTGGGTAGCTCAGTTGGTAGAGCACTTGCCCACGAAAGGCAAAAGGCAAAGGTCCCTAGTTCGAATCTCGGCCCGCGCACACAGTTTTTATCTGCCAGGAAGTTTCATATCAGCGCACACTCCGCTGTAGAGTGAAAATTTCATTCTGGGCACTGAAATAATTCAAAGATGATAGTGGAAAATTTGTGCCAGCTCGGGACTCGAACCCGGACTTGCTGATTCACTGAATTGTCGCCATAATCATTTCAGATGTCCGATCATGCTTACTGGGCGACCCAGACGATAAACATAATGCACACTGACAGAGCAGACACCACACGTATGTACTTGTTGTCGTATCTGTAGGCTTGGCTGGTATGACATCGTCAGTGTGGATGTAGAGTAGCGTCCTAGCATCTTGCGGGAATACAGGAAATGCTGAGAACAAGTAAGGTAAATGGACAAGTACGCTAGTTCTTAGTGTACTGTAAGTTGTAATTTTGGATCGGGTTTCAATTGCCCTGGGATAGCCTAAGGAGTTAAGGCGGCCGCTTGCATAAAGTGAAGTCTAGCGAAAATTTTCGACTTCGCCACTGAATTATTTGAATGTACAGTTTCGAAGAGTACCATCAATACCCCCCCCCCCCTCTCCCCCGATATATTGATATTAGGGCTGTTGTATCAAAAACGTGGGTGTCTGCTCTGTCCGTACATGTCCGACAGTTGCTTGTGCCACATATACCTAAACGTACCAACCAACATAAAATTATACAGTTCATAATAGCTATAATTTTTAATTTGTAAACCAAGTAGATAACGTTATTGGTACAGCCTCCTCAATCATCAACTGAAATACATGCACTTATAACCCTAACACCCTTTATACGTAGGTATGTTCAGAAGAGCTCCTCCCAAAATGCATCTTCATTACATCGACTGTAACATTCCAGGATGGGATCGAACCATATTCATAAATCAAACTCGAGCCCAGATTTGTCAGCCCAGCACATATTCAGTCCTGCAGGCTCTCCTTTCTAAGATATCGTGATGGCTTGAGAGGCGTTGAAACATAAGAACGCCGTAAAATTCAGTTGAAATCTGTTGGAGTCTGTCACGTAGAAGAGCCCGAGCACGGAGAGCATCTGCACAAATCTTGATGTTGGAAAGTGAGTCTGGGGCATCACGGCCGCAGCGTCGTGGAAGATGTGGCGTTCCGGCCCGCGTTTATCGCAACCTCGTCACGTTGCGGCAGACACCGCGAGCACCGGCGCCGCATCTCGGATAATGCGGCGCATAAATCCGAAGGCAGGCGAGGGCGCCAACCCCCCCCCCCCCCCCCCCCCTCAGCACCCACTTCCCTTCTCCTGACTGCGACGCCGTACGTCGCCATTATACAGTGTGCGTGGCGTGTTCTCGCGGCGCTTGCTTGTCGCCGTTGTTTTCCAGACTATTATCTCGGCCACTTACCTCCGCCGCTGGGTCAGACATTAACGGCCAGCGAGATAGGCTGACACTGTTCCGAGAGGGGTTCCCACAAACTAGCGGAAGCCGACTTAATGTGTTGTGCTTAGAGGAGACGTTAATGTTAAACATCGGAAAGTTAGAGTGCATGCCTGTAGTGCAGTTGTTGAGTAAATGCCAAGAGAATGTACCATCGCTTCACTTGCTGTTCTTGTCTTCAGTCCAAAGACTGGTTTGGTGCAGAAATCTACACAAGAGTATCCTGATGACGTCTCTTCATCTCTGAATGATTACCTCAACCTACATCCACCTGAACGTGCTTGGTATTCAAGCCTTGGTTTCCCTTCGCTATTTTTACCCCTAGACTTCCCTCCAATGCTCTACTGACAGCTTCGTGATGTCTCAGAATATGTCCGATCAACCGATCCCTTCTCTTACCTAAGTTCTGTCATAAATTTCGTTTTTCCGCATTACGATTGTGCACCTCCTCATCTGTTATTCGTCTTACCCATTTCCACATTTCAAAAGTCTCTATTCTCTTCCTCTCAGAACCGCTTATCGTCCACATTTCGCTACCATTCAACGCTGCGCACCAGACAGTTCCTAATCTGATACCCTCAACATTCCATTACCTGTGTTTTACCTTATTAAAGTGCGTCCTAAATCTCAATATTGTTCTTCATATCCTTTACCGTCTCTGACAGAATTACAATGTCATGGCCGGCCGGAGTGGCCGAGCTGTTCTAGACGCTACAGTCTGGAACCGCGCTCCCGCTACGGTCTCAGGTTCGAATCCAGCCTCGGTCATGTATCTGTGTGATGTCCTTAGGTTAGTTAGGTTTAAGTAGTTCTAAGTTCTAGGGGACTGATGACCTCAGAAGTTAAGTCCCATAGTGCTGAGAGCCATTTGAACCAATTTACAATGTCATCAGCCGGAAAACCTTTCGTCTTAATCAAATTTCCTCATTTCCCTTTGCTCAA